>NC_084838.1:69054467-69654467 GCF_033115175.1 Lepus europaeus
AGATTGAGATAAGCCATTTAAAAAAAAACCTCCTGTCTATAAATTTTTTCTATACAGGTTAAGTATCCTTTATTTGAAATGCCTGGGACCAGAACTAGTTAAGATTTCAGAGTTTTTTGGATTTAAGGAAATTTGTAGAATATACCAGTTGAATATCTCAAACCCAAAAATCTGAAATTTGAAATGCTCCAAAATGAACTGTTTATACTTTGTGTCAATGCTCAAATAATTTCTGATTTGGGGCTTTTGAACTTCAGGATACTCAACCTGGACTTTCTGGGTACTTATGTTCTGTGAGAATTTAAGCCTTCTGTGTTAAAATCAGTGAAAAAACATTGCTAAAATATAATGCAGAAAGTGTTTGTATTGTTTTTTAGCACATGAAATACTTTGGGGATCTTATTTTCTGGGTAGCTTATCTTCCTCAGTTACATCCTGTTTTTTAGATGTAACTTTTGTCTCACCAAATGTTAACATCCCAATTTCTAGTAATTACAGTGTCAGTTTGCAAAAACTTTAAAGATTAGCATTTTTATTTTAAAAATTTACAAACCACTAACTCAGTATATTGAATTTTATGGTGATGGCATATATTCTCAGTTTTCTGAGAATGAAAAATCTCGTCCTTGAAATACACCACCAGTGTAGAATGTTGAGATTATTCTCCCAGTGGTGCATGAAGTCAGGGACTTTTATGCTTGGCTTGCTGCTGTTTGATTTCTATGAATATTGTGTTGAAATTAAGCAGTGGGTGGTCATAAGTTTTACTGGTCATTTTCTTTCTTTCTTTCTTTCTTCCTTCCTTCCTTCCTTCCTTTTTTTTTTTGACAGGCAGAGTTAGACAGTGAGAGAGACAGAGAGACAGAGAAGGTCTTCCTTCCATTGGTTCACCCCCTAAATGGCTGCTACAGTTGGCGTGCTGTGCCGATCTGAAGCCGGGAGCCAGAAGCTTCCTCCTGGTCTCCCATGCAGGTGCCAGGCCCAAGCACTTGGGCCATCCTCCACTGCACTCCCAGGCCACAGCAGAGAGCTAGACTGGAAGAGGAGCAACCAGGACAGAATCCAGCGCCCCAACCGGGACTAGAACCCGGGGTGCCAGCGCCACAGGCGGAGGATTAGCCAAGTGAGCTAGGGCGCCGGCCTTTTACTGATCATTTTCAAGAGCTTTTGGGGACATGTCTTTCTTTTTTTTTATCTTTTTTTTGTCAGGCAGAGTGGACAGTGAGAGAGAGAGACAGAAAGGTCTTCCTTTGCCGTTGGTTCACCCTCCAATGGCTGCCGTGGCCGGCGCGCTGCGCTGATCCGATGGCAGGAGCCAGGTGCTTATCCTGGTCTCCCATGGGGTGCAGGGCCCAAGTACTTACTTGGGCCGTCCTCCACTGCACTCCCTGGTCACAGCAGAGAGCTGGCCTGGAAGAGGGGTAACCGGGACAGAATCTGGTGCCCCGACCGGGACTAGAACCCGGTGTGCCGGCGACACAAGGTGGAGGATTAGCCTGTTGAGCCACGGCGCTGGCGGGACATATTTTTTATAGGGTGTTTCCCAGATCACCAGCATTAAAATAGAATTAGAAAAATAAGATTCCCTGGCTCTAAAATAGTATTACACACAATCTCAGATGGGGAATCAGGAGTCTACATTTTTAACAAGATTCCTGAATGATTTTTATGCACAATGAAGTTTGAAGACTAATAAGTCAGGATAGTATAAATCTGTTTCATATTCAATTTCACCTTAGAATTGAGTTTTTCTTTCATTGGAATATGTTTTTAGCACTACTTTTACACTGATCAACCTTTGTTAGCATTTTATTTCATGTTATAGTTGTAATGGAAAGAAGTTAGTAGGAGAGAAGTGAGTAGCAAATTCCTATTCTCCTGTCTTCATGTTGGACAGAATTTGAGGTATCTAATACTAAGGGATAGTGTTGTTGGAGGTGAGGAGACATGACACATGTGCACTAATAATGTAGATATGTGCATGATTCTTCTGAAAAAGTACAAAGAGACCTTGGAAGTCATGACTTTGGCATAAAATATTACAGTTTCAATTTTTAGAGTGGTTTCATATTTAAAATATTTTTGAGGATTTACAAAAAAGTAAAACAATATTTAGACTGTCACATGCTGCCTGTTACTCAGTTCCCAGCAGTGTTTATTTTTGTCCAGTTTCTGCCCCAACCACCTTCCCTATTCTGTGTTTTGAAGCAAGATCACAGACAGCAATTTTTTTCTAAAAATCCTTCAGTTTGTAACTCAGAAGTAAGGACTCATTGACTTGAAATATAACAAATACTAGATCACATCCCGTATCTTTTTAAAAAAGATTTATTAATTTATAAGTCAGAATTATGGGGAGAGAGGGAAAGAGAGATCTTCCATCCACTGGTTCATTCCCCAAATGGCCACAGTGGCCGGGACTAGGCCAGGCCAAAGCCAGGATCCAGGAGCTTCCATATCTCCCACTTGTGTGCAGGGGCCCAAACCCTTGGGCCATCCTCCACTGCTTTCGCAGGTGCATTAGCACGGAGCTGGACTGGAAGTGGGACAGCTGGGACTCAGATAGATGGGATGCCAGGACTGCAGGTGGTGACTTAACCTGCTGAGCCACAGTGCCAGCCCCCTGCGTCTTTTCCTTTATAAGTTAAATTTCTAGTGTTTAAAAACCATTCATATTTCCAGTGTGTCAAAAATTATAATTATACAAATTTTTATTTAGTTGAATCATGATCCAGGTAAGTTCATATGTTGTGATTGGTTGGCAGGTCTTTTAATCTCACTACCTGTGTCTCTCTCTCTTCCTTGCAACAAAATAACATTGAAGAAATTGTGTGGAATTCCCTATAGTCTTGGATTTTGCTGATAGCATTCCATTTTTTTGTCCTCTGTATTTTCTTTCTTTCTTTCTTTCTTTTAAATTAATTTTCAGATAGAGTTAGACAAAGAGAGAGAGAGAGAGAGAGAGAGAGAGAGAGAGAGAGAGAGAAAGGTCTTCCGTTGGTACACTCCCCAAATGGCCACTGTGGCCTGAACTACACCAATCTGAAGCCAGGAGCCAGGTGCTTCCTCCTGGTCTCCCATGCAGGTGCAGGGCCCAAGCACTTGGGCCATCCTCCACTGCACTCCCGGGCCACAGCAGAGAGCTGGACTGGAAGAGGAGCAACTGGGACTAGAACCTGGCACCCAGATGGGATGTAGGCGCCGCAGGTGGAGGATTAACCAAGTGAGCCACGGCGCCGGCCCTTGTCCTCTGTATTTTCTATAAGTTTGTAGTTGTTTCTAAGAAGATTGGTCAGATTCAAGATCACTTGAGGGGGAGAGGTAAAACTACTTCCTTAAGGTGTTACTGTATTCTTCCATCAGGTTCTGTTTTTAGATTTTAATCACTTATGAATTGTTAGGTTTTATATTACGATATGAAACTTTGTTAGATTTCTTGAAAAATAATAGTGACTTTATAATATAATAAGGTCTTTGTTTACTTTTTTTAAATTTATTTTGATTTTTTTGACAGGCAGAGTTAGAGTCAGAGAGAAAGGTCTTCCTTCCATCAGTTCACCCCCCAAATGGTTGCCACGGCTGGCGCGCTGCGCCGATCCAAAGCCAGGAGCCAGGTGCTTCCTCCTGGTCTCCCATGCGGGTGTAAGGCCCAAGCACTTGGGCCATCCTCCACTGCACCCCCTGGGCCACAGCAGAGAGCTGGACTGGAAGAGGAGCAACAGGGACCAGAACCCTGGGGTGCCGGCGTTGCAGGCGGAGGATTAGCCAAGTGAGCCGCAGCGCCAGCCTGTTTACTTTCCATACAGTTAAAATTTGCATATTGAACTTTACAAGTAATGTTTTCTTTTAAAAAAAAATTGATTTGAGAGGAAGTGTTACAGAGAGAGGGGGAGAGAGAGAGAGGTCTCCCATATACTGGTTCACTCTCCAAATGGCTTCAATGGCAAGAGCCAGGCCAATCCCTAGCCAGGAGCTTCATCTGGGTCTCCCACATTGAGTGCAGGGGCCCAAGCACTTGGACCGTCCTCCACTGCTTCCCCAGACCATCAACAAGGAGCTGTATTGGAAGTAGGGCAGCTGGGACTCTAACCAATGGCCACATGAGATACTGGCGCCACAGACAGAGACTTAACCTACTAAGCCACAGCACCAGCCCCACAAGTAATATTTCCATAGTTCATCTTCATGTAGTGTTAGAACATAAAAGTAATTTCCATGCCAAACTACTTTATTTTTAATTTGAAAAAATTGATTTAAACTTGGTGTCCTATAAAAGCTTTAATTTGAATAGTAAACCCAAATAGAGGTTCACATATTTAACATGTATTAAATAGCATCAAAAGAAAAAAAGAAGACTTAGCTTAAAAATAAAGACCCTGGCCCTATTCCCAACTGCTTATGTACACTGAAACTTGTTTGTGTGACATTATGTAGTAGCTGTAGTAGTAATACTCTGTTACTCATTTGATTTTTGGAAGTAATAAAAGAGATCATGATTAGCTCTTATAGCAATACTTTGTACTTTATCAGGTAAAGTATTTTATTAATTACAGTATAAAAATGTGTTAATTGACCTAATGGCCTTTTGCTTAGGGTTTTTAAACTTTGTGTTTCTCTTTATAATTCAGGATGGCGCATGAAGGCTTTATAATGTTTAAAGTTTTTTATGTTATTACAATTTTCATTTTCATTTTATTTGAAAAACAGTAAGATCTTTCATCTGCTGGTTCACTCCCCAAATACCAACAGTCATGAGTGGGCCAAGTGGTAACCAGGAGTCCAGAACTCAGTCTGGGTCTCCAGTGTGAGTGGCAGGGACCCACATGCTTGAATCAACACCTTGCTGCCTCCCAGGGCATACATTAGCAACAAGTTGGATGAGGAGCAGAGAAACCTGGACTCAAGTTAGACACACTGGTAATGGGATGTAGGCATCTGAAGCTGCATATTAACCATTATATCTAAAGCCTGTCCAAGGTTTAAAATTTTAATCAGAATTCTGTAACTACTACCTCCCCTCCTCCCCCAAAACAATATGCAAAAGTACAAATGGGCACATTAGTACATGTTATTTTTTTCCAAGGAGAGGTTGCAAAACTTTATTAGATCATAAGAGGGCCATAGACCCCAAAAAGCTTAACTATCAGAAGTTTAGACATATTTAGTGCCCAATTAGTTATGATGATGTTTGGTTAAATTGGAAGAAAGTTCCAATTAAGTAAATGAAGAAAAAAATTTGGTCTCTAAGAGACGTAGCAACAACAGACAATCTTAAAAAAGACTATTTAATTCTGTCCCTTAAGTAATAGATTTTGTTCTTCATTAAAGAAAAAGAAATAGCCTTCTTGGTATTCTAGAACTCTAAAAGAATTAAAATGTGACTTACTATACTGGAGACATCATATATACCTCTGTGAGTAAAATGAGTTTAATTCTTGTTTTATCAGTAACTTGTAGGCATTGAATAATACATTAGATTTCTCTAGAATTCCATTCATTAGCCATTAACTTCATCAAATACAGGATATTTCCATAAGATCTGGAGTGTCCTCTTCTTATTTAGAAACTCTTTTCTTTTTCCATGTCTATAGGAATTCTAATTATCATCACTATTCTATGTATCCTGATTTAAAATTGTTTTTTCCCCTATATTCAATGATTCTTTGTTTTGTTTCTGTTTATAGCACTTAAAAATAAAATCAAACAGTAGTTAGAGATGAATATATCTTCTCTTCTGAATTGTGGTCTCCATGAGGACACTGCATGTGTTACTCATCATTGCATCTTTAGGGTATACATAATAGTTATAATACTTGAATTGGTGAAATATAATACAATCCAAATGAAATGGTGTTAATATATTAAGCCAAAACTTCTGCTTGTCCTTTAAAAGTTACCAGACCCTCTTTATTTTTAGCATAGGTGCTATTTTTGGGGTGTCCATCATTTAAACTCATATGTGTATTGAAGTTTGTGAATGTCATGATGTTGAAGTTATTTGTTTACATGTCTGTTTGCCTCATAAATTTTAAGAGTTGCTTATGCATATTTTACCTCTGGAAACTGGCTCTTCCAGTGCAAGGACCTCAGCAGATTTTTGTTGAGTTAAATAGAGATACTATATCCTCCCTTAAGAGGTTGGATATAGTGTTCAAAAGCATAATAGAAGGTAGTATATGGTTTGTAGTAGGACAGGTACAGATTATTATTATTTTTTTTTTTTGACAGGCAGAGTGGACAGTGAGAGAGAGAGAGAGAGACAGAGAGAAAGGTCTTCCTTTTGCCGTTGGTTCACCCTCTAATGGCCGCCGCGGTAGCGTGCTGCGGCCGGCGCACCGCGCTGTTCTGATGGCAGGAGCCAGGTGCTTCTCCTGGTCTCCCATGGGGTGCAGAGCCCAAACACTTGGGCCATCCTCCACTGCACTCCCTGGCCACAGCAGAGAGCTGGCCTGGAAGAGGGGCAACCGGGACAGGATCGGTGCCCCGACCGGGACTAGAACCCGGTGTGCCGGTGCCGCAAGGCGGAGGATTAGCCTGTTGAGCCACGGCGCCGGCCAGATTATTATATTCAACTTTATTTTCAGTGCTTATTTGATGCTCATGTATATAGATTAAAAGACAGAAAAAGAGTGGATAAACTAAAATTATGTAGTTATCAAGGCAGGAAGAATAGTATATTAATAAGTGTAAAGGCAAAAAAAGGCATTGTATATAGCTAGGGAACAGCTAGTAGTTTTGTTTGGCTAGAGGGTAGATATATAGACAAAAGTAGTAATAGGTGTGACTGGGAGATCCTGATTATGTTGCCAGATACCATGCTAATAAACAATTAGCTATCCCATTTCACTAAGTTATTGTATGAAAGGTTTTTAAGCTAGGGAATTACAGGAAACTCTATTAAAAAGGAGAAAGCTGGTATCACTTTGAGCTTTCCACATATCCTTAATTTTTGCCATCTCTTAACTCTTTTGGCTTCTCAGTTAAAAGAATTGTGTATAACTTTGTTTCTCTTTAATTAGATGAAGAATTAATATAAACAAATACATGTATCTGGAAAAAACTGTTTTATGTGTTGCAGAAATCCTGGAATAATGCCCAATTTAGGTATCATGTTAGATTTACATGTTTAAATAACTAACACTGGACTTGTCTTGTTTCTTAATTATTTTCAATCTTTTCCCAGTTCTCAATGGGAAATTCTATTAAATACAGAGTTTTACAAATTTAAGTTATTCTATGTACTATATTATTCCATTCTTCCAAATTATTTTCAAAACTTTGCTAATAAGATAATGATGAATTGTTTAATGTAACAGTTTAGCTTTTCTAGACACAAATCTGTATTTGTAAGATGCTTTAATACACTTATATAGTCTTTTTAAAAATATTTTAGGGGCCAGCACTGTGGTGTAGCAGGTAAAGCCAATGCCTGCAGTGCTGGCATTCCTTATGGGCTCCAGTTCTAGACCTGGCTGCTCCACTTCCCATCCAGTTCTTTGCTATGGCCTGGGAAGGCAGTAGAAGAAGGCCTAAGTCCTTGGGCCCCTGCACCCACATTGCAGAGCTGGAGGAAGCTCCTGGCTCCTGGCCTCGGATTGGCTCAGTTCCAGCTGTTGTGGCCATCTGGGGAGTGAGCCAGCAGATGGAAGAACTCTCTCTCTCTCAGCCTCTGCCACTCTGTAACTCTGCCTTTCAAATAAACAAATAAATATTTAAAAAATATTTTAAAAATTTTAAGGTAAACAAATTTCATATACACAGGTTTAGGAACATAGTGAAACTTCTCACCCTACTCTACCCTCCCTCCCACCTATGCTCCCACTTTTTTCCTCCTTCCTCTCATTTCCTCTCTTAACTTTTTACAATGATCTACTTTCAGTTTACCTTATATTCATAAGATTAACCCTACACTAAGTAAAGAGCTCAACAAATAATATGAAGAAAAAAACCACTGTTCCTCAACAATAGAGACAAGGGCTGTAAACAATCAATCATCAAATCTCAAAATGTGAATTACACTCGTATATGTTACATTTTTGGGTACTCTTAGTTACCACGGATCATAAAAACAGGGTAGTTTTCTTTTTGAGACTGGTTTATTTCATGAAGTATAATGGTTTCCAGTTGCATGCATTTTTGGATTTAAAAGACAGGATTTCATTCTTTTTATGGATGAATAATATTACATACACACACACACACATATATATATATATAAAATGCAGTCATCAGTTGATGGACATCTGGTTTGATTCCATATTTTAGCTATTGTGAATGAGGCTGCAATAAATGTCGGGGTACAGATCACTCTCTGATCTTCTGATTTCATTTTGTTTGGGTAAATTTCCAGGAGTGAGATTGCTAGATTATATGGTAGATCTATTTTCAACTTTCTGAGGTATCTCCATACTGTCTTCCACAATGACTACTAGTTTGTATTCCCACCAGCAGTAGATCAGGGTACCTTTTTCCCCACATCCTCGCCAACATTTGTTGTTTGTTGATTTCTGTATGAGAGACATTCTGACTGGGGTGAGGTGAAACCTCATAGTGGATTTTATTTGCATTTCCCCAAAGGCTAGTAATCCTGAACATAGTTTCATGTGTTTGTTGGCCATTTGAATTCTTCTTTTGAAAAATGCCTGTTCAAGTCATTTGCTTATTTCTTTAGTGGATTATTTGTTTTGTTGTTGCTGCGTTTCTTGAGCTCTTTATAGATTCTGGATATTAATTCTTTATCTGTTACATAGAATACAAATATTTTCACCCATTCTGTCAGTTGCCTCTTAACTATGCTGAGTGTTTCCTTTGCTGTGCAGAAGCTTCTCAGCTTGATGTAATCCCATTTGTCTATTTTTGCTTTAATTGCTGATGCTTCTGGGGTCTTTTCCAAGAAGTCTTTGCCAGTTTCTTGTGAAGTTTCCCCAATGTTCCTTAGTAATTTGATGGTGTCAAATCATAGAATTAGATCCTTGATTCATTTTGAGTTGATTTTTGTGTAAGTTGTAAGGTAGGGGTCTTATTTCATACTTCTAAACATGGAAATCCAATTTTCTCAGCATCATTTATTAAAGAGACTGTCCTTTCTCAGGAGATTGATTTTAGCTCCTTTGTCAAAGATTAGTTGATTATAGATGTGTGGATGGATTTCTGGAGTTTGTTTTCTGTTCCATTGGTCTACCTGTCTATTTCTGTGCCAGAACTAGGTTGTTTTGATTATAACTGCCCTTTAGTAGGTCTTAAAATCTGGTATTGTGATGCCTCAGCTTTGTTGTTGTTGTTTAAGATTGCTTTAGCTATTGAGGGTTTCTTGTGTTTCCATAAGAATTTTAGGATTTTGTTTCCTAGATCTGAGGAGAACATTAGTATTTTGATTGAGATCACAGTGAATATGTAAATTGCTTTCTATAGTATTTTGATGCTATTAATTCTTCCAATCCATGAATATGGAAGATTTTTCCATTTTTTAATGTCTTCTATTTCTTTCTTAAATTTTGTAATTTTCATTATAGAGATCTTTGATCTCCTTGATTAAATTTATTCCAAGATATTTGTTTTGTTTTGTTTTTGTGGCTTGTGTGAATGGGATTGATTTTAGAAGTTCTTTCTCAGCCATGGCTGATTTTTGTATGTTAATTTTATATTCTTCAACTTCAAACTCATATTGTATGAGTTCTAATAGTCTCTTAGTGATGTGTTTTGGTTCCCTCCATATAAAATCATTTAGTCTGCAAATAGGTATAATTTGATTAACTCCTTTCCAATTTGTGTCCCTTTGATTTCTTTTTCTTGCCTAGTGGCTCTAGGTAAAACTTCCAAGTCTATAAATAGAATAGCAATGATGAAAGTTGGATCCTTGTCTGGTTCTGAATCTTAGTGAAAATGCTTCCAGCTTTTCCCCATTCAGTATGGTGCTGGCTCTGGATTTTTCATAAATTCCACTGATTATATTGAGGAATGTTCCTTCTGTACCCAGTTTGCTTAAGGTTTTCATCATAAAAGGATGTTTTCTTTTATTCGGTGCTTTCTCTGCATCTATTGAGAGAATCATATGATTTTGTTCTTCAGGTTGTCAAATGTGATGTATCACATTGATTTGCAAATGTTGAACCATCCCTGCATAGCAGCAATAAATTGCACTTGGTCCAAGTGAATGATCTTACTGATGAGTTGTTAGAGTCCATTAGCTAGTATTTTCTTCAAGATTTTTTCATCTATGTTCATCCAGGTTATTGGTCTATAGCTTTCTTAGTCTCTTGTATCTATTTGTGGATTAGGAATTAAGGTAATGCTGGCTTCATAAAGCGAGTTTGGGAGGATTCCCTTCCTTTCAGTTGTTTTGAATATCTTGAGATGAATTGAATTAGTTCTTCTTTAATTGTCTGATAGAATTCAGCAGTGTAGCCACCTGGTCCTAGGCTTTTCTTGGTTGGGAGAATCTTTATAGTGATTCAGTTTCAATCTTGGTTATTGGTTTGCCTCAGCTGGTCCTGACTCAATTTTGGTAGATTGTGTATGTCTAGGAATCTGCATTTCTTCTGTATCTTCCAATTTATTGGTATATAGCTGGTTTTAGTAATTCCTGTTGATGATTTTTACTTATGTGGTATCCATAGTTGCATCTCCTTTTTCATCTGATTTTATTAATTGGGTCTTCTTCCTGTTTTATTTATTCATTTATTTTTTTTGTTAATTGGGACAATGGTACATCAGTTTTGTTTAATTTTTAGAAAAAAGCAACTTTTTATTTCACTGATATTTTGTACTTTTTTGTTTCAATTTTATTTCTTCTTTGATTTTAATTGTTTCTTTCCTCCTGCTAATTTTGGGTTGGGTTTTTTTGTTTTTCCAGGTTCTTGAGATACATTGATAGCTCATTTATTTCATACCTTTCCAGTTTCTCCATGTAGGCACTAGTTGGTATAAAATTCTCTCTTAGTACTGTTTTTGCTATACCCCATAAGTTTTGTTTTTTTTTTTTAAGGTTTATTTATTTATTTGAAAGTCCAGTTTATCTAAATCTCTCCTTATGTTACAATTGCTAGTACATTAATGAGTTCCTCTCCTAATTCCAAGATAGGGAATTTGGTTAATAATGAAATTTAAATCAAAGATTACTAGTTATATTTAAGACTTACTAACAGAAACTTTCATGATAAGGATACATAAATTATAAGATAATTGACATCTCAGTTTTTTTATTTCCAGTGAAGCCCCCTTTTCTACCAATAGTTACTCATTTCTTTCCATGTTTAAACACTTTACTAAATCTACATGCTCTTGGGAGATTTGGAAAAATTAGAAAATTGTCCAAAACAAAAATTACTCATCATATCAGTTAGAGGTAATTACTTATTTACCTTCTTTATCTCATCTAAACATATACATAGTATTTATTCACACATAAAGAGTTAAATACAGAATTTACTATATGTAAAATTTTGTGTCCTGGTTTTAACCTGTTAGATTTTCTTTCACATGTATAAATGTTGTTAATGTGATACTATTTTACTTCAGCATTTTCTACTGTACAGTAAGAAGAGAACAACAGTAACACCATATAAACAGTAGTAAGACCTTGAAGTATTGTGTTTTTATAATTTTGGGTTTTTTTCTTCCAAAAATTTACTTTTAACCATATTGACTAGCCATTTTAGTTTTGTTTGACTGCCAAGAAAGAAAAATGAGAGAACTACTTTCACTAAAAATCAGCCTAGTTCATTAAGAATTAGTTTGTGACCATCAACTGTGGCATGATAAAATTTATAGTGAAACCACAGCTTTAAAATGTCTTCTAATGTTTCAAGTCACATAGGTTCACTTTTTTTTTTTTTTTAAAGATTCATTTATTTACTGAGAAGAGTTGCAGAGAGAGAGAGAGAGAGAGAGAGAGAGAGAGGTCTTCCATCCACTGGTTCACTACCCATTTGAAAACTACTGCCGGAGCTGCACCTATCTGAGGCCAGGAGCCAGCAGTTGCCTCTGAGTCTCCCACACGGGTGCAGGGGCCCAAGGAAATGTAGCAGCTGGGACTTGAACCAATGGCAAAAGGAAGACCTTTCTCTCTTTCTCTCTCACTCTCCACTCTGTCTGTCAAAAAAAAAAAAAAAACCAACAAAGCATATAAAGTTCTTTGCAATAAGATCCTCATTGAAGTTGTCTTATATTTTACTAATGAATGTCTTCTTGCTTAATCTTTTGCTTTTACTTGGCCCTTTGGCCCTTTCTCAATGTATCTGGAAAATTATGTAGTTTAAATCACTGGGTACTTAAAACTTGTTTTTGCTTTGCCTCTCTTGTGCTTTTTATTTATTTATTTATTTATTTTTAATGTTACAGAGAGGGACTGGCACTGTGGCATAACGGGTAAAGGCGCTGCCTGCAGTACCGGCATCCCATATGGGTGCCAGTTCAAGTCCTGGCTGCTCCACTTCTGATCCAGCTCTCTGCTAAAGCCTAGGGAACCAGAAGAAAATGGCCCAAGTCCTTGGGCCCCTACACTCATGTGGGAGACCTAAAAGAAGCTTCTGGCTCCTGGCTTTAGATCAACCCAGCTCTGGGTGTTGTAGCCATTTAGGGAGTGAACCAACGGATGGAAGACTTTCTCTCTGCCTCTGCCTCTCTGTATCTCTGCCTTTCAACTAAATAAATAAATCTTAAAAAAAAAAAATGTTACAGGGAGAGGGGGAGAAGTGGAGAGAGACAGATGTTCCATCCTCTGGTTCACTCCCCAGATGGCTACAACAGCAGGGACTGGGCCAAACCAAAGCCAGGAGCCAGGATCTTCTTCCAGGTCTCCCACAAGCATGGTAGGGGCCCAAGTACTTAGGCCATCTTCTGCTATTTTCCCAGGTTATTAGCGAAGAAGTGTATCGGAAGTGGAGCAGCCGGCACACAAACCAGCACTCATACAGGATGTCTGGCATCTCAGGTGGTAGCTTTACCTGCCATGCCACAATGTGTGTCACAGCATCTTCCTCTTCTTCCACTATGTTTTTCTTTCTAACTGTGGATAAACTCTAAAGCTGTTCCTTTAGATGTTATTTCCCTAAAGTTATTTCTCTAGAGAGAGAATTTATTTTTTATGGCTTGATTATCACTGAGATTCTCAAATAAGTATCTTTTTTAAAATTTATTTTTTAAGGAATACAAATTTCATAAGTACAACTTTAGGAATATACTTATTCTTCCCACCATACCCACTCTCTCACCCACACTCCCACCCCTCCTTCTCCTCCCTCTCCCCTTGCCAGTCCCATTCTCCATAAAGATTCATTTTCAATTAACTTTGTACACAGAAGACCAACTCTGTACTAAGTAAATATTTCAACAATTTTCACACACACAAAAAAACACACATACAAAGACTTTTACAGTTAACTATCATAATATAACTCATCGAGAACAGAGGTCCTGCATGGGGAGTTAGTTCAGAATGACTCCTGTTAATTTAATAATTAAGACTCTTATGTATGACATCAGTGACTACCCGAGGTTCTTGATGTGAGCTGTGTAGGCTATGGAAGCCTTCTGAGTATACAGACTCCATCAGTATTTGCACAAGATCATAAGCAAAGTGGAAGTTCTCTCCTCCCTTTAGAGAAAAGTACATCCTTCTTTGATGGACACTTCTTTCCATAGAGGTCTCACTCACAGAGATCCTTCATGTAGAATATATTTCGCCAATATCTTGGCTTTCCATGTCTGAAATGCTCTCATGAGGACTTTTTAGCCAGACCAGGAAGCCTTAAAGGCTGATTCTGAGGTCAGAGTGTTACTTAAAGCAATTTTAATTTTATGAGTCTGCTGTGTTGACTGCTTCCTATGTTGGAACATTCTCTCCTTTTGAATTCTATTATTATTACCAGACACTTGTCAAATCAGTATCTTGAACACCTCCCTTTTGATACAGTTTCATAATTCTGCCCATAGAACTTTCTGGATAGATGTGTAATTATTATCTCAAAATGTTAAAAACTTAAGTGTATTTATAACCCAAATAATCTTCCTAATTTTCCTGTTTTTCTTCTCAGTGTTTACATTTTTGTCAGTAGTATCACCTTTGTTTTAATCCTAATATGTTAGTCATCTTTGGTGCTTATTCTTTTAATACATCTATATACTCTTAGCATGTTCTTTGCTGATTCCCTTTTGCTTACTAGAAATTTTGAATGAAGAAATATGAATATGAGTGAATGAATACTTCATTCTTATTTTGTATTCGATCTTCACTCCTGCTCATCTAAAGCTGTTCTTTCTGAAGAGTCCAGTTCAAGTTCTTGATGAGAAAGTAATCAGTGGCATGGAGAGGTTGAATAAAATAAGAACTGAAAAATACCTTCTGAATTTTATTTATTAGAAAAGCAGAGTTACAGAGTGGCAGAGGCAGAGTGAGGGAAGTCTTTCATTTGCTGGTTCACTCCCCAGATGGCTGCAGCTGCTGGAGCTGTGCTGATCCAAAGCCAGGAGCCAGGAGCTTCCTCTGGGTCTCCATCTGCAGGTGCAGGGACCCAAGCACTTGGCCCATCTTCTACTGCTTTCCCAGGCCATAGCAGAGCTGGATCAGAAGTGGAGCAGCCAGAACTTGAACCTGCTCCCATATGGATGCTGGTGCCGCAGGCAGAGGCTTAGCCCACTACACCACAGTGCCAGCCCTAGAGATTAGTTATACACAGACAATAAAAGCTGGTGGATTTATTCTTACAGTACTTAATGGAGGCCTAAGAGTAGTTGGGGGCCAGCACTATGGTGTAGTGGGTAAAGCTACCATTTGCAGTGCCAGCATCCCATATGGGCTCAAGTTCAAGACCTGACTACTCAATTTCTGGTCCAGCTCTGTGCTATGGCCTGGGAAAGCAGTAGAAGATGGCCCAAGTGCTTGGACCCCTGCACCCACATGGCAGACCTGGAAGAAGCCCCTGGCTCCTGGCTTCTGATCAGCCTAACTCTGGCAGTTGCAGCCATTTGGGGAGTGAACCAGCGGATGGAACATCTCTCTCTCTGCCTCTGCTTCTACCTCTCTGTAACTCCGCCTTTCAAATAAATAAATAAATAAATCTTAAAAAAAGAAAGTAATGGGATATGGGACTTTTGACTCAAGAGGGCAGCATGTGCCTGGGACAGAAAGATAATTAGGCAAGGGAGATGAAGTGAGAGAAGAGGTTAGTTAGTATTATGATTCCCAACTGGTTATATATGTTAATAGCTGAAAAAGGCCAAATTATGTTAGAGCAAATGAAAAAGTGAAATAAAAGAATGGAGGTCTGGATTAAAGTGAAGAAGAAATTCCTGGTGAATGGGAGTTACAATTGAAGGAATAAAATATAAATATTTAATAGGAAACAAGATTAATAGTCTGTGAGAAGGCCTGGAACTGTGGCATAGTGGGCTAAGCCTCTGCCTGCAGCACCGGCATCCCTTATGGGTGCCAGTTCTAGTCCCAGCTGATGCTCTTCTGATCCAGCTCTCTGCTACCTCCTGGGAAAGCAGTAGAAGATGGCCCAGATACTTGGGCCCCTGCACCCATGTGGGAGACCTGTAACAACTTCCTGGCTCCTGGCTCCTGGCTTCAGTTCAGCTCAGCTCTGGCTATTGCGGCCATTTGGGGAAGTGAACCAGCGGATGGAAGACCTCTCTGTCTGTCTCTCCCTCTCTTTGTCTGTAACTACCTCTCAAGTAAAATAAATAAATCTTTAAAAATTAGTCTGTGCACCTAGAAAAAATGATGCTGAAACTCATATGGAGAAACAGGAGACAGTGAATAGCTAAAGCAATCCTGTACAATAAAAACAAAGCCAGAGGCATCACAATTCCAGACTTCAAGACATCTACAGGGCAGTTATAATCAAAACAGCCTGGTACTGGTACAAAAACAGATGGATAGACCAATGGAACAGAATAGAACACCGGAAATCAATCCAAACATCTAGAGCCAAGTCATATTCGACAAAGGAGCTAAAACCAACCCCTGGAACAGGGACAGCCTCTTCAACAAATTGTGCTGGGAAAACTGGGTGTCCACATGTCAAAGTATGAAGCAAGACCCCTACCTTACACCATATACAAAAATCAACTCAGCATGGATCAAAGAACTAGATATATGCCAAGACACCATGAAATTAATTGAGAGCATAGGGGAAACCCTTCAAGACATTGGAACAGGCAAGGAATTCCTGGAGAAGACCCCAGAGGCACGGGTAGTCAAAACTAAAATAAACAAATGGGATTTCTTCAAATTGAGAAGTTTCTTTACAACAACAGAAACAGGAAAATGAAGAGGCAACCAACAGAATGGGAGAAATTATTTGCAAACTGCACAACTGATAAAGGATTAACAACTAGAATCTATAAAATGATGAAGAAACTCCACAGCAACAAAACAACCCAATAAAAAGATGGGCCAAGGACCATAATAGACATTTTTCAAAAGAGGAAATCCAAATGGCCAACAGACACATGAAAAAATGCTCAGGATCTCTAGCCATCAGGGAAATGCAAATCAAAACCATAATGAGGTTTCACTTCACCCCGGTTAGAATGGCTTACATACGGAAATCAACTAACAACAGATGCTGGCGAGGATATGGGGAAAAAGGGACACTGTTGGTGGGAATGGAAACTGGTAAAGCCACTATGGAAGACAGTTTGGAGAGTCCTCAGAAACCTGAATATAGCCCTACCACAGGACCCAGCCATCCCACTCCTTGAATTTACCCAAAGGGAATTAAACTGGAAAAAAAAAAAAAAAAGCTGTCTGCACCTCAATGTTTATTGCAGCTCAATTCACAATAGCTAAGACATGGAATCAACCTAAATGCCCATCAACAGGTGACTGGATAAAGAAATTATGGGATATGTACTCTATAGAATACTATATAGCAGTAAAAAATGAAATCTGGTCATTTGCAACAAAATGGAAGAATCTGGAAAACATCATGCTGAGTGAAATAAGCCAGTCCCAAAGGGACAAATATCATATGTTCTCCCTGATCGGTGACAACAAACCGAGCACCTAAAAGAAAACCCGTTGAAGAGAAATGGACACTATGAGAAACGGTGACCAGATCAGCCCTTCTCTTGACTGTTCAGGAACAACTTACTATTTTATTCCTTTTAGTATTTTTTGTTTTTTGTTCTACTTAATACCATTGATTGAACTCTGCAACTAATGCACAATTATTCTTAGGCATTTAAAATTAACTGAAAAGTGATCCCTGTTAAATATAAGAGTGAGAATAAGAGAGGGAGGAGTTTGGCACATGCTCACTTGGACTTACCTAGAGCTAGAAATGTGCCAGGGGATTCCAATTCAGTCTCATCAAGGAGGCATGTACCAATGCCATCTCACTTGTTAAAGTGATAAGTTTAAGTACATAATTAATCAAAAAGATAGGTTAATTGTCAAAGAGATTTCACAAATAAGACCAGTGTCTGCAAATAATGAAGGATAGAATTAAAAGGGAGGGAATGATCCTGTGGGGAATTAGGATACACAGCAGACTCATAGAGTGACAAATGCCCTAAACAGCACTCTGGCCTCAGAGTCAACCCTTGGGGCATTCGGATCTGGCTAAAAGGCCCATGAGAGTCTCACAGGCATGGAAAGCCAAGACACTGTGGCAAAAACGTTCTGAATGAAAGATCTCTGTGAGTGAGATCCCAGCAGAAAGAACGGGCCATCAGAGAAGGAGGCATCTTTCTCTGAAGGGAGGAAGGAACCTCCACTGTGATATGGCCTTGACTAAATAAGTTCAGAGTTGGTGAACTCAAGAGGCTTCCATAGCCTTGACAGCTCATGGCAAGAGCCTCTGTGATTACTGATGTCATAAATAAAATAAGAGTGTCAGTTGTTAAATCAACAACAGGAGTCCCTGTGCACCTGCTCCCCACATAGGATCTCTGTCCTTAATGTGTTATACTATGAGAATTAATGGTAAAACTACTAGTCGAACAGTACTCTATATCTTGTGCGGATGTGTGGGTGCAGTCTGTTGATATCTTTGCTTAGTATATACTAAGTTGATCTTCTCTATATAAAGATAATTGAAAATGATTCTTGATGAAGAGTGGGATGGGAGAGGGAGTGGGAAATGGGAAGGCTGTGGGTGGGAGGGAGGTTATGGGGGAAAAAGCCACAATAATGCAAAAGTTGTACTTTGTAAATTTACATTTATTAAAAAAATTAAAAAAAATAGTCTGTGCATAATCCTTTCTGGTGAGTAGGAAATTTATTCTAAAAACTTTTTGGGTAACATAATTATAGCTGCAGGTGAGGGCACAGAAAATATGTTGGAAATAAGATCCTAATGCCTGCATATTTAGTTATAAATCATATATAGAGGCTTCTGTAATATTACGTGTTATATGATAAACTAACCTAGATACTTAAAATTAGACAATAACATGTTTTTAAAATGTTTTTAAGGCATTAATGGTACCAAAGTTGTTTTTAATGAGGGCATTGTGACACTTCATTAGTTTTGAAAATGTTGGTTGAATGGCTATAGAGCTATCTGAAAGAGTTATTTTAAGTTGGGTTTATTTTGATACTCAGTTTTAATAACTGGTGTAGCCCGGAGCTCATAAAAACATGTAAATCTAGGGACTGGCACTGTAGAATGATTGGTTAAGCCACTGCCTGTGATGCTAGCTTCACATGTGGGCACCAGTGATTCCCAGCTGCTTCACTTCCAATCCAGCTCCCTGCTAATCTTCCTGGGAAAGCAGCAGATGATGGCCCAAGTACTTGGGCCCCTGCACTTACACAGGAGATCTGAAAGAAGCTCCTGGCTTCGGCCTGGCCCAGCCCCAGCCATTGTGGTCATTTGGGCATTGAACCAGGGGATGGAAGATCTCTCTCTCTGTCGCTCTCCCCACCCCCATTCTCTGTAACTTTTAAATCAAGATGGAGGAAGTACATTGCAGGCTGGGCTGATTATAGTGTAATACTTAGCTATCAAATATGCAGATGTTTTTTGCTGAAATTCACCAGTAAAATCTCTGTCTTTTCTAATTTCAACTAATTACTCTTACAAGCTAGTACTTAGGCTGTGCTATGTTGATAGTCTTCATTTGTCCCTATAAATACATATGTCCATTCTGTGCACTGTGCTTTGTGCCCTGGAAGATTGATTCCTAAATTCTCTGTTAACTATTGTGCTCTGTCCTCCGACTTCTGAGTAGGATCACTGACAGAAGGACATGGAGGTAAGAGTGTTTATTTTACAGCTTTATCCTTGCTGGGCTGCAAGTTGTAACTGGTTTGTTTCATTATATAACCCTCTCCTATATAGTTACAGCTTTTAATTTTAATAACTGTTCCCTCTTCCTCCCCTTTTGAGCTTAGAATGGCAGTAATAGCTTTTTGCTGTGACTAGCCCATGAGTGCCTGTACATTAGTAAATAATCCCTTCATTAAACTTCACTTTTTATACATTATCTCTTTCTAGCACTCTAAGAGCTATAGTTGCATTTTAATATATATATATATATATATATATATATTTTTTTTTTTTTTTGGACAGGAAGAGTGGATAGTGAGAGAGAGAGACAGGGAGAAAGGTCTTCCTTTTTGCTGTTGGTTCACCCTCCAGTGGCCGCTGCGGCCGGCGCATCTCGCTGATGTGAAGCCAGGAGCCAGGTGCTTCTCCTGGTCTCCCATGCAGGTGCAGGGCCCAAGCACTTGGGCCATCCTCCACTGCCTTCCCGGCTCATAGCAGAGAGCTGGCCTGGAAGAGGGGCAACCGGGATAGAATCCAGCGCCCCAACCAGGACTAGAACCCGGTGTGCCGGCGCCGCAAGGTGGAGGATTAGCCTGTTAAGCCACAGCGCCGGCCGCATTTTAATATTTTTTAAACAAACTAGATAACAAAATGACTGAAATTCCTTCTTTAGGAGATTTTTAAATAGATCATTGTTTCTAAATTTTCATTATACAGATACAATTTTTATAAGTGACACCATTAAGATAAATGTTTTTAAGATTCATTGATTGAGAGAGAGAGAGAGAGATCTTTCATCCACTCATTCACTCCCCAAATGGCTGTAACAGATAGGCCCAGGCCATTCCAAAACCAGTGGCCTGGAACTCCATATGAGTCTTCCACATGGATGTCGAGATCTCCCCTCTGCTATCCCAGGCACATTAGCAGGGAACTGGATGGGAAGTGGAATAGCCAGGACTTGAAGTGGCACCCAGTTGCCCTTGAAGTGACACCAAATTGGCAAGCATTGCAGGGACAGCTTAACCTAACCTGTTGTACCACAGTGCCCATATTTTTTCTTTTTAGGGAGAGACTCAAGAGAGCATCCTCTGATTCTTTCCTCAAATGCCTCTGGTGGCCAGAACTGTGCTGGGCCAATGCTGGGAGCCAGGAACTCATTGAAGTAATTAGGTGGCAAGGACTTAATTACCTAAGCTGTTGCCCGCTGCCTCTCAGGGTCTGCATTGATGAAGCCAAAGCTAGGAATTAAATCTAGGCATTGTGAAGTGGGACCCAAACATCTTAACCAGAGTCTTAGCCACTAGGCCAAATGCTTGCTTCTGAATTGTTTTTGATAAAGGAAAATCACATAATAGTAGAAACCTTCCCAAACATCCATTTATTTATTTATTTTATTATTATTATTTTTTTTTGACAGATAGAGTTAGTGACAGACTGAGAGAAAGGTCTTCCTTTCATTGGTTCACTCCCCAAATGGCCGCCACGGCTGCTGCTGCAATGATCCGAAGCCAGGCACCAGGTGCTTCTTCCTGGTCTCCCATGCGGGTGTAGGGGCCCAAGCACTTGGGCCATCCTCACTGCCCTCCCAGGCCACAGCAGAGAGTTGGACTGGAAGAGGAGCAATTGGGACTAGAACCCAGCGCCCATATGGGATGCCGGTGCCACAGGTGGAGGACCAACCAAGTGAGCCACGGTTCCAGCCCCCTAAACATCTGTTTTTAATCAGGGGCCAGTGTCAGTTCTGTTAACTATAAAGCTTACTGTCAGTTCATTTCCTTGTTGATACTTCCAGTAATTTTAAACAGAATTAAGCCTCTGAACTCTGAAATTTGGAGTGTTTTAACACAGGAAAGACTTTTTCATGTTTTTTGTTGTTTTTGTTTTTGTTAAGGAAAGAATGAATAACTCTAAAATGAAATGAATCAACCACAATTACTGGTTAGCTTTTGCTTAGGGTTTAGCATTACATTACTATTTTCAGATTCTTGTCAGATTGATTTCATAACATAATTTTCCTAATAGGCAGGGAAAACTTGAATTTTAGAAAAGGGAAGTTAATGTATTTATTTATTTGGTCATTGATTATTTGGCCATTCTTATTTGGAGGTGAGATTTTTCATTTTATTACATTTATTACATTTATTTTCTGATGAATAGTAATAAACATTCAAAATTCTTTTACTGTGAGAAAAATAGATGACTAGAAGTTTTACAATTCATGTGCAAATTTAAAATGAAAAACAACTTATATCCTTCCAAATAGTAATCCCGGTTTGAGGGTCTGACAATACAATGATTATCAAAACAAACCCCCCTTTCTTTTAGCTTTTATTATAGTGAGAAGATGGTTTTAATTACTCAGTAGATAATTATATATTGCAATGTAATGATAGGTAATATGATGCAAAAGGAAACCTTCGATTTAAGGGAATAGTGACAGGGGATCCTTTATTAGTTATCATAGTCAGAGAAGTCCTCTGAAATGTGGTGACGTTTGAACAAAGATCCTAATGAAGTGATCACACTGAGCCATAAGAATATCTGGGTGAAGAGTGTCTTCTTACAGGACAAAGTTCAAATGCAAAGATGCTGAGAGGCAAATATATTGGCGTGACTGAGAATGAAAAGATATTTGTGGCTGAGCTAAGGTCATTGTGGCAGAAAAGGAGATCTGGAGGGGAAGATGAAAAGCACATCACACCATGTGTGATAGGACATAAGAACTTTAGATAGTTTTCTAATTTTAACTGCATGATTGGAGGAGATAGAGCAAGATAATGGCATGATCTGACTAGTTTTTAAGGAAAGGATTGCCTGGATTGCCATGTGAACAGACTAGGGAGATTAAAGGAAAAGCCGGGAGACCTGTTTTGTAATAGCAAGTAATATTCTGTGTGTTCTTTATTGTTTAGAATTATAGGGATACATTAAATCTTAATGATCATTAGCCAGCTGATTTCCAGAATAACTGTTCCAGTTTAAACACCTATTGTGGTATGAGAATTTTTCTTTTCCTTATACCCTTTCTGACACTGTGCTATCCATCTTTTCAAATTTCACAATAAGAAAGAATTGACATAATTGAGTTTACTTTTTCTCTTCGTTCTCCCATTTTAAAATCTATTTGAAAGAGCAACTGAGAGAGATCTTCTGTCCACTAGTTCACTCTCCAAATGGCTGCAATAGTGCGGTCTGGGCCAGGCTGAAGCCACGGTCCAAGAACATCATCTTGCTCTCCCACGTGGGTGTCCGGGGCCCAAGTACTTAGGCCATCTTCCACTGTCTTCTCAGGTACATTAGCAAGAACCTGGATTAGAAACGGAGTAGCTGGAACTCAGACTGGCACCCCAAATGGCTTAACCTACTGCACCACAATGCCAGCCCCTGTTTTCTTTTCACTATGAACGATAAATACTAAAGAAATTTTATTTCCCATGAATAGTAAAGTATATAATTTTCTCTTTGGTCTTTTTTCTGAGGAAGTGCTATTAAAATTTATAATATAAACTAAAAACAGTTTATAATATAAGCTCTATTTATTTGTTGGATTATTATCCCCAGTGCTCTACATACCTTGTTACCTCTGAGATGTCATCATTTTTCAATGCTATTTGTCCGTTAATGTTCTCTTCCATTCATTTTGATGAAGAAGTAAATACACTTATAGAGGTAGTTGGTTCACCTGTAAAAACACTGTTAAAATGAATCTAGGTTCACCTGTTCACTTTCAATATTGCCAGTCAGCTCTTTTCCCTCGGTGCACAATTCTTTACTCACAACTCAATTAACCAGCATACAGATATATGTATGTTGCATAGTAAAGGGTTATAGCCTTGAGTGATATGCTAGATTAGCCTAAATTCTCTTACTAGAAACCCAGTTTAAAGTTCATGCCCTGCTTAAAGCTGAATTTGTTACGGTATAATCTTTTTATAGCAGAGAAAACACATAATGCTACAACAGTTCAGTAGAACCTTGCAGTTGTGTGATTTGTGGGACTTAGGTAGCATAGGGAATAAGATTGTTATATAGTCATTCTAAATTCAAAATAATCAACTATAGTGCATGTAGTCCAAGAAGGACAAGACTTTGACTGCACTTCATACCATAAAGGTTTACATTTTAATGCACCAGTAACTTATGACTCCTTTTGGTAAACATAGTGTTTGTTTATACTTTACTAATCTATACTCCAGATTTTTACCTTCCTTACATAATTTTTACCTTTTCTTACAAGTGAAATAAAACTAGTCTGAGAGAGAGCCTTCCCTTAGATTTAATAAATATATAGGACTGAAACACTGAGGGGGTTTATTGCTTATCTAGAAGATTTGACCTTATAAATTGACTTATTCTTCTCCAAGGCACTTGAGAGAAAAGACAACGATAGCAGTTACATCTAGAGGCTATTATGGATTGGAGGATGAGAAGGGAACTGCATGTACTTCAACAAGGCGTCGGTCAACACCTCGAAGTTTGGCAGGCTTGACAAGTGGAGTTTTTGAATCTATAATGGTTCAAGTTTTGAGACAGGAGGAACAGCTGAGAGCAAAAGAAGAAAAAAGGTAAATGTTAAAAAAAATTAAGTTTCATGATGTTCAATTCAAAGGAATTACTTTTAGTAGCTATGTGCCCATATCAAATTTCTGGGCCGATTTTAATAGTGTTCCAAAATGCGTTGTCACCAAAATATAAATTCATAATGAAACATCTCAATGGAATTTGCTTGAAAATATAATTTTAAACAAATTGTCTTTTGAAGCTATACAAAAATAAAAATTTCTAAGATTTCAGAATATTTTCTAGATTTCTAGTAGTGTTCTCAAAGGATTTTAAACTTTAAGTTAGAGGAGGGACGATGTTGTGGCATAGAGGGTAAAAGACTGTAATGCCAGCATCCCATATGGGCACCAGTTCGATTCCTGAGTGCTCCACTTCCAATCCAGCTCCCTGCTAATGGCCTGAGAGAAACAGCAGAGGATGGCCCAAGTATTTGGGCCCCTACTATCCGTGTGGTGGACTCAGATGAAGCTCTCTCGGCTTTGGCCTGGCTGAGCACTGGCCATTGAAGCCACCACAGGAATGAACCAGCAGATGGAAGATCTGTCTTTATCTGTAACTCTGATTTTCAAATACATAAATAAGTGTTTTTTTAAAAAAGGAATTTTATATAGATTTGTAGATTTAAAATATCATAGACTTAAAATTGAGAGACTCTAGAGATCATGAGAGTCAAGAATGACATGTAAGTTCACTTTTCCAAGCACCTCCATTAGCATTAATATCATCAAGAAAGAGTACTGTGCTCGTTAGTGGTACCTTCTAGGGTGTGGGAGCATAAACTGATGGTATCTACATAAAGTTTTACTTAAGACAGCAGGACCCAGAGATTTCTTTCTAAAATGAAATTCAAACATCTGTGTTAGTAGGAAAAAACTAGTAACTTTTGTACTAAATTAAATCTCAGGCCATCTTAGGGATGATTGCTGATATAGTAGATTGCTGATATAATACTTGTCAAAGTATTTAAATTTAAAATATTTTGTCACTCCTCTTGTAGTAATAAGTGTAATTTGTTTTGATATTTGTAAAGCTAAAACTCAGTCTTGAGACATTCTACCTCCTACTTTTGATAGTAGTGATTAGTTTGGGAACCTTCTGTGAAATACCCTTTTTCCTTGTGGAGAGCCTTGTAAAACTACCTACAATGATATATCAAACATTCTTGGAAATTGGAAATGAAAAATAAATTTAGGGGTGGGCATTTAGCTTCGTGGTTAAGATGCAGATTAAGACTCCCACATCCCATATTGGAGTTACTGGTTTCAGGACCAGGTTGTGGTTTCTGACTCCAGCTTCTTGTTAATGTAGACCCTAGGGGGCCTCAGCAATGATGGCTGAAGTAACTTGGTTGCTGCCACCCATGTGGGAGACCTGAATTGAGTTCCTAGCTCGCAGCTTTGGTCTGGCCCACAACTGTTCATTGTGGGTATCTGGGAAGTGAACCAGTGAATGAGAGCTTTCTTTCTTTCTTTGTTTCTCAAATAAATAAATAATTTTTTCAAAAAAAGATAAATTTGGCACAAAAAGTTTTAAATCCATGCAAAAATGAGTGTTATTGAAAACCCATGCATGGACTTCAGATTATTTTTTGTATCAAAATAAATTTATTTTTAATTCCACTTTAGCATGAAGTTTTCAAAGTGCCCTCATAGTCTAGGAAACGGAGGCTTATGGAGAGGGATAAAGATTAGCCTGGTAATATTATACAGTAAATTGGAATGGAGAGAATTAAAAGGAAGGCTGCAGTAGTCCAGGTATCTAGAAATAGGACAAGGTTAGATTGTTCTGTAATAATGAATGGTATTTAGTACCTTCCCTGATACAGGGAGAACAAGGAAGGAGGCAAAGGTGAGTCAGAGAGTAGAAGTAATGATAATACTTACAGCAATAAGAGAAGATAAAAAGAATGGCTAATGTTTATTGAGTATAACTATTTGTCAGGTCTAGCTCTAAGGACTTTACATGTATTCAGAATTTATCCTGAAGTACAGAGAGATCAAATAACTTTCCCAAAGTCAGGCAGTTTTTGAGTGTTGAACTCAAGATTGGAAGCTAGTCAGTTTGACTCTGGAGTTGTCTTCCTAAGCAAAATACCATCCTTCTAAGTTGTAAAACAGTGAAACCAGCAAAGAAAATAGAACTTGAAAAAATGTAAGTCCAAGGTGGGGAAAAAGTAGTGAACTTGTTTTGAATAAATTGTTGAAGTGATAATGGAAACATTTAGACACCTGAGTAGGAATGTTTAATCAAAAAAACTACAAATATGACTGAATCTTTTCCTTCTGCACTTTTACATATACGGTCAGCCTTTGTGTCTATGGGCTCTCCATACATGGTTTCAACCAACCAACGATGGAAAACAAAAAATTGCATCTGTACCATGTACAGACTTTCTTTATTATTATTCCCAAAACACTACAATGTAACTACTTACATAGCATTTATGTTATGTTAGGTATTGTAAGTAAACTAGAGATAATTTAAGAATACATGTGGTTTGTGTAGTTTTTATGCAAATATAGTGCTATTTTATGTAAGGGACTTGAGCACTGCAGTTCGACATCTTCACTGTGGAGGGTACTGGAACCAATCATCCATGGATGCTGAGGAACAACTATATTTACGTGTGCCTTGACATTGAATAAATATAGAGGAGTAAGCCATGGGTGAAAAATTCTCCATTACATATCTTACTAACTGTAACTGTAATTTAATGGAGTAATATGGAATTAACAGTTCAAGTATAGTGTTAATCTCTTTTAATTATAAAATATTTCAGGGTAGAGCAAAGAATTAACAACTGAAGTCCTGTGTATCTATAACCCAGCAATTTTTTTTAAAGATTTATTTATTTATTTGAAAGTCAGAGTTAGAGAGAGAAGGAGAGGCAGAGAGAGAGAGGTCTTCCATCCGATGGTTCACTCCCCAGTTGGCTGCAATGGTCGGAGCTGTGCTGATCAGGAGCCTGGAGGTTCTTCCAGGTCTCCCAAACGGTGCATGGGCCCAAGGACTTAGGCCATCTTCTACTGCTGTCCCAGGCCATAGCAGAGAGCTGTATTGGAAGTGGAGCAGCCGGCTCTCGAACTGGTGCCCATATGGTATGGCGGCGCTTCAAGCCAGGGCGTTAACCTGCTGCACCACAGCGCTAGCCCCAACCCAGCAATTTTTAAAGAAATTAAACATAGATAAAATCAGAATTCCTTATCTTTTTCTTCTGTTCTGGAAGGAGTTACCATCCTTTTTTTGTTTATCATATACCCCATGCATTTTATTATTATAAAAATTATTTTATATTTTGGATAGAAGTCCTTTGTCAGGTATATATATATGTTGCAAATACTTTCTCACAGTCTCTGCCTTTAAAATTTAAACTTTTTTTTTTAGGAAAAGGGTTTTTTTTTTACTTTTGAATAAAAACATAATTTTTTTAAAATGTTTGTGCTTTTTGTGACCTGTGTAGAAGATCATTGCTTATCCAAGGTTATAGAAATTGTTTTTCAGACATATGTGTTTTATTTTTTATGGTTATGTTATCCATTTGAAGATATTTTGTGTGTGTGGTGTGAGTTAAGGATAAGAGTTTATTTTTTTCCAAAAGGATACACGAGTTGTTCCAGTATCATTTGTTGAAAAAAACTATTATTTCACTACTGAACTACCTTTGCATCTTTGTGGAAAATCAACTAAATGTGTGTTTGTGAGTCTTTCTGAACTTTATTATCTTCCATTTGTCTGTAGGTCTAACTTTTCTAGTACTATATTAATTTGATTCGTATGCCTTTCTTAAAAGACTATAAATTATGTAAATGAATCTTTTAAGTTTTTTTAAAATTTGGCTATTCATTTTTTATGGTAAAGTTTTATTTATTGATTTAGTTATTTGAAAGGCAAAGTGTTAGAAGAGAGAGGGAGAGACAGAGATATCTTCCATCTGCTAGTTCATTCCCCAAATGCCTACAACATCCAAGGCCAGGACACTCTGAGACTAGGAGCCAGGAACTCTATCCAAGTCTCCTGTATGGGTAGCAAGAACTGAAGTACTTAGGCATCATCTGCTGCCTCCCAGATGCATCAACAGGAAGCTGAATTGGAAGCAAAAGCGGACTAGATCCTAAAGAATGCAGATGTCCCAAGTGGCAGCTTAACCTACTACACCACATGCCTACCCCGTTGGGCTATATAATACATTAATACATTTCTGTGTCATTTTAGAGTCATACTGTGAATTTCTATAGGAAAAAAAAATAAAAGAAATTCTGACTGGGATTGCATGGAAGTTACCAACTAATTTGTTAAATAATTACTTTAATTTTTCTCAGCAATATTTTATAGTTTTCAATGTACACATTTTTCAAATGCCTCCTTGACTAATTACCAAATAGTCTATTTAAAATTGAAAATGTGATTAGTTATTGCTACTGTGTTCAGAAATAGAATTTTTAGAATAGTGACCTTTTATTTCTTCTCTAGTCCTGTTAGACTACTTCCCTTATAGGAAGTTGAAACAATGCTGTTAGATGCATACATATGAAAGTCCTTTAAAAACTTCATGGAGAAATAGAATTAAAAGATGTGTTCATTCTGGTGCAAATAAATTTTGAAATCCATGTGTAGTTTTTTTCATAATGCACATTTTCTTGAACTTTTAAAGACCACTCGTGCTTGGATTTCAAAAAATTTTGCACCAAAATAAACTTATCCTTTCTTTAATTCCATTTTCCACATACATTAAAAACTTAAGAATGAAGATAAAATGTTTTCAAAGTTATCCGTGCATATACTTTTTCTAGTATCCTGCCTTCCTTTATAGTGATACGTGATATCATCCAGTATTTTTTCATTGCCTAAAAAATGGTTTTTAACCTTTCTTGTAGTATTGTTCTTACAAAAATGAAGTGTGGGTATAGGACTCTTTTTCTTTCTTGTCTTGAATAGTTTTTGTTTGCTTTGCTTTACATTTTGAAGGATAAACATAAATATCTAGGTTGACAGATTACTTTAAGCATGACTTGTGATACCATGCCTAATTTTTGAAAGCAAAAGTCTGCTGAACTCCTTATCTTTATCTATCTACAGTGTGTCTTACTAATCTAACAACTTATAAGATTTTCTCCTTATTACTGGTTTTATTAGCTCATGCTCTGCATTTGATGTGGAATTGTGTGTGTGTGTGTGTTCTAATTGCATCATCATCGCCATTCTTTGGATTGACTGATTATTCTGCTGGTTGGTTGTAAGTTGCATTTTCATGCTTCTTGGCCTTTCTAGTAGTTTATATTAGAAATTAGACATTATAAATGCTACGTTGAGTATCTAGATTTTTATTTATATCCTTTAAAGAGGATTTTGCTTTATTCTGGCAGGAGATTAAATTTCTTATGGATCAGTTTGATGATCCTTTTACTCCAAGTTTGAAGCTGTTCTAAAGTAGGTCTAGAATAGCCCTCATTCCATTTTGGCACTGCTGTAACCAGATACTTCTGGAATTTCCACTAAAAGCCAGGAAGTGATGACTGAAGACTCTCTACTCCAGCTGATCAGACCTCAGTTGTCTCCCCATTTTGTGTCACTTTGAGTTGTTAGCTTATAATTTCCTGATCATTCCTAGCAAGCTCCGTAAAGTATTACTTTACACGGTCACAGGCTAGTACTCACCAATCTCAGAGGGACTTGTATAGATTTCTGAAACATTTTTCTGCATCATTTCCTCTTTTAAAAAAAAAGTCACATTGCTTTTTGTTTTCTTTTTAAATTTTAACTGACAAATAATTGTACATATTGATGGGGTATCATGTATACATGTGTAATAATCATGTAATTAATACATGTAAAAATCATGTCATGTAATAATAATAACTAGTATTTAAAGTATTTAGCTTGTCCATCACCTCATACCTCTAAAGTTTCTTTGTGGTGAAAATATTAGAAGTCTCTCTTTTAACTATTTGGAAATATTGAATACAATATTATTAACCCAAGTCATCCTACTGTGCATTTGAACAACAGAATTTATTCCTCGTAAATGCAACTTTGTACCCGTTAACCACTCTCTTTATCTGCCTTCTTCACTGTTTCCCCTTTGCCAATCTCTGGTAATCACTCTTCCTACTATACTCTTGTATTATCAACTTCTTTATGTTCTACACATGAGTAAGATTGTGTAGTATTTGTCTTTTTGTGCCTTTTCAATTACCATAATGTCTTCCAGATTTATCCGTGCTGCCAAAAATGTCAGAATTTAATTCTTTTTTTTGTGACTGAATAATATTCCATTATGGTTACATACTACATTTTCTTTACCTGCTCATCAGTTGATAAGACATTTAGGTTTCCATTCTTGGCTATTGTGATAGTGCTACAATAAAATGAGAGTATAGATATTTCTGACAGACTGATTTCATTTCCTTTACAGGAAATGTAGTAGTAGAATTTCTGTATCATATACTGTGTCGAAATTGTTGGCATCAAAATAAGTGTGTCTTTTAATTACATTTTTTGTGAACTTGAACTGCTTTCCTATAAATATGTGTATTTGTATATGTGTATATGCAGGTACTTCAATGTCTTATGGCATGCTGCCAAAATAATGTGATCTTCCTAGATTTGTTGTAAAGAGGTTGTATCAATAGTTCCATCACATGTGTTCTGTATAAAATATTCAATGAATTCTAGCAATAAAATGTCTTATCATGTATATATCTTTGGCTTAAAGAATAAACCTAGTATATTTATTCTTCTTCCTGATAATATATGAATATTTGAACTGTTTAACTTCAGTCATTCTCTCAGTCTTGAGTGTCACTAATGTTTAAAATTTTAATTCCATTTGATTCTTTTTTTAAAAAGATTTATTTATTTATTTGAAAGTCAGAGTTACACAGAGAGAGGAGAGGCAGAGAGAGAGAGAGGTCTTCCATCTAATGGTTCACTCCCCAATTGGCCGCAACGGCCAGAGCTCCGCCGATCCGAAGCCAGGAGCCAGGAGCTTCCTCCAGGTCTCCTATGCGGGTGCAGGGACCCAAGCACTTGGGCCATTTCTGCTGCTCTCCCAGGCCATAGCAGAGAGCTGGATCAGAAGAGGAGCAGCCGGGACTAGAACCGGCGCCAATATAGGATGCCAGTGCATCAGGCCAGGGCTTTAACCTGGGCCCTCTATTTGATTCTTAACTGCCTAAGTGTTGCCACATCTCAGTGTTTTGTTCTAGAGCCTCTCCTTTGCTCATCTTGTATTTTTTTCACGAGTGATCTTCTCCATGCTCAGATCACCTATATATAGAAGACTCCATATATTTTGCCAACATTTCTTCCTTAGGTTTCAGATTTAGTTGTCTGCTTAATATCTTCTCTAGATGTGGTATCTATCGATTTGTCCCATCTGTCAGGAAACATGTGGCACATTTAAATTATAATCAGAGTAAGCAATTACTGGTACTCAGGAGAGAGTTACAGAGAAGAGACTGTTTTGAGAGGATACCATTTATTGCAGGGCAAAATCCACTATCTTACAGAGAGGAATCCAAAGGAATAAATACTTTACCCCACTTTCATGTATCTCTGATCATCTGCCAAGATTCTCCACTGACTGAATCCAAGGAAAGCCAGAGGATAAGTTTGCATATTGATAATGGTAACTATGCAGTGAAGACAGAAAGGGAATCTGACCTGGAAGGAAACAAGAGATATTTGGCATAGATGTGTTTTTCAGACATATCTAAAATTAACCAGGAATGTCATTCTGTAGTGACTCTTACCTTGCTGAGTGGCACCAGTATCCATTAGATTGTACAAGTTAGCAACATGGGAGTCATCTTTGTTACCTTCTTCTCCTTCATGTACATATTAAATCCATCCTCAAATTCTGACAGTTCTGTTTTCTTAAACTTTCTTGAATATGCCCACTTTTCTCCTGTCTTCTCTGCCTCCATCTTGTTTCTTTATATCTCACTTAGACTACTGTAATCTTCTCTTGATTTTTTTAACACTGCTCATGCCATTTTTTACATTAAGATAGAGTGAACTTTTTCAAATAAAAATCTGATTGTGCTACTAACCTGCTCTATTACCTGTCATTACCCCAAAACAAAACAAGTACACACAAAAACTATAATGGCTTCATACCATTTATAAGACCCTGCTTCATCATTTGACTTCTCCATTGGTTTCTCTCTCTCTCTCTCTCTCTCTTTTTTTTTTTTTTTGACAGGCAGAGTGGATAGTGAGAGAGAGAGACAGAGAGAAAGGTCTTCCTTTTTGCCATTGGTTCACCCTCCAATGGCCGCTGCGGCCGGCGCATCGCGCTGATCCGAAGCCAGGAGCCAGGTGCTTCTCCTGGTCTCCCATGTGGGTGCAGGGCCCAAGGACTTGGGCCATCCTCCACTGCACTCCCAGGCCACAGCAGAGAGCTGGCCTGGAAGAGGGGCAACTGGGACAGAATCCGGCACCCCAACCAGGACTAGAACCTGGTGTGCCGGCACCGCAGGTGGAGGATTAGCCTGGTAAGCTGCGGCGCTGGCCTCCATTGGTTTCTCACCTTGCCGTTGTTCTTGCCTCTGTGGTTGTCTTGCCTTTCTTCAAGGCCAAGAAAGTATAATCAACTTTATGTACATTCACGTTTAGAGTTCACATAAAAGCATGTATAAAATGTTGAAAAATTTTGGGGCTTCATACTGTTTCCTACAATTTCTAAAATAAGCATGCTTTTCTTTTATAACTGAAAATATAAGTATTAAAGTTTGTATGAAGTATCACATTGCTAGTGCCAGAGAGATAATAATGTGTCCTTTCAGTGTATCCCAAGATTTCTTTTAAGTCTTCAGAAGGGAAATGTAACTTTTGAGTGACAACCTGTGACCTGATACATGGGAGTGCTAAATAAAGCCTCCTTCCCTGTGTACTCATACAGTTACCTTTATTGTCTGTCGTGAGACCTGAAATTCTTTCAGTCTGTCTGTTCTATCAATCTAATACCCTGTCAAGAGTTAGAGACTAGCTGAGAATATAACTATTGTATGTTTAAATCTTTCTAGAAAGGACTTTGAAATCATTATAAGAAAGGTCATATTGGAAGACAGGAGATCATATGACTCCCTGACAAAATATTACTATAGTTGTGCTTTTGCCCTGGTCATAGGCTTTTTAAAAATTATTAAAATATTTGTCATAGGAAGTGGGAAACTAAAGTTTTCATCCTGTTAAGTAGATTAAAACTGTTTTAATATCAGAAACTTAAGATCAAGATAGCAGCAAGCTGAACAATTCTAGTATAGATTTTAATGTGATAACACTTTCATTACCTGATGGGCATACTATAGTTTATAGCTGATCATCTGGGCATACACAAACCCCCAATTAAATTATCAGGTCTCTAATTTATGATCTAATACAGAGCTCCCCACACTCTGTATTTTAATTTATGTACAATAGGCTATTTTCCTTTTTTGTACAGTATATGCCACAAGAAATAATGTGTTCTTAAAATCAGGTTGCCAAAATTAAAAATCCTGGCATTCCTTTATTGCTGTCTTTGGACAACAGTGAAAACCTAGCTAAAGGAGATAGAAGATTATGGCCTATTGAGCAGAGAGGAATAATACTGAGTAAGATTTCGTAGTCTGGCCATTTTTTATTTTTAAATTTTTAAAATTTATTCGAGAAGTAGAGTTACAGAGAGAGAGGAAAATGCTTATAAGACAGCAGGCAGTCTTCAGAGCAGCTGAAGTAGGGAGGCATTGTTGATTTAAGAGACAGAAACACTATAAGCCTGTAATTACTAAATGAATATTGTAGTTAATAGATAGTTGCTGAAATGGCCATGAAACTAATCATGACCACTGTCATCTGTTTATAATAGTGACTTTGAGCCATTAAGGAAAAATTGGATCTGTTCACTCTTCCTTTTTGTGAAACCATTTGGTTTGCCAGAAATACTGTATATTCCTTACTTTGATTTGTTATATATTTTTTGAATATTTATTTTACTTATTTAAAAGGCTGAGTAATAAAGCGAGGAGACAGAGATCTTCCATCCACTGATTCCATTCCCTAAATGGCTGCAGTGATCAGGAGCCTGAAACTCCATCCAGATCTCTCCTGTGGGTAGCAGGGGCCCAAGATCTCCCACTACTTTCCTAGGCACATTAGCAGGGAGCTGCATTGGAAGCAGAGCAGCCTCAACTTGAACTGGCATTCCAGGATGGGATGCCTTGTGTCACAGGTGGCAGCTTAACCTGCTGCACCACAAGGTGGGCCTCCAGTGATACCGATTTGGAAATCCCTGGAGTTAAAACAATAAATTTGTCTATATTTTTGTAAAAAGAAACTTTGACTTTATAATTAACGGTTTAGTTTTAGGTTCTCAGTAACACAAAAAATGGTGACTTAATGAAATAGATATTTGAAATTTTGTGCCTAGCCAGCATCTTTTAGTACAAATATTACATTTTGGTAATTTGCTATCCTATAAATTGTGATATCACAACACAGATGCCAGAAAATTTATATTTTCCTACGCCTTCACAGCTAAGGTAGATAGACGAATGTGACTAGACATATACTTTTTTTTTTTTTTTTTTGACAGAGTTATAGACAGAGAGAGAGACAGAGATAAAGGTCTTCTTTCCGCTGGTTCACTCCCCTAATGGCTGCTACGGCCAGCGCTGCGCCAATCCGAAGCCGGGAGCCACGTGCTTCTTCCTAGTCTCCCATGCGGGTGCAGGGGCCCAAGCACCTGGGCCATCCTCCACTGCCCTCCCAGGCCACAGCAGAGAGCTGGACTAGAAGCAGAACAACCGGGACTAGAACCCGGCGCCCATATGGGATGCTGGCACTGCAGGCAGAGAATTAACCAAATGAGCCACGGCGTCGGCCCCTAGACATATACTTTTTTTTTTCTTCTTTTTTCTTTTTTGACAGGCAGAGTGGACAGTGAGAGAGAGAGAGAGACAGAGAGAAAGGTCTTCCTTTTGCCGTTGGTACGGCCGCCGCGGCTGGTGCACTGTGCTGATCCGAAGCCAGGAGCCAGGTGCTTCTTCTGGTCTCCCATGGGGTGCAGGGCCCAAGGACTTGGGCCATCCTCCACTGCACTCCCTGGCCACAGCAGAGAGCTGGCCTGGAAGAGGGGCAACCAGGACAGAATCCGGTGCCCCGACAGGGACTAGAACCCGGTGTGCCGGTGCCACAAGGTGGAGGATTAGCCTAGTGAGCCGCAGTGCCGGCCGACACATACTTCTTAACTTGAAATTGTATGGGAACAGCATCTGGTGGCAATCTTGAGCCAAGAGAGTTTGTCATCTGGCAGAGGTGGTGGTAGGGGCTTCTCATGATTCTAGGTTCATAGTGTCTGAGATGCTGAGTACTGCCGGCAATCTAGCTTTCCCTGGATAAGTTCCTGAGGGTGGTTGAGATTGTTTTCTGTTGTCATATCTTCTTAAGTTTGGCTCTCTAACCCTTAACAGAGTTTCTGTAAGCTACTTACTAGTCATTAACATTATAGAAACACATTAATGTTTTCTTTCTGTACAGTATTTTTGGAGAAAATTTTTAATTGGTGCCAGCACTGTGGCGGAGCAGGTTAAGCCACCATCTACAATGCCAGAATCTCATTCGAGTTCCAGCCCCAGTCATTGCTGCCATTTAGGGAGTGAACCAGTGGATGGAAGGTCTATCTCTTTCTCGGCCCCCCTTCCCCTTATAACTCTCCCTTTCAAGTAATTAAAGTAAATCTTTTAAAAAAAGAATTTTTTTAATTGATAGCAACTTTGAAAGTTGGTTTTTAATCTGCCCTTGTTGGAAAATGTGATTTACCTCAGCATTTCTTTTTTATTTTTTCTGATTTTTTTTTTTTTTTAAGATTTATTTTATTTATTTGAAAGACAGAGTTACAGAGAGAGGTAGAGACAGAGAGAGAGGTCTTCCATCTGCTGGTTCACTCCCCAGATGGCCGCAATGGCTGGAGCTGCGCCAGTCTGAAGCCAGGAGCCAGGAGCTTCTTCTGGGTCTCCCACGTAGGTGCAGGGACCCAAGGACTTGGGCCATCTTCTGCTGCTATCCCAGGCCATAGCAGAGAGCTGGATCAGAAGAGGAACAGCCGGGACTAGAACCAGCACCCATATGGGATGCCAGTGCTTCAGGCCAGGGCTTTAACTTGCTGCACCACAGCAATGGCTCCTTCAGCATTTCTTAATAAAGTATTTTTAGTTTTTAAATTATATCTAAGTGTTAAAAATTTTGTTTAGATTTCTTTTAATTATTTGAAAGATAGAGTGATAGAGAAGTGACAAAGATCTTCCACCCACTGATGTACTCCCCAAATAGCTTTAATAGTCAGAACTGGGCCAGGCCAAAACCAGGAGCTTAGAACTCCATTAGGATCTTCTACATGGGTAACAGGGGCCCCAAGTACTGAGGCCATCTTCTGCTGCCTTCCCAAGAATATTAGCAGGTGGGTGGATCAGAAATGGAGCAGTGAGGCCAGTGTTGTGGAATGATGGGTTAAGGTGCTGAATGCCAGTGTTCCATATGGGCACTGGTTTGAGTCCTTGCTGTTCCACTTCCAATCCGGCTCCCTGCTAACGTGAGTGGGAAAGCAATGGAAGATGACCCAAGTCCTTGGGCCCCTCTACCCACTTGGGAGACACGGTTGAAGATCCAGTGTCCTGTCTTTGGCTTGGCCCACCTCTGGCTGTTTGAGCCATTTGGGGAGTGAACCAGCAGATGGAAGACCTCTCTCTCTCTGTCCCCGTCTCTCTGTTGTAACTCTGACTTTGAAAATTAATAAATTAAAAAAACAGGGCCGGCGCCATGGCTTAACAGGCTAATCCTCCACCTTGCGGCGCCGGCACACCGGGTTCTAGTCCCGGTTGGGGTGCCGGATTCTATCCCGGTTGCCCCTCTTCCAGGCCAGCTCTCTGCTATGGCCCGGGAAGGCAGTGGAGGATGGCCCAAGTCCTTGGGCCCTGCACCCGCATGGGAGACCAGGAGAAGCACCTGGCTCCTGGCTTCGGATCAGCGCGATGCGCCGGCCACAGCGGCCATTGGAGGGTGAACCAACAGCATAAAGGAAGACCTTTCTCCCTGTCTCTCTCTCTTACTATCCACTCTGCCTGTCAAAAAAAACAAAACAAAACAAAACAAAACAAACAGAGCAGCCAGGACTTGAATTGGTGCTCTGATATGGTCTGCCATCTTCACAGGCAGCAGCTTGACCTGCTGCACCACCATACCAGCCGCTGTCCTACAGTTTTAGAAGTGGCTGATTATATACATTAACTCAGTAGCTCTTTGACAAGCCCCCATTCCCTGTTCACTACAGTACTGTGGAAAGAGAGAGAGAGAGAGAGAGAGAGAGAGAGAGAGATCGAGATCGAGATCTGCCTTATACTGGCCTACACCAGATATATACTTTACTTTTCCTTGCACCTCTTCGCACTCTGAGGCTAGATTTCATCATCTTCCCCTGAAAGACAGTTTGTGGAGAACAGCAGTGAGAGTAGCAACACTTGAATAGGCAGTGCTCCCAGATGTCAGCATCTGGTCTCATTGGTGTCACAACCCTTCCAGGCATGTTAGCTCAGAGAATGAGTGTTTTATACTATTCCCTGATTTTCTTGTTCTTGCAGAAGTCAGTTGGTGCTAACCTTGACCCACCAGGCAAACTACGTATTTCTGATTAAACTGACCTCCTATGAAAGCTTGAGGAAGTTATCTTCTCACCCTTCTGTAGGTTCTTTTTTTAATTTAAAAAAAAAAAAATTTTTTTTTTTTTTGACAGGCAGAGTGGACAGTGAGAGAGAGACAGAGAGAAAGGTCTTCCTTTTTGCCATTGGTTCACCCTCCAATGGCCGCCGCGGTAGGTGCGCTGCTGCCGGCGCACCGCGCTGATCCGATGGCAGGAACCAGGTGCTTCTCCTGGTCTCCCATGGGGTGCAGGGCCCAAGGACTTGGGCCATCCTCCACTGCACTCCCTGGCCACAGCAGAGAGCTGGCCTGGAAGAGGGGCAACCGGGACAGGATCGGCGCCCCAACCGGGACTAGAACCCGGTGTGCCGGCGCCGCAAGGCGGAGGATTAGCTTAGTGAGCTGCGGCGCCGGCTTCTTCTGTAGGTTCTTAAGATGAGCAAATAGTTTCTGAAATTACCATTATCACTAATCTATATTGACCAAGGATTACTTATTACTGCCTTAGGCAAAAATAACTCCATAAAAGTTGGTTCATCTGCTCTAAATTCCCCTTTCATTTTCTTCCATGAGCACTGGTTGTTACTGTTTCACTTCTACCAAAACACATAGCACTGTTCTCTGTCAGACAAGTATTTCATTGATGTAAGTTGTTTATGGGTTGCCTTCAGAATCCCCTGGTTTTTTTGTTTGTTTGTTTTTTGGTTTTTGGGTTTTTGGGTTTTTTTTAGGTATTCTTTTCCCTACTTGGTGCTGTTTGTATCTATTCTAGTGTCTGGTGCTTCCTAGAACCATTATCTTATTCCTTTTGGGAAAAATGGGTGTCACATTTTAATTTTGAGAATAGAAGTCTGCTGTGAACATCATTATATCTTACTGGTATATATAATCAACAAGACCGAATTTTTAGACTTAAAGTCCTGAGATATTTTCCTAACCAGTAAGTGATTTACTGGTGAGCTCATCTTAGGATTGTGACAACATTAACCAAAACTAATTTTCTATGCCAACTATAGTAAATAAACCTACTTCTTCATGATAGGTAAGTCTAATAGATACCATACCCAAATTTTATTAAAAGATTTATTTGAAAGAGCAATAGAGTGGATGAGTCAGAGAAAGAGAGGGATCTTCCACATGATTCACTCCTTAAATAGCCAATTTGGTCAGAATTTGGGGCCAAAGCCTGTGAGTCATCTGCCACTGCATTCCTCAGTGGATTAGCAGAGAGGTGGACCAGAAGTGGAGCAGCCAGAACTCAAAATTGGCACTGTGATAATGTATGCCAGTGCCATAAATGCCAACCCCCAAAACAGAGTTTTAAATAAGTTCTGGGTTACTTAAAACCTTTATCTGTGTTGGAAAATAAATTACTAGCCTTATCGATATATAAAGTGTAGAGAATACCAACTCCATGGTAAGATACACAATATCTATAAATTTAACATAACCAGGATCTTTTAGTCACATAGCTAATATTCTTTCAGTTTTGAATAATTGATTTAAGAACTTTTCTTTATTTTTTGTAGGCTCTCTGGTTTAAAAGTCATATAGTACTATTAAAGTTTCTAATAAACAAAAAAGCTGTCTGGCATTGCAGATGGCAGCTTAACCCCATTATGCCACAACCCCAACCTCGGCACCCATTTTTTTTTACCCTCAAACTGGTCATTATTACTGTTTTGTAATATAATGCTTGTTTATATTTATCCATGTGATTGACAATTCACTTGTTCCCAATCGTTCTTGCATTTTAGAACTTCTTTCTGTGATCATTTAAGCATATAATAAAAATATCTTTTCTCCATATATTTCAGTTTCGATATTTTCTCTTGTCCTTCTGCCATTAATGCATGCAACATATTTTCATATACATTGTAGTTTTCATTCCTGAAAGTTCAGTTTGGGTCTTTTTTATATCTCTCATGAGCCTACTTTTTAATATTTATTTATTTATGTGAAAAACAGAAAGAAGCAGGCGGATAGAGAGAGCACCTGTCAGCTGGTTTACTTCCCAAATACCTGCAGTGGCCCTCGGCTGGGGGCCAAAGCTGGAGCCAGGAACTCAACTCAGGTCTCTTTCATGGGTGGCTGGACCCCAACTACTTGAACCATCATGCTGCCTCCTAGGGTTTGTATCAGTGGGAATCTGAAAATCAGTTTCAGAGCCACGCATCAAACCAAGGCATTATGATAAAAAGATGCAGGCAGCCCAACTGTTAGGCCAAACACCCACACCTGCTTAACTTTTTCACCATATGGAATACAATATCAGTAACTAACTTGATGGTCTTACTTGCCAATCTTGTCATCTGTCATTTCTGGGGCAGGTTCAGGTCATTTTTTTTTTTTTTCATTATGCACCATGTAGTTCTGCATCATTTTATGTCTGATAGTCTTGTTTTGGATGCCAAACATAAATTTTATGTTCATGAAGGCTGGACTCAGAATGCTCACAGTGGCCCTTGGCCAGGTCTTACACATAGATGGCAGGAACTGCTTTGACCATCTTTGACTATTTTGGCCATCACCACTGCCTTCCATTGTCTATGTCAGCAGAAAATTGGAGTCAAGAGCCACAGCAAGGTATTCAGACCAGATACTCCAGTACTGGACACAGGTGTCTTATCCAGCATCTGAACCACCAAGCCAAATACTAGATGGAGGCTAGAAATCACAAATGTTGAAGGATATTAAAGAGACTCAGACTCCATTGTGTGTTAGCTTTCGTTATTTGTTGAGGAGTTAGTTGAAAATCTGTTTATATTTTAAATTTCTGTTTCTTTATTTTTTTTAAGTTTTATTTATTTATTTGAAAGGCAGAGTTACGCAGAGGCAGAGAGAGAGAGAGAGGTCTTCCATCTGCTGGTCCACTCCTCAGATGGCCGCAACGACTGGAACTGGGCTTATCCAAAGCCAGGAACAGTGTGCAGGGGCCCAAGGACTTGGGCCATCTTCCACTGCTTTCCCAGGCCATTGCAGAGAGCTGGATTGGAAGAGAGCAGCTGAGCCTAGCACTGGCACCCATATGGAATGCCAGCGCTGCAGGTAGTGGCTTTACCTGCTGTACCACAGTGCTTGTCCCCAGATTTCTATATTTTTCTACAAATTCTTTTTCAGAACTACCTTTAGTAAAATAATCTCTTTGTGTTTTCAGTTTTTGTCTCACTGAACATTGTATTTCTGTGGCCTTTTATTCCTACATCTATTGTCTTTTTGGAGTCAAATTCTTTTTTTCCTGTCCCTTGTATTTCCTTTATAAATGTATAAACATTCCTTTATGTTTTTGTTTGACTGTGAACTCATTCCTTGTCACTGCCTTAGTGGAGGTTCTTTTTTTCTTTTTTTGCATCTATTTATTTATTTGAAAGAGTTTCAGAAAGGGACAGAGAGAGAGAGAGAGAGAGAGAGATCTTTTGTCTGCTGGTTCTTACCCCATATGGCCTCCAGGAGCCAGTCCTGGGCCAGACTGTAGCCAGGAGCCTGGAACTCCATTCTGTTCTCTCACATGGGTACAGGGTCCCGAGTCCTTGGGCCGTCTTCCCCTGCTTTCCCAGGCACATTAGCAAGGAGCTGGATCAGAAGTAGAACAGCTGGGGCATGAACCAGCACTCATGGATGCCAGCATCGCAGGCCACAGCTTAACCCACAGTGCCATGATGCCAGCTCCATTAGTGAGAGTTCTTTAAGGCCTAGGTATAAGGTATGTTTTCTTAGAGATTGGAGTTTTTTTGGTTGTTGTTTAAGTACTTGACAGCATTGTTGGCATGAGACCATGTTAAATTCATTTTTAGGGCAGTGTTTTCATGAGCACATGGAAAATATGAATTTGGGCAGTACATCCTTAGGAGAGTCAAGTTTATAGTTACAGATTCACAGGAGAGATTTTATTTTTTTCCAATCACCTCTTCTATCGTGAACATAAACAACTTTCCTTTCAGTTCCCTAGTGGAGGCTGGAGAAGAAAATGTTGTGTCTAGTATATCCCTCTGCTGAATATATGGGCTTTTGGAGTTCTTGCTCTATGGAGGAAGCCAGATTCTACTCTACTCCCTGTCATAAATATTAATGTGACTCCTGAAGCAGTGAGCATTTAGTGCAGAATCTAAAGTGGCTCTTGGGATGCCCACATCCCATATCGGAGCGTCTGCTGCTTCAGATCTAAGCCCTTCTACTTCCAATCCTGCTTCTTGCTGATGCACATCTTCTGAGGCAGCAGGTGACAACCAAGGAGTTGAGTTCCTGCCACTCACCTGGGATAACTTTCTTGAGTTCTATTCTGGCTTCAGCCTTGCTGTTCAGGAATTTGGGAATGAATCTGTGGATGGAAGGTCTCCATATGTCTGTATACCTACCTCTACCCCTCCCCTCCCCTTTTAGATTTACTTTATTTATTTGAAAGTTAGAGTTACACAGAGAGAGGAGAGGCAGAAAGAGAGAGAGAGGTCTTCCTTCCACTCATTCACTCCCCAATTGGCTACAATGGCTGGAGCTGTGCCAATCCAAAGCCCGGAGCCATGAGCTTCTTCCAGGTCTCCCATGCAGGTACAGGAGCTCAAGGACATGGGCCATCTTCTACTGCTTTCCCAGGCCATAGCAGAGAGGTAGATTGGAAGTGGAGCAGCCAGGTCTTGAACTGGTGTCCATGTGGGATGCCAGCACTGCAGGCGGTGGCTTTACTCGCTACGCCATAGTGCCGGCCCCTGTATTTGCCTTAACCTATCACAATATGGTGGTAGTGGAATAGCCAATGTTAGACACTTTTGTTTCTATTTTTGGCTATTCTGAATAGTGCTGCTGTGAGCATTCATGCACAAGTTTTTGTGTGTACAAATGTTTTCATTTCTCTTGAGTATATGCTTATGAGTAGAATTGCTGGATCACTAGTTTTCAGAATAGCTATACCATTTTCAGTAAGTGAGGTTTCCAATTTCTCCAGATAATCTTCAGTATTTGCTATTATCTTTTTGTATCATAGTCATCCTATAGGCTATAAAGTGGCATTTCTTTGTAGTTTTGATTTGTTTCTAATGGATAACAGTGTTGAACATTTTTCCATTGCTAGATGTTCATTTGTGTATCTTTGTAGAAATGTCAATGCAGTTTCTTTGCCCATTTGTAATTGGGTTGTATATCTCAGCTGTAAATACGCCATATATGTCTCTTAATAGATACATGATTTGTAAAATTTTTTCTCCTTCTGTGAGTTGTCTTTTCAATTTCTTGATGATTTTTTTTAAAGATTCTATTTATTTATTTATTTGAGAGGTAGAGTTACAGACAGTGAAAGAGAGAGACATGAGAGAAAGGTCTTCCGTCCGTTGGTTCACTCTCCATATGACCACAACAGCTGGAGCTGCGCCAATCCGAAGCCAGGAGCTTCTTCTGGGTCTCTCATGCAGGTGCAGGGGCCCAAGGACCTAGGCCATCTTCTACTGCTTTCCCAGGCCCCAGTAGAGAGCTGGATTGGAAGAAGAGCAGCTGGGACTAGAACCGGCACCCACTTGGGATGCTGACGCCGCAGGCGGAGGATTAATCTACTGTGCCACGGCACCGGCCCCAATGATTCTCTTTTAAAATAAAAATGTTTGGGGGCTGGTGTGGTGGCTTACCAGGTTAAGCTGCCATTTGCAGCACCGGCATTCCATATGGGCACCTGTTTGAGTTGCGGCTGCTCCACTTCTGATCCAGATTCCTGCTAATGCACCTGGGAAAGCAGCTGAAGATGGCCCGCACTGCACCCATGTGGGAGGCTTGGAAGAAGCTTCTGGTTCCTGTCTTTGGCCTGGCTCAGTCTCGGTCATTGCATCCATTTGAAGCATGAATCAGCAGATGGAAGATCTCTCTGTCTCTCTGTTTCCCTCTGTGGAACTCTACCTTTCAAATAAATAAAATAAATCTTAAAAAAAAAGACAGATTTTTCTAGTTTTGGTGTTATCTTTTTCTTTTCTTGCTTGTGTTTTGGATATCATATCTAAGAAACCATTGCCTAAAGTTCCAAAGATCTATACCTATTTTTTTTTCATGTAATTTAATTTTTTTTTTAGTTGAGAAGGCTTTATAGCTGTCTCAATAAAGAAACTTTTAAGGGGGGAAAAAGCACTCATAATCCTATTAACCTAGGAGTTATTTTTGCAATACTGTCATCTCCTTATTCAACATACTCATATTTTCGCTATTATATATTAAGTATGTACTGTGTTGTAGTTTGAAATTTTCTGTTTATACATGATATTTTTAATTTTTAAGGTTACATAGTGTATCCCAATTATTTCCAAGTTTTGTAATGCACTTCATGGTTTTCTTTTTCTGATATGATAAAATTCCAGTTAGCATCATGTAACTACATAACTTTTTCCTTATATTAAATTATTTTCTTATTACAGCTTTCCCTTTTTTTGGATTTATTTATTTATTTGAAATACAGAGTGACGGGGAGAAACAGAGAGAGATTTTTCCATCTGCTGGTTCATTCCCAATATAGCCGAAACAGTCAAATCCAGGAGCTTGGAATTTCATTAAAGTCTCCCATGTGAGTGGCAGGGCCCCAAGTATTTGAGCTACCTTCTGCTACTTTCCCAGGTACATTAGCAGGGAACTGAATCAGAAGCAGAACATCAGGACTTGAACCAGCACTCTGATATGGCATTGAAAGCTTTGCTTAATCCTCTGTACCACCTTGACCCACTGTGCCACAACATTGGCTCCTTTCTTGGTATAACTTTCTAGGAATGAAGTTCTGGAATCAAAAGATGTAAACATCTTTACAGCTCTTTTAAGAAGTTATATTACTTCTAGAAATTATTATAATGAATTCCACTGTGCTTTTTTTTCTTTTTCTTTTTCTTTTTTTTTTTTTTTTTTTTTTTTGACAGGCAGAGTTAGACAGTGAGAGAGAGAGAGAGAAAGTTCTTCCTTCCATTGGTTCACCCCCCAAATGGCCGCTACGGCCAGCGTGCCGCGCCAATCCGAAGCCAGGAGCCAGGTGCCTCCTCCTGGTCCCCCATGTAGGTGCAGGGCCCAAGCACTTGGGCCATCCTCCACTGCCCTCCCGGGCCACAGCAGAGAGCTGGACTGGAAGAGGAGCAACCGAGACAGAATCTGGCGCCCCAACTGGGACTAGAACCTGGTGTGCTGGCACTGCAGGCGGAGGATTAGCCTAGTGAGCCGTGGCACTGGCCTCCACCATGCTTTCCTTAAAGAAAGTTGGTCTGCATTATAATTTGAAAAGTCTGACCTAGAGGACAATAATTTGAATAATAATCCTGTATCAGTAGAGGTTGGGGTGAAGTGATATATTTATTTCTTTATCTGAAAAAAATGATGCTTTTTATGCAATACTTTGTGTTAACATTGAAAATTAGAAAAGTCATTTGCCTTGATGACTGAAGATTAATATTAAAGTTTTGTGTTTATTGGTACTTTCAACTTTAATAATAGTATGATTTATTAAATTTTCTTTAGGCTTCGGGAGCAGGAAAGAAAAGAAGCAGAAGAGGCTAGTCAAAAGGAAATAGAAGAATGGGAAAGAAAACTTCTAGCTCAAGCAGCCCCTACTTGTATGGAGAACATGTGGGAAATTCCAGCTATTGGGCATTTCCTTTGCTTAGCCCAGCAAATTCTAAATTTGCCAGAAATAGTCTTTTATGAATTGGAACGTTGTCTTCTGATGCCTCAGTGTAATGCTTTTTTATCTAAAATAATGACTTCTCTATTAAGTCCTCCCCATCGCAGACCTACCTTACATCGAAGACCTACTTTGCCTTATAGGACCTGGGAAGCAGCACTGAGACAGAAAGTGCAGCAGTGGTATACTGCTGTAGGACAGACTGAAAATCCCGATAACTGTGCTGAAAAACTTGGGTTGTGTCCTCAGTTTTTTAAAGTTCTTGGAGAAGTTAATCCATTGGAAGAAAAACCTTTTCATGAACTGCCTTTCTACCAAAAAGTGTGGTTACTTAAGGGTCTTTGTGACTTTGTGTATGAAACACAAAAAGAAGTTCAAGATGCTGTACTTGGTCAGCCCATCCATGAATGCAGAGAAGTTATCCTTGGTTATGATTATCTGGAGAATGCTTATGTACATTTTCCACAGTTTTGTGGTGCAGATGTACGGATTTATAAACAGAGACCTTTTCAGGCCCCAGAATTTCCAGTCCCGCCCATTAAAATACAAAGAGTACCTCGGATTAAACTGGAGAAATTGAAGTGTGATTATCTTGGCACAAGTAATGGAGAACATAGGTGTTATAGAGAAGGCCTGCCTTCTGCCCTTAAAAAAGAGCAGGGGATTAATTTAGATCCTGCTTGCTGCCATGCTAAGTTGAACTTGGATAATCATGACAACTGTGTTGAAATGGAAGTAAAATCCAACTATGAAGTTAGAATTCGCAGGCCTTGTGAAATTAAAAAAACTGATTGCTGTAAAGAAAATTTAGAGAAACCAGGGAGTCCAGGGGAAGTTACTGGTTTTGGAGAGCCTCTCAGTCCAGGTGAAATAAGATTTATAGAAAATCAAGAAAAATATGATGAAGCTTCCACAATAAAGACTGAATCCAGTCCATTAAAAGAAAATACCCTAAAATGTTGCCAAATTCATGTAAATGGAAGTCACATTGATCATCCAGAAATGAACTGTCACAAAATTGTACGGGATGTTCTACTAGAGCAGTCGGTGCAGAGCCACAAAAAATTCAAACTAACTAAAATGAGAGCAAAAAAGAAGAAAAAGAAAAAAAAGAAACTGAAAGATGTTTTGAATGAAAATTTGCAGAGAAAGCGTGAAGGTCTTCATTCTCTTGCATTCAAGTCTTATAAACCTGAGATCCAAAATAAGTTATTGATCATCAAAAAGAAAGCAAAACACAAGAAGCACAAATCTGGTAAGCTATTAGAAAGGGGAAGAACTAAAGTTAAGCATAATTCAACTTCTTTCAATTATTCATCATGGGAGCTCTGATTGACAGAATGAAATAAGAGAGAGAGAGAGAGAGAGAGAGAGAGAGAGAGAGACCATGTGTGTGTGTGGGCGTGCACACGCTTAAGGGTCGCGTCTTATTTCCCATGATTAAAAACTTAAGAGTAGAGAGAGTTTATATACTAACATAAAATACTAATGCAGTACATCTGAATTTAATTATCATTTGATCATGTTGGAAATTACGTGTTTACATTTCCCTGGACCAATTTTTCCATAATTGATGCTTCTATGTATGAGAGTGATATTTTTTCCCCCATGCTAAGAGTTGTAAAATGTGTGAATATCGTCCTCAGGACTGAAGTTTGTAGCAAATAACTGCTTTTTAAAGATTTATTTATTTACTTCAAAGAAAAAGTGATTGATCGATGTTCTGTCTGCTGCTTCACTCCTGAAATGACCACAATATCCAGAGCTGGGCCAAGTTGAAGTCGGGAGCCAGAAACACCACCCTGGGCTCCTATGTGGGTGGCAACAACTCAAGTACTTGCACTGTCATGGGCTTCTTCCAAGGCATGTGAACAGGGAGCTGGATTGGAAACAGAGTAGCCAGAACTTGAACTGGCACTGCTATGTGGGACTTGGGTGTACCAAGCTGCAGATTAATCTGCTGTGTCACAATGCCCACCCCAGCAAATAACTTCTTAAATCAAGGCTAATTATTTATGGGTCTCAATTTTTCTCCCATATCATATATTTTTAGCACTCTTTTACTTACATATTTTCATATACAAGAAAGAAGTATAAGAAGAAAATTACAGGTGGTGGACCTGTGGCTCAGCATGTGAAAGCCTTGGCCTGCAGTGCCCACATTTGTGGGCACTGGTTCATGTCCTAGTTGTTCCACTTCAATCCAGCTCCCTGCTAGTGTGCCTGGGAAAACAGTGGAGGATGGCCCAAGTGCTTGTGCCCCTGCTGCCAATGTGGGAAACCCGGATGAAGCTCCTGGCTCCTGGCTTCGGCCTGGACTAGCCCTGGCTATTGGGGCTATTTGGGGAGTGAACCAGCAGATGGAGGATCTCTCTCTGTGTCTTTCTCTCTCTAACTCTGCCTTTCAAATAAACAAGTAAATTTTAAAAAAAGAAGAAGAAAATTATAGCCAGTAAGACATGAAGCCTGTTTCTTTTTCTTTCAATAAATTTGAATACCTGTATATCTGTCATCCTATAAAGTCTTCAGTGGTTGAGTGATCTGTTTTTAATTAGATGCTTTTTCTTTTCCTCTCTTCTAATCATATTATTTTACATTTATCAACAATAAAAGCAGATGATCAAATTTATATACTGACCTAATAAAAATATACTTGCTTAGGAAAAATAATTGTTTACTATTATAATTCATCATCATTTGTTAATTTCAGCGTTTTACTCTTTCAGTAGCAAGGGTAATTAAGATTTGACAAATGAAAAAGTCTTTTGTTTATCTCATACAGTTGGTATTTTGCTTTTTAGTGACTTAAATCATTATACACAATTAAATGTGTTTAAAAATATGTACATAATATATCACTGATACAGTAGTATAAAATTTACTATCCAAACTAGGCTTCATTTTTGGACTGAAAGTTTCACAATGGGCCATGTTTTACTCAGTTGATGAAAAGCTATGTTTTTTTAAAAAAAGATTTATTATTTGAAAGAGTTACAGAGAGAGGGAAAGAGAGATCTTCCATCTGCTGGTTCACTCCCCTGATGGCCATAACAGCTAGGGCAGGGCTAGGCCGAAACCAGGAGCCAGGAGCTTCATCTGGGTCTCCCACAAGGGTGGGAGCCACCCAAGTATTTGAGCCATCTTTTGCTGCTTTCCTAGGCCATTAGCAGGGAGCTGAATTGAAGGTGGAGCAGCTAGGACTTGGGACCTTGAATCAGGTGTTGCAGGTGTTGACTTTACTCACTACACCAAAATGCCGGCCCCTCTTTTTTTTTTTTTTTTTTTTCTTTAATATTTATTTACATGCAAGGAGGTTAGAGAGGGAGAGAGATCTTCTAGCCACTGACTCACTCAAATGGCAGCAAAAGCCAGGGCTGGGCCAGGCCAAAGCCAAGAGCCAGGAACTCCATCCCTGTCTCTCACGTTAATGCAGGGACCCGGGGACTTTGGCCAGCTTCCAGGGCTTTCCCAGGTTCATTAGCCAAGAGCTGGATAGGAATAGGGAATCCGGGGCTCAAACTGGCACACCTATGGGATGTTGACATTGCAGGCTGCCACTTAACCCACTGCACCACAACACCAGCCCCCAAAATGATATTTTCTGATTCTAAATTATGTATTTTGGGAAGTGAACCGATGGAAAGATGATCTCTGCTCATCTCTACCTCTCTGCCTCTGTCTCCATGTTTTTTAATTTTTTAAGACTGTTCTCATTTAAAAAAGAAAAAGATTTATGTATTTATTTCAAAGGCGAGGTGGGGTGGGGGAAGTAGCTGGGGACCAGAGGGAAGATGGAGAGAGAGAGGGAGAGAGGTCAGTGGATCTGCTGGTCCACTCTCCAGATGGCTGCAACAGCCTGGATAGGGCCAAGCCAAAGCCACAAGCCTGGCTTTTCATCCAGGTCTCCCCAGTGTGTGACAGGGGCCCAAGTACTTGGAGCATCATCTGGCTGCTTTCTCCTGCTTTCCTAGGCATGTTAGCAGGAAGCTGGATCAGAAGTGAAACAAAAGACTTGAGCTGACCCTCCGGCTTGGGATACCAACCTCTGCAGTGGTGGCTTAACCTTCTGTGCTACAACACTGGCTGCTGCCTTTCAAATAAATGAAAAATAATATTTTAAATGTTATATTACTTTTAATACCATTGTCACCTAAAACCTTTTATTAAGTTTTGATTTATGTGTTCAAAGGCAATTATTATTTAGGTTGGTTTATAAATAAAATAGACAATTATATAGCCCCCGTACAGATTATACCAACAGAAGAATAAAAATATTGCTAAGAAATAAACTAAAAGAAATTTATACTGTAATATATAAAATGTTGTTATATTTTTCAAATTAAAGTTTAGGATGTTTAGAGCTCAGAGAGAAATGGAATAATAATGCACTTGTCTGCATGCTTTCTCATTTTACCTGCTGAGCAGGTTTTAGAAAGTCAAGCCTTCAATAACTAAAGTGTTTGAATCTGGTCGATATAGTCTTTCTGTACCTTGTCTAACTGAGCCTAGGCCAATTCCATTTTCTCATCAGATGCTAAACCTTTACTGATATAGCTGTTATGTAAAATGTTATAACAACAGCAAAATATGTGTTTCACACCATTTTTAGTCCGTTTGTCTTTCTGAGAGTTTGCCCTATTCTTTAGTAGGTTTGAAACATTTATAAATTGGGGTGTGCTTTAATCCAGTGCTTCCTAACACTTCAAAGTGAATTCCATGGTTATAAATCTTGTTATAATGTTCTTATTTTGGCTCACATTATACATTAGTCCAGGTTTTCTGTGCATTTTGTGAAGCTCATACCAGATTTGTTTTGAAATTTAGCAGTTTTCATCTTTTCAAAGGATATGGTGCTATATATAATGTTTATTAAGTAATTTTCCCAGTAGGACTTCAGACACCTCTGTAATCAAGCATAATTTCTACCAAAAACTTATGGATAATAAGAATAAATGAAGAATATAACAAACCTCATAACAGTTCAAGACAGATTTTGTTTCCATGTATATTTTTATTATTTTTTTATTTGAAAGAGTTACAGAGAGAGGTAGAGACAGAGAGAGAGGTCTTCCATCCTAGATGGCCTCAATGGCCGGAGCTGTGCTGATCCAAAGCCATGAGCCAGGAGCTTCCTTCGAGTCTCCCACATAGGTGCAGGGGCCGAAGGACTTGGACCATCTTCTGCTATCCCAGGCCATAGCAGAGAGCTGGATTGGAAGAGGAGCAGCCAGGACTGGAACCAGCACCCATATGGGATGCTGGCGCTTCAGGCCAGGGCATTAACCCAGTGCGCTGCAGCGCTAGCCTCATATATTATTTTTAAGACTTTAGTTTTCAGAAACTTTTGAACTTTTGAATTGTGTAAGTGATTCTGAGCCTGTATATTAAGTCTCTGGAAAGTCTTGAAGAGAAGAAAACTGTTTAATTTCGTCTTAGTATTTTTTTCAAATATGTTTTATTAGAACTTTTTTTCCAGATAAACGTTCCCGATAGCCCATGGAATTAATTGTGTCGTCCATGACTGATTGATGTATCTTCACTAAATACTCTCATTTGGTTGATCTGTTCCATTTTATATTAAGGACTTTAACCCTACTGGTATCTCTAAATTTAGTAAACTTCTCACTGTGATGGAAGATAGGTTTTATCTGAAGGCACAAAAATTGGTTGAAAATTACTTGATCATTTTAGTGCTCTATGAGGCAGTTTTGTAACTTTCAAGCATTTTTATGCTTTTTAAAATTGGATTTTTTCCTGCTTTTTACATTTTTAATTCATTTTTAGTCATATTGGCTTGTTCCTTAATATTGAAAACACTATGGAAGAAATAGATAATGTTGGAAATAATATAATGCCCATTACTTCATGCTCTATCTTAAATATTTTATTTTATTTTATTTTATTTTTTTGACAGGCAAAGTGGACAGTGAGAGAGACAGAGAGAAAGGTCTTCCTTTTGCTGTTGGTTAATAAAATATTTAAGGACCGGCGCCGCGGCTCGATAGGCTAATCCTCCGCCTGCGGCACTGGCACACTGGGTTCTAGTCCCTGTCGGGGCACCGGATTCTGTCCCAGTTGCCCCTCTTCCAGGCCAGCTCTCTGCTGTGGCCCGGGAGTGCAGTGGAGGATGGCCCAGGTGCTTGGGCCCTGCACCCCATGGGAGACCAGGAGAAGTACCTGGCTCCTGCCTTTGGATCAGCACGGTGCGCTGGCTGCAGTGCAGCAGCCGCGGCGGCCATTGGAGGGCGAACCAACGGCAAAGGAAGACCTTTCTCTCTGTCTCTCTCTCACTGTCCACTCTGCCTGTCAAAAAAAAAAAAAAAAAGAAAAGAAAAATATAACCTGGTAATTAGAAATTTTCCACTGGTGGCATATTTTCAAAAATTAAAAATTCCAGAAGACTTTGTGATTTAAGCAGAGCAAGCAAAATTGAGATTGGATTAGAAATAACTTCCTAAAGGGAAAAAAACCCAAATCACAAAAAGTTTACTTTTTTTGATTGGCTTTGTTTCTTCTCAAAGCAATAAATTTTATTTATAGAACACAGAGACAACAAAAATAAGCTCTTTTTTCATCACCTAGTAAATATTCATTTTATCACTTCCCTAAGAAAGTCTCCAATTATCTTTCTGATTAAATATTTCTCTGTTGTGTATGCTTATAGCACCAGGCATTTCTCCTTCTTGATAATCGCTATCATAACTTTGTATACCTGTATGTATTTCTAAGTTTGAATGATTGTCTCCCTTCTATTCTCTAACATTCTTGGACAAAAGGATTATGTCTGGTTTTGCATCTGTAGCACCTAGCACAAGGGATGACAATTGTGTAGGGATCTATTGAATTAAAAAATGAACACATATAATATGGTTTACCCAGTTATCTAAGATTAACCCTTAATATGCATCTTTTATTTATTTTTCAAGGCATACGTGTTCTTGAATAGATTGTATAATATGTACTATTTTACAATTTGTTCTTTCCTTCCATATAACAGTATACCATGAACATCTGTGTGCAGTAAAAGGACTGTGCAGTCTCATTTTAAATAACTGCATAGGCTTCTGTTGTGTGTAGTTTGTAATTCATTGAACCGTACTTTTTATTGGAGATTTTGGTTGTTTTCAGTAATATACTGTTACAGATTGTGTACAACAGGTAGAATTGGCAAAAGTGAATTAGAATGGGCAAGCATTGTAGCACAGTGAGTTAACCAGCCCCTTGGGTTGCCTACATCCCATTGGATTGCGTCCTACCTCTATCTCTGCTACCAGTAAGGCTTCCTGCTAATGCATGTGGGAGGCAGCACAAGATGCTCAAGTACTGAGTTCCTGGCTCCTGGCTTCAAGTTGGCCCAGCTTCTACTGTTGTGGACATTTGAATAGTGAACCAGTATACAAAAGAAGGCTGTCTAACTCTCACTCATTTACTCTCTCTCTCTCTCTCTGTTACTCTGCCTTTCAAATAAATAAAAATGAATACATAAACATTTTAATTCATTAAAAAGTGAGTTAGAAATTTTAAAAATAAGGGGACTTTTAGCAGTTAATACTCCTTTGTCCCACAACTGAGTACATGGGGTTGATTTCCAGCTATGGTTCTGATTCCAGATTCCTGTTAATGCACACCCTGAGAGGCCTCAGTGATGGTTTAAGTAGTTGGGTTCCTGCCACTCACATGGGAGACATGAATTGAGTTTCTAGCTTCCTGTTTTTGTCTTGCCCAATCCTGGCTGTTGCAAGTGTCTGGAGGAGTGAACAGCAAAATGAGAGCTCTCCCTGCCCTCCCCTCTCACCCCATCTCTCTCTCTCTCTCTCTCTCTCTCTCTCTCTCTCCCCCTTTCCCTCCCTCTCCCCCTCTCCCTCTCCCTCTTCCCCCCGTCTCCATCTCCCTCCCTCCCAAATTTTAAAAATTGGAAAATCTTTAAAAAGTAGACTTTTTATAAAACATGAAAGATGATTAAGTTGCATTAACAACTATAAAAAGCTTACAGTGTTTTAAGTTATATTTTTATTTACAGACATTTTCATTTTTTTGAAAGGCAGAGAGAGAAACAGAGACTAACAGACATCTTCATCTGCTGGTTCACTCCCCCAACTACCAACAACAACTGGGGTTGGGTCAGACCAAAGCCTAGAACCCAGTCCAGATCTCCAGGCAGGGACCTTGACTACTTGATCAATCACTTTTTACCTTCCAGGATGCACATTAGCAGGAAGCTAAAATCTGATGGAGAGTTGGTGCTCAAACATAGCTACACCAGTAGGGAATGTGGCCATCCCAAGCAGCATCTTTACTGCTCTGCCAAACACCTGCTCCTTCAGTTACCATTTTCAACTTAAATGATACTTTGTAGGGTTTATCCTCTCAAATAGTCTTTATTTTCAACCAAATCTTCTCTAAACTCATTAAAATAGGTAATACAAGTGGTTTTATTCTCTTATGATTGAAGAAAGCAAGGTTCAAAAATTGTAAATAACCTCAATTTAATAATTGTTAAATATAGGTAAACACAGCATAATAAAAGATCAAGTAGAAAGAACACCACTGTGTGCTGTGGTGATCTAGATGGGTTTTGCAGGGGAGAAAGGACTTTGAAGAATAATGGAGATTTTAAGATGAAAGAATAGTCACTATGGCCTCAAAATCAGCCCTTAAGGCATTTGGATCTGGCTGAAAAGCCCATGAGAGTTTCTCAGGTATGGGAAGCCAAGACACTGTGGCAAAAAATGACCTAAATGAAAGATCTCTGTGAGTGATATCTCAGTGAAAAGAACAGGCCATCAAAGAAGGAGGTACCTTTCTCTGAAGGGAGGAGAGGACTTCCACTTTGATTATGGCCTTGTCTAAATAAGGTCAGAGTTTGTGAACTCAAGAGGCTTCCATAGCCTCAGCAGCCCATCCCAAGAGCCTTAGGTGATTACTGACGTCATGAAAGAGAGTGTCAATTGTTAAATCAACAACAGGAGTCACTGTGTACTTGCTCGCCATGTAGGACCTCTGTCCTTAATGTGTTGTACTATGAGAATTAACAGTAAAAATAGTCTTCAAACAGTACTTTATACTTTGTGTGTCTGGGTGGGTGCAAACTGTTGAAATCTTTACTTAGTATATACTAAGTTGATTTTCTGTATATAAAGATGATTAAAAATGAATCTTAATTAAGAATGGGATGGGAAAGGAGTAAGAGATAGGATGGTTTGTGGGTGGGAGGGTGCTTATGGCGGGGGGGAACTGCTATTATCTGAAAGTACTTTTGAAATTTATATTATTAAATGAAAGTTTTCTAAAAATATAAAAGATGAAAGCATAGTTAGTAACACTAGCAAAACAGTAATCTATAATCAAATGAGATGTCCATGAAAAAAGTGTAGTTTGAGGCTGGCATTTTGGCTCAGTGGATTAAGTGGCTGCCCACAATGCAGGCACCCTATAGGAACACCAGTTTGAGTCCCAGCTGCTCCATATCCAATCCAGTACCCTGCTGATGTGCCCGGAAAAGCAGGAGAGGATGGCCCACGTGCTTGGAGCCCTGCCACCTATGTGGGAGACCTGAATGAAGCTCCTGGGTTCAGCCTGGCTCGACCCCAGTGGTTGATGCCATTCAGGGAGTAAACCAGCAGATGGAAGATGTCTGTCTCTCACTTTGTAACTCTGCCTTTCAAATAAATCTTAAAAAAAAAAAAAAAAAGTAGTGCAATTATAAATTTTGAAAAGGTTTTAGAAAGCTGCTTTTTAAAACAGTTTTCATATTTCAAGTGCTAAATTATTTTTCATCCTTTTTTGAAAAAAAATGTTTGTTTAGTCTACTTCAAAGGCAAAGAGAGAAATCTTCCATCTACTGGTTCACTCCCTAAGTGACTATAACAGCCAGCTAGGTCAAGCCAAAGCCAGATTCCCTCCATCTGGGTCTCCCCTTTGAATGGTTTGAGTCCCAGTTGCTCCACTTCCAACCCAACTCCCTGCTAACATGCCTGGGAAAGCAGCAGATGATGGTCTGAGTACTTGGGCCCAAGTCACCCATTCAATAGATCAGGATAGAGTTACTTGCCCCTGGCTTCAGACCAGTTCAGACCTATCTGTTGCAGCCATGGGGTGAGGGGTAGAGGGTAGAAGGGAAGTTGAACCAGCAGATTAAAGATGCCTCTGCCCATCTTTCTCTCCATGTTACTCTGCCTTTCAGATAAATAAATCTTAAATTACCAGGACTTAAAGGGTAAAAGATAAATTTAGGAAGAAGAAATTTAAATCCAGATAAGAAATGATTATGTGACTTTTCTCTCACATTAAACAGAAGACAATTCATTTTGAGAGATTTTGCAGTAAGTACCAGAATGTGGTAACTAATTTAATGTTCTCAGTTGAAGGGGGAAAATGGTTGTTCAGTAGTTACTGAACTATGTGACAGGGTTAAATAATTGTATGATGAGACATTTTCTGAAAGGCAAGGAGAAAAGAAGGAAAATGAACCATATTAAGGTCAAGTCATTTGCTGAAACATAAAACATTACAGAAACTACCATAGAATGTAAATGTTAGCTCAGAATATGCACATTCAGTAAATTAAAGTCAAATTTAGGCTATGACTTCACATCCTAGGCACTTCTCAGATTCAGTGTTTATACAAATGTTCTTCCATTTCGGTTTTTTTTTTTTTTTAAAGATTTACTTATTTATTTATTTGGAAGGCAGAGACATAGAGAAGATGAGAGAGAGAGAGAGAGATCTTCCATCCACTGTTTCACTCCCCAAATGGCTACAATGGCTGGGGCTGAGCCAGGGCAGGTGGAAGCCAGGAGCTTCTTCTGGGTCTCCCATGTGGGAACCGGGTCCCAAGTACTTGGGCCATCTTCTGCTGCTTTCCCAGGCACATTAACAGGGAGCTGGATTGGAAGTGGAGCAGCAGGGACTCAAACCAGTGTCCATATGGGATGCTGGCACTGCAGGTGGAGGCTTAACCTATGCCACAGTGCTGGCCTTTCCATTTTTACTTTTAACAGTGATTGAGGCCGGCGCCGCGGCTCACTAGGCTAATCCTCCGCCTTGCGGCGCCGGCACACCGGGTTCTAGTCCCGGTCGGGGTGCCGGTTCTGTCCTGGCTGCCCCTCTTCCAGGCCAGCTCTCTGCTGTGGCCAGGGAGTGCAGTGGAGGATGGCCCAAGTGCTTGGGCCCTGCACCCCATGGGAGACCAGGATAGGCACCTGGCTCCTGCCATTGGATCAGCACGGTGCGCTGGCCGCAATGCGCCAACCGCGGCGGCCATTGGAGGGTGAACCAATGGCAAAAAGGAAGACCTTTCTCTCTCTCTCTCACTGTCCACTCTGCCTGTCAAAAAAACAAACAAACAAACAAAAACAGTGATTGATATCTTGCTGGCGCTGCGGCTCACTAGGCTAATCCTCTGCCTGCGGCGCCAGCACACCGGGTTCTAGTCCTGGTTGGGGTGCTGGATTCTGTCCTGGCTGCCCCTCTTCCAGGCCACTCTCTGCTATGACCCAGGAATGCAGTGGAGGATGGTCCAAGTCCTTGGGCCCTGCACCCCATGGGAGACCAGGAGAAGCTCCTGGCTTCAGATCAGCGCAGTGCGCCTGCCGCAGCGTGCCAGCCGCGGCAGCCATTGGAGGGTGAACCAACGGCAAAAGGAAGACCTTTCTGTCTCTCTCTCTCTTACTGTCCACTCTGCCTATCAAAACAAAAAACAAACTAACAAAAACGGTGATTGATATCTTAGTATCCATTCACTTACTAAGATTTCTAAAATGAAAGCCTTGGGAGAGTAGTGAATGTGTTGAGATAATTTTAAAATCTGGGAAGACACTGAAGTAGAAGTCTTTGAGCAGCCCAATGGACTGAGGAATATAGACAAGCATAAAGATTATAAATAAGAAACTGAAGAGAGTTTTGATGGGGATAATAATCACCTTCCTTTTTGTAGTAAAATGTATATTTGCAGATTCTAGAAGACTAGGGTTTTTGTGCCTCAGTTACTGTGTAAAGTATACTTTTATTTATATTTTTTCCTCTCAGGTTGAGCATCATTTTCTTAGGCTGTTCTAAGTATATAGAGTATTTAAGAAAGCTTCATTAGAGTGCAGTATTGTAACATTAATTACTAAGGTTTATTATTACAGGTTGCTAATGAATTTTACAGGCAAAAGTTGACATGTTTTGCACATACCTAATTTAGACTCAAGAATTATGTGAAACCTCATTCTTGAAGTTCTGTTTTTAACTGACTTCTGACTTTGGCACACTCCTATGTCTGAGAATTCTGTTTTATAGGAACAAGTGGCTTAGGGCATGCAGGAGTAAAGGCCCAGGATGTGACCAGGCAAGTGGTAGGGAACTGGAAGCCCCCTGAGAGGCAGTTTGTAACCGCCCTGAATTTGTCTTGTCTTGAAACAAAGACAAAATGACAAAGACTGCATGTACTGTAGGATCCTGTAACTCTGTTTTTTAAAATATTTATTTATTAGAGGGTGGTGTTGGAGCTAGAATAAGCACATGCTAGCAGGAGTACTCCCATATGCTGATTTATTTCCCAAATACCTATTAACACCCAGAGGCCAAAGCCTGGAGGTGAGAACTTAATTTAGGTGTCCCACCCATATGGTTACCAGGAACCCATTGCTACCACCTTCCGCATCTGCAGTAGCAGGAAGCTGTAATCAGGAACCAAAGCTGGGAATTCAACACATACTCCAAATGTGGGATGTGGGCATCCTAACCAGTGGCTTAAAACATTAAGCCAAATGCCTGCCATGCTCCATTTTGAAAGCAATGATTTAAAGTAAATGCCGGGGCCGCACCGTGTTGTAGCAGGTAAAGCTGCTGCCTGTAGCACTGACATCCCATATAGGCGCCTGTTCGAGTCCTGGCTACTCCACTTAGATCCAGCTCCCTGTTAATGCACCTGGGAAAGCAACGGAAGATGGCCCAAGTCCTTGGGTCCCTGCAGCCACATGCGAGTCCCAGATGAAGCTCCTGGCTCATGGCTTCAGCCTGGCCCATTCTTTGCTATTGCAGCCATTTGGGGAGTGAACCAAAGGATGTAAGATTCTCATTCTCATTCATCCTCTCTCTCTGCCTCTGCTCTGTAACTCTGACTTTAAAGTAAATAAATAATCTTTAAAAAAAAAAAGTGCTTTTTGTTTAACCAAAGGATACAGAGAAACTTGTATTCAAATTTTTTGAAGATACAGTCTTAAGGTATTAAATAACAGTGAATGTCCAAATCTTCTAACCCTAATCAAAAGAGATACTCTGTGTTAATCAGAAGCAGATTACATCCCTGCAGAAAATTTGAAAGAATGAGTATTTTACTATAAAAAGAACACAGCTTTGCAATGAGACAGACACGGTTTCAGATACAAGATACAGTGCATGTTAGCTACAGGTCCTCCATCAATTTCTTAGCCTGTTTATATCCTACTTCTTTGTGAAAAATGAGATGTTACAGTACCTAGTTGTATTGCTAGAAAGAGTAATTAGAATAGCACATGCACAACTACCTAAATGTGCATCAAGCCTGACTCATGGTGGGAGCCAATAAATGGTAACTATGATTTTTGTGTGGGGTAGAATTATGTAATGGAAGGAACTTGGACTTTGGAGTTAGAATCCCTGGCTATGGTGCCCCTACTTACTGTGTGACACTTGAGTAAGTTAGTTAATCTTTTTGATCTTTTAGTTATTCCACATTAAAATAGGGTATTGCCTGATTTGAAGGATTGTTTTGAGAACTGAATAATTTATAAATCATTTTATTAATTGTACACACATAGTAAGCTTTCAATAAATGGTTAGTCTTCTTACTGCCACTATTAGGTCATGTTGTAAAACTCTGGCAAATTGTGTGAAATATTTATAAAGTCGTTGTTAGTATATTTCTCACTATAAATGATCTCTTACCATGTGTCTAGCAGTAGACTAACCTCAGCGTGTTGTAACTTACTTATCATGAAATCAATAGTATTTTTATTCCATTGTATAGATTAAGAAGTTGCAAAGTAATAAAGCAATTTGCTTAAAGTCAAGCAGCTGGTTGATTCTTACAGCAGGTATTCAAACCCAGTTTAGTTCCAGAACTCAGTCTTACAACCACACACACACTATGTATGGTTACTATAGTGTTTAAGCATCCTAGTAACATGATGAACTGAATAAATACCCAGTAAATAGCCAAACTTCTTAATCCATTCAAATAGGGTAGCTATTGGAGATAACTGAAAATTTCGTACCGAATTTGGTGCCTATGTGCAGACAATATGAAATTCATAAGAGTAACCCCGATGTGCTTATAAATGACTATAAAATAATGATTTTAAAAGCTTATTAGAGCAGTGCTGAGTGGGAGGGGGTTAAGGAAGAATTTCATTTCCTTCAAATTGCTGCTGTTATAAAGCCTTCGCAGACTTGCATTAGCAAGATTATTAAATCTTTTCTTGTGAACTTTTAGAAAATGATAAAGGTGGTATATAGAGGAAAGACATCCTGGCATTCAGATTCATGTGTCCCCTTGAGAAATATTTATGGCACTCAGTTTAGAAATCAGTTACTAACTGTATTATAGAAGTATGAAGAATTGAATCACTTCTCTATAAATATCGCTTATTTAAGCAACCCTACCACTTACCTATATTTGTAGACATTTAGTACTGTTGTAGAGACAGTGTAAGAGAAGCAAATAGCAGTGATGAGAACAAATAAATGTTGAGTTATTTTAATTTGAAAGCAAATAAGAGTAAGTTGGTGCTTATTAAAACAAGATGATAAAAGCAATGTGAACCTCAGTAACTCGAAATTGTAGTGGTTCATAGTATACATTCATTTTGTGTCAAAAGGTGGAAATTATCTGAATTACAATTCTATGATATGATTAAAAAGAAATACAGAAAGTAATGCAATTATATTATAAACTGGAATTGTGTCAATCTGATTGAATGAAAGGTTGCAATCAAATTGACATCACTCAAGCAGAAAGATCATATCTGTTCAGGAAATGTTTGGAAAGGTGCATTGGGATTATATACTACAAAGTTACTGCATTTACCCAGTTTCTCCTTTTGGAAAAAGAAAGGTTTGTATAATAATTTTACCTACAAATGATTGTGAACTAAAATTAACTTAGAAGTATGTCCAGTTAATTTTTTGTGTCCCTCCATAGAGTATAAGCTTCTGGAGAAAAGATTCTTTGTTGTCACTTGAATTATTTTTTTTAACTTTTATTTAATGAATATAAATTTCCAAACTATAGCTTATGGATTACAATGGCTTCCCCCCCCCCATAACTTCCCTCCCTCCCACCTGCAACTCTTCCCCTCTTCCGCTTCCTCTCCCCTTCCATTCACATCAAGATTCATTTTCAATTATCTTTATATACAGAAGATTAATTTAGTATATATTAAGTAAAGATTTCAACAGTTTGCATCCACACTGAAACACAAAGTGTAAAATACTGTTTGAGTACTAGTTATAGCATTAAATCACAATGTACAACACATTAAGGACAGATATCCTACATGAAGAGTAAGTGCACAGTGACTCCTGTTGTTGACTTAACAAATTGACACTCTTGTTTATGGCGTCAGTAATCACCCTGGGCTCTTGTAGTGAATGGCCAAGGCTATGGAGGCCTTTTGAGTTTGCCGACTATGATCTTATTTAGACAAGGTCATAGTCAAAGTGAAAGTTCTCTCCTCCCTTTAGAGAAAGGTACCTCCTTCTTTGATGACCTGTTCTTTCCACTGGGATCTCACTCACAGAGATCTTTCATATAGGTTTCTTTGGTTTTTGTTTTTGTTTGTTTGTTTGTTTTTTGCCAGAGTGTCTTGGCTTTCCATGCCTAAAATACTCTTATGGGCTCTTCAGCCAGATCCAAATGCCTTAAGGGCTGATTCTGAGGCCAGAGTGCTGTTTAGGACATCTGCCATTCTATGAGTCTGTTGTGTATCTCGCTTCCCATGTTGGATCGTTCTCTCCCTTTTTTATTCTATCAGTTAGTATTTGCAGACACTAGTCTTGTTTATGTGATCCCTTTGACTCTTAGTCCTATCATTATGATCAATTGTGAACAGAAATTGCTCACTTGGACTAGTGAGATGGCATTGGTACATGCCACCTTGATGGGATTGAATTAGAATCCCCTGGTATGATTCTAACTCTACCGTTTGGGGCAAGTCCGATTGAGCATGTCCCAGATTGTACATCTCCTTCCTCTCTTATTCCCACTCTTTTCAGTTAAATTTCAATGCTTAAGAATAATTGTGTATTAATTACAGAGTTCAACCAGTGGTATTAAGTAGAAGAAAAAAATATTAAAAGGGATTAAGTATTAAGTTGTACATCAACAGTCAGGACAAGGGCTGATCAAGTCACTGTTTCTCATAGTGTCCATTTCACTTCAACAGATTTCCTTTTTGGTGCTCGGTTAGTTGTTGCCGATCAGGGAGAACATATGATATTTGTCCCTTTGGGACTGGCTTATTTCACTCAGCATGATATTTTCCAGATTCCTCCATTTTGTTGCAAATGACCGGATTTCATTGTTTTTGACTGCTGTATAGTATTCTATAGAGTACATATCCCATAATTTCTTTATCCAGCCTACTGTTGATGGGCATATAGGTTGATTCCATGTCTTAGCTATTGTGAATTGAGCAGCAATAAACATTAAGGTGCAGACAGCTTTTTTGTTTGCCAATTTAATTTCCTTTGGGTAAATTCCAAGGAGTGGTATAGCTGGGCTGTATGGTAGGGTTACATTCAGGTGTCTGAGGAATCTCCAAACTGACTTCCATAGTGGCTTAACCAGTTTGCATTCCCACCAACAGTGTCCCTTTTTCCCCACATCCTCGCCAACATCTGTTGTTGATAAATTTCTGAATGTGAGCCATTCTAACCGGGGTGAAGTGAAACCTCATTGTGGTTTTGATTTGCATTTCTCTGATTGCTATGTCACTTGAATTAATACAGTGTTCTATATCTAGTATTTGTCAGCTAATTAACAGCAATCAATTCGTTAATTGATTTTGCAAATTACAAATGGAGAAACACTTTAACGTGTTATTCAGTAAAAACAAGTTTTATACAGGCTTGTATCTTTTTTGTCAATTTAAATACAGACAATATATGCACATCAGTGTATGCTATGAATGGATATAAGAATATGAGTTTTTTTTTTCCCCTAGTGATTTCTGATTGCACAAATTGCTAAGTACACTTTAAAGGGAGATGTTTACCTTCTTTTAAAACTTTGGATACTGAATACTGCCAAGGGTAGTCCATTAGTTGAGTGCAGAGCTAAAGGTATAGTTTACTTCCTAAACTGCTATGGGAATTTTCACATCAGGTTGGCTAGACTATAATCTTCAAATATATTTGTTATCCTGACTGCGTAAAGTCATTGTTTTTTTCCCTGTCTTATTTTAAATTGTGAATAAAGATTGTAACTGAGCAGTAGCAGTGTCATTTAAAAAAATTTTTTTTGCTTAATCTTCACTACAGTAAGTTCTAAAAGTATACAATACATTGGCGGTTGTAATAGTTTGGTTCTTGTATAAATGGAAGATCATTTGTTAATGTCTGTTACAGGTAGTTATAGTTTAATGTTTGCTTTTACTGGGGCTTGTTTTGATTCATCATTTTTATTTGACTCACTCACGGCCATCTGTTATAATTTAACTTTCAAGGCTGTATGTAATTTGGTTTCTGCTAATGAAGTGCTACAGTGTTATAAAGCTTTTCTCTTTTAATCTTGAAAGGAAAAAAATCCGTATCTAAAAAAGCAATCACAAAGAAGAGGAAAACTGTCACAAAGTCACCTACTGTACCAGAATTTCAGGTAAATGTTTTAATTTTATCTTGGAATTTTTTAGTTTAATTGCTTTTTTAGTATTTATATCATTCCTTGAGAGACAGGCTAAATTCCAAGAAATTGTAGCACACATATGAAATGTTACTGACTGTGTCTTTTCCCTGCAAATAAAAATGTAGCTAAGATTTTATCTATTAATATTTCAGTATTTTACCTGTTTTTGTCTCTATAGTAAAAAACTGTGGTTTTTAATAAGATAACCTGTGTTATATTTTATTGTTTAATAGAAATATATTATCATATATGTATATATAAAAGCAAATTTGTAAATGAAAGTCTTCCGAGAACAAGTCACAGTTTGTAATATTGCCTAAATAATCTATTTTCATTTATTTGTGAACTGTAGAAATGGTGGGTTTCTTACCTTGAAAAACAAATCTTAACTCTCAGCTATATGAGAAACTTGAAAGAATATTAAGTAAAGCTTAATTTAAGTCATCTTTAAGCATTTTGGGGAAAAGCAAATATAATTCTGTTTGCTGTTGTGTGATTGTGTGAAGCGCATTTTGTTTGTAACTGATATGAAAAACGAGCAGTCTCACCCTAATTAAATAATGTGTTCATCTTCTGTTTTATAAGATATATTTTTCTTTGACAAATAATACTTTCTTGAAAGCCTTCTTTGTTGGGCCGGCTCCCCGGCTCACTAGGCTAATCCTCCACCTATGGGACCAGCACACCGGGTTCTAGTCCCCGTCGGGGTTCCGGATTCTGTCCCGGTTGCCCCTCTTCCAGGCCAGCTCTCTGCTGTGGCCCAGGAGTGCAGTGGAGGATGGCCCAAGTCCATGGGCCCTGCACCCCATGGGAGACCAGGAGAAGCACCTGGCTCCTGCCTTTGGATCAGCCCAGTGCAACGGCCGCAGCAGCCATTGGGGGGTGAACCAACGGCAAAGGAAGACCTTTCTCTTTCTCTCTCTCTCACACTGTCCACTCTGCCTGTCCAAAAAAAAAAAAAAAAAAAGCCTTCTTTGTATAAATATGTCCAGTCTATTTCCAAAAGTTTTATAAGTTCATACTTAGTTTTTTTTTAAAGATTTATTTTATTTATTTGAAAGACAGAGTTACAGAGAGAGGTAGAGACAGAAAGAGAGGTCTTCCATCTACTGGTTCACTCCCCAGATGGCCACAGTGGCTGGAGCTGAGCCGATCCAAAGCCAGGAGCTTTTTCCGGGTCTCCCACGTGGGTGCAAGGGCCCAAGCACTTGGGCCATCTTCTGCTGCTTTCCCAGGCCATAGCAGAGAGCTGGATGGGAAGAGGAGCAGTCGGGACTAGAACTGGCACCCATGTGGGATGCTGGTGCTTCAGGCCAGGGCTTTAACCCGCTGCATCACAGTGCCGGCCCCAAGCTCATACTTAATTGTTACAAGCTAAAAATGAATTGTCTCAATTACAGATGAAACTCTGAAATATTGATAAGATATAATTATATGTTTAACAGTTACATATATCCAAAAAATGTAAGCACAACTATTTTAAGGAAAATCCTCCCTGGGGAAAGTTACTACATGATAAAAATGAATATTTTTAAATCAACAGTGAAAGAAAATAAACATGTTTTCTCTCAATATTTTAGAATAGATTCATTCATTTATTCTTAGGGTGAGTTACAAACATTTCTGCTTTAAAAATTTTTAATTTAAATGAGATCCAGCATATCAGTTTTGTAGTAAGATTGATTGATTTATTTGAAAAGCGGAATTACAGAGAGGCAGAGAGAGAGAGAGAAAGAGGTCTTCTATTCGCTGGCTCACTCTCTAGATGGCCACAGTGGCCAGAGCTATGCCGTTCTGAAGCCAGGAACTTACTCCAGGTCACCCACATGGGTGCAGGGGCCCAAGGACTTGGGACATCTTCCACTGCTTTCCTAGGCCACAGCAGAGAGCTGGATCGGAAATGGAGCAGCTGGGACTCAAACCGGTGCCCATATGAGATGCTGGCACTGTAGGCGGCAGCTTTACCCACTATGCCACAACACCAGCCCCAGCATATCAATTTAAAAATGTGATTTTACTCTTTACTTAGAAATTTTTCTACCATTGCTTGTAACATATTTAATGCTATAATATTATTATATTGTCATCTTTCTACTGATGGCATGGCACCCTTTGCTATTTCCACAACATTTTCTTTAATCCCTCAAAGCATTAGTTCAGGGAATATAAACCTGAGGACAGATCTGGCCCATCTTTAATATTTTCTTCATTCCTATATTAGTGAATAGGCTGTAATGTGTAACTAGTGACATAGGCTACAAAGAGAGTGTTTTTTGTTTTGTTTTGTTTTTCTTTTTGACATGCAGAGTGGATAGTGAGAGAGAGAGGCAGAGAGAAAGGTCTTCCTTTTTGCCGTTGGTTCACCCTCCAATGGCCGCTGCAGCTGGCGCATCTCGCTGATCCAAAGGCAGGAGCCAGGTGCTTCTCCTGGTCTCCCATGCGGGTGCAGGGCCCAAGGACTTGGGCCATCCTCCACTGCCTTCCCGGGCCATAGCAGAGAGCTGGCCTGGAAGAGGAGCAACAGGGACAGAATCCTGTGCCCCAACCAGGACTAGAACCCAGTGTGCCGGCGCCACAAGGCGGAGGATTAGCCTGTTAAGCCACGGCGAGTGTTGGTTTTTTTTTTTTTTTTTTTAGATTGTAGATAGTATACATTAGTAACGCATAAAATAAGCTTAGTGGATTGCATGACCAATATTCTTTTTAAGCTAACAATATTGAAATGGAGTGTGTTACATATAGTGTGTCAAAAAATAATATGTGTAGTCATATATTATTTCATGAAACTTATTTCATTGGTGTGTGTATACAGAGTGGCATGTATTATAAAATGTGTTTTTACAGGGACTATATGGTAAAAAAATTTTGATAAACACTGTCTTAAGTGATGCTTTTAGTCAGTGATGGACCAATTGCCTACCACTCTCAGAAAATTAAGGTCAAAAGTATATTTTATATTGAGCTTTTTAATGTAAATTTTAAAAAAAGTAAGCTTACCTTCCTGACTCTTAAAGAGAGAAAGAGAGAGGGAGAGTGTGTCTGGCTAGAGATGGGAAATAGTCCCATGACAACAGTGATTTTCTTATGCCTCATTTACAATGTAAGTACCATAATGTTACTCATAAAGAAAATTAGCAACTATCTCCCAGGGAAAACTGTCATTTGCTTCAGATTATCTCATTAATAGATTAGGAGGTAGTGTTAATCATCAGTAAACTTTGAAAACTGCAAAATCACTTTATATAATTTGTTAATTTATTTGAAAGTTATCTGTATATCAGAAGACTCATTGTTATATGAAAGAAGCAAATTTATTTCCTCCCAGAAGTTCTAACAGTATGCTATTTATTTAGCACCTCAGATTGTGCAAATCACTCATTTTATCCAACTTTTTTTTTTTTTTAATTTATTTGACAGGTAGAGTTAGTGAGAGAGAGAGAGAGAAAGATCTTCCTTCTGTTGGTCCACTCCCCAAATGGCCGCTACAGCCAGCGCTGTGCCAATCCAAAGCCAGGAGCCAGGTGTTTCTTCCTGGTCTCCCATGCAGGTGCAGAGGCCCAAGCACTTGGGCCATCCTCCACTGACCCCCTTCCCCCGCCCCTGGGGCCACAGCAGCGAGCTGGGCTGGAAGAGGAGCAACGGGGACTAGAACCTGGTGCCCATATAGAATGGCGGCACTGCAGGCGGAGGATTAACCAAGTGAGCCATGGTGCCGGCTACATCCAGCTTGTTTTAAATATCACATTTCTGGCATTAAACCTTAAAAAGATTTAATAATGAAATTATTGGTAGATAGCTATAAGGATACTTCAAAAAAATTCGTGGAAAATGGAATTAAAAGATAAATCAAAAAAGTTTTTAATCTATGTGTAGTTTGATGCTAGGTGTTGTCCAGGAACGTTTTGGAGACCCTCACAATAGATAGCTTTTGCAAACCTGACCTGTTTGCCAAAGGGCTAGTCTTTAAGTGGACAGAAAACATGCTTAGAGAGAAACATGTTAAGGAATTAAATTATTAATTATTTTAATGTCCTAATGAATTAAAATCATTCTTGCTTAGACCTCAAGCAATTTTTAATCTGACAGTGTTTTTGTTTAATTTTTTTAAGCCAGAAATTAAACTTAACCTCCATGTTTATCTCAGGAAGAATCTGTGTTTCTATATGTTCCTTTTATCTATACCTTAGTGTAAGAAAATAATCATCCTACCCCTATTTAAAGTATGCAGTGTGGCCATTCAGATAGTGGATTGATTTTTTTTCTTGTGTATTGTAAAAAGACTAATACACCTGTGCCACATTTCCTAAGAGTTATTTCAGTGGTTCTCCCTCTTTAGATAGTCTAAAAATAATTGGATGCCTTTATTTAAAATCACAGTTCCCGAGTTTCATCCTCCACTGATCTTGATTTTCTGGGTCTGGGTAGGTACTAGTAATCTGCTTAGCTGTTAAATCCATAGATTCCAGAAACCAGACTGGTTGAGTTTAAATACCTGCTCTACCATTTAACTAACTCTGTAACCTTGGGTAAGTTACTGCATTGTAATTCCAGTTCTCATCTGCACAGTGGGGTAATAATCGTATCTGCTTTATAGTTTTTTGTGAGATTTAAATGATAGCACTATGTTTTAACTATTATCACTTTATTTTATAAATAAGGATGTCAGATTCTTATGATGAAAAGCACTGCATTATGAATAGGAAAGTCAGTTAAGGATTGACTTAAGAGCATCTAGTATTGACCTTTAAAACTTTTTCCAACTACTCTTAAGACCTTGAAGTAAATCTTAGATTTGGTCTTATGAAGCTGGCACATGATTAAGCCAACAATATAATTTGAAAAGTAAAAACTAATATTAATTGCATTCAAGTACAAATAATATATTGACCAGAGAGAACACTTACTCTTATCCATAAGTAGTTTGGATTATTCAGTTGAAATACAGAGGAAATTATTGGATTTTTTTATATTGGTTTTTTTTTATTCTTTTTACTTAATAAATGTGAATTTACAAAGTGCAACTTTTGTATTATTGTGGCTTCCCCCCCCAAACCTCCCTCCCTCCCACGGCCCTCCCCTCTTCCACTCCCTCTCCCATCCCGCCCTTCATCGAGTTTCATTTTCAATTACCTTCATATACAGAAGATCAACTTGGTATATACTAAACAAGGATTTCAACAGGCTGCCCTCACACAACCACACAAGGTATAGGGTATTGTCTGACTAGTAGTGTTGTTTTTAGGTTTCATAGTAAAACACATTAAGGACAGAGATCCTACGTGGGGAGCCTGTACCCAGTGACTCCCGTTGTAGATTTAACAATTGGCACTCTTATTTATGGCGTCAGCAATCACCCCAGGCTCTTGCCTCTGGAAGCCACTTGAGTTCACCAACTCTGAACTTGTTTAGTCAAGGCCGTATCACAGTGGAGGTTCCTTCCTCCCTTCAGAGAAAGGCACCTTTGTTGGATTTTTAAAAGCTTTTAACAATTATTGAAAATGATTCAGAAATTAAATATTATATCCTAAATGTTAGGACTTTGGTTATTTAAGTTATTGTGTAAAATCTAAGTTACTTATGACAGGTAAATTGACTAATTTTTTTTAAAATTTTGTAATGGAATACTATTAGAATCACAAGTGAATCAGTTTTCCTAATAAATGATTTTTATTATTTAATACTAACTTTTCGCAAAATCTCTTTCTTTTAATTTGATATTTTTTAAAGATTTATTTATTTATTTATTCGAAAGTCAGAGTTACGCAGAGAAAGAGAGAGGTCTTCCATCTGCCTATTCACTCCCCAATTGGCCACAACGGCCAGAGCTGTGCTGATCCGAAGCCAGGAGCCAGGAGCTTCTTCCCGGTCTCCTACATGGTTGCAGGAGCCCAAGGACTTGGGCCATCTTCTGGTTTCCCAGGCCATAGCAAAGAGCTGGATTGGAAGAGGGGCAGCCGGGACTAGAACTGGTGCCCATATGGGATGCTGGCACCACAGGTGGAGGATTAACCTACTGCGCCACAGAGCCGGCCCCAATTTAATATTTAAGAGAAATCTAATATGATATGAATTCCCTTTTGTACATAGTTGTGACAGAATAGCCATAGAAAGTATTTTTAAAACTTAACTATGTAAAGTATCAAAAAGATAAATTTTAAGATAATTTAACTACCTTAATTACCTTGACTCAACCCTTCACTGGTATCCAAGAAAATGTCTAATGCAATATCTAGTTATTTCCATTCCACATGTGTGATTGATTCTAAAGGCTACTTTGCAGAGAAAATCCAGGATCCATTTGCTAAGACTTACATGGTAGTACTGTTTTCAAAATCAGCATAAATTCATACCTTAACACACCTCTGAAAAACATATTTTTCCATCTAACCAATGGAGAAATTAAATAATAAATAAAGCACTACCTTTAGTATAACAAATTGAGTCCAAAGATAAAATTAGAGTATTTTAACTGCCTCACTGTATTAATGGCTTTTTGAGTGTATCATTATTTTGAATTGCTGCCTCCTAAAATGAATGTCTTTAACCTCAGTTTTTCTTCAGTTTTAATAGAGGTTTTACTTACCCCTTCAAAATCTTTAAATTTTTGAAATACAGTGCATTGAGAGAAATATTTTTAATCACATGATAGTAAAATATATTATTTTTGTAATCAGGCTTATTTAGTTTTCACATCAAAAGTGATCATTTTATCCTCAGGTGTAGTCATTATTGCTGTGGTGTGATCAGAAGAAATAAGGAATGTTACTGTGTACAGTTTTAACAGATAATGTTATTTTAGTTTACAATATAAATTTTGAATTTACATCATGGATTTAGTGTTTTACTTAAAGTTTTACCATAAAATTTGGGGTCTTTTTATTAGAATGTATATTAATGTGATCCATTTTGTTTGGACCTATTCATTTTTACTTTCCTGTATTTTCTTTATTTTTTAATATATAATCTACTATATAGTTTGTATTTCTTTTGTTACTTTGTGTTCTGTTTTGAAATGAATAAATATCCTCCAGACTTACTGAATTTCTACCGAATGGACACAATTCAAGAAACTTAAAGTATGGAATGATTCATCATGTAATTTATCTGAGATTTGGTCGTGGAATACTTTTGATTTTTACAGAGCCTTCTGTATCACATATCTACATTTCTGCTTCTTGAGTTTAAGAGAGGTCCTTTTAATATTATAATTTAATGAAAATATAGGCTTATATATAAACTAAGTCCTAAGACTATAAGACATTTTCAATTTCTAGATTTTTTGCTTTGTTTAGAAAGATTCCTTGAAGAATATGACATAGTACAATTCTGAGTTCTGTGGTTTCCTCTACCAATTTGTCATCTTGGGTTACTTTACCTGTGTTCTAATTAGTTTGTATATGAATTGGAGAAACACCTTTTTTAGTCTAGGTTAATATGGCTTTGGTCCCTTTTATATGTAAGATCTTTGAATTTGTGTCTCTGCCATAGATAGTGTCATATGAGAGGTTAACTTGAGGGAGAGCTTAAACAGTTTCTTCCCAAGGGAATAAAACTTTTGTACCCAGTGCATTATGGCTGAAAAATCTCCTTTCTTATGAGTGTTGGCAGTGTGACCTGACAGTAATCTGAGCTGTCATGGTGCTTTCCTTTTCACCATTGGAGGCACTGTGCTTCAGTTATGTTTTTCAAATTCAGGATTCTAAGGAAGTTTTAATAAGGTGGGTTGTTTAAAAAAATTGCATCTGTTCTTATTATGGTGAACTTATTGGATTGATTCTATTTTGAAATTGAATTTTCAAGGCCATATATGTCTCTTAATATATAAAAGTGAGGGAGTAGAATGTATGACTTATTGTTGGCATAGTCAAAGTAATTATATTCCTCTACAAGAATTTTCTAATAGCTTCACTCTATATTGTGTGTGTGAATGGTAAATATCAAATGTACATAGAGGGGTTATATATATTATATGGATATTAAGTCACAAATATAACTTAAAAGTAAATTTTATTGTTAGAACTTGAGGGTCAAAATATTTTTATCTACAAAACATGTATAAGAGATAAGTCAATCATTTTAAGGAACATTTTTCTTTTCATTGTACATTTAATTCAATATGTTGTCCCCTATTTGTGAATTAATTTTTTTTGAATTTTCAAGCTCCTAGCTGCAGAGTACCAGAATGTTTTAGTAGCCATGCTGAACTGTAGTTCATAATTATATAGTGGTTTAAATGTAAGCTGTAGACTATACCTGGGAATTCTACATTAATCTAAGATCTTATTTTAAATCTATTAAATCAAAAACTTAACAAAATTCCCATGCAGCTCTTATGTACATTAATGTTTGAAAAATTGAAAAAAGTTTAGTACAACCTAAGTAGGTAAGCCTCTTGAAAGTGTTATTTTATACAGCTCATAAGCTGTCATAATTATTCATGATTTGGCTTCAAGACTATTCTGTTCTTTAAATATAAATATTTAGTGATTTCATGAATAATTTATGAGTAAAAAATGATAAGATTTCTTTTAGAGTATGTTTAGCTGCAGGAGTATGTCTTCGTTGTTCCTGTATATTTCTACAAACTACATGCAAAATGTACTCTTATTCCTTGAATAGTGAGATAGTTAAGATGTGAGTAAAAATTTCTCTGAACTTTGTCATGTGTGTAAATGAGAAATCTATGCTGTGATATTAACTATTACATCAAGTTCAGTGAAAAGCTCTGGAGCAAGTTTGACATGGGTGTCATAATAGCAGGCTATGCTACAAGAAGTTTACTTCTCACTGATGACTAATGAAAACCCACTAAAGGGCTAACATTGTTCTAAGATTACAGATAAAATAGAAGTTAAAAACAGTATCTAGTTTTAGAAGTATGTACCTAGTCAGTCATCCCACTGCTTTATCATCACCATTTCTTTTATAACTATTTTGACAAATTGAAATGTGTAGTTTCTTTTTTTCTTTTTTCTTTTTTTTTCTTTTTTTTTTTTTTTTTTGACAGGCAGAGTTAGTGAGAGAGAAAGAGACAGAGAGAAAGGTCTTCCTTTGCCGTTGGTTCACCCCTCAAATGGCCGCCACGGCTGGCGCGCTGCTCCGATCTAAAGCCAGGAGCCAGGTGCTTCCTCCTGGTCTCCCATGCGGGCGCAGGGCCCAAGCACTTGGGCCATCCTCCACTGCCCTCCTGGGCCACAGCAGAGAGCTGGACTGGAAGAGGAGCAACCAGGACAGAATCCAGCGCCCTGACTGGGACTAGAACCCAGGATGCCGGTGCCGCAGGCGGAGGATTAGCCTGTGAGCCGCGGTGCTGGCTGAAATGTGTAGTTTCCAATAAGTATCAGCTCTGCACTTCCACTTCAATACTGTGTCCTTTTTGCTAATCTGAAATTGTTAAATTTGAATTAAAGTACACATTCTCCTACTTTGCCATTTCTGTGAATCTGAAATTATATAGATACTTCTAATAAAGTTAATACTAATTAAATATCTGTGATAACTTTTTGCTAGTCTATTAGTTTGAACCATACTGCCATTTTTATATATCTAAATCATATCAGTAATTTCATATGATTCAATCTAATAATAAAGGCAATTTAAGGAGCTTCCTTTCTCTCCTTTTTTTCACTCAGTAACTATTAGGAATTATCTTGTAAACTACTTTTGCTTTTGTTTTTCTTTATTTTTTCAATAAAAGAAAGTATGTCATTTAAGAAAACAATGCCCTTATTGAAATAAATGAATATAACAAACATAGGATTGATAATCATTTATGAATCTTTGTTTTTCTGTTAAGATTTTTAAGATTTGTTTATTTATTTGAAAGGTAGAATGATAGAGGAAGTGAACTCTGCTGGTTCACTCCTCATATGGCCATAACTGCCTAGGGCTGGGCCAGGCTAAAGCCAGGAACCAGGAACTCCATCCAGGTCTCCCCCATGAGTGGCAGGGGCCCAACCACGTGAGCCATCTGCTGCTGTTTTCCAAGGCACATTAGCAGGGAATTGGATTGAAAGCAGAGCAGTCAGGACCCAGACCAGTGCTTATGTGGGATGCCAGCATTACAGGAAACAGTTTAACCTGCTGTGCCATTTCGCCAGCCCCAGTATGCTTTTTTTTTTTTTTTTTTTTTAGATTTATTTATTTATTTGAAAGACTGAGTTACAGAGAGGCAGAGATACCTCTTCATCTGCTGGTTTGCTCCCCAAATGGCCACAAAGGCCGGAGCTGGGCCGATCCAAGCCAGGAGCCAGGAGCTTCTTCAGGGTCTCCTGCATGGGTGCAGGAGCCATCTTCCACTGCTTTCCCAGGACATAGCAGAGAGCTGGATTGGAAGTGCAGCAGCCGGGTCTGAAACCGGCGCCCATGTGGGATGCCTTTTATCTGCTATGCCAAAGCACGGGCTCCCCCAGTATGATTTTTTAAATATCACAGTATAAACATTGCAACAAGACTTTCATTAATCTGAAACTTTTCCTCTGCATGTGTTTCCAATTTTGTTTCAGAAATCTTCTGTACCTTTTTCATAATAGATTACTTAGAAATAGCTTAAGTTATTTTTAGGAAAAATGTTAAATAAATTTAATGTATTAGGGAAACAGTATGATTTTGTAAGAACTAAAATTAGCTACTAACATTTTTGATATTGTTGACACTTCACTGTTTGAAACTTCAGTAATTAAATCAAGCTAGTATAATTATTGATAACTGAGAACCAATTATTTTGGCCTTTTGCCACTGTTACAAAGGTGAAATAAAATGAGCCATACAATTATGAAAGGAAATAGAGTTGCTATGCTGTCTGTAGAGGTGGTTTTTTTAAAGGCTACTAAATACATATTTAGAATTCATATAAATTTTATTTACATCTGTGTATGTTTTACATATGATTACAGTTCTTATATATTGGCAATTCCAGTAGCTAAACTGCATAGTTAGAATACCAAAGCAACAGCTCTCCAGGGGTGTATTTGTTCACCTACTAGGAGACTGTATGATGAAGTATTTTCTTAAAGATGATTTAGTAACCTGTGAAATTTAAGAGTGAGTTTCCAGATCTTTGTCATTCTGGGCTGAAAGTTAATAATGTTAAGAAAGTACCTGGATTATAAAGCCAACTGATAAGTGGAGGTATAATATGAAATCACTATTGTTGAAATTTCAGCTTCTTTTATACTAAGCCTGAAGTTCATACATCATACAAAGTAAATATCTCTTTTAAAATATAAACTGCAGAGCTTTCCTTGCTTTTTACTATTGCAGAAAAAAATTATTGTGAATTCAGTGTGTGTGAAAACAACTTCTGTTACCACAATTTGGGTGTTTTATATTATGTGTTATCAAGCTGTGTTTTTGTGTTTTATTTTAGCTTATTTGCACTAATCTTGATGAACTCAGGGAATTAATCACAAAAATCGAGAATGAACTCAAAGATCTGGAAAACAGTAGAAAAAAATCGGTAGGTGTTGATCCAAAAGTTCTATCTATTATTGTCAGCATTAAAACTTATTCCTGCTTTTTTCTAAAGCCTTTTAAAAATCTTGTTCTCCTGGATTACATGAAAATTTGCAATGAAAAACAGACACATTGTTTCTTTTATTTCTCCTATGTGATTCTAGTTTTCATTTTTAGTAGACAAAAATGGCGCCAGGACAAGTACATTAGTTTGCCTGGTTTATATCAGTATAGTTTTAGATACTTCCCAGTATACTGGTTGGTTGTTTTCTGACTGGTAGTTTTTGGGGTAATGTTTACCTTGTAAATATTATTAATAATTATATGCCTTTAATGGAAATTTCTTGCTTAGTAACATAAAATTTTAGCTGAGCACAAAAGCAGATATAAGTTGTTTAGTCTATCCCTAAATATTTTTGATATAAGCTTAACATTGTGACTTTTCTAAGAAACTTTTATCAGTTGAAAATTTTTAATGCTTAATATATATTCTAAATTCATAGTTAAATTTTCATTTCCTAATTTGATTCATAGGCTAGAATATAAGAGCATTACATTAATTCACCCAAAACATGGAAAAATGCACAATTATGTCATTTATTAAATCAGTAACATCTATTACCTGGCATTTATATAGTTGGGTTATATCACAGACTTGAGATGCAATTTCACACCAATAATAAATGGGGAAGACTTTAAACATAGAGGAAAGTCATCATTTAAACAATCCTTTATTTTTTTGCCTTAGGAATGTCATAAAGCCACTGTTATATCTGGTTAGAACATGTTAATATAAATATGTATAAAATATGATTAATGATTCAACAAGTTTGACCAGCAGATTTGTAGCAGTCATTTTATAATGCTGTTAGTAAAGACATATTGGTAGCACTCTTAAGTGAGTTGCTGAAGTACCGTAAAAATACCACCTTTTGAGGTTATTTAATATGAGGTTGAAACAGCCTTAAGAATTTCAGTTTTTTGTATGATTACCCCTGAGAATATCACTAATCTAAGAGATAGAGTAGTGTTCATAATAATAATCATCAGTTAGCAGCATTACATTCAATATGCAATCTGAGAATGTGGAAGATTATACAGTATATTCTAGAAATATTTCCATTAAAATGGCCTAAACCATTTTTGGACCCTTATGTTTTCATATATACCTTAGGTATATGGATAAATTTAAAATTTCCTGCTGTGGTATAATTATTCCTCAAACAGGCGTTTTTATTAGAATACTTTCTCTGCAGCCAACATTTTATGTTAATTTATTTTGTGGTCATAAAAGACTGATTCTGTTCTTTAAAAAGAATCAGCTTTTTCAATTCAAGGTGTTACAGGTTTTTTTTTTTTTTATTTTGCAGCTGTTTTCTTTCAATTAGGTGTCCATATTTCATAACTAAACAAAATTTTGCCACAATAAATTTCTTTCTTATGCTACAGTTAAATAAAAATTCCTTTAATTTGTTTGCATATTATAAATTAGAGTTTTTTATTTTAATGTATTATCTTAGGCATAACTGATTTACATACTTATATATGGTATTTATTATGGAAAAAAAACTTGCAAGCATTCTACAGTTTTTCCTCACTTGTCAGTGAAGTGGAAGTATATTGCTATCACAGGAACAAGTAGAAGAGTGAAGAAAATGTGAACTATAAATATTTGACTTTCTGGTCATTAGAGCATGTTTATCTGAAAATTTTTGATTGTGTATATGATTTAATTGGTTAGATTTTATATCTCCAAACCTTTAACTTGTCCGTGGCCACTAATATTTGCTTATTGGTTTTAAAATGTGTTTCCCAACTCATCCAGAAATAGAAATTATTGAAACAATATTTTTGCAGGTATAATCTTGTTGAGATAACCAACATATGCGCTATTTCTCCTTAAACTGCCTAAAAGATTATTTACATGAACCAGATTATCTCAACTAATGAAATGATCACACAGCATAAAGGAAATAAAATTTGCATCTTAGTATCACTTCTTATTTTTTTTACAAAAGTTAACAGTTGAATATAATAAAATGTTAGTTATGGGAATTAACTTTATGGAATGTTTGTATTAATATATAATATCAGTTTGTTTGGCATCATTTGAGAATAAGGTGTTCCACTTAACTAAATTTTCCAGATAACTTAAACCTTTGATACTAAAACCCTTATTTTTAATCATTTATTGGAAAACTTTTCTTCCTCCTTCTACTGTACTTAATGTAGTTTAACCCTTTCTTAATAACTCAAGGGTCTTCATTATAAAAATTAATAATTGTATTCTTACCCTAAAAATCTATTGATATCATAACTCTAAGTTCACCTAAAGGCTTTTACATTATATATTTTGAAGGATTTTGTTTGTGTTTTTGCTTTTGTTCTGTCTCTTTCTCTATTGCCAGGCTGTCTGTCAGCTGTTGTTTCTTGTGTTTGTTTCTTTACTTGCCCTAGCTGATACACTGTGGATTAAGAAAGCAGGTAACCATAGTTAACAGAATTGGGCTCACAGTTACAGACCTGAGGCTTTCTTAATAATGAAATGTATGAACTTGATGACAGTATTAACTATTGTGACTCATGAGTTTCCTTCACTATTATCAGTTGCTCTTCATAAGAGAGTATTACTATCAAAACCAAAACAGTATTTAGAGTCAGCAAGTCTGTTAGTCATCATCAACTTTCATAACTACAATAATGGCTTCAACAACAAAGAAGACATATTCCATATAAATATTTGATTGTTATGTTATTACTAAAGGTAAAAATTACATACATGATAGAGTAATTTAAATGGATTCATACAAACATCTTTTTTATTTTTATTTTTTATTTTGACAGACAGTGAGAGAGAGAGACAGAGAGAAAGGTCCTCCCTCCATTGGTTCACCCCCCAAATGGCCTCTACGGCCGGCGCTGTGCCAATCCGAAGCCAGGAGCCAGGTGCCTCCTCCTGGTCTCCCATGTGGATGCAGAGGCCCAAGCACTTGGGTCATCCTCCACTGCCCTTGGCCACAGCAAAGAGCTGGACAGGAAGAGGAGCAACCAGGACTAGAACCCGGTGCCCATATGGGATTCTGATGCTGCAGGTGGAGGATTAGCCAAGTGAGCCACCGTGCCAGCCCCTCATACAAACATCTTGCTGCTTCAGGTGGATGCTTCTCTTTGCGCCTTTCCAAATAGATTTTCCCACCAAAGCAACAAAGAATAATCATCTTGTTTCCTCACACATGTCTACATTACGTTTAAAAAGCTGGGCTTTTTTTTGTTTTGTTTTTAATTAACAGACTATTTTACAGTTTTGTTTACATAAAAATGCTTTTTTAGCTGCTCAAAGGTTTGAATTAGTTGTACTGTAAGATTTATAATCTTTTAAAATCTAGATACTTTAGTCATTTTTGCAAGACAGGTGGTTGCATTTATGATTAACAGGAAGAGAGGAAAATGCTTTAATTTGCTTGTGTTTATTCGGGTCAGTTGATCCTGTCACTTCATTTAGTTGGCTTAGACAAGAAAGACTCAGCAACCTTTCAGATTCTGCAGATAATTTTAAATTTACTTGATATTTGTTTAAAGTGAGACCTCTGGTTGAGATAACTAGAAGAACATACTTTAACTAAGTCCTTTAATTTTGTCTTTTCATTATTTAGGTCATAGGATTCTTTAGTGATCTAAAGGAAAAAATCACAGTGTTTTACTTTTGTAGTTTTAGTTAAGAGATAAAATTTGCACTTTGCTTAATTATTTGGGAAATACCCTAAAAGTCTAGGAAATTTTCCAGAAATGTAGAACTAAGATCTCAGTAAATTCACTTGATTCTGTGGTATGAAATTTGTTAAACATTACTGCTTTCTCAGTAATAAAAATTGGAAAATGTTACCACAGTTATATTTCAGTTGTTCATGTCAGCCCCTTTTTCCTCATATATGCCTAATTTCCTTATGCTTTATATCATAGTTTAGATTTTCAAGGAGGTTTCAAATTTCTCAAGTTAGGAAAAAAATCAGTGTAGAGATTGGATATAAGGAAAGTGAGAATTTAGTAAAAAAAAAAAAAATGTTACTTAGAAGAAAGAAATTGTGACCAGATTTTATGATGATAGATTGAAGTCATCAATATAGATAAACTAAAATTTTAAACATAAGACCATATATTTTTTAGTATGTATTTTCACAGACATGCACCTCACCATTGAGCAGGATATAAGACAGATTTCAGTTATTTCTGAATTTTCAAAAATGTATAAAGAAAGTTAGAAAACTGCTTGTACTCTTTGTTCCTGTGATACAGTTTGGGATTTAACTTTTATTCTTCCATTTCTTCATCTACCCTTGAAGGTAATTTGCTTAATATATGTTTAGCACACTACCCTGATAGTGGAAATTTGGAAACAGCCCAGAAGTCCAGCAGTAGGGAGACTAACCAAATAATAATATTAGTGTAGTGCTATATAGCTAATAAAATGAAATATTGGTGATTCATTGTTAACTATGTGGGAATATTTGTGAAATGTTAAATTTTGAGAACATATAAAATAGTATGTACATGATAATTATGCTATGTAAAAAGATATAATAAAAGGAATTGTGGGGATGAGCATTTGATGCAATGGTTAAGACCCTGCCTGGGATGCCCACATCTCATATCAGAGTTCCTGAGTTTGAGTTCCAGTTTCCTGCTAGATGATGGCTTGTGTTTGGATCTCTTACATGTAGGAGACCGGGATTGAGTTCCTGGCTGCTGACTTCAGCCTGGAACAGTCCTAGCTGTTGCAGGCAGATGGGAGATACCTTTCTCTCTGTTTCTCTTTCTCTCTCTGTCTGTCCATCCTCTTACCCCCATCTCTCTCAGCATTTCAACTAAATAAAAACTTTCATAAAAGAATTATAAAGGAATTTGAAGCAATGAACAAAATTAATCTTTATTATGTTCTTAAAATCATTAAATGCATAATATGATAATACTACTTTTCTTACCTAACCAAAGACTGTACATTAGCTAGACTAAACATTAGGTAAGTCAGAAGCAAGGTTAAGAGATCATGACATCCTCTTTTTTGGTCTTGAAGTTCTGTTTAAGCCAGTGATTATTAGGATTGATTATGTCCTTCCAAGAAACTTTGGGCAATGTTTGAAGACATTTTTGATTGTCATAGTTGAGTAAGTGGTACTGGCATTTAATGGATAGAGACTACCCCTGAACATCTTAAATTATAATGACACTGCAATGCACTTGACATTCCCCTGCATATGCTCGAATTTACTAAAAGCCCTATCATTTCATTCTATGTGCTGCTGCCAACTTATGGGAACAATAATACAAGTTGATGATTTGAAATTTAGGTAAGGGGCTGGCGTGGCATAGCAGGTAAAGTCACTGCCTATGAGACAATTACCAGTTTGTGTCCTGGCTGCTCCTTGCTAATGACCTGGGAAAAGCAGTGGAGGATGGTCCAAATATTTAGGCCCCTGCCACCCATGTGAGAGATCCTGAAGAAGCTCCTGGCTCCTGGCTTCAGCCTGGCCCAGTCTTGGCCATTGGCACCATCTGGGCAGTGAACCAATGGATAGAAGATATCTCTGTCTCTCTATCTTCCTCTTTCTTGTGACTCTGACTTTCAAATAAATAAATAAAACTTTTTTAAAAAAGAAATTTAGGTAGAAATCAGTGGAATAATAATTCCAGATCCTGTCATTTAGAATATTCTATCATGCTTCCAATTCAGATTTGTATTTGATACAATTTGAGAATCAAGTGTTAACTTTTATCCTTCATGATCCATCACATAGTTTAGAAAGATTCTTGACCTTAGCTTCAAATCTATGTCAGTTTTCTTTGATCCATTCTGGTTTATGTTCTTCCTAAAATATGTTCACCCTCTACCTTTTACCTTCCTTAGTGTAAGAAATGAAGAACTCACAATTAACTTGGTTACATATGTATTTTTAGAAATGTACATCTTAGGCTGGCGCTGCGGCTCACTAGGCTAATCCTCCGCCTTGCGGCGCCAGCACACCGGGTTCTAGTCCCGGTCGGGGCACCGATCCTGTCCCGGTTGCCCCTCTTCCAGGCCAGCTCTCTGCTGTGGCTAGGGAGTGCAGTGGAGGATGGCCCAAGTCCTTGGGCCCTGCACCCCATGGGAGACCAGGAGAAGCACCTGGCTCCTGCCATCGGAACAGCGCAGTGCGCCGGGGCAGCGCGCTACCGTGGCGGCCATTGGAGGGTGAACCAACGGCAAAAGGAAGACCTTTCTCTCTGTCTCTCTCTCTCACTATCCACTCTGCCTGTCAAAAAAAAAAAAAAGAGAAGGAAAAAAAAAAAAAAGAAAAGAAATGTACATCTTAGCCAGCGCCGTGGCTCAATAGGTTAATCCTCCGCCTGCGGCGCTGGCACACCGGGTTCTAGTCCTGGTCGGGGCGCCAGATTCTGTCCTGATTGCCCCTCTTCCAGGCCAGCTCTCTGCTGTGGCCCGGAGTGCAGTGGAGGATGTCCTAAGTCCTCGGGCCCTGCACCCCATGGGAGACCAGGATAAGTACCTGGCTCCTGCCTTCGCGGTGCGTTGGCCGCAGCGCGCCAGCCGCGGCAGCCATTGGAGGGTGAGCCAACGGCAAAAAGGAAGAGCTTTCTGTCTCTCTCACTATCCACTCTGCCTGTCAAAAAAAAAAAAAAAAAAGAAATGTACATGTTATTAAAAAGTCAAGACATAGTAAGGAATAACACAGATAAATGGGAGAATGTTGTCAAATCATATTACAAAACTTCATTTATTACATGAATTTCTGTGGACCCAAAACATAATTAATTACATACAGTAGAAGCTAGACCTTAAGGCAAAGAAGTTACTGTGCATTAATCTTATTTTCTAACACCTATAAAAAATTTTTACTTTATTATAATGAAGAATTATGGGATTTTTTTTCCTCTTCCCTATTTTATATCCCATTTTTTCATAGTGAGATATCAAATCAATTTTATTCTGTAGCCAGAAGTATATAGTACACAATCTGTGTTGTTACAGTTTAAGTTCATTCAGAGTCCTAAGTAAGCCATAACTAACTTTCTTTAATGACTATGGTTACAAATACTGCAATGATCTCTCAATTCTTAAAATTAGTTTTATTTAATATTTGACAATTACATTATTTATACAGAATATGTTTTTCTAGATTTCTGGTGAACTAATTAAAATTAACAAAAATGAAAACTACTCAAAGCTTTTAAAAATTAAAAAGACTTGAGAAACACAGTACAACAGTTAAAATAAGTTCCTTATCTTTCTTTCTTACAGAAAGTAAGTTATTCGTTAGGCAAATATTTCCTGAAGGTCTACTATGCATTATGTATAGTTTTAGGAACTTGGATAGGAATCGAAAGACTGAAATGAAGTACTTAATTTCAAGGAATTCACTCATAGAGTTTAGGATTTTATTCTCAACCCTAGAGATGAGCTTTCTATTTTAATCAAGTTAGTTGGACTAGACTGTCCTTTTATAAAAGATTTAATCTTTGGCCGGTGCTGTGGCTCACTTGGCTAGTCCTCCGCCTGCAGCGCCAATACCCTGGGTTCTAGTCCCGGTTGCTCCTCTTCCAGTCCAGCTCTCTGCTGTGGCCTGGGAGGAGAGCAGAGGAAGGACCGAGTGCTTGGGTCCCTGCACCCGCATAGGAGACCGGAAGGAGGTACCCAGCTCCTGGCTTCGGATCAGTGCAGTGCCGGCCGTGGTGGACATTGAGGGGGTGGACCAACAGAGGGAAGACCTTTCTCTCTGTCTCTTCTCTCACTGTCTATAACTCTCTCTGTCTCTCTCTCTTTCACTGTCTAACTCTGCCTGGCCAAAAAAATAAATAATTAATTAATTAATTAATTAATCTTTGATTTTCAAGCTCCTTTATCTAGAAGTCACCAAACATCCTAGATGCTTTCTCACTTCCCTTAATTACATGTTATGTAAGTTGTTTGGGAGTAAGGTGGAAGGGTAAATAATATATAAATTTTATGAACAGTCAAGTCTTAACTGACATGTTCAAAGTAATAGAAAGGAGAGCTAGATGACAGGAAACATGAACCAGAGCAATATATGATGGTAAAGCGAATAAATCTTCAACTGACCACAATCACTAAATTTTTGAGAATATATTATCCTCACTTCCCCATAGAAAGTCTTACTTATAGGCCGGCGCCACGGCTCACTAGGCTAATCCTCCACCTGCGGTGCCGGCACACCGGGTTCTAGTCCCGGTTGGGGTGCCGGATTCTATCCCAGTTGCCCCTCTTCCAGGCCAGCTCTCTGCTGTGGCCAGGGAGTGCAGTGGAGGATGGCCCAGGTGCTTGGGCCCTGCACCCCATGGGAGACCAGGAGAAGCACCTGGCTCCTGCCTTCGGTTCAGCGCGGTGCGCTGGCCGCGGCAGTCATTGGAGGGTGAACCAACAGCAAAAAGGAAGACCTTTCTCTCTGTCTCTCTCACTGTCCACTCTGCCTGTCAAAAAATAAAAAAATTTTTTAAAAAAGTCTTACTTATGAGGGTTCTTTTGGCACTTAATAACTACCCTGGTTTTTTTTTGTTTGTTTGTTTGTTTGTTTTTTATTTTTGACAGGCAGAGTGGACAGTAGAGGGAGACAGAGAAAAAGGTCTTCCATTTTGCTGTTGGTTCACCCTCCAATGGCCGCCACGGTAGGCGCGCTGCGGCCGGCGCACCGCGCTGTTCCGATGGCAGGAGTCAGGTGCTTATCCTGGTCTCCCATGGGGTGCAGGGCCCAAGCACCTGGGCCATCCTCCACTGCACTCCTGGGCCACAGCAGAGAGCTGGCCTGGAAGAGGGGCAACCGGGACAGGATCGGTGCCCCGACCAGGACTAGAACCCGGTGTGCCAGCGCCGCAAGGCAGAGGATTAGCCTGTTAAGCCACGGCGCCGGCCAACTACCCTGTTTTAACTAAGAACTCAGTTTTAACCTTTGTTAAGTGCTCACTATTTCTACTTCCTGCAGTTTGACATAGTTTGCATCCTATCAGGGAAACTTTCATGAAAACAGTACTTAAAAACTTACTTTCTTCTCAAGAATGTTCCAGTTAAAAGGCAAAGAAGTTGTATGATATTTTTATATCGAGCAAAGTGTTAATACTATGTATTCCCAGCGTGGAATAGGCTGCAAAAAGAATTGAACCAGGTGGCAGATGCTTCCTAGTATGGCTTTTATAATTTGCCTTAACTTTGTACTTACTAATCACACACATTTATTCAAATATAAGTAACATTTTAAGTATCAAATATGTTTCAAAATTGCCATAAATTAGTATTATCTGTAACAGTTACTTTAGCTACTTTCCACTGTTCCAAAAAATTGAATTTAAAACTATGCATGGTTTAAAGCCAAAAATGAACTTCATAGCATTCTAGTATTTTACATTAAAGGAGATACCAGAATCTTGGGAAAGAACTTCATTCACAGCCTTTTGTGAATTGGGAAAGAATATCAACAAAAAAACTGGAAGAACTGAATGCTAATAAAACTTTCCTACCATTTTACCAGACTCTTAAAAAAGAAAAACAATGATACCTTATATTTTAAAGGAAAATTAGCCTAGAATCCAGCAGAGAGCACAAAGGAGCCTAAATAGAGGACACAAGATGAATATACAAATGTAGTACATTAGAAAAAAGGCCTTGGGGCTGGCACTGTTGTGCATCGGGTTAAAGCCCTGGCCTGAAGCGTCAGCATCCCATATGGGCGCCAGTTCTAGTCCTGGCTGCTCCACTTCCAATCCAGCTCTCAGCTATGACCTGGGAAAGCAGAAGATGACCCAAGTCCTTGGTCGCCTGCACCCATGTGGGAGACTCGGAAGAAGCTCCTGGCTTCAGATCAGTACAGCTCTGGCCGTTGCAGCCATCTGGGAGTGAGCCAGCAGATGGAGGACCTCTCTCTGTCTCTACCTCTCTCTGTAACTCTTTCAAATAAATAAAATAAATCTTTAAAAAAAGAAAAGGCCTTAATGGGGAAAAAATTTTCTTGATGTGATTCTAACAAGTGATAACAACTGCTTAAGATTAAGACAGGAAATGTTTAAGGCAGATTTTTTTGACAACATGAAGCACTGAGAGACCTAGAGACCTCAGCAGTGCTTCAGTTGCTGTCTTAAAACATAATGCAGTAACTTGTTCAGTGACGTCTCGTGATACATAAATTATATTCATTATGTCATCAGGAAATCTGGAAGGCTAATATATTTTTAAGACTATTGTATCAATTTTTAAGATCTTTTGCATGTAAGAAGGAAACCTCAGTAATCTGAGAAACTTACTGGGAAGTTGAATACTTGTGGGCCTATTCTGTGCTAAATGTTGTGACAGCATGAGAATTTTTAACTGTAAAAGTTCTGTTTTATTATTTGTAGGTATCTTTTAACAGATTGTATATGGTTTAGGTACAATTCTTGGTTTTTGTTTTTGTTTTTGTTTTTGTTTTTGACAGGTAGAGTTATTGACATAGACAGTGAGAGAGAGAGACAGAGAGAAAGGTCCTCCTTCCGTTGGTTCACTCCCCAAATGGCCACTACAGCCGATGCTGCGCCGATCTGAAGCCAGGAGCCAGGTGCCTCCTCCTGGTCTCCCATGTGGGTGCAGGGCCCAAGCACTTGGGCCATCCTCCACTGCCCTCCCGGGCCACAACAGAGAGCTGGACTGGAAGAGGAGCAACTGGGACTAGAACTGGTGCCCATATGGGATGCCGGCGCCGCAGGCGGAGGACTAACCCAAGTGAGCCACAGCGCAGGCCCCTGTTTTGTTTTGTTTTGTTTTGTTTTAAGATTTTATTTATTTATTTACTTTGAAGGCAGATTTAGAGAGGCAGAGACAGAGATCTTCCAGCTACTGGTTCACTTCCCAAATGGCCACAACAGCCATGGACTTGAACTGGCACCCGTATGGGATGCTGGTGTGGCATCGCAGACTGCTATGGCACAGCACCAGTACCAAAGTTTTTTTTTTTTTTTTTTTTTTTTTTGACAGGCAGAGTTAGAGAAACAGAGAGAGAAAGGTCTTCCTTTTTCCGCTGGTTCACCCCCCGAATGGCTGCCACGGCGGTGCGCTGTGGCCGTTGCGCTGGGCCAATCCGAAGCCAGGAGCCAGGTGCTTCCTCCTGGTCTCCCATGTGGGTGCAGGGGCCCAAGCACCTGGGCCATCCTCCACTGCACTCCCAGGCCACAGCAGAGAGCTGGACAGGAAGAGGAGCAACCAGGACAGAATCCAGCGCCCCAACCAGGACTAGAACCTGGGGTGCCGGCGCCACAGGCGGAAGATTAGCCTAGTGAGCTGCGGCGCCCGTCAAAGATACAGTTCTAAGAATATACTGATATTCCTTTCCTCCTTACCCCGCTACTTTTCTGCCTGACCCCACCCCTCACCACATGCCCTCCCACCTTCTAAGTTAGTCCCAGTCTTACTTTCATTTACATGGAACTTTATGTCCTGATGATGCCAAATAAACATAGCATTACTTAGTTGTTTGAATTGTGCTGAGAATTGCTTGAGAATCCATCTTTCTGATAGCATGTACATTTGATAAAATTTTATCAACTTGTTTGTACCTGCCAGTTTCTTGAAAAGGACCAAATTCAGATACTCAGTGGTTTATTTCTATTTCAGAGTTTTGTCTTTGTGAATGAAAATGGTAACATATATTCTGTTAAATATATATTGTTAAATTTTATTCCCTAGTAATCGTGAGCTTCCTCACAAGGAATGTGGTCTGTCATCCAGTTTTCCCCTCTGTCCAAAACAAGACTCATCATTTTTATAGCTGTGTACCTTCTTCTATTTAAGTCATAATTTTAGGTTATTATAGAAATGTATGCACTTTTCAGTGTATTCAATTTTAGGTGCCTTTAAAATAAGGTGTAAATGCTTTCCTATAACATAAAACCAGGACTTTTTTAAAGTTTTTTTTTTCAAAAAAGATTTATTCTGTTTATTTGAAAGGCAGAGTTAGAGAGAGATGGAGTTCTTCCATCTGCTGGTTCACGCCCCAAACAGCTAAAGTGGTCAAGGCTGGGCCAAGCTGAAACCAGGAGCCAGCAGCTTCATCTAGGGTCTCCCACATGGGTACAGGGGCCCAAGCCCTTGGACCATATTCCACTGCTTTTCCAGATGCATTAGTAGGGAGCTGGATTAGAAGTGGAACAGCTGGGACTTGAACTGGGGAGTGTATGGGATGCCTCCATCACAGGCAGCAGCTTTACCAGCTATACAACGACAACATCCCCTAAGGGTCTTCATACTAACAAAATGAATGTGATACTAGGCCGGCGCCACGGCTCAGTAGGCTAATCCTCTGCCTTGCGGCGCCGGCACACCGGGTTCTAGTCCCGGTCGGGGCACCGGATTCTGTCCCGGTTGCCCCTCTTCCAGGCCAGCTCTCTGCTGTGGCCAGGGAGTGCAGTGGAGGATGGCCCAAGTGCTTGGGCCCTGCACCCCATGGGAGACCAGGAGAAGCACCTGGCTCCTAGCTTCAGATCAGCGCGGTGCGCCGGCCGCAGCGCGCCCACCGTGGCGGCCATTGGAGGGTGAACCAACGGCAAAAAGGAAGACCTTTCTCTCTGTCTCCCTCTACTGTCCACTCTGCCTGTCAAAAAAAAAAAAAAAAATAATGTGATACTATATCCGTAAACTGAATATGCAGGAATATGTGAATGTGATGATAGTTTCTCTAGATAAGCAATAACAGAGAGAAGGGGTAAATACTTACTGAATGTGGAATTACCTTTCCATTTCATATTACTTTTAGACTAAGGAGAATGTAAGATAGTTTATTTAAGATACTTAATAACAGTTAATTTTATTTGTGTCATTTTTTATACATGGTTAGATTATTTGCATACAACCTTTGGATATTGTTACTGATTTTGAGACATCTTTGTATAGGGATCCACTTGGCTTCTCTAGAAATTACTTGCATTTTATTTAAAAAGCATAATATATTGATGTGTAATCCCTTTTCCACCACAGGATTTATGTATATGACAAGAACCAAGTCTATAATAAAAAATAATTTGTTTTGATCCGTGTTTTCTGTTTTCTAATGACATTTTTAAAGAAAAGCATATAGGAAAGTAGCAGTCATACTTTTATTATATCACATTTTTGTATTCATCAAAAATTTTAAGTCAGTGTGAAATTATGTATTGATCATACACAAGATTTTATTTATAGCAGTCATACTTTTATTATATCACATTTTTGTATTCATCAAAAATTTTAAGTCAGTGTGAAATTATGCATTGATCATACACAAGATTTTATTTATTTATTTGAAAGGTAGAACAACTGAGAAGGAAATAAAGAGAATCTTCCATTTACTACTTCATTTCTCAAATGGCTACAACAGCCAGGTCTGAGTGAGGTCAAAGCAAGAAAGTAGGAATTGCATCCTGATCTCCCACACGGGTATCGGGCCCAAGTACTTAGGCCATCTTTCACTGCCCTCCTAGGCACAGTAGCAGGAAGCTAGATCAGAAGCAGAACATTGGTACTCAAACCGATACTTCTGATTTGGGCTTCCGGTTTCACAAATGGTAGCCTAACCCACTAGACTACAGTGTGAACCCTGTATTTGTTATTTTTGACTAAAATGTTTTTATCATCTTCACAATGCCCTCTCAATTTAATAAAGCATTGTTTGTATAATTACATATGATTTTTGATTTTTCATTATATAACTGCTGATACATATTTTGTTTAGATAAAAAAGTATAAGAAAATCTATCTAAATACCTGGATGGTTTGTATGAACCAGAACTCTCACCTAAATTTAATAAATCTAGAATTTATTTATTTTGCTTTTTTTCTTCCTTGTAGGTGTCCAATGTCCCCAGCATCAGTAGATTGCCAACTCCCTCTCCTTGCAACATCCCAGCCAGTTTTATGCTGGTGCTGTCATACCCATCCCAGATTACTGCAGCAGAATGGAGTTGTTCTTTAGTTATAAGGTAAGTTTCCCTCCCCACTCATTTCACATACATAGAGATGCAGCTTTTCATTTTATAATATTGTGTAGTTTTGTAAGTTTTTTAAAGTTGCTTTCCCTTATGATTCCTTAGGTTATTAATGTATCACACTCAAAAACTTATAAAACTGCATAATATAATAAAGGGCTTACTTGTGACAATAGACCAGCTCCTTTTTGTAGTAATCTCTAAGTGGTGAGAAGACCACCACTGTTTGGTAGTTGGGACATCTAGGGAAAGGGAGCTGGCAATCTGCAACTGCTGTGGACATTGGATGTGAAAGCAATGAAAGGTAAGCTTCAAATTTAGATGTATTGTTTGCTTTTGGTTCCACGATGCATGCTTGAAATTCATAGTTTGCTTAATGTTCAACTTTATAGTAGTTTCGTAAAAGAAAATATTACTCTTTTTTAAAAAGAGCCATCAGTAAATAACTGTGTGAATTAATATGTTTACATATTTCACTGAGATGATCTTAGCAAATATTTTTTATCCCTGAAAACAGTGATAATTCTAGTATGGGAAATAAGTCACTTGTCTCCATATTCACCATAATTGGCTATATATATATAATATATAATACTTATATGTTAATATGATATTTTATATTTACATTATATAATATTAATATAATTTTAGATATTTAAAATATGAAAATAATTTAAATATTAATATGGATTTAGATAATATATAATATTATATATTATATATATAATATTATATATATAACTGTTTATATATAAAGTCTAGACTAAGATACATAAAGCTTATTAAATAAGTTTTAATTGGAGGAAGTTACAGCACTGCTGCACAAATGACGTTTTACTAATCAGTGTACCTACCATCTTTATCTTTTGTTATTTTTTTTTTAATATTTATTTATTTGAGAGGTAGAGTTACAGACAGTGAGAGGGAGACAGAGAGAAAAACCTTCCATCTGCTGGCTCATTCCCCAAATGGTCACAATGGCTAAAGCTGGGCCAATCCAAAGCCAGGAGCGAGGAGCCAGGAGCTGCTTCCTGGTCTCCCACATAGGTGCAGGGGCTCAAGCACTTGGGCCATCTACTGCTTTACCAGGCCATAGCAAAGAGCGGGGGCAGTAGAGCAGCAGCCGGGACTCAAACCAGTGCCCATATGGGATGCCAGCGCTGCAGGTGGGAGATTAACCTGCACCACAGTGCTGGCCCCTTGATTATATTTATTTATTTATTTATTTATTTATTTATTTATTTATTTTTGACAGGCAGAGTGGACAGTGAGAGAGAGACAGAGAGAAAGGTCTTCCTTTTGCCGTTGGTTCACCCTCCAATGGCCGCCGCAGTAGCGCGCTGCGGCCGGCGCACAGCGCTGATCCGAAGCTAGGAGCCAGGTGCTTCTCCTGGTCTCCCATGGGGTGCAGGGCCCAAGCACTTGGGCCATCCTCCACTGCACTCCCTGGCCACAGGAGAGAGCTGGCCTGGAAGAGGGGCAACCAGGACAGGATCGGTGCCCCAACCGGGACTAGAACCCGGTGTGCCGGCGCCGCAAGGCGGAGGATTAGCCTAGTGAGCCGCGGCGCCGGCTCTTGATTATATATTAATCAATGCAGATTTTTTTTTTAAGATTTATTTATTTACTTGAAAGAGTTACACAGAGAGAGGAGAGGCAGAGAGTGAGTCTTTCATCCGCTGGTTCACTCCCCAGTTGGCTGCAATGGCGGGAGTTGTGCCGATCCGAAGCCAGGAGCCTCTTCTGGGTCTTCCACGTGGGTGCAGGGGCCCAAGGCTTTGAGCCTGCCTTCTCAGGCCACAGCAGAGAGCTGGATCGGAAGTGGAGCAGCCAGGACTCGAACTGGCGCCCATATGGGATGCCCACTACACCACAGTGCCAACCCCCACAAGAACCTTTCTTTAATTAAGTCATAAATGTCCTCTCTGTATTTGAAGATAGAAAAACTTGCTGTTTTGGTTTTATTTTAATCCGTTTTAAACCTTAGGCCACAGTAATTTTAGTTAATACTGTAATTTTTTAAACTAACAAAATTGATTTTAGAGATTTTAATTCTTGCATTACAGAGATATCCACATGTAAATACAAGTACTTACACACTATAATCTATTCCTTCTGTAGGAATTGCCTGTGTGGGGACTAAATAGATTTTTTTAGATCCAAGATAAGGCAGATTGTTTCATCGCTAGCTTATTTCTTTTAAAAATTTGTAGATTTTCTTATTTTTACATTAGTTTGATTGTACACCATGTAAACTTTGAGATCGCCACTAAGCAGAAAGAGATTATGTGATTCTTTTAATTCCACTGGAGTTTTAAGCATCATATTTTGACCAAAGGAGATGATGCGTGAAAAAAGTAGTGTGAGTTTCTTTTTTACTGTCAGTAGTTAAAGCACCTTCCTAAAATACTTATCTCAGAACAGAGATCCTCAGCTTTTTTTCACCTGTGCCCCTTTGATCAACATAAAAACTAGGGATTCATATGCCCCATGGTAGGGTATAGGATGCCCTTTGTTCATGTCATTGTATTATTTTTATGTATCTTCTATGCAAAACATTTGATTGGTGTTTACTGTCTATGATTCATGTTATAATAAGCTATTTGGTTTATTTCTAAATACAAAATGGCCAAATATACATTCTCAAATTATAAATACTCAAAAGTTGAGGATATGTAAAAGAAAGGTAAGAAGCCCACAAAAAACACATGAAGTTAAAAGACCATAGACATTTGAAAAATGATCAGTGGGTTACACAGAGTTATGAAAGCTAGGAATCTGTTCTCTGATTAATATTAAATTCCCTTTCTTGTATACAGTTTGCCAGGTCAGTAGTATGTATTCTGGATATTAAATTAATTTAAAATTAGTAATTAAGAAGATGGAATCTTCCTAATCCTTTTTCAACTTTTCTATCAGATTAATACTAAATTTAGGGGCTAGCACTGTGGTGTAGTGGGTAAGGCTGCTGCCTGCAGTGTCAACATCCCATATCGGCGCCGGTTCGAGTCCCAGCTGTTCCACTTCCAATCCATCTCTCTGCTGTTGCCTGGGAAAGCAGTAGAAGATGGCCCAAGTCCTTGGGCCCCTTTGCCCCTATGGGAGACCTGGAGAGGAGGCTCCTGGCTCCTGGCTTCAGATCAGCATAGCTCTGGCCGTTGGGGCCAACTGGCGAGTGAACCATTGGATGGAAGTCAGTCTCTCTCTCTCTCTCTCTCTCTCTCTCTCTGTAACTCTGAATTTCAAATAAATAAATATTTTTTTAAAAAGATTGATGCTACATTTAGCAGAGACATAACACAGCTGACAAATGTCTGGACATCAAGTTACACAGTCTCCTCATCCTGTGCCTCATTCACCTAGACCTAAGGTCTTTGGTTCCATAATGCCATATTCATCCTCATTTTATCACCACCATGCCAATCCATATAGTACTAGTTGTACCCAGGTTAACTCTGCCACTGTCTTTTTTTCTCCTTATAACCCCCAATGAGGAATTCAGCATGCCTGGTGCTCCCTAGTCTTGAATACTTTTCCAGTTAATTCTATCACAAAAATGCTACTCTTGCTACCTTCATTCCTTGCAATCATTTCTTCTTTCTTCCCTCTTTAGGAATAGTTCACTTGCAATTTTACCAGTTCATTTTTGCACCAAATGGTAGTTTATGTATAGGAAAACAATGTTCTCCTTACTAAAAGAGAAAATCTACCTGTTTTCTTCTTTTATATGAAACTAAACCCTGCTTCATTCCATAAATAGATTTAGGGTGTTTAGGGTGGCTATAATCTATCTGGCTTTTCATCTTAAGTTCACTTTGCCTAGATAAAAGTTATTTCTTATTCACTTTCATTGTGTATCAGTTTAATAGTTTTGGGTTAAAGTAAGCACATTTATCATAATATTTCTTTGAAAAAGTAGACTTTTAAGGTACAGCCATTGTTAAATTGAGTCCCATATTCACTTTTAGAGCACATTTAATAAGAAAGAGGCTTATCTAGATTAAATATTTGAAATAAAAATTACTTGTCTTCCAGTTATTTTCTTTGTACTATGATTTATGATTCTCACTAAGAAAACAGGAATTGGTCAGAAAGTCTGTTAGGTTCCACATTCATTATGTGCACTTGCACATATATAGTCTCAACATCTTCCTGCTCTTCTAATAAGTAATTCCATTTTTGAGACACAAAAACTTGAGAGAGATATTTGTAGCTATTTATTTGTATATTCATAAACTTTTGTTTTAAAGCACAAAATTGGAGCATGCATTTGATGTGGCAGTTAGAGTACTGCTTGGGATGCCTGCATCTCATGTCAGCATGGCTGAGTGTAGGTTCTGATTCTGCTCTTTATTCCAGCTTCCTGCTAATGTGCATCCTGGGAAGCAGCAGCTCAAGTAGTTTTGTCCCTGTCACCTACATGGGAAACCTGGCCCTGACTGACTGTTGCAAGCATTTGGAGAGTGAACCCACAGATGGGAGCTCTTTGTCTCTATCCCTGTCTGTATCTCTCAAATAAATAAATAATTTTTTTTAAAGAGAAAGGAGGAGTCAACATTGTTGCACAGCGGGTTAAGCTGCTGCCAATGACACCAACATCCCATATGAGCAACAGTTTGAGGCTCAGATGCTCCTCTTTCAATTCAGCTCCCTAGTAGTGTGCCTAGGAAAACAGCAGAAGATAGCCCAAGTATTTGGACAACTGTTGCCCACAGGGGAGACCTCAATGGTATTCAAGGCTCCTGGCTTTGGCCTGGTTCAGCCCTGCCCATTGCAGCCATTTTGGGAGTGAACCAGAATATAGAATATTTCTCCCTTTCCTTCTGTGCATCTGTCCATCTCTCTATAACTCTGCCTTTCAAATAAATAAATAAATCTAAGAAAGAAAGCTCAGTGTACTGACAAAAGTTTTACAAAATAAAGACATACAAAAAAATTTTAACTATAAATCAGGTTTATATGTGAGTAAAATTTCTATGGCTGAAATGTTAAAAGTTTTATGTATGTAAAATCAGAAATGTGTGTTATACATTTGGGATATCCTTTTTGTTTTAGATATTAGTACTTTTTCTACCTTAATATTCTACAGTGTGCAAGTTGACTCAACAGTTGTTAAAGGATAAAGTCTAGTTTTGTGTGTGTTAGACATGATCTGTAACAATTATTTTTTGTTAGAAATAAAAAATGTAGATTGTATGGTATGTGAATTACATTTCTAAAACTTTTACCAAGAAAATGATTAGATAATAATAAATGATGATGATAATTAGATGGTAGATATCCACTAACATTGTAGAGAAACTATGGTTAGCCTAACTGCTATTAAATGTGCCTGTGGGCTGGTGCCGCGGCTCACTAAGCTAATCCTCTGCCTGTGGCGCCGGCACCCCGGGTTCTAATCCCAGTTGGGGCGCCTGTTCTGTCCTGGTTGCTCCTATTCCAGTCCAGCTCTCTGCTGTAGCCCAGGAAGGCCGTGGAGGATGGCCCAAGTACTTGGGCCCTGCACCTGCATGGGAGACCAGAAGGAGGCACCTGGCTCCTGGCTTCGGATCAGCGTGGCACGCCAGCCATAGCGGCTATTTTGGGGGGGGGTGAACCAATGGAATGAAGACCTTTCTCTCTGTCTCTCTCTCTCACTGTCTAACTCTGCATGTCAATTAAAAAAAAAAAAAATGTGCCTGTGATATTCAGACAATTTTATGTACGATGGTGAGATTTTTTTTTAATAACTTAGGTTGAATTTATGTGGTACAGTTTTTAAGAGGTAGTAATATAATTTTAGTAGTCTTGATTTCAGAAGAAGGTAGATAATGTCTATGAACCTTAGTTTTATTACTTGGAAAGTGATGGTGTAGGTATACACATCTTAGCAGATTTTCATAAATCTTACAGCTTTCTCCTAACAATAAATATGTGTGTCAAATGCCTAGAATAATACTTAGCAAATGGAGCAGGGGAACAGTAGTTATCAACTCTATATAGCATTAGAACATTAAAACACTGACTACTTCAGTTGCTTTTCTAAAATAACTGTTCGTTTTCCTAAGGAAGTTTGTTAAGGACCCTGCTTTTGGCTATGACAACAAACCTAGTTTATCTCATCTTTTTCCTCAGTCTGGGAAAAAGTACAAAACTTCAAACTTCACTGAATGGAGCCTTATGTTTTACTATTGATGAATATATAATTTTTTATCTTTCTTTATATATATATATATATATTTTTTTTTTTTTAATTTTTGACAGGCAGAGTGGATAGAGAGAGAGACAGAGAGAAAGGTCTTCCTTTTTGCCATTGGTTCACCCTCCAATGGCCGCTGCGGACGGCGCATCTCGCTGATCTGAAGCCAGGAGCCAGGTGCTTTCCCTGGTCTCCCACGGGGTGCAGGGCCCAAGCACTTGGGTCATCCTCCACTGCCTTCCCGGGCCATAGCAGAGAACTGACCTGGAAGAGGGGCAACCGGGATAGAATCCAGCGCCCCAACTGGGACTAGAACCTGGTGTGCCGGCACCGCAAGGTGGAGGATTAGCCTGTTAAGCCACGGCGCCAGCCATGTGTGGCTGATTTTTTAAATTTTTGTCTTCTGGTTGGATTAAATGATTGAATCTTATTTCTCCCATATAATTTAAAAAACATCAAATATATTAAGATTTATTTTAGGCTATTTTCTCCCTCTGCACAAACTTCTAGAGAAGAGACATATTTTTAGGAGTTATTGGTATTTTGTTTGGTTCTTTTACTCAGAAAATAAGTCTTATGTAGTCTTATGTGGACTTTAAGCTTAAACAATTTACTTTAAAAATTGTGTTTTTAGGGCAAATGGTATCATCGGAGGCAAGCAGTAAAAGAACTACATAGTACATTGATACGTCTTTTAAATGAATTGCTGCCATGGGAACCAAAATTAATGAAGGCTTTTCAAAGGAACAGGTAATTCAACCTTTGTCATCTGTTTCACTTATTTTAGGGCTCTTCATTTTTTATTTTAGAAAGATGTCTTGGGATTCTTTAGTAATTCTCCACTCATTGAACAGACATATTTGCCCACTGTGTGCAGGTTGTTTCCTAAGTTCTGAGAAAGTAGTGTTGATTTTTAACAAAGTCCTTACATTCTAACTGAAGAAGCAAACTTAGATGTTGGGTGGTGATAAATGCTGTGAAGACAAAGTCTGGTGAGTAAGATAGGAATTGCTTGATTTCAACAGGATAAAGGTTACTGTTTTGTTTTTGTTTTTGTTTCTGTTTTTTGACAGGCAGAGTGGATAGTGAGAAAGAGAGAGAGAGAAAGGTCTTCCTTTTTGCCATTGGTTCACCCTCCAATGGCTGCTGTGGCCGGCGCGCTGCGGCCGGGCATCGTGCTGATCCGAAGCCAGGAGCCAGATGCCTCCTCCTGGTCTCCCATGCGGGTACAGGGCCCAGGGACTTGGACCATCCTCCACTGCACTCCTGGGCCACAGCAGAGAGCTGGCCTGGAAGAGGGGCAGCCGGGACAGAATCAGGTGCCCCGATCAGGACTAGAACCCGGTGTGCCAGCGCCGCAGGCAGAGGATTAGCCTATTGAGCCGCGATGCCAGACAAGGTTACTGTTTGACCAGGGTATCAGGGAAAGCTTCTCTGACAAATTGATGTTAGACAGACCTGAAGGAAATGAGGGAGAGAGCCATGTCTGCTCCTAAGGGAAAAGCAGAGGTAATAGAAGATATAAAAGATTGGAAGCATAGTTAGCATTTAGAGAAAATACAGAGACCAGTATAAGCAGAGCAAAGTGAGTGACAACATAATAAAGAGACGAGTCAGAGAAGTAGAGGAGAAACTAGATCATGTAGGTATTTAAGAACTTTGTTTTTTAAAGTAAAGAAGTAAAATGTTCTTATATTTTAATAATAATAATAAAAGCACTCACTCTAGCTTGTATTAATATGGGTATAATAGGATAAAGATGAAAGTAGGAAAATCTATTACACTAAATCACTAAGCTGGGAGAAACATGATTGTGGCTTGGACCAGGGTAACAGTGCACGTTAGAAGGAGTGGTTGGATTCTGGATCTATCTTGAAAGTAGGATGGCCTGCGCCACGGCTCACTTGGCTAATCCTCCACCTGCAGCACCGGCACCCCAGATTCTAGTTACGGTTGCTCCTCTTCCAGTCCAGCTCTCTGCTGTGGCCCGGGAAACGTAGTGGAGGATGGCCCAGGTGCTTGGGCCTTGTACCCATATGGGAGACCAGGAGGAAGCACCTGGCTCCTGGCTTCGGATCGGCGCAGCGCGCTGGCCGTACCAACCATTTGCAGGGAGAATCAACAGAAGGAAGACCCTTCTCTCTGTCTCTCTCTCTCTAACTCTGCCTGTCAAAATAAATAAATAAGAAAGAAAAAAAAAAGTAGGATTGGTACAGTTTGCTTAAGGATTGAACGTGGGTATGAGGAAAAATAAAGAATAAAAAATATGATGTCGGCTGGCACCGCAGCTCAATAGGCTAATCCTCCTGCGGCGCCGGCACACCGGGTTCTAGCCCCAGTCGGGGTGCCAGATTCTGTCCTGGTTGCCCCTCTTCCAGGCCAGCTCTCTGCTGTGGCCCGGGAGTGCAGTGGAGGATGGCCCAAGTGCTTGGGCCCTGCACCCACATGGGAGACCAGGAGAAGCACCTGACCCCTGGCTTCAAATCAGCACAGCGCGCCGGCTGCAGCAGCCATTTGAGGGTGAACCAACAGCAAAGGAAGACCTTTCTCTCTGTCTCTCTCACTGTCCACTCTGCCTGTCAAAAAAAAAGAGTTTGAGTACAAAATAAGATAAATTGCAAGTAATTTATGAGCATATGGAGGTGCTCTCTGAGTGCTTCCATTTTCCATGAAATAAGAAACAGTCATTAGGGTTGGACATATAGCCTAGCAGGACACCTGTGTCACCTCTGAAGTGTCTGGATTGCAGTCTGGCTCTGCTGTGATTTCAGCATTCAGGGAATGCTTTCCTCTGGGAGGCAGCAGGTGATGCCTCGAGTAGTTGGGCCCCTGGCTTCAGCCTGGCCCAAGTCGCAGCTGTTGTTGGTATTTGGGGAGTGAACCAATGGATGGGAGATAACTCTGTCTCTCTGCCTTTCAAATAAATAATAATACAAAGAAGCAGTCATCAACTAAGATTGAAAAGCTAAATGAGACTGTGAAAGGGAGAACTTAATACTGCTCCCATGTAGATATTTTGCCATTCCAAAATTCCATTTTACCATTATTCTTTGGTAATTTGTGCTAGGCACAGCCTTCATCAGTTTCATAAAACTCTTAAGCAATAATTTTTTTTTTTTTTTTGACAGGCAGAGTGGACAGTGAGAGAGAGACAGAGAGAAAGGTCTTCCGTTTGCCGTTGGTTCACCCTCCAATGGCCGCCGCGGTAGCGCGCTGCGGCCGGCGCACCGCGCTGTTCCGATGGCAGGAGCCAGGTGCTTATCCTGGTCTCCCATGGGGTGCAGAGCCCAAACACTTGAGCCATCCTCCACTGCACTCCCTGGCCACAGCAGAGAGCTGGCCTGGAAGAGGGGCAACCGGGACAGGATCGGTGCCCCGACCGGGACTAGAACCCGGTGTGCCGGCGCCGCAAGGCAGAGGATTAGCCTGTTGAGCCACGGCGCCGGCCTTAAGCAATAATTTAAAACATAAATAAATTGAGATTAATTATTAGCATTTACTGAATATGTGTGTGCCACACATACTATGAGATAAATGCCTTTATTATCCCTATTGTACAAATAAGTAAACTGATGCTTAGATGAATAATTTTGATGAAAGTCTTACAGCTTAGAGATAAAATTTAAACTTAAGTTTGCACAAATAAGAATTTTTAGCAAAAGTAAATTGGATGAGGTATATTTGGATTTTTTTTTCTTTTAGATTTTATTTATTTATTTGAAACAGTTACAGAGGGAGAGACAGAGAGAGATCTTACATCTGCTGGTTCACTCCAAATGGTTACAATGGCCAGGGCTGTGCCTGTCTGAGTCAGGAGTCAGGGGCTTCTTCGAGGTTGCCCACATGGGTAGAACCAAACACTTAGGCCATCCTTCGCTGCTTTCTCAGGTGCATTAGCAGGGAGCTGGATCAGAAGTGGCACATCCAAGACACTAACCAATGATGCCAGCATTAAGTAACAAAGAAATTAAGGGCAACAGTTGAGGGTACAATAGGGAACCTGTTTGAAAGCAAAAGGAGGGGGCATAGTAGACTAAGCCTATGCCTACAGCTCAAGCATCACATATGGGTACCAATTCATGTCCCAGCTGCTCCTCTTCTGATCCAGCTCTCTGCTTATGGCTTTGGAAGGCAGTGGAAGATGGCTCAAGTACTTGAGCCCATGCACCTGCGTGAGAGACCTGGAAGAAGCTCCTGGTTCTTGGCTTCAGATAGCCCAGCTGTGGTCATTGTGGCCATTTTAGAAGTGAAACAACGGATGGAAGACCTTTCTCTCTATCTCTTCCTCTCTATCTGTAATTCTCTCTCTAATAAATAAATAAATAAAATCTTTTTTTAAAAAAAATGCAAAAGGCGGGCCGGCGCCGTGGCTCAACAGGCTAATCCTCCGCCTTGCGGCGCCGGCACACCGGGTTCTAGTCCCGGTTGGGGCGCCGGATTCTGTCCCGGTTGCCCCTCTTCCAGGCCAGCTCTCTGCTGTGGCCAGGGAGTGCAGTGGAGGATGGCCCAGGTGCTTGGGCCCTGCACCCCATGGGAGACCAGGAGAAGCACCTGGCTCCTGGCTTCGGATCAGCGCGGTGCGCCGGCCGCAGCGCGCCAGCCGCGGCAGCCATTGGAGGGTGAACCAACGGCAAAGGAAGACCTTTCTCTCTGTATCTCTCTCTCACTGTCCACTCTGCCTGTCCAAAAAAAAAAAAAAAAAATGCAAAAGGCATAATAAAGGATCTCCAAAATGTTGTGCTGTGTTCACTTGGAAATGTTTTTTTTTTTAATTTTCCATAGTTTCCAAAAATATATCTCTTATATTTTTATGTGAAAAGGATTCTGTGAAAGTTACTTTTCAGCTTTGTTCCCCTAGGCTTAATAAATAAAAATCTTTCTACTGTTGCATCCACTCATCAGCTAAAATAGAATATTATAAAAACTAGTGATAGTCATGCATGAATTTTATTGAAAATGAGAAGCAAATGAGAGACAATTGAGAGGCAAGGCAACTGATTGGGACCAGCACCCGGCAACCAATCGGGACCGGGACCGACGCTCCTTACCAGAATGCTGCCCCCAACAGCAATTTACACAGGGCTACTAGGGCTCACAATTTTGAACCGAACCCCTGATATGCAATAAACAATAAAAAGAAAACCAGAATATGGTCATAAGATAACAGTTAGCAATAACAAACCCAATAACAGATCAAGGATATGGTTGTAAGATAACAGTGAAGGACACATTTCTGTCAAACGAGTCCCTGGGAATTTGAACCCACATAGTTTCACAAGATACACCCTTAGCTGTTAGCAAGCAAAGCTAATATGTACAGAAGCAAGAGATCTGCAATTAGCTTTCAGCTGCACTCACTCCATTTTGATTTTGATTCTACACTACTAAGAGCCAAGAGTTTAGATATGCTTACTCTACAGATCAAATGATAGATTTGATTGTTACTATCTGTATAATAATCACAATAGTAGATAATGTTGCTTAGAATTTCTTGATTAACTTTTGTAGCATGGCCTTTTACCTCATAATCAATACTTTTAAATCTACTTCCTATCAATGCAGCTAGAGGACAAAAATACCTTTCTCATTTAATAGGCTTAACAGCCTTTAGAAACACAGTTGGGGGCGGTGTTGTGGCACAGTAGGTTAATCCTCCACCTGCAGTGCCGGCATCCCATATGGGCGCCAGTTCAAGTCCTGGCTCCTCCACTTCTGATCCAGCTCTCTGCTATGACCTGGGAAAGCTGTAGAAGATGGCCTGGGCACTTGGGCCCCTGTAACCATGTGGCAGACCTGGAAGAAGCTCCTGGCTCCTGGCTTCAGATCGGCACAGCTCTGACCATTTCAGCTATTTGGGGAATGAACCAGCGGATGGAAGACCTTTCTCTCTGGTTCTCCCTCTCACTGTCTGTAAATCTACCTCTCAAATAAATAAAAATTAAAATTTAAAAATTTAGAAAAAACACAATTGGTGTGTTCAAATAGTTGATTCTGGAACCTGCAGATATTATCTTTTAAATTTATAATGGATACAATGTAAGGTTTTTTCTTGAGCAAATATCACTGACAAGGTTGTTAGGCACACTTAAAGTTAAAATGTAACTTTTAGTAGCTTACTTGAAAATATTTCATTGTATAGTTTAAAGTTAATTTAACTGCCAAGAGTTTAATACATATAAAGGGTCTTCAAAGAATTCATGAGAAAAGTGTATTATGAAAAAACTATGTGTGAATTTCAAGATATTTTCCCACCAAAGTAAACCTAGCTTTTCTATTTTACCATGAACTTGTGAAGTTTGTTATATTGGGTATTTTGTTTCAGGAGCCGCCTGAAGAAAGACTATGATGATTTCAGAAGACAACCTGATCATGATAAATTCACTAGAGAACTGTGGACTACTGAAGAAGGTGAAGGAGATCTTGGAAAAGAATCTCCTAAAGTAGAACTCAGTAAGTCTGTAGACTCAACAGAGCATCTAGATGTCCTGGAGAAAGATCTCTTTGATTCAGGTAGGCATTAAAACTTTTCTGGTTTGTTTGTTTGTTTGTTTGTTTGTTTGTTTTTTGACAGGCAGAGTTAGACAGTGAGAGAGAGAAACAGAAAGGTCTTCATTCCGTTGGTTCACCCCCCAAATGGCTGCTACAGCCAGCGCGCTGCACCGATCCGAAGCCAGGAGCCAGATACTTCTCCTGGTCTCCCATGTGGGTGCAGGGCCCAAGGAATTGGGCCATCCTCCACTGCCTTCCCAGGCCACAGCAGAGAGCTGGACTGGAAGAGGAGCAACCAGGACAGAACGGGCGCCCTAACCCGGGACAAGAACCCGGAATACCGGTGCCGCAGGCAGAGGATTAGCCTAGTGAGCCGCAGCGCCGGCCAGCATTAAAACTTTTTTAAAATCAATATTAAACACAAATAAAGAAGCTTTTCTTTGTTGCAAAGGCAAAAGATAACCTGGTCAATGAAGTATATTGATTGGGGAAATCTGCTATGTTTTGAAGAAGTACTGTTTGTGCCCTTATAAGAAGTTGCACATTTCTAGGAGTTTCTGGAGTCAATTCCTGACCCAAACTATAAGCATGTTCATTGCTTATTGTAGACCACACATCTTTAATCTCTTTTGAAATAGGTTCATTCTTTTCTTCTTATTACTCCTATTTTGAAGCACTATTTCTGAACTTTGCTTTAAATGGAATTTAGCAATATTATGAAAATTCATATGAGGAATGACTAAATTTCATGACCTTAAGAGACTATAAGGAATACATCATTCAAATAAGGATAGGAAGCTGGATTAGGTTAGCTATAATTCATTTTAACTCATCAGATTATATTCTATAAATCTAGTTTAATGACTCTAGTTATATAAAAGGTTAGAAAAAGCTTGGTTAGAAATGTGTTTACTTTTTTTTCTTGTCTTTGGTGAATTGTAAAAGAGTAACTTTTCATTAATCCAGTTTGACTAGATATGAACATAATTTTTTTTTTTTTTACTCTAAGGGTAAACATCAGAAGACTAGATAGGGGTCTGTGCTGTGGCACAGAGGATTAAAGCCCTATCCTGCAGCACCAGCATTCCATAATGGTGCCAGTTCAAGTCCCGGTTGTTCCACTTCTGATTCAGCATCCTGGCATCCTGCTAATTGCCTAGGAAAGCATTGGAGAATGGCCCAAGTGTTTGGGCCCCTGCACTCATGTGGGAGACCTGGAAGAAGCTCCTGGCTCCTGGCTTAAGATTGGCTCAGCTCCTGCCATTGCGGCCATTTGGGGAGTGAACCAACAGATGGAAGACCTTTCTCTCTGTCTCTACCTCTCTCTGTAACTCTCTTTCAAATAAGTAAAATAAATTTTTTAAAGACTCAGAAGAAACTAGATATATAATTTCTTATCCTTTAGGGTCTTTTAAAATAGAATAAAATGAAGAACCATCTCTTTGGTATCAAGATTTGTTTATTAGTAGAAGAGAATTGGGCTAGATTCCCTTCCAAATTAAATTCTAAGCCTAATTGTTGGCTTGATTTTGTCATTAAAAATGAAACTTTTTTTGCACTTGCATGGGCAGCAGGATTGGCAGAATTTGCCCAGAAATAATGTTCTCTTTAAAAGATTGCTCGTGGGCATGATTATGATATCAAGATTACCACATCAAAGATCACCTCACCTTTATCTTCATCAGTGGTGCTAAAACTTGTGAATCACCCCACAGTGCATTTCTTGATGAATTGCTACCTCAAAAATTGACTTTTTAAAAATAATTGATGTTATTGCTATTTAGTTGCTGTTTTATATAAACAAAATGCTTGTTTTTGCAATTTTCAGATGATATGAAATTGTCAGAAATAGATTTTCCTCTGGCAAGAAGCAAGCTGTTGAAAAAGGAATTGCCTTCAAAAGATGTACTGAAGACACTGCCTAAAACCCTTAAACGACAGTCCAAACAAAGTAATTACCTGGATGATAGCACAAAACAGCTTTCCCCCAGGAAGAAAGCAAAGTTAAGCACAAATGAAACAGCAATTGAGAATTTAGAAGATGATATGCAGATTGACTGTGTAAATGAATCCAGGCATAAAGAGCTGCCATTTTCAGAGTCATTTTCTTCAGTGGATTCAGTACCAGTGTCTACTCTACAGAAAGGGACCAAACCTATTCAGGCCTTGCTTGCAAAGAATATTGGGAACAAAGTGACCTTAACAAATCAACTGCCCCCTTCCACAGGCATAAGTACCGCTGTGGAAAAGACAGTTACAGCTCCCCCAGAAGCAAGCCCCTCAAAGCCAGCATTGACCTGCCACACCAATACAAAAGGTCCTTTACAGATGGTATACAAAATGCCATGTGGCCAGTGGTTACCAATAGATCTTCACAGCAGCTCTGTAAAGATTCAGATGCAACCTGTGGTAGATACTAAAACAGGAGAAAAAATCATGCAGCAAGTTCTTATTCTGCCTAAGAATTTTGTGATTCAGCACAAGGAAGGAAAAGCAGTTGCAAAAGAAATACCACCACTTCAACAGAAAGGTATAGAACAACATTGTTCATCTTTCCCACAAGCAGCAAGTGTAAACTCTTTAGCATCAGTTCTCGTCAACTCAACAGGATCTGTTTCTACTCAACTACCTAATACAGTTTTCAACAAGGCAATTACACCTTTAACACATGTGAGTAGTGCTAGACCACAGCCTTTGTCACCTGTAACCTCTGTAAGTAATTTATTAACACCACCAGTTAAGAATAGCCACAGTGAGGCAGAAAAAGTCAAGAATTCAGTCTCAGCAGCCACATTCCCCAAGCCTATTGCTTCACCCACCATTTCTTCAACAGTTCAACCTCTGTTGTCAGCAACAACACTAAGTGGATCTGTAAATCCTGGTAATTCCCTCAACTGTTTTGCACAACAAATTGCTGATTGTTCTGAAGCAAAGCAAGAACTGAAAACTGTGTGTATAAGAGATTCACAATCAATTCTTGTTAGGACACGGGGTGGGAACACTGGGGTTGTAAAAGTACAGACCAATCCAGATCAAAACTCACCCAACAGTTTATCTTCAAGTTCAGTTTTCACTTTTGCTCCCCAGCTTCAGGCATTTCTGGTGCCAAAATCAACGTCATCATCCTCTGCTTTTCCAGTAGCTGGAATGACTACTACATCTAATGTCCCACCTTTTGGCCAAGCACAAACTTCTTTTTCCATTCCAGCTAGCTGTAATTCGTCCGTGGGGAAAAATCTTAAACTTTCTAGTACTAGTAACTTGGGCCATGTGGTAGATAAAACTTCACACCTACCAAATTCACCCTTGAAGTCCTCTGTTTCTTCTAGCACTCTAGCACCATCAACAACAAATAGTTCACTAAGTGTAATTAACATATCAACAGGAAATTTTGGACAGGCCAATGCAAATGTTATTCATGCTCCATCTAAGCAACAGCAGGTAGATTATATCACCAAAAGTTACCCTGCTACAAGATCAGAAGGAATAGCAGAAACAAATGGAGAAGTGATCAATGGGACTCCAGTTCAGAAACTTATGCTGGTATCAGCTCCATCTATCCTATCTTCTGGCAGTGGAACTGCAACTAATGTGGCACCTGCACCAACATCTACAGGTGTTTCAGCCCAGAAATTAGTTTTTATTAATGCTCCAGTTCCCAGTGGCACTTCAACCCCAACTTTTGCTGCAGAATCCTTAAAACAAACCCTTCCCCCCACCTTGAATAAAACATTTGTTAAGACTCCAGAGCAACCTCAAATAGTACTAATTCCATCTACAATGGGAACACCAATAAAAATAAACACATCACCAACTGTGTCTCAAATAAAAGATGTGAAAATTGGACTAAACATAGGTCAAGCAATTGTAAATACTTCAAGCAGTGTGCCAGCTATACCAACAATTAATATACTGCAAAATGTAAACCCAAAAGGAGAAGATAAAAGTGGCAAAGACTTTGTTTTGCCATTGTCTTCAAGTAGCAGTTCAATTCCAGTAAGCTCAAATTTTGTGAATCAAAATATTACTCCTGTTAATGAATCAGCAGTTTCTGCAGCAAGAGCAGTAAACTTGTTTTCAGTAACAGGAACAAATGTATCTCTGGGTTCCCTTTCAGTGACCTCAACCTCCACTTCAATTGGGACACGACCTCCTGTTTTAGTCAGTGGAAGTGATACCTCTTCAAGAATCATGCCTATTTTGTCAAATAGACTTTGCACTTCAAATTTCGGAAACACTGTGGCTATATCAACTGTGAAAACAGGACATCTTGCATCATCTGTTCTTATTTCAACTACACAACCAACAGTGTCTCCTAAATGTTTAACATCAGCTTTACAAATCCCTGTTACCGTTGCCTTGCCCACACCTGTGACTGCATCCCCTAAAATAATCAGCACAGTTCCACATTCAACTACAGTACCAGGAGCCACACGTCCTGCATCCCTTTCCAAAAGACAGTCTCGGACTTCTCTCCAGTTTCACTCACCAGGGATTTCAACTACAGTGCCAACGAATGTAAACACAAACAAACCTCAAACTGAATTGTCATCCCTTTCACAAAGTCCAAGTAAAATAATTAATATTTCCAATTTTACTTCTCTGCCAAACCAGCAAATGTCCCCTGCTTTAGTAAAATCAAACCCCAGTTACAGCTCTGCTTCAGGTGGCTCTGCCATTCACACTGCTACAGCACCATCAAATATAACTAGTTTGGTAGGGGGTCAGTTAAGTGAACCTTGTATTCAGCAAAAAATAGTCATCAACACCAGTACACCTTTGGCACCTGGTACTCAGATCATGATTAATGGAACCCGGTTTATTGTTCCACCACAAGGTCTTGGAGCTGGCAGCCACATTCTCCTTATATCCACAAATCCAAAATATGGACCTCCCTTAGTTCTTAACAGTGGCCAAGGCATTCAGCCTATACAAGTAGATAACCCTGCCCAGAAGATCACACTAGCATCAAGTAATTTTTTAAGTGAACAACCTATAAAACATTGTCTAAAGAGCTCTACAAAAATTGTAAACTCTTTTGGAAATACAACTTCTCTCCCTGTAGTACATACAACACCACAGATTTTAAACACAACTGCTAAAGTTCCACCTCCTGCAACAACATCATCAGTAATTAAGTCTTCTCCAGCTACTCTTTTGGCTAAGACATCTTTGGTATCTGCCATTTCCTCCAGTAATCCTCCACTGCCAAGTAATACTTCAGTATTTCATTTGGACACATCTGTCAAAAAATTGTTGGTTAGCCCAGAAGGAGCCATTTTAAATACCATAAATACTCCGGCATCTAAGGTTTCTTCACTGTCGTCGTCTTTCTCTCAAATTGTGTCTGCCAGTCGAAATCCTGCCTCTGTCTTCCCTGCTTTTCAATCATCTGGTTTAGAGAAGCCTGACACAGCTGCATCTTGAATTTAGATTAAACGAGCCAGTTTTTAAATAATGGGGCATTGTTTTGAATCCCATACAAATTAAACTGTTTATTATATTGTTGAAAACATAAAATACATAGTGTGAGTGTGAGTGTGTGTGTGTGTGTGTGTTTTAATGTGTCTTCATTAGCTTGTATGACAAGGCTTTGTTTTCTTAGGGGAAAAATCTGTTCCATTTCACTTGTTGGTATGAATATGTTTTCAGAGGTTCTTTGTTTAAAGTACACAGTCAGGATTTACCTGCCTGTGTAACATATTGAATAGTGTCAATTTTGACTAGTTTAGAGTAAGCTAGCCTTTTGCACACTTACATTGACATGTTTCTTCTTGAATTTGGACTATTACAGCGTATCTACAATATGGTATTCTGTGTCATTAGTGAAACCTTATTTTTTTCTGTAAAAATATATATATATTTATGCATTGTGAAATGCAGTCCATGGTGTAAATTGTACATATTCCTAAATCCTTAACAACCTGTACTAAATATATGTACAAAGAACTATGCTGTCTTATTTATGTTTTGTTTACATAATGTATAGTTTTTTAAGTATTTTAGTAATTTTGGACCAGTGAACTGTTAGCAACAATGCAGAAAAATCTGCATGTAATAAACTTAGTTGCTGTATTTCTTTGTTTGAATACCATTTTTGAAGTGTGATCTTGTTCCACTGAAAGAATGCATGAAATAAATGAAGACAATCCTTTACAAAAAGGAAGGCTAGGAAATTTAAATTAATATCATTGTTTAGGCTTCAAAGTGGACACATTTTCCTTACACATAAAATTTGATTTTCAGAATATTCTTGATAGGTTAAACGATATGTTCAAGGCTTTCCAGGTGGTAGAGCCAGTAATTTAATCTGATGCTTTAAATTCTATTTCCATAATTCTGTATTACTTCTGTTGCAAAATTTCATTATCTCAACATTTTTTAATCCACCACCAAATTCTACATCAACCAAAACAAGTGATTGCTTTTCAAATCAATGATTGGTCTCTGTTTATATATCTTAAATATGCTTATAAAAACTTCAGATTTTTAACTAATTTCAGATTCATGGGAAATTGCAAAGATAGTCAAGAGTGGTCTCATATACCTTTCAAATTGCTCCCCCCAAATAGGTTTATTTTTAAATTTAAGATTAGTTCATAGTGGGCCGGCGCCGTGGCTTAACAGGCTAATCCTCCGCCTTGCAGCGCCGGCACACCGGGTTCTAGTCCTGGTCGGGGTGCCGGATTCTATCCCGGTTGCCCCTCTTCCAGGCCAGCTCTCTGCTATGGCCCAGGAAGGCAGTGGAGGATGGCCCAAGTGCTTGGGCCCTGCACCCGCATGGGAGACCAGGAGAAGCACCTGGCTCCTGGCTTCAGATCAGCAAGATTCGCCGGCCACGACGGCCATTGGATTGTGAACCAATGGCAAAAAGGAAGACCTTTCTCTCTGTCTCTCTCTCTCACTATCCACTCTGCCTGTCCAAAAAAAAAAAAAAAAAAAGATTAGTTCATAGTAACTGATTTTTGAAATTAATAGGATGAATTTTTTTACTTTAATTACAAGCTCTCTGCATTTTCCCAATTGCAGAAATATTATTTAAATTCCGTTGTAAAGCAGATTTTATGACTCAACTGAATTCTCAGCATTTGACTTTGTAGTATTTCAGAATATACCTCATTTAAATAAAAGATAGATTTTTATTTCCCCTACCTTATTTGATATACTGACTTATACTCGTCTGCATTCTCTTAATAATGATATTGTTAAGCCTCATCACACAGAGCTATCAGTTGGATTGAAATGATAGAGATGGGTAATGGGGAGGACTCTGTGTGGTTTAGTTGCTGGTTAAGCCAAAACCTGTGACACTTGCATCCAGGATCAGTCCCAGCTGCACTGCTTCTGATGCAGCTCCCTGCTAGTGTGCTGGGGAAGGTGATAGAAGATGACCCAATGTCTTGGGCTCCTGCCAGCTAAGTTGGAGACCCAGATAGAGTTCTTGGCTCTGGGCTTTGGCTTGGCCCAGCCATGACCTTTGTGGCCATTTGAAGAATGACCCATAAGATGAAGGATATTTCTCTCTCTCTCTCTCTCTCTCTCTCTCTCTCTCTCTCTCTCTCCTTTCTCTGTCCCTCTGTCACTCTGCCTTTCAAATAAAATTTTTTTTTAAATAATAGGGAAGAGTAGGCCTAAAGATTTCCTTTGAAAACACATTGAAATGTATTAGTTGGCAAAGTGAAGGGAGAAGCGGGCAAATACCCAAAAAGTTAATAAAGGCTCTCAGAATTTCCTGTTTATGCTCTTAAGGCTTTACCTTATCTCTGTGTTCTACTCAGCCCCCCTCTTTCTCTATCAGTATAGAAAACCCTTAGGTTTCAGAAGTGGATTATGTTTGAAGTGTGTGCTTCACACATAGGAGTCTCCAATAAATGAATTTATATACTCAGCTTTTAGAACAAAATAAACCCAGACTATTAACCTTTTGTCTCAAAAAGAATTCCCTGTGCAACTTCCAGAAACTAATTTACTCAATTACCTTTAACTTTAAGTTCAGGACATAAACTAACCACTAAATCTCTTCTAAATCCAGAATCCTAACAAGTTCTGTGTGATGAACCTTTAGAGTGAAGTCTCCACTTACACCTTAGACCATTCTTCAAGTCTGTTCCTGCCTTCCAGTGTCTTCGCTCTGTTGTTCCCCTTGTTCAGAGTAATCTACTTTTCTTTTAGTTTCTAGAAAGTTGGGTCACATCGGTGTCTTCTCTAAATATCCTCTCTGACTTAATGTTTCATTACAGATTCTAATTCCATGCTGCATAAGTACTTGTGTTATCCCAGCCAGCATCAATTATTGTAGTCAGTCATAGATTGAGGCCAATACATAGATTGAGAAAGACCTGGTACTCCTTAAAAACTGTAATTATTTGTTTGAAATTATTTAATGCTTGTCATCTTTATTTAAAATGAAGACCTTGTCAGTCATCACCATTATCACTCCAGCAACTAGTTAAAAGTATTCTGTGTGTGTGTGTTTGTTGAGTGAAAAATCTAGCTAACTTTTATTAAGATTTAGTTTACTTTTAAAACTAAAAATTCCATTTTAAGATATAAATTTGACTAAATTAAAGGATTTGTGACTGCAAGAGGCAAATTCCTTTGCCTCCAGTTTATAGGTCATTTGGATTTTTGGGATTTTGGATAAAGAATACAAATTAAATTACCTTGCAGAATGCTGAAAATTAGGTGAGATAATTTGTGAAAATACTTGGCCCACTGCCTAATACATAGTGAATATTAATATGGTGTGCTCATTCACCAGACTAGAGATAGGTGAGTTAAGATATTATTAGATGGCCCAGGCAGGTGGTGTGAAGACATCTGACATCAATGGTAGCAATAGAGAAATGAGGGGGAAAAAAAAAAAACTCTTCAGATTGAGAAGGGTAGAGAAAGGGATTATTCTGTAAAGAAAAACAATTTGCATAAATTTTAGAAATGTTTCAGCAGCAATGGCTGTAATGAGCAATCTTGATTTCCTTTTATATGAATTTAGTGTCAAACTGGTAAAAATGCTAATAGATTTAGTTGGAGATTTTGTATTTTGTTTTTTAAGCCACAATTTATTGAAGTAAATAGTAGGTTGTCAGGGCCAGCACCATGAATCACTTGGTTAATCCTCCACCTGCGGCACCAGCATCCCAAATGGGCGCCAGGTTCTAATCCCAGTTGCTCCTCTTCCAGTACAGCTCTCTGTTGTGGCCTGGGAGGGCAGTGGAAGATGGCCCAAGTGCTTGGGCCCCTGTACCCACATGGGAGACCAGGAAGAAGCACCTGGCTCCTGGCTTCGGATCGGCACTGCGCCAGCTGTGGCAGCCATTTGGGGAGTGAACCAACAGAAGGAAGACCTTTCTCTCTGTCTCTCTCACAGTCTATAACTCCACCTGTCAAATAAAAAAGAAAAATAGTAAGTTGTCTTTACAGGATTTTTTTTTTACAACTGTATATAGCATATATAAATGGTCTTTATTAAAGAAAAACTGAAGTATGGTTTACATAATAGTAGACTATGTTATTCAACCTAAATAACATTATATAGATTAATTCTATGGGCCTAATGGTCTAATAACTGTAAGAACCTTATTAAAGCTATTTAAATATAAATATAAAATATAAATATAGAAAACTATCTTACAGATTAACAATTATGTCAAACTTCAATTTGAGCAAATGTAGCACCAACAAAGAAAAAGCAGTTAAATTAAAGCTATTAAATTATCAATATCAATTCATCAGTCAGTTGCATATTTAACAGCTGATTACCCTTAAACCTGAATCAATCCTCCAGGTGATGCCTGAGCTCTCACAATCTGTTTCCCTTCTTTGGGGACTTAATCATCCAGGGCATTCCCTGAGACTTGGACTTCTGCCCAAGGCTGTCTGTGGAACAATGGGTGCCACTTGAGAAAATCTGCAGTTTAAACTGGACCAATTTTGTGTGAGAATTTTTTCCTCCCACCTTGATACGCTTTCTCAGCTAAACTGCCAGCCAACTTCTTTGAATTCTCATGGAAGATGATCAGCCGTAATGGAAGTGGTTCTTTTCCAGACTTTCTCAGTAGGAGTTGTACTTCTGATGTTTTCATAGATTTGGGGCAGCTTCTTCTTGACTTCTAAGCAGTAAATTTCCCATGCTTGGTTTTCTGAAAATTAGCATTACATGTTCTTGATGTGATTCAGGCAGTATTTGAAGTTGGAGCTGAAATTTTTTTCTTAATTTAAAGTAAATAAATCTCATGTATTTCATATATGCAGTCTTAGGAACATAATGGTACTTTCCACCCTGCCCACACTCCCAACCTTCCTCCTCCTTTCTCTCTTATTCTCTCTCCTAATTTTTACAATGATCTACTTTCACTTTACTTTATTTTCATAAGATTAACTCTACACTAAAGTGTTCAACAAATGGAAAAAAACACTGTTCCTCAACAGTAGGAACAAAGGCTATAAACTATCCAATCTCAAAATGTCAATTTCACTCCAATACATTACATTCTTAGTACTCTCAGTTACTGCAGGTCATGGTATTTGTTGTTTTGGGGCTAACTTTTTCACAAAGTATAATGGTCTCCAGTTGCATCCATTTTGTTGCAAAAGACAGAATTTCATTATTTTTGATGGCTGAGTAGTATTCCATAGTGTATAAACCATAATTTTTTATCCAGTCATCAGTTGATGGACATCTGGGTTGATTCCATATTTTAGCTATTGTGAATAAGGCTGCAATAAACCTGAGGGTACAAGTAACTCTTTCATATGCTGATTTCATTTTGTTTGGGTAAGTTCCCATGAATGGGATAGCAGAGTCATATCTATTTTCAGTTTTCTGAGTTATCTCTATTCTGTCTTTCACAATGGCTTTAATGTTTACATTCCCACCCTAACAGTGGGTTAGGGTACCTTTTTCTTCACATCCTTGCCAGCATTTACTTTTTGTTGATTTCTTTATGGGAGCCATTCTAACTGGGGTGAGGTGAAACCTCATTTTGGTTTTGATTTCATTTCCCTAATGGCTAGTGATCCTGAGCATTTTTTCTTGTGTTTGTTGGCCATTTGAATTTCCTCTTTTGAAAAATGCCTGTTTAAGTCCTTTGCCCATTTCTTAACTGGATTGTTTGTTTTGTTGTTGTTGAGTTTCTTGAGCTCTTTATAGATTCTTTTTTTTTTTTTTTTTTTTTTTTTGACAGGCAGAGTTAGAGAGAAAGGTCTTCTTTTCCTTTGATTAACCCCCCAAATGGCCGCTACAGTCAGCACGCTGCGCCGATCCAAAGCCAGGAGCCAGGAGCCAGGTGCTTCCTCCTGGTCTCCCATGCGGGTACAGGGTCCAAGCACTTGGGCCATCCTCCACTGCCTTCCCGGGCCACAGCAGAGACTGTGGACTGGAAGAGGAGCAACTGGGACTAGAACCCGGAGTGCCAGCACCGCAGGCAGAGGATTAGCCTAGTGAGCTGCAGTGCTGGCCTATAAATTCTTGATATGAATCTTTTATACTTTGTGTAGTTTACAGATATTTTCGCCCATCCTATCAGTTGCCTCTTCACTTTTCTGAGTGTTTCCTTTACAGTGCAGAAACTTCTCAGCTTAATGTAATCCAGTTTGTCTATTTTGGCTTCAATCGACTGTGCTTCTGAGTCTTTTCTGAGAAGTCTTTGCCTATGCTAATATCTTGCAAAGTTTCCCCAATGTTCTTTTCCAAAAATTTGATATCAGGTCATAGATTTTGATCCTCAATCCATTTTGAGTTGATTTTTGTGTAAGGTGTAAGATAAAGGTCTTGTTTCACACTTCTGCACACAGAGATCCAATTTTCCCAGCATCATTTCTTGAAGAGACTGTCCCTTCTCCAGGGATTGATTTTAGCTCCTTTGTCAAAGATTAGTTGGCTGTAGATGTGTGGATTTATTTTTGAGGGTTCTATTCTCCTCCATTGGCCTACGTGCCTATTTCTATGTCAGTACAAGGCTATTTTGATTATAACTGCCCTGTGATATGTCTTGAAATCTGGTATCATGATGCCTGCTGCTTTATTTTTGTTGTGTAAGATTTTGGTTTAGCTATTTGGGGTCTCTTGTGGTTCAATATGAATTTTAGCATCATTTTTTCTAGATCTGAGAAGAATGTCATGGGTATTTTGATTGGGATAGTATTGACTCTGTAAATTGCTTTCAGTAGTATGGATGTCCTCTTTTGTCTTTGGTCAATCTGGGTGGCAGGGACAGAGAGCACTAAAGGGCCTCAACAAATGTATTAGCAGGTTTGGATTTCAGTATCAGCAAGGCAATGCGTTAACATTTCATGGATTTTTCTGAGACCAGTGTGTCACTATCCTCAATCAAGTGTTCCTGGATGGAAAGTACTGTCCCCCAGTGGTGACATAGTGATCAGACTCCTTATAGCATGTGACCCTTCCATATAGCACATGGCTCCAAAGGTTATCGTGCAATTGTTTCTCGATCTAAGGAGTCCTCTTCAGAAGTATATCTGCCTCTGGGAGGAGAACAGGCCCTTACCGAATCTGACACCTTCTATTTTTTTTAACAAACTCTCCTAGTTCCTCTGGCAGATTCAGGCCAAGACTCGTTGTCTTACCATGGACACTGAGAGACTGAGGAGAGTCCCACAAGAAGAGGAGAGAGCCCTCAGTGGATGACTAACTGGATGGCCTTGGAAGACCTAGGGCTCAAGTCATGGGTCCCTCCTTAGATACAGAGGATTGATACTCTGCTGAGACCTGTGGTGAGAGGAGGGAAGGAGTTGGCCAAAGGTCTGATGTTTTTGTTTAGAACTCATTTTCATATTTGAAAAAGAGGCAAGAGCCTTTGAAGTGGGGAAGGTGTAGAATATTTCAAGTGTTAATAAAATCAGGAAGGTTAGGATGTACATTAGTATGTTGTTGAATGTCATTCTTTCCATGTATGTAATACGTAGCCTGTTTTTTAATCTCTTCAAGCTTGTCTTTGGTAAGAAATAGGCCGTGTTGCACTGGTGTTTCTGATGACATGGGATGGTTTTAAGTGATTTTAAGTGATTTAGCGACTAAACATTAAGTTATAAATGAATCACATAGAAAATCATTTCTTTAAACTGTTGAAAGAGCTTTGAAGACAACCTTTTACATTTTCTCTGATTCTTGCTAATCTTCCTTTTTAACAAAGAGAACAGGTCTCAGGTTGACAACCTTTTGTTATCATGAATATCTTCCCAGGTTTTAACAAAAATAATTTGCTTTCATTACCTTATGGAAAATGATACTGGCTTTCCATTTAGTGTGATAGAAATTTAAACCAGGAAAATACTCTAAATGAGATCATCAGAAGAAAATGTTAAAAAATAATAGTGCAGGTGATAAGTGGATGTAGCCTGTGTGTGTTTGTATGTGTATATGTATGTGCAATGTTGCTATGCAAATACTGATATCATTCTAGAACCTCTGGTCCTTTTTCATTTCTTAAGTATGTTCTTGTTAGAAGGATTTTGGAATCCAAAGGAGCTAAATTGCTATAGAAACATTTAAAGCAATACATAGGCAAACAGCCAAACTGCAGTAGCTTTTACTTATTTAAATCGTAACACCACATTCTGGTTTAACAAAATTCTTATCATTATGATAGTATTCTTGCAGTGAAGTGTAATTAAAATTGTATTATGGAGCTGGCGCCACGGCTTACTAGGCCAATCCTCCACCTGCGGCACCAGCACACCAGGTTCTAGTCCCAGCCGGGGCGCCGGATTCTGTCCCGGTTGCCCCACTTCCAGGCCAGCTCTCTGCTGTGGCCCGGGAAGGCAGTGGAGGATGGCCCAAGTGCTTGGGCCCTGCACCCCATGGGAGACCAGGAGAAGCACCTGGCTCCTGCCTTCGGGACAGCGCAGTGTGCCAGCCGTGGCGGCCATTGGAGGGTGAACCAACAGCAAAAGGAAGACCTTTCTCTCTGTCTCTCTCTCTCACTGTCCATTCTGCCTGTCAAAAAAAAAAAATTGTATTATGGGAGTATTTCAAAATGTTTGCAGGGGGGCCGGCACCATGGTTCACTTGCATGCGGCACCGGCATCCTATATGGGCACCGGGTTCTAGTCCCGCTTGCTCCTCTTCCAGTCCAGCTCTCTGCTGTGGCCCAGGAGGGCAGTGGAGGATGGCCCAAGTGCTTGGGTCCTGCACCCGCATGGGAGACCAGGAAGAAGCACCTGGCTCCTGGCTTCGGATCAGCGTTATACTGGCTGTTGTGGCCATTTGGGGAGTGAACCAATGGAAAAAAGACCTCTCTCTCTCTCTCTCTCTCTCTCTCTCTCTCTCTAACTCTATCTGTCAAGTAAAAAAAAAAAAGTTTTGCAGGAAAATGGAATTAAAAGATTTAAAAGTTTTGAAATCTATGCACAGTTTTTTCATAATACATATTTTCTACAAACTTTTTGAAGACCCCTCATATGTGTATTACTTACAGAAAAGATGTTTATAGTGTATTATTGTAGTATCATGTAATTTTAGAACAGAGAGGGACATTGCTGACATTTTCCTGATCAGATAAACAGGTCAGTTAGCTTTTTGTCTTGAACCCGTAAAGGTGTCCTCTGAACTCTCCACAACACAGACTCACCTGCAACAATTCTGTGTACAGTTCATGTTGATCTAGAGGCTGCTTCTTCAAGAATCCATATAGTAGCTTGTTCCTTTATTAACCAAATTTTAACTAAAACTTAGATGGTGCTAGAACACCCAATTCTATGTCTCAGGAAATAACACCATAGATATATTAGCAATACTGTTGACACAGATAGCATTGTTTGTTGCAGTGTTTATTGACACTTAATTTTTATATTTCTTATCATTTAATTATTTGATTGGTTCTACTAATTGCCCTAAGAATTTAACATTGGCTTATAATTAGAGGTGTATGTTCTTATAGCATTATAAAGCAAAACATTAGATGTCTATATTCAAGCAAAAGTGTGAGGGAAATCATTTCAGCATTTCTCAGGTGAGTTGCTGGCTCTTAAGGTGAATAAGGTGGTGGTGACTGTTCTGCAGAGACTTTCTCATAGGCAGGTGGAGCATTGGGAACCTGTGAAGATGAGAAAGGAAGAATATAGGCTTCGCAACAGTGTATATATTTTTGAGGAGGGATTAAGTAAAAATTGCATCATGTTTATACTTTTGCCATGGACTTAAAGTTCTGAATGTTCATATCTACTTTCCACCCAATGAGGTAATTGTTAAATTTCATAAATTTTTATGTTGAATCTTTGTTGGGGGAAAGGGTAGAGAAAAAATAGGGCTAAGAGGTTTCCCCAAATCTCAAAAGCTTATTTATCTCTGCCTTATCCATGTCAGAAATCCCAATCCCTGATAGATTCTAGAATGCAAGTTAGAGATAGTAATATACATTGCTTTTTTTTTTTTTTACTTATTTATTTGAAAGTCAAAGTTAGAGAGAGGCAGAAACACAGAGAAAGCTTCCATTTGCTGGTTTACTCCCCAAAAGACCACAACAGGAGCAGCTTCTTAGTCTCCCATGGGGGCGGCAGGGATCCAGGGACTTGGGCCGTCTTTCACTGCTTTCCTAGGCACATTAGCATGAGCTGGATCAGAAGCGGAGCTGCCAGGACATGAACCGGTGCCCATATGGGATGCAGTGCTGCAGGTGGTGGCTTAACCTGCTGCACCACAGCACCGGCCCCTAAATATTGCCTCTTTGCCGCACAGATCCTTGTAGTTGTTTCTAAAGACAAAATGATACTATCAGTCTGTCAAGCCTACATTTAATCCTTTCAGTTCCAAGAATATTTTCTGTTTCTATGTTACAAAGTGACACAGAAAAATCACTTGCCTACAGTCATGCACAACTAGTAACTTAGGAGCTAAGAATCAAACACAGGAATTTGACTTGAGTTAGGGTACTCCACCATTATGCATCTGCACTAGCCCTGTCCAATAGAAATGTAACATAAGACACATAATTTTAAAATTTGGGGTACAAGTGTTTGGCCTGGCCATTAGGCTGCCATGTCCCATATTTGAGTGTCTGTGTTTGATGCCTGCCTCAATGTTTTGCTGATGAACACCGTGGAAGCGGAAGTGATGGCTCAAGTGTCTGTGTTCCTGTCACATATGTGGGACACCTGTATTGAGTCCCTGGATCCTGGTTTTGATCCCTCAGTATTGCAAGTGAACCAGCTATTTGGAGGATGAACCAGCAGATGGGGGAGCATGCTCTCTCTATAATGAAATGAATGAAATTTTTGAAGATTTTTTTAAATTTCTGGTAGCTACACTTAAAAACCAAAAAGAAACAGGTAAAATTAATAAAATATTTTATTTTACCCAATATTTCAAGATACAATCATTTTAACATAATATGAAAATTACTAATGAGTTAGTTATATTTTCTATAGACTATGTCTTTTAAATATAGTATTGGCTACAGTACATCTTAATTTATACTACTGTATTTCAAGTGTACATGAGCAGTGTGTCTAGTGACTACCCTATTGGAGAGCACAGCTCTACAATTCATAACAATTCATAACATTTTTCCTCACCTATTTATATCTATGCTAATTTTAAAAAGTAACTTAGAAACATAAGAGGGTATTGTATCCAGAACCAAGTTCTTCCTTCAGAGCTCATGAATAGGATGCTCATTATGGACCCTGGAATTCCCATCTGAGTGTGAGAGTACATAATTCAAGAAAATGTTTGTGCTTTCCCTGCTTTTTGATTTTTAATATTTGCCTTTTATTGTGACAAAGTATATGTAACATAAAATTTGCTATTTGACCATTTTTAGGTACATAGTTCTGTGACATTAAGTACAGTCACATTATCCTTGCTTTTTAAATGGAGATAATTTTATTCAGTTGAGTTTAAAGCAGCCATACATAAAAACATCTACATGCACATTCTCAACCTACCAGAAGTTCACAGTTTTTCTCTTGAAAGTACAGGTTGCTGTCCTGATGACCAAGCTGCTCTTGTGGACCTCTCCCTGTTAAAGTACTTTGTATTCCAGCTTGAAGACTTTTGTCCTGAAACGTAAGTTCATAAAAGCGAGTGGGTGAGAAGAAATAACTGAGTCCAGTAAAGAAAAGAAAATGAAGCCAAATTTTTATGAATGGGGTTTTAATCTAGGTTCTTCCATTTACCTCCTGTGTGTCTTCAGCCTAGTCACTTTTTCTCTCAATTCCAGATTTTGCTTCTGTAACAGGAAGATGATACTACATACCTCTGAGACTTGTGGGAATTAACTACTGGTAAAGCACTAGTGCAGTACCTAGCATCTGTAGTTAGTCAGTGAATATTGTGAAGGGAGGAGAATTCCATCAACAAAATGAACCTCTTGTGAAATTGTCCTTCAAATATGAAGGACAAATGAAGATTGTCTTAGACAAATATTGAGGGAATTTGTTGCCGGGAGACCTGGGTTGCAAGAAATACTAATGGTAGTTATTAGAAGGAAAATAACATCAGATCAGAAACTAGATCTACATAGAGAAGTGCATAAATGAAGGTGAAATAGAAACTTATTTTTTCTTAATCTAACATGTACAGTTTGTTCAATGAAGGAGAAAGGGATTAGGATTGTCATTATAAGGTACTCATACTACTTATGAAGTGACACCATGTTATTTGAAAGTGGGTTTGGATGAGTTATACATGTAATTTTGAAAACTCTGGGGAAGCCACTTAAGACATTGAAAAAGGTGTATAGCCAGTATGCTAAGAAAGGAGAACAAATCATATCATAAAATGTTAAGACCACAAAAGGCAGAAAAAGTAGAAGAAAAAGAATAGGAAGAAAAAAGATAACAAAATAGCAAATATGATTATAACAATACAAATATATCAATAATGATACTGAACAGGAATGATTGTCAGAGTGGATCAAGAAATAAGAATTATGTGTTGCCTACAAGAAATTCATTTTAAAAGATAAGTCTACACTAAGAGTAAATAGGAGGAGTCTTCAAAAGGTCGTGGAAAATGTGAACTATGGAATCACTGCAGGGATTTAACAGCAGAAACAATAGCCAACACCATAGCCATCTCAGCTGGTTCAGTTTACAGAATTCTAACTGAAAAGTTAACGTGGAGCAAACTGTGCTGGATGGCTGCTAAAACTGTTGCATCCTGATCAGCTCCAGACAGGAGCAGAGCTTTCAACAAAAATTTTAAATAAGTGCAATCAAGAGACTCAAGCATTCCTTTGAAAACTTTGAGCAGGATATAAAACACAGCTTTATTAGTACAATCTTGAAGGCAAAGCAAGGGCTACCAAGAGGTGGAAGTGGTCCAGAACAAAGGGCATGGCAATAGTTTTGGGGAATACTCAAGGCATGTTGCTTATTGGCTCTTTTTATTTTCTTTGGAGGGCCAAAGAAAATAATATTTGCTTATTAGGACAGTGTTTTGAGAAAATTACATGAAGCTTTAGAGGAAAAACATCCAGAAAAGCTTCACCAAAGAAACTTCCTCCACCATGACAATACTACTGCTTAGAAACAGCTTTTTTTTTTTTTTTAATTTGACAAGTAGAGTTATAAACAGTGAGAGAGAGAGACAGAGAGAAAGGTCTTTCATCTGTTGGTTCACTCCCCAAATGGCTGCCACAGCCGGCTCTGCACCAATCTGAAGCTAGGAGCCAGTTGCTTCCTCCTGGTGTCCCATGCGGGTGCAGGGCCCAAGGACCTGGGCCATCCTCCACTGCCTTCCCAGGCCACAGCGGAGAGCTGGACTGGAAGAGGAGCAACCGGGACTAGAACCTGGTGCCCATATGGGATGCCAGCGCTACAGGTGGAGAATTAACCAAGTGAGCCACGGCGCCAGCCCCTAATAGTACTGCTTATTCCTCTCATAAAGCAAGGGTAATTTTATGAGGATTCAACAGAAAATTATTAGGTCTCCATCTTCCCATCATGATTTGCCTCCTTTCAACTTCTTTTTGTTTTGTCATGTTAAAAAATCATTAAAGGGTCGGCCGGCACCGTGGCTCAATAGGCTAATCCTCCGCCTTGCAGCGCTGGCACACTGGGTTCTAGTCCTGGTCGGGGCACCGGATTCTGTCCCAGTTGCCCCTCTTCCAGGTCAGCTCTCTGCTGTGGCCTGGGTGGGCAGTGGAGGATGGCTCAAGTGCTTGGGCCCTGCACCCCATGGGAGACCAGGAGAAGCACCTGGCTCCTGCCTTCGGATCAGCGCGGTGCACCGGCCGCAGCGTACTGGCCGCTGCGGCCATTGGAGGGTGAACCAATGGCAAAAGGAAGACCTTTCTCTCTGTCTCTCTCTCTCACTGTCCACTCTGCCTGTCAAAAAAAAAAAAAAAAGGAAAAAAAATAATTAAAGGGGTCCGTTTATTGTCAGTTAATAATGTAACAAATACTGCCTTGATATGGTTAAATTCCCAAGGCCCTTAGTTCTTTAGTCCTAGACTAGGTGGCTAGTGTATGGCTTACAAAAGTGTCTTGAACCTTTTACAACTTATGTTGAGAAAGTTTATATTTTTCATTTTTATCTTATAATTCCATTTTTCTGTAAATTTTTACATTTTATTTATTTCTACTTTATTTGAAAGGGAGAGTTAGAGAAGGATCTTCAATGTGATGGATACCAAATGCCCACAATAGCCAGGGCTGGGCCCAGAACCCAAGAGCCCATAACTCCATCTGTTTCTCCTGTGTGGTGGCAGTGACCTGACTACTTGGGCCATTATCTTCTGCCTTTCAGGATGTGCGTTAGTGGAAGCTGAATTGGAAGCAGAGGAGTCAGGAGAGGATCCAGGTACTCCAACATGGGATGTGGCATCCCAACTGGCATCTTAAGCACTACATCAATTGCCCACCACTCTATGAACTTGCTGTTGAAGTCCCCTCAGAGATAAAGAGATGCCATGCTATATTAGTAATCAAAATAAAGTGGGCATTTCTATATTAATTTCAGGAAGCAGACTTCAAAATAAGAAATGTCATCAGAGATAGACAAAGCCTTACATAATAATAAAAAGATCTATTCTCTAAGAAGTCATAATACTTAGCTTGTATGCACCTAGTTCCAGAGCATCAAAAATGTCTAAGACAAAAAGTGATAGATCTGTTAGGAGAAATGGTTGAATCTGCTATTTGGTTAAAGATGTAGCTGGAGACTTCAATACTCCTTTGTCGGAAGTAGACTATCTAGCAGGCAAAAAATCAGTAAAGCCATAGTTCAACTCAACAAAACCATGAATTAACTAGATTTAATAAGCAACTATAGCTACTTCATCCACAACAGCAGGATACAGAATTCTTCCTTAGCTCATGGAACATTAACCACATTCCAGAACATAAAACATATCTTAAAAATCTTTTTAAATAAAAACACTATGCTATCAGACTACAACTGAATTAAAGTAGAACCCAGTAAAGAAATGATAACTAGAAAATTCCAAAATATTTGAAGATTGAACTTCTATATAACACATGGGTCAAAGAAGAAATCTGAAGAAAAACCTTGAAATATTTTAACTAAGTGAAATTGAAAATACAACTTACTGAAATTTGTGAGATACAACAAAAGCTTCACCTACAGGGAAATCTTAACATTGAATGCATATATTAGAAAAGAAGAGGGGAGGCATAGCAAGGTGGTTACGGAATAAGATGCTGTGGCAATTGTCTCCCCACAGAGAGCAATTGGAACAGCTGTTCATGCATCAAGTCCTCTTCACAAGGAGCTACAGAAGCTAGGTGAGAGAACTTAATGCCCAGTTAAAGTGTGATAAGACACATTGAAGAGGGTCAGAAGGAAATTGTCACACACATACCACCAGCTCCAAGTAGTGCAGCATGGAGAGATGCTTACCACTTGGTAGAGGGAGAGAGAACAGGGTCCAGACCTTAGACTTGAAACCTAATACCAGGCCTGCTATGGTGAAACCTAAAGTCAGATAGAGTCCCACAGCTTCTGCCCATAGGCCAGTTCCAGAGCCTTTGGATCCTCTTTAACCAGGCTGCCAAGAGACCGCTTCCACCATCCCTCCGATAGCCTCCAAAAGACAGCTGAGCAAGATTCCAGCCACTGGAGAGTAGAATGGGAACAAACAAGACTCTACTTTGAAGCTCAGTGCCAGGTCAGCTGTCACAGATACCATCTCTAGATCTTTCCCAGCATCATGCATGCTTGGCATACACTGAGTACACAGGGCCCAGTGACATTGAGAATCCAGTTCAACCTAGCTTAATGCCAACCTGGGCAGCCAAGGAACTGCCTTCACCACTCCTACCCCAACATCAGGCAGAAAGCAAATACTTCAACCTCGGGTGTAGGGCAGGAAAGTAAGTTCATAGTTTTAGCTTGAAGCTCAGTGCCACTTCCACTGTGGTGATAACCAGTACCAGATTTGAATCAGAGACCTTCTCCCAGGTCAGTACTCAATGAGGCTCTAGTCCTGCCCTGCCATCAGGTGAAGACCTTCATCCTGGTAAAATAGATGAGTGTTTCAGCCTGCATTATTCTCAGTCTCTCATGGGCTAATCATGCATCCCCAAGACAGGGTAAGGTCCTACAGCTGTGTAAGTCAGGTGCAATCCATTTTATGTCAGGCTGGGTGAACAAAGGACTACCTTCACCAACCCTCCCCACAACTGTGGGCTGAAAACAAGTAGCAAGACTCCAGTCACCGGAAAACAGAGCACCAAGGTAAGCACAGACTGTGTCCTGAATATGGTAAAACCATCACTGGGCAGATACTAATGCTGTCTGTCCCCAAGCCGGTGCCTCTAGGTGAAGCCCCTGAACCTTCCACAGTCCCAAGTGAATTGTCCCATGGCCCCAGTCAATTGGACTTACATCCTGGCCAGCATTACCTGTGATTGGCTGAAGGCAGCCTCAAGCTGCAAGCCCAACTCAGCAGCAGACAGTCCCCAGCAAATTGGCTTTGGCTCCGTTTCATGCTCTGCTGGACTTGGAAAGCTGTGGACTTTGGTTGTAATCTAGCATTGTGGTGTAGACAACCCAATACTGCTCACACCTTTCCTCCTCAACCCCAGGCAGAATAATATGGAGAGAGTAATTGTCGTCTTGGGGAGGAAAAGGTAGGTGGATTCCAAGGCATTGCATAGAAACCTATCACCATGGAGATATGTACATGCTGCTGGATTTTGGGCTGATGCCTCATGCCTCCTCTGCCACAGTGATAACTGCATGGAAAAAGAAATGAGGAGACTACCCTACAGGATCCAACTGGAAATAAAGACAAAATGACCTACTACTAAGTAGATATATATCTTTAAGAAAAAGTGTTTTACCATGAAAGTCACTTGTTAAGTGTGATAGAAATAACTAATCTGGGAGCTGGCACTGTGTCATAGCAGATAAATCCTCCACTTGCAGTGCTGGCATCCAAAGTGGGCACAGGTTTAAGTCCTGGCTGCTCCACTTCCTATCTAGCTCCCTGCTAATGTGTCTTGGAAAGCAGCAGAAGACGGCCTAAGTCCTTGGGCCCCTGCACCCACACAGGAGACTGGGAAGAAGCTCCTGGCTCTTGGCTTCAGATTGACCAGCTCCAGCCGTTGTCATCATTTGGGGAGTGAACCATTGGGTGGAAGATTCTCTCTCCCTCTCTCTCTCTCTCTCTCTCTGCCTCTCTGCCTCTCTGCCTCTCTGCCTCACTGTAGCTCTGCCTTCTATATAAATAAATAAATCTTTAAAAAAAATTAATTGATCCACAAGATGCATGAGTATCAATGTATGGAAATAGGAATGTGAAAAGGCAAGGCAGTATCATGGCCCCAAAAGAGCACAATAATTCTTTAGTAACAGACTCCAAAGAGGAGATTGACAAAATGCCTGATAAAGAATTCGAAAGAATAATTATTAGAACACTGAAGGAGATAAAATAGAATTAAATGAAATCAGGAAAACAGTAAATGATATGAATGAGAAATTCAGCAAAGAGAGAGATCCTGTAAAATAATCGAAGGGGCCAGTGTCATGGTATAGCCGGTTAAGCTGCCACCTACAGTGCTGCATCCCATATAGGTGTGGGTTCAAGATCTGGCTGTTCCACTTCTGATCTGGCTCCCTGCTAAGAAGCCTGGGAAAGCAGAAGATGGATCAAGTATTTGGGCCCCTGCACCCGCTTCATAGACCTGGAAGAAGCTGTAGGCTCCTGGCTTTGCCCTGGCAGCCATTGCAGTCCCAATGCAATGGTCCCAGCCATTGCAGTCATTTGGGGAATGAACCAGTGGATGGAAGATTCTCTCTCTCTCTCTCTCTCTCTCTCTCTCCCTCTCCCTCTCCCTCTCCCTCTCCCTCTCTCTCTTTCTGAAACTCTGCCTTTCAAATAAATAAATCTTTAGAAAAAATAAACCAATTTTGGAAATGAAGCACTCAAGTCAAATAAGCAATACAATGGAAAACTTCAACACCAGACTTGATCAATCAAAACAAAAAGCATCTGAACTTGAAAGGTCATTTGAAATATTCTAATCAAACAAAAAAACAGATTTTAAGAAAAGAAAGAAGGCACCTTCTGGGCCTTTGGGACACCATTAAAAAAATATTTGAATTGTAGGAATTGCTCAGGGTGAAGAGAGTAGAGGCTTAGAAATACCCATTCAATGACATAAAAGCTGAAATTTTCCTTAACCTGGAGAAAAATGTGGACATTAAAGTACAGGAGGTCCATGGGACACCAATGAACATGATCAGAAAATATCTTCACCATGATATATTACAAACTTTCAAAAGTACAACACAAAGAATTCTAAAAATTTAAGAGAAAAGCATCACTCACTTCTAAGGGAAACCCCAGTAGATTAACAGCATATTGTTCAGAAATTTTAGCAGCCTAGAGGAAATTGAATGATACAAGTTCTGAAAGAAAATATTGGCCAACCAAGAATACCTTACCCAGAAAAGTTACGTTTCACAAAAGTTGAGGGAATTCATCACCACCAGATCAGCTACGCCAAGATGCTTAAAGGAGTTTTACATGCAGAAGCAAAAGAAAGATAACAGCCATCATGAAAAGTATAAAAACCACTATAAAATGAACATAAGAATATTAAAAATGGGGCTGGTGCTGTGGTGCAGCGGGTTAAAACCCTGGCCCTGAAGCGTCGGCATCCCATATGGATGCCGGTTTGAGTCCCGGCTGCTCCTCTTCTGATCCAGCTCTCTGCTATGGCCTGGGAAAGCAGTGGAAGATGGCCCAAGTCCTTGGGCCTCTGCACCCACATGGAGAGCTGGAAGAAGCTCCTGGCTCCTGGCTTCAGATCAGCACAGCTCTGGCCGTTACAGCCATCTGGGGAGTGAACCAGCGGATGGAAGACCTCTCTCTCTGTCTCTACCTCTCTCTGTAACTCTGTCTTTCAAATAAATAAATAAAATAAATCTTTAAGAAAAGAATATTAAAAATAAGTAGAAGAAATTTTTGAGTGATGAGAATAAGTGACTTATTAGCAATAATAATCTTGAAAAAGGGCCAGTGCTATGGCCAAGAGGGTTAAGCCACTGCTTATGATGCCTACATTCCATTAAGTAGCACCAATTTTAATCCTGGCTGGTCTGCTTCCGATTTGGCTTCCTGCTATTGTGGTTGAGAAAACAGCAGAAGATGGTCCAAGTGCTAGGGACCCTGACAACTATATGAAGATCAAGGTGGAGTTCCTCACTTCTAGTTTCAGCGTGGCCCAGATCTGGCTGTTGTAGTCATTTGAGGAGTGACCCAACAGATGGAAAATCCATCTCTCTCTCTCTCTCTTTCTCTCTCTCTCTCCCTCCCTCTCTTTCTCTCTCTCTCTCCCTCCCCCTCTCCCTCTTTAGCTCTTCCACACCTTCCCCTTTCCTCCCTCCTTCCTTCTCTCTATCCCTCTCCTCTCTCTCTCTTTCCCTTTACTCTCTCTCAGTTGCTCTGCCTTTCAAATAAATAAATCATCTAAAAAAACTTACTTTAAATGTAAATGAACTAAATTTATCAATTAAAAGCACAGACTGGATGAATGGATAAATTTTTAAAAAGACCTAATGACATGCTTTATACAAGAAACTCATTTCACCAGTAAAGACATACATAGACTGGAAGTGAAAAGATGAAAAAAGATATTCCATGCAAACAGAACCCAAAGGAGTAACTTATATCAGAAAAATTAGACTTTAAGACAAAAAGTGAGAGACAAAGAAGGTCACTATAAATGATCAAGGGCTCAATTCAACAAGAAGACATGACAATTATAAAGGTAGGCATACCTAATGCCAGTGCATCCAGTTTTATAAAACATTGTATCTAAATAGAATTATAAGACCAAATACAATAATGGGGGGTGGCTTTAAAACCCTACATTCATCAGATAGACAAATTATCCAGACAAAAATCAGCAAAGAAACATCAAAATTAAACTATATACTAAGTGGACCTAAAAGACATTTACAGAACATTTCATCTAACAGCTCCATACATACTCTTCTCATAAGCACATGGAAATTCCCTAGGATAAACCATGTATTAATCCACCAAAAGCATCTCAACAAATTCAAAATAATCAAAATTGTATTATGTATCTTTTTTGACCACATTGAAAAAAAATTTTAACTAAAGAAACTGTAATCATGCAAATACATGGAGATGGAACAATATGTTCCTTAATGAAGGATGGATTGCAGGAGACAGACAGCGGCTTGAGATATCACCCCATTCCAGTGAAGAGGACCTCATCGTCCCATGTCAGCAGGAAGTAGCTCTAAAGACAGATCATCATCCTTCTACCCCTCCTGGACTTCTGAGACTAATGTAATCCCATACAACTCTTGCTTTATAAAAAACAAAACGGGGGAATGTTAGTAAAATGGTGCAGTCTTATCTGTGGTGTGAGTTACACCCCAACATCCCAGGCTCTAGCCCTTGCCACTATTGCTGGAAGCCAGGTGGCCAAATGGCCCAACCCCCCACAATAATGGGATTCATTGATCCTACTTCCCTGCCTGCCCCCCGGCAAAGTTTTAAAAGGACCTGCTCCTAAACACGTGGCTCTTTCCATCTCCTGATCTCTCTGTCTCTCTGTCTCTTGATCTCTCTCTCTGGATCTCTCTTACACTCTCCTTCTCTCTTTTTTCCTTCTCTCCCCTTCCATCCGGTCTGTTGGATTTCCCCCTATAAACTCTTTCCTTTAAAAAACAAACAAACAAACAAACAAAAAAACGGATTGCTGAAGGAATCAGAATGGAAATTTAAAACATCCTTGAAACTAATGAAAATGGAAACACATTTCCAAATTTATGGGATACAACAAAAGTAGTACTAAAAGGGAAGCTAATAACAGTAAGTGCCTACATTTAAAAAAAGAAGAAAGATATCAAATAAACAACTTAATGATGCATCCCAAAGACCTAAAAAAGCAAGAACAAGCCAAACACAAAGTTAAGGTAAGGAAGGGAATACTAGTGAGAACAGCAGAAATAAAGAAAATAGAAACTGAAAACTAAAAATACAAAAGGCAAATGAAATAAAGAATTGTTTTTGCAAAAAGATGATAAACTTTTAGCTAGACTTAAGAAAAAAGGAGAGACAGCTCATAAAATCAGAGATGAAAAAAGATAATACAAATGATACTGCATACATGAAAAAGGAGATAATAAAAATGATACCACAAAAATATAAAGGATCATTAGGGATTATTATGAACTTGGAAAACTTAGGAAAAATGTTCAACTTCTAGATACAAATAACTTACAAAAATTTAACCATGAAGACACAGAAAACTTGAATAGATTTGTAGGGATAATGAGATTGAGTAAGTGATCAAAAGTCTCCCAAGAAAGAGAAGCCCAGGACAAGAAGGTTTCTCTTTGAAGAACTAACACCAATTTTCCTCCAATTTTTCTCAATCTTCTTTCTCCAAATATTGAAAAGAATGGAACCCTCCCAAATTCATTCTATAATGCCAGCATTACCTTGATTCCAAACCCAGACAAGGACATAACAAAAAGAAAACTATAAGCCAATATCCCTGATATTGGCTGATGAACATAGATGTAAAGATTTTTCAGCAAAATACTTGCAAGTCAAATCCAAGAACATATCAAAAAGATGATGCATCATAACCAAGTGGGACTTATCCCAGAGATGCAGGGATGGTCATCATATGCATATCCATAAGTATAATATCTCACATCAACAGAATGAAGTTTATTATCTGATCATCTCAAAAGACAAAAAAAAAAAAAAAAAAGCAGCTGGTGCTGTGGTGTAGCAGGTAAAGCCAACACCTGTGGTGCCGGCATCTCGTATGGGCGCAGATTCGAGTCCAGCTACTCCACTTCCAATCCAGCTCTCTGCTATGGCCTGGGAAAGCAGTAGAAGATGGCCCAACTACTTGGACCCCTGCACCCACATGAGAGACCCAGAAGAAGCTCCTGCTCCTGGCTTTGGATCAGCACAGGTCCAGCTGTTGTGGCCAACTGGGGAGAGAACCAGCAGATGAAAGACCTTTCTCTCTCTCTCTCTCTCTTTCTCTCTCTGCTCCTGCCTCTTTGTAACTCTACCTTTCAAATAAATCACTGAATCTTAAAAAAAAAAAAAGACAAAGAAGAACCATTCAATAAAATACAATACCCATTCATGATAAAAAAAAAAAAAAACTCTGAACCAATTAGGTATAGGGGGAACATACCTTAGCATTATAAAGGCTATGTATGACAGATACATTAAATATCAGATTGAAGGGGGAAAAGCTAATAGCATTTCCTAAAACTAGACAAGGATGTCCACTCTCACCACTCATTCAATCTAATCTTGGAAGTTCCAGCCAGCGTCATTAGGCAAGAGAAAGAAATGAAAGGCATTACAAATAGGAAAGGAAGAAGTAAAATTCAGTTTGTTTGTAGATGACATGATTCTATAAAGAGAAACCTGAAGATTCTACCAAGAGACTATTCAAACTGATAAATGGATTCCATAACGTTACAGAATAAAAAATCAACACGTAAAAATTTGTGGCATATTTATACATTACAAGTGATTCCAGTACAGATAGGCCTGATCCTGCATAAGAAACCCAATACCTTGAGACATGAGTGTCAACAGAGTTATTAGCAGAGACCTTGAAATTCTTATTCAAGAATCAAATGTATCATGCTTCCAAGTGAAGGTGGGAAACTGATCAATTGAAACACCATTATCCAGTTCTTTGCATATCATTCACCACTCCCTGATGTAGAAACATGCTCCTTCAAAAAGCAATTTTTCCTCTAAAAAGATGTTTTCAGAATGCAAGGGAATTGTTAGCCAGGGGAGAAATTTTAGGAAATCTAAATTCCAACCAACTCCCTAGCATTCTGCTGTCAATGAAGGTGAAAAGTAAACATCTGAAGGCTTTGTAGAGGAATTCAAGTACCAGAGTCTGTGTTATTGTCATTTATGTTCCACTTTGAAATGAAAATGGAATCACCAGAGAGAGAAAGGGAATTCATTATGTAATTAAATTTGGTATTAATACACTATTTTACATATATTTGCCTACATTTTTTGTGCCACTGATTTCTAACCTGGCTTTTCTGGAGATAGTGAATGTCCCAAAATGATGATTTTTAATATTAATTTTGAAAAATACATATGACCAAGAGCATTTTGAAACACTAGGGAAACCAGAGAATTTAAACACAGTTCTGTTTCATAAAAATTCCAGGAACTCTAAACATCACTGATCTAGGCCTAGAGGAATGAGAACATGGTAGCGTTGAACTTGAACCTTACCAGGCCAGCACCACAGCTCAATAGGCTAATCCTCCACCTTGTGGCGCCAGCACACTGGGTTCTGGTCCCAGTCGGGGCGCCAGATTCTGTCCCAGTTGCCCCTCTTCCAGGCCAGCTCTCTGCTGTAGCCCGGGAGTGAGTGGAGGATGGCCCAAGTCCTTGGGCCCTGCACTCGCATGGGAGACCAGGAGAAGCACCTGGCTCCTGCCTTCGGATCAGCACTGTGCGCCAGCCACAGTGCACTGGCCGCAGCAGCCATTGGAGGGTGAACCAACGGTAAAGCAAGACCTTTCTCTCTGTCTCTCTCACTGTCCACTCTGCCTGTCAAAAATAAAAATAAATAAATAAATAAATAAACCTTACCAAGCAAAATATTTACAGTGTCTGAACACACGATATGAAGATTCTGTTATTCTTCAGTTGAATGAATATAAGTTGAGAACATTAGGCAGAAAGGACAAACATCCTTGTATTTTTGTCCAATAGCATCAACCTAATAATTGCAGACTGCTAAGAAATGGGTACCAACATAATGAGTTTCCATAACTTCGACTCCTTGAAAGACTAAATTGTGTTTTGATACACAATTATATGCCAAAATAAATTTTAAAATATATGCTAAATAAAAACTCATATCCACTCTTACATTACATGTGTTTTTCACCATGTCTTGGAGTAGAATAGAGATAATGAGACTTGGAGAAGTTAAAATCTGAACTTGCCAAGCAAGTCAGTGGCATACAATGAAACCAAATCCTCATGACATATGACTGAATAACTTCTTTGTGCCAGGCATAGTCCTACGCATCGAAGATACAAAGATGGATAAAAAACAGTCTCTGTCCCAGTTCATGAATGAGAGAAAAAGGGGTAGAAGAGATAAAAAGTATGTAATCAATTATAAACCAATTATAAAGTGTTCCCCCTGCCAGAGGTACAAATGGAGTTTTGTGACAGACAGCAAAACGTCTCCCTTCCTAACTTATTGTGGCTGCCAGGGAGAGGCATCATGTATAGGAGTTTCTTCCTACCTTTATAACTCAAGGCTCAGCAACTTCTCCTCCCTTCCAGCAAATGTCGACCCACAACAGAGGTCTGCTCGGTGGATATGGCAGCCCCCAAATTTGGCCAACCTTTCATGGTTTGTATTTGGGATGCTCTGGCAAAACAGGCATCAGGGAGGAGACATGAGATTGCCTGCTTTTCCTGCCAAGGAATGAAAGAACTCAAAGTTGCCTTTCTCACTTTGCCCTGTTCCTCAACAGCCAACCAACCCCTGCAAATTGCCCCCTGCCCTGCTGAAGTCCTTGTTGAATTTGGACTAGGACTTTATACCCTTTGAGATGACCATTTCCCCCACCTTTCATCAACTTGAAAAGCTTTCAGATCAGTAATGAGAATGAGAGAAAAATTGCAACTCTCCTTTCCTTCCATTGCTCACTGTGGACAGCAACTTTGGGTGCTCAGGTGCTAAAGTGCTACTTGGCTTGAAGCAAGGATACTGAAACCTGAACTCTTTATAGTATTACGGACTCAACAGATGCATCCCATTCATGAGAAATCCTGATACCAGAAGACTGGACCGTCATTGGATTAGCAGCATATGTGGACAATGAACAACATTACCAGCACCACATTGGCCACCTGAAGAAGATGGAGCCTGTGATAGTTTAGGTGTTTTGTACAGAGGGGAAGTCACTGCTTGGGACACTCACATCCCGTATCAGAGTGCCTGGTTCAAGTCCCAGCCCCTCTGCTTCTAATCCAGCTTCCTGTGTACCCTGGAAGGCAGTGATGGCTCAAGTGCTCAGGTCTCTGAGCCCTCACAGAGGAGACCTGGATAGAGTTCCCAGCACCTAGATTAGGTCTGGCCCAGTCCTGGCTGTTGTGGGCATTTGGAATAAACTGGTGGATGAAATGCATGTTCTTTCTCTCTTTTTCTCTCCCTTCATCCTTCCCTCCCACCACCCCTCTTCCTCCCTCCCTCCCTCTCTCTCTCTCTCTTTCTCTGTGTGTGTGTTTGCCTTTCAAATAAAATGAAAAGCAATTAAATAAAAATAAAAAACAGTAATCTTTTGTGCTGCTGATGGAAGGAGGGTTTTTTCATTACACCAATGTCTAGAGGGGTCGTGAATATCCCGAGCTGCTTAGTTCACCACAGGTACAAGAACTTGGAATTCCCAGGTAACCTGGAGGAAAGGGATGAAAATGCAAGGCAGGAGGAGCAGACCAAGTGGATAACAGAACTAGCAAGAATTGCCCAAAGAGTTGGTAAGTCCTGAGTTGTCTACTGCATTGCTGTTTGCTGTGCAAGAAACCACAAGCCCTTCCCCTGGGCCCCACGAACCATCAGTGCTCAACTACACACAACAGTCAGATGGGTGCTCAAGTTTGCTGGGAGTATAACCAACGAGACAGGGCAAGTTCCTCATTGGGGTTCACACCTGGCAGAGGGAAAGGAAGAGCTACAAGTATGAAGAAGTGAAAGATTCATCAGAAGCAGGAATCAGAGCTAGAGGAGATGGAGAGAACTGTATCCCAATCCCTAGAAATTCAGAGCAAAGAATGAAAAGGAAACCTTGGATCTGGTCCAACAGTGGGAACTCTACCAACCGTCAAGGTTCTGTATCCACTTCGTCTTCTGCAATACCAGCAGCCAATGAGCAGTAAAACTCCCAGGATCACTGTCAGGATGCCAATTCCTGCAGCTCTGGCCCAAGAGACAGACAAAGCTAAGTTGGCATACATTGTTCCAGATTGTGAAGAAGCATAAGTCAATGTTCTCTCTTCATCTGGACTGTGCTGGCCCAGAGTCCCTGTCAGTCCCCGCCCTCCTCATGGGGCACCTCACCAGCTTCCAGCTCCTGTAAGCAGAGACAGGTCCTTGTCTAGGAACTTCTCAGGGACGTACCCACAGAAGCACTGCTAACCAGCATTGCCAAGCACCCACGTTCCAGCCACAAGAATTGCCATAGAAACTGATCTTTATGTGCACAGTGTATCTATTGAGGCTGCATTATCTTTTCTTCTAATTAGTAAATGGTTAAAAGCATTTCCCCCTACTTAGTGCACAAAAAGGAAATGGAAATTAACATTAATTGAATATCTATGATAACCCAGGTGCTGTGCTGAACATTCTACATGCATTGGCTTAGTTAATTCTCACAGCAACCCTGTAAGTTAAGCACTATTTATAACTCCATTTAACAGAAGAGGAAATAGATGCAGAGGTTACATAACTTGCTGATGGTCATACAGAACTAATACAAGACAGAGCTAGGATTTGAACCGTAGTCCATTTCAATTGTATCTGTGCTCTCTGCCCCAAACTCCTCCTTTACTCATTTTTCTCTAGGGAGAAGTATCTGAACTGAACCTAGAGAAGAGTTTTAGCAACCCTTACTGAGAACGACCTAGTCCTAAGCAGCAAGACACCAACCTGGAGACCCAAACAAGCCTCTTGGGCCCTGTTTCCAATGAACTCTGGTGTTAAAAGTTGGATAGGAATTGTCTCCCCAAAACTTGTGCAGGTGTTTAAAGTCTGAAGTATTTATGTTAAAGACTGATAAAGAATGGCTATTTAATCAAATTATGGATGGTCTGGTGGGAGGTCTTTTTTTTTTTTAATTTTTTCTTTTTTTCTATTTTTTCCTCAAATACTCTTTTTTTTTTTTTTGACAGGCAGAGTGGACAGTGAGAGACAGAGTGAAAGGTCCTCCTTTACCGTTGGTTCACCCTCCAATGGCCGCTGTGGCTGGCACACCATGCTGATCCGAAGGCAGGAGCCAGGTGCTTCTCCTGGTCTCCCATGGGGTGCAGGGCCCAAGCACTTGGGCCATCCTCCACTGCCTTCCTGGGCCACAGCAGAGAGCTGGCCTGGAAGAGGAGCAACTGGGACAGGATCCAGTGCCCTGACCGAGACTAGAACCTGGTGTGCCGGCGCCGCTAGGTGGAGGATTAGCCTATTGAGCCCTGGCGCCACCCTAGTGGGAGGTCTTGAGATCACCGGGGACATGCCCTCAGAGGGTGGTAATCATGAGAGGGCTGATTGAGTTCAAGTTCTGTTCTTTCTGCTTTCTAGATTGTCATGTGATCATTTGTCTGCACCTGCCATGACCAGCCCCCAAGATGCCACACTGCAAGGCCACCCAATCTTGAACTTTAACCACCAAACTGTAAGCTAAAGTAAATCTTTTCTTTCCCAAGAAGTTCCTCTTTTGTATTTTTGTTAAGGTAGTAAAAAGTATTCAGTTATACTAGGGAAGTGTTGCAGTTACCCCAATGTCCCTGGAACTACAGCCTGGGGCTGTGGACCCCTCCATAACATTGTCAATTAGTTAATATCTGCCTGACCTTCTGCATCACAGCATGATCTAAGTTGGGAGTACTGAATCTGTTAACTGTGACTGTCAGCTTTCTAAGACAGGCTCTGCAGAGCTTGGGGACTTTTTTTAAAAAGCTTTTATTTAATGAGTACAATTTTCATAGGTGCAACTTGGGAATATAGTGCTTTTTCTCCCCAAATCCACCCTCCCACCCCCACTCCTATACCACCTCCCTCTCTCATCCCATTCTTCTTGAAGATTCATTTTTAATTAACTTTATATACAGAAGACCAACTCTATACTAAGTAAAGATTTCAACAGTTTGCACACATACCCACACACAATGTAAAAAGTACTGCTTGAGAATAAGTTTTGCAGCTAATTCTCATAGTATAACTCATTAAGGACGGAGGTCCTACAAGGGGAATAAGTGCACAGTGACTTCTGTCATTAACAATTGACACTCTTTTTTATGTCCTCAGTGATTACCAGAGGCTCTTGCCATGAGCTTCCAAGGCTATGGAAGCCTTTTGTGACCACAAACTCTGTCAGTATTTAGACAAGGCTGTAATCAAAGTGGAAGTTCTCTCCTCCCTTCAGAGAAAAGTACATCCTTCTTTGACGACCCCTTCTTTCCACTGGGTCTCATTCATAGAGATCCTTCATGTAGGACATTTTTGCCATAGTGTCTTGGCTGTCCATGTCTGCATCGCTCTCATGGGCTTTTCAGCCACATCTGAACGCCTTAAGGGCTGATTCTGAGGTCAGAGGAGCTTGGTGACTTATAAGAGACTGTGCAGCTACAGGAGAAGCAGGGTTGAGCTAAGGCTTATTCTAAAGATAATTTTTCCCTGGACCATCTACCAGACTGCCTCCCTATATGGCTGCTAAAACATCAAGCCTTACCCATCTATCCCCAAGCAGGAAGGAGAGAACCATGAGACGACAGCATCAGAGCCAATGATGTAGACCAATCTGCCCATTTTATAGAACATGAAGCTGAAATCTATCAAGATGTGTCAGCATCACCACTACCATACCGGCAATTCAGAGTGCCAAGTTGTACCATGTACTGTGCTAGGCACTTCTATATGCTTTTAAAAATATACAATTATTTACTATTTATTTATATCTTTTATTTTTTTTCTTCATCTACTTTAAAGGCAGAATGATAGAGAGAAAGAGATCTGTCCACCAGTTCACTCTTCAAATGCTTGCAATAGCCAGAGCTGGGCCATTCCATGCCTGGAGCTCCAGCCGGGGCTCCCATTTGGGTGGCAGGCACCCAGTTACTGAGCCATCATCTGCTCTTCCCAGGAAGCATCTGCAGAAACCTGAATGAGAAGCAGAGCAAATGGGACTCAAATCATCACTCTCATATGGGATGTGGACATCCCAAGTGGTGTCTTAACCCACTGTGACACAATGCCTACGCCACATATATGTTTTATTTCATCTTCATTATAATCCTCTTATGTAGGTAGGTACAGAGTTCATGTTACAGTTGACAGGATGCTGTTAAAATTCCTGTTTTCACAACCAGTAAATGACAGAATCACATTCACAGCAATGGGCAATAACTAGATACCAGCAAGTGAGCACTAAAATTTGTGCCAGACCCGGGTCTCCCATGCCCCAGGGCAGTGCTTTGCCTTCAGAATCACTCTTTCCTGCAGTAAAGCTGCCACAGAGATCAAAGATGTTCAATAGACTCTCGTGACTGAAGGCAGCTGATTGCATTCCCACGGTGCCTCTGCTATAATTTTCCTCTGTGGTCTGTGCTTGAACATCTTGACACAGATAGAGCTCTGATCCAGCTCTTTATAGGCAGTCACGTTGCACTCACAACCATTCAAGTGACTGAGAGTGGAAAACACGAGGATATGCCAGACACACCACAAGAACACACTGTCTGACCTAGCACAGCAGAGCTCCTCAGAGTTCACCCACACACCACCTGTAGCAGGACCATCTCAGTGCAGGTTAGAGTGCCCATCCTGAATCACTCTGACCTATGAAATCGGCACCTGGGAATCTGCACTCTTTAGATTTGAGAGGCAGAGGCAGCTTTAGACAGACACATAGAGCCACGACCTGGGGACAGGCATTGTGGCACAGTGGGTTAAACCACCATTTGGAATACCTACATCCCATCTTGAGGCATCTGGTTCAAGTTGTGACTACTCCATGCTTCTGATCCAACTCCCTGCTAATGTGTCTGGGAGATAGTGGATGGCCCAAGTACTTGGGTTCCTGCCACCCACAGATGGAGTTCCTGGCTCCTGGCTTCAGCCTGGCCTTGCTCTGTCTACTGCAGACATTTGTGAAGTGAACCAGTGAAATATCTGTCTCTCTTGTGCTCTCTCACTCGCTTGCTTTCTCTGTCACTCTGCCTTTCAAATAAAACAAATCTATTTTTTAAGAAGAGCTCCCATCTGTCGGTTCTATCCCCTTACTCCCATAATGGCTAGTGCTGGGCCAGTCTGAAGCTAGATGCTGGGAACTCAGTCCAGGTCTCTTACATGAATGGCAGGAAACCATCTACTTGTGTTATCACCTGCTGTCTCCCAATGTGCACATAAGCAAGAAGCTTGAGTCAGGAGCCAGACGCAGGACTTGAGCCCAGACGTTCCAGTATGGGGTAGTGGCATCTTAACTGGAAGCAAACATGCCCACCCCACAGCCTGCATTTCATCTGAGCATAGAGCTTTTGTGAGAAGAACAAATTAATGGCCTTTTGCACAGATATTTTCTGGATTCATCTTTTACTACTTTGCACAAGATCATGATGTTCTACATACTCATTCCTTCTCTCACAGACTGAAGTGAAGAGCATCTCTGTGGGCTATGGTCATCTGATTGTCCTGCAGACAGCAAAATTTCTGCTTATAGAAGGCCAGCTACTCCTGCACACAGGTTGAAGGGGTTATTTTTCCCTGCACTCTCTACAAGCCTCACATCTCGTTTGCCCTTTAGCACCCACTGGAGTGCCCCAGAGGCGGACTGAGAGACCAGCGGAGAGAGAGGGAGCTGCTCTTTATGGTCCACCTCCTGTTTGGGTCAGCATCACTCAAGCCACAGCCTTCCCACCATCACTCAATCCTAATCACCAGTCCTTGCTCCTGCACTCTAAAAACCAGTTGCATCCTTCCTCTCACCAGCCCACCAGTGCCTCCACCTCACCTCAGAGGTCTGTCAGGCTCCAGAACCAGCCGAGCAGAAACCCCTCCTCGGGGATCTGAGCCAGGTTCTGATGACCCCCACCCTTCTGTTTATACTCTCCCACCCCCCAGGGGTGGAAGCCACATCTCTCAGTTACTAACTGCTTTGTCTTCTTTACCTCCTCAGTCCCAAAGCCTGTTGAATCAATTCCTTGTATTGAAGTTCAAGCACCTCGCTTGTTTCTGTCTTCCTGACTAGGCCCTGAAGGGAACTCTGTTTAGGCTATGAATGGAACCTGGCTGCTAGATTCCACAGCTGGTAGGGATGACACTTGAATAGCAAAGAACAGCCCAGTTTTCAGCCTATGAAGCAGACAACCTCCAGCCTCCAGCAGGGAATGGTTCAGACCCCAGCTTCATGCTGAGATATCTCTGCCCTAGCCTCTCATGGGATAGGTCTGTGCAAATACTGGCCTCTATTGTCCTGCAGCATGGACCCTGAAGGCAACCAGATCTGGATTTGAAGTCCAGCACCACCAAAGCCAACCACACAGTGCCTGATTTCTCAAAGCCTTTACTCACAGCACAGCAAGGATGAACCCACCAGGGTGAGTGTCATTATGTGATAGGTAAGAGAAGTGATGTGCGTCCCTTGAAATGAATGGTCTAGCCTCTCTCTCATCTCCCCTTCTTCTGTTGGTGGGGCATGAAGGTGATGGCACATCACCTTCAACCATGTAGACAAAGGCAATATCCAAGAGCAGTAATGAACAGAAGGCGACTGATGAGCCCTTGGACGTTTTAAACAATTACATGAGAGATAAGTATAATTAAATGTAAAGGGTGTGTTGAGCCACCACACAGAAGCTGAGACAGTGCACCGTACACACAGCACATCTTTGCTCTTGTGGCATTTTGCCAGAAGGCATCGGCCACCCCCAACCCCACTGACCACACAAGGTATTAGAGAGTCCCCTGGGGTCCTCTGAGCAAATGCTCCCAGCATGATGTCCTCCTCAGCACCTTTGGTGGGTTCCACATCTTATCTGTCCCTGCTTCTCACTTCCTATAAGATTTCTCACCAACTCTTTCCAAAGGGAGAGCAGGTTTTCAGCAAGTTCTGAACAGAGCACAGACAAGATGTTCCAAAAGACAGTTCCTTGCTGTCCTATTGGGGTTCACACTCAGAGGGTGGAGAGGACATGCGGAGTGTGCCCCTGCACCCTTGGTGTTCCCATTATAGCAATTACATCCCCTGGGATTATCCTCAGGCCTGATTTTCCCTCTGGATCATGTCTTGGACCAGTATACAACACTTAGCACTTAGAAATGCTTCATCATGCAAATGCTAATTTCTAATTAACTCGTAATATCAAACTGCTGGGTTGTTTTTTTTTTTTGTTTTTGTTTTTTGTTTTCAGATAAAATTCCGAACACCATCTTCATCCTGGCGTCAGTCTGCAGAGGGAGTCACTCTCATCTGCCCTTCATCCTCAGTGGTTCTTTGGCAACACATTTCCTTGTCTGCAAATCTCCTTTAGGAGCCTGAGCAGAATAGACAGGACAAGGCTTGAGTAAAGAGACGTCAGCTATTTTCCAGATTAAGAACCTACAACAAAGACCCAGAAGCTAAGAATGCGGACAAAAAGGGTAAGATCCAACTTTTTACCATTCTTATCTTCTTGCTTGTTTGGCCTCCGAGGAGCCTGAGTGAGCCCCTGGGGCCTCCTTACCATGTTGCCAGGTCTTTTGCTGTCTATGGAGACAAAACACTAGGGAGACTTGCTAGATAGTCATGTGCTGGGGGAAGTCAGCAGGCTGTGTCAGCAAACAGCAAACTGAGAACCCCTCTGGGTCTGGGTTGAACTTACTCTTCCACTGTGATGTAGGAGTGGCCATGCCCCTTCTTGGGGTAACCGTAGATGAAGTGAGCCTCTTTTCTTGGCATCATGAAAGGTCAGGGCACAGGACACCTATCAGAAGGGGCACATGAGCATTATTTAGTGCATCCAAAGCGTTCTTGCCGGCCATCTCATAGAGACCCACCAATAACATTCTCACCAAAGCGTTCTTGCCGGCCATATCATAGAGACCCACCAATAACATTCTCACCAAAGCGTTCTTGCCGGCCATATCATAGAGACCCACCAATAACATTCTCACCAAAGCGTTCTTGCCGGCCATATCATAGAGACCCACCAATAACATTCTCACCAGGGGACAACCACACTCAGGTTCCTCTACAAAAGGATTTGCACCTGCTTCATTCCTTGCTAGCACAAGCTTCAGAAACAGCTTGCGTTTCTTACCTTTCCCACTAATGAAAATTAAACTTAAAGAAGAAACTACGAATGAAAACACAGGACTTTCAAATTGAGTTATTATTTGGGGCAAATATTCATTTACCTTCAGTTTGACTCTATACCATAAACTTGTAGAACAACAAGTGATACACTGTTTTTTATTCATTCTCTTCCTTCTCTGACCCAGGGCAGTGGTTAACAAAATAAGAGAAGTTATTTCTCTCCAAAGTTATCATTTGATATTTATCTCGGAACAAACAGAGGCCTATGATAGCATAATGTGTGTTTCCCAGAGCACCTTCTGCTTGAATCTCACCATGGGTGCGTGAGCCAGGCGGCCAAGCACAGCATCTTCCAATCCCACTTTTCAACAAAGAAAGCAGCGCCAGGCAGGTGCCTCGGCTTGTTCATGAGTATTTCACCCAAAATCAGTTCCAGAAGCCTAGGACCTGCTTGTGCCTGACAATTTGTTTTCCCTCCCACTTTGATCAAGTTCTGCTCTATACTTCAAGTTTCACGGCTATGATTTTGTAATTAACTAAATATACGCAAATGGACAAAACAAAAGTTCATAAACTGCAGTGGCTGCGATTAACGTGTACTCATTGAAAGCCAACCATGAAAGCCCCATCACGCCAGTGGATTTCGAAGGTCTGAGCCCCATGGAGCTCCATCACCAACTTCAGTTTCAAACCCCAGGGAGGAGTGGAAGAGCAGAGTGGGGATTTCACCAGGCAACTCCTTTCCACTGGGGGTGGGGGTGGAGGCATGTTTTGACATGCAGTTTGTCCTTCCTAGTTGTAAAAAAGAAAGCATAGTTGAACTCACTGATAATCTCAAGTACATTCTCTAAGAGTGAGCTCTGTGTCCAAAATTACAGACAGGAAACTCGGTTATGCATTAAATTGTTTTTGTCCATCTATAAGCTCAGAGCCCTGGCAGATGATACAGAGACAGCAAATGCGCCTTGTTACACTCAAAGCAAGAGCAGCAGCCACGGGAGAGTGTGCCGAACTCCAGCAGGAATCTTCTCACCAGCTGCCTGCCACCCTGAATAACTGCTATGCTTCTTGGCGGTCCCAGAGGACCCAGAGAGGGTTAGAAGTTGGAGGATGACAAACGTCACAGGGGAATTCTGTTGACAATCGAGTATCAGAGAGGCCATGAGGAAGTGCGGCAGGGTCCACCAGACTTCCCCACCCCTGCTCTGGATCTACAGGACTACACTCCTGGTGAGAAGGCGACGCACACCCTTACCTTCCTGGATGAGCCAGTGCTCTTCCGCCAGCCGCCCGTGTCTGTGAAGACTGCTTCTCTGCCTCTTAATCTTCTTTGCTTTTTCGTGGTCTCAAGTCCCGTGATAGTCATGGGTTTGGATTCCCGACAGAGTTGACTGTGATTGCTTAATTGGCATGAAAGAAACCAAATTCATTCCTCCGGGGGTGGGGGGAGGCACAGCTCACTATGGCCTCTGTTTACCATAATCCCAGAGCTTTATCCTAGGGAAGTCATTTATTTTAAATGCTGGTCGCTCCTGCACAGAGCTGCTGTATTAAATACAGAATGGCCAGCTAAATTTGAATTTCAGATAAACAATGAATGCAGTATAACTATGTCCCGTGCAATATTTTTGTGCTAAAAATGCATGAGACACCCTTACATGAACATATTTATATATATTTGTTTCATTTGTCTGAAACCCAGAGTTAGCTGGGTGCTCAACGTTCTTCCTCATCTTCACCTCAAGGGGTAGAAGAACCCTGGGGCTCAGATACAGAGATTGCCTAGTCCCGCATTCTCATGACCACAAAGAGGCAACGGAAGATTCCTAAAACCTCATAAACTTAGCTCCCTGAGTTCTTTGTGTTACCCACTAGGGACCGTGAGTTTTCACACATTTGTAAGGGGCCAGTGAAATTTTCTTCTTGAAGGTTGAGTACGACCTACTTACAGTCTAACTGAAACCAGGGCTGGCTTTACTTAGCATTGTAAGCTACCTTGGGTATCAAAGGTGTACAGCCCAGAAGCACGGCAGTGAGGCACCGTGGTCACCTTTGCGTCACAGCTCACCCTAACCATTGTGGGCAAGCAAAGTAAAGCAAAAATCCTCCAGAATTCGGGAGTCTGAGTGAGAGTCCTCAACCACTGAGGACTTAGACTAAATGACCACGAAGATCTCCTTCCCCATAACGTCCATGGGCTCCATTCCTTTCAGATGCTGACTCTGATCAACCAACAGAAGTTGGACAGTCATCAGTGGAAACAGGAGAAACAAAACAGAGAAAGACGCGTTGGGTCTTATCAGGTGAAACCGAGAGAGCCTTCATGAAAAGGAGGGAAAATGTAAACTGAGATCTGAATGACAAGGAGTTGGCTGTGAGGAGGCAGAGGAAGAACATTTCAGATACAGAAACAACCAGTGCAAGGCCTTGAGGCCGAACAGTAGAGCGTGACTTGGTCAGGGTTCCCAGAACTGAGGATGGCTCAGAGATTTTGTGCAAAGGCTGGGAAGGACACAAGGCCCTGGTGTCATGTCGCATCCAGCGCAACTCCATCCCGAAAATCAGGATTATGCCAGGTAACTCCCAGAAAGCCCTAGTGGTGAGTGCTGGTGTCCACCGAAGGCTGTGGTTCTGAGTTGAGAAGCCCATGGTTTGTACTAAGCTGCCTTCTATACATACTATGGCTCTGGATGATAGCAAGACCACAGAGAGGGTGAGTGGAGCTGGCCTGCACCTCAGGGCGAAGTCAGGTGCCTGGGCCTCGCTCGAGGCTGAGCTGAGCTGGGGGCCTCAGTAACTCAAGACCAGACCCAGCATGCTGGGGACACCGCAACCTCTCTGGGCACACACTCTCGAGCTTGTTTGTCCTTTGAAACTTAAGGTGTGAGTCCCAGGTAGATCCCATACAGGCCTCTCTTCAGGTGGCTGAGCGGTTTGCAGCTTCTGAGGTGGCTGGGATAAGCTGGGTGTAGCTTCATCAAATAAGGCTTCGTGGGAATCTCAACCTGAAAATCTCACATCTGATTTCCTGGGAGCCTTCTAGAATTTCCCTCTGGCTAGTCATTGTCCTTCAATGGCCACCCCAGAGCCAGGTCCTCCCCGTGACTGCCTTTCCTTCCCTAGCCTCAGGCTAACAGGAGGAGCTCTAGTCCAAACTGCCAGCGGTTTATCTGTTCAATCTATGTGGCCTTGGGTAAGCCTCGGTACCTGCATCTAAAAGAGAGGCCTTGTAGTGTCGGCCTCCTAGGTTGGCTGTGGGAGGATATAATGCTTGTGAATTGATTGATGTGGCATTGAGTGCAGAGCATGCTTGGCAACAACAGTGTGGACCATAGCTAGGAAGCTGTTTCCCACTATCCCTTTGGCCCAGCCCAGAGGTGCTGCAGCCCCTTTCCCTGCCCTTGCTCTTGCCCCTGAGTCTGAACTTGGCACCTGCTACACCTTGCCAGCCACTGACTGGTTCTCTTCTGCCACCTAGTGGGAAGTGGTCCCTTGTAACACAGGCCTGCATCCTGGGGATGGCTCTGATTTTTTTCAAAACTCAGGGCCAGAATCCTGTTTCCTCATCCTCCTGAGGCACTGAAAATGATGAGCCTTTGCTTTCTCAGACGCCCTAAAGACGTTACTACAAACAGGGCTTCGTGCTGCTGGCCTTTTGTAGGAAGAGGTGGTTGTTCAGCAGGCTGAGAAGTCTTCCTAGTTGTTGCAGTTTCTGAAGCAGGGCTGGGAGAGGGGCAGTGCTGTGTTCTCCAGGACTCCTGCTGGAGATTGCGGAAGGCTGCCAGGAGCTCCCTGCTCACTTACATGGGGAAGCTCCTACCACTTACCCATGCCCTGATGTTAGGGTCATGTCTGCTACACCCACAGGTCCTGGAGTTCCAGGAAGATGGCGGTTACATTTCTGTCTCTCCTTGCCTTGAACCATGGCTGGTACATGGTAGAAACTCAGTGGCCTCAACTGTTGCTCAGTGACTTAAAAAAAATGTTAGTTATTTGAAAGAGTTACGGAGAAAGCGGGAGAGACACACAGAGATCTTCCATCCACTGGTATACTCCCCAGATGGCTACAATGGCCAGAGTTGGGCCAGGCCAAAACCAGGAGCCAGGAGCTTTGTCTGGATCTCCCACATGCATGGCAGGGGCCCAAACACTTTCCCATTTTGCGCTGCTTTCCTAGGAGCATTAGCAGGGAGCTAGATCAGCAGTAGAACAACCACAACTCAAACCAGCACCTATGTGGGATGCTGGCATCACTGGCAGAGGTTTTACCCTCTATGCCACAATGCCAGCCCCATTATCTCTTTAAAAAAAGAGATTTATTATAGTGACTTTATAAGAAGCAGCATTATCAGAGAAAGTGGGATGATATTTCGGCATAAGGATAATTGTTGGCTTCAGTATATTTTCCTGTTTTCCATTTTGAAAGAAATCCTCCTCTCCCTGCCCAACCACCATCACCCGAAGACTCTCTCTCTCTCTCAGCAAGTATTGCTCTGAAGACTCAGTGGGGGATCAGGATGGGAAAGGACTTACTCACTGCTCACCGCACTTCAGCAGCTCCAATCGAGCTCCAGTGCAGCACGGAGAGGGAGGAAGACTCGGGGGTGCAGCCCTGAGAGTTGCGTGGGTCCTAATAGTGGCACCTGCAGGCACGCCGCAGTCTCTAGGCAACAAAGAACTGAAGAGGTTCGGAACGCTTTTGTCAGTAATCGGGGTTCTCAACAGCAGGCTGCCCCCGATCTCCCCTGTGTGTCTGGAGGCATGTTTTCCAGCCCTCCCTCCACAGTGGACAAGTCTAAATTTGCACAAAGCTTTGGTTTCCAAGGGCTGATGTTTTAAGATTCCTGCAACTTTTGTATCTAGGGAGAGTGGCAATTTTATCTGAGTCCTTTGATTCTGTTTAGGTAAAACAGGAGCATTTGGATCTCCCATAAAGCTCTGCTGAGTTTTGCCTTGCTGCGGGCACCCTAAAATACCTGAAAAAAGCCCCCAGACCTTAAGCAGATAAAAACTACTTGTAGGGGCCGGCGCCACGGCTCACTAGGCTAATCCTCCGCCTTGCGGCGCCGGCACACCGGGTTCTAGTCCCGGTCGGGGCACCGGATTCTGTCCCGGTTGCCCCTCTTCCAGGCCAGCTCTCTGCTGTGGCCAGGGAGTGCAGTGGAGGATGGCCCAAGTGCTTGGGCCCTGCACCCCATGGGAGACCAGGATAAGCCCCTGGCTCCTGCCATCGGATCAGCGCGGTGCGCCGGCCACAGCGCGCCAGCCGCGGTGGCCATTGGAGGGTGAACCAACGGCAAAAGGAAGACCTTTCTCTCTGTCTCTCTCTCTTACTGTCCACTCTGCCTGTCAAAAAAAAACAAAAACAAAAAAAAAAAACAAAAAACTACTTGTAGGCAAAAAAACAGGCTTTCCATGTGGGTGGAAATAACAAAGTAGCCCTTTAACATTGCTCCTTGTCCCTGGAAGGGGAGTTAGGCCATCTCCCCACCAAAGGTGAAATCTTAGGATTTTAAGAGTAATGTTGGGAGAAGAAGAAGAGGCAGAAATTGAAATTGTCCAAAGTCAGAGGCATGCTTTATGATTTCTTTCCGTCTACATCTGTAGGGGGAAACTGGATTGGTTAAGTCAGATTTTGTAAATCAGAGAATTCAATCCCAGTGTTGTGTTGTGTTTTGTCCTAAGAAAGTTCCATATAGTGTCTTTGATTTGTTACATTAAAAAATAATCCAGTTGCGGCTGGTGTTGTGGTGCAGTAGCAGGTAAAGCCAACTGCCTGTGACACCAGCATCCCATATGGGTGCTGGTTCGTGTCCTGGCTGCTCCACTTCCAATCCAGCTCCCTGCTAATGGTCTGGGAAAGCAGAAGGAGATGGCCCAAGTGTTTGAGCCCCTGCCACCCATGTGGGAGACCCAGATGAAGCTCCTGGCTTAGGCCTGGCCCAGACCTAGCCAACTCAGCCATCTGGAAGTGACCCAGTGGATGGAGGATCTCTCTTTCTCTGCTTCTCTCTCTCTCTGTAACTCTGACTTTCAGATAAATAACTCTTTGAAATATCATTTTTAAAAAAAGAATCTAATTGACAGCTTATCCAGTGACAAGGAGATCCAAGCTATGATTTTTGAGAATCACTGTCATGGGTTGGATAAATCCATCATCTCTGACAATTTGCTGGAAAACACACAGGAACCCGGAGAGGCTGGCCACGGGAGGGAAGTGGCCTGGTGGCTGGATCTCTGAGCAGCCTTCCGGTGTTTTGTCCCTGAGCTTATTTAGTTGGTCCAGCCCATCATCTGCTTGTGAGCCAATTATGGGAAGCTTCATAGGTAAAGGCTTAACTCCTATTTTTTTTTTTTCATTTTATTTGAAAAGCAGAGTTACAGAGAGAGGGAGAGATAGAGAAAGAGAGAGAGATCCTCTGTCTAATGATTCACTCCCCAGATGACTACAGTGGCCAGGGCTGGGCCAGACCAAAGACAGGTGCCCAAAACTCCATTCAGATGTCCCATGTGGGTGCAGGGGCTCAAGCACCTGGGCCATCTTCTGCTGCTTTTCCAGGTATACCAGCAGGAAGCTGGATCAGAAGTGGAGTTGCCAGGATTCAAAGTGGTGCTCACATAGGATGCTGGTGTTGTAGACAGCAGCCTAACTTGCTACATCACAATGCTGGCCCCTTGACTCCTAGTCTTAAAGAGGTAATGGTGACCCTCCAAGACCAACGTGGGAGATCCCCAAGGGGAAGGTTCCTGAGAGGACCAGCGGCAGGGCTGCCGGCCTCGGGGATTAGGGATGGATTTGATCAAGAGAACTAGCATGTTTCTTTTTGCCACTTGCTGCGCCTGTAAGTTTATGCCATCTCTTTGGGGATCAAAAGGAGGCAGCCCAGCCAGAGTATCAAGGGCACAGTGCCCAAGAGTGGCTGGCTGTGGTGGGGCCAGGGACCCACATCAGGCTCTGAGATTTTCCTGACGTTGCTTTGTGATTTCCCAGGGATCCCTCTGATGTTTGGTAAAGTCCTCGTGACATGTCAGCCCGCGTCAGCTCTACTATGAGGAGGCACAGCACCGTAACGAGGCACGGGACCAGCCCTCGACACCAGGGAAAGGCAGAAGCAGGAAGTACAGTGGGAGCTGTGAAAGGGAGGGAAAACCCACAGGAGCAGGGAACTCTGGGATCAGCCATCTCTCTGGCCAGAACTTCCTGCCAAATCTAGACTTCGGGAGTTTGGGTTTTCCTGTGGTGGATCATTGGTCCCATGCGGCTGGAAACACTGAACTAAAGTTCAGTCATTTCTTCATTGCAATTTCCTAACTTCCTTGATACATGGATGCACACTGTGAATCTTCAAGAGAAGTCACTTCCCAGTAGAGTTTCTCCAAGCATTTTATCAGCAAGGAAGCTCTCTCTGGCCTCAGTGCTCCAGCACACTTTGGGCCGCACCACTATGAGGAGTTGTTCTAGGTGCTATTCCTTGTGTGATTGGCCTGTTCCATGAAATAGTTAACAAAGAGCCTAAAGAGCAGTCCCTTTCCATAAAGAATTCAGTCCGTAAGTATTAATGTGTGTGTTCTTCCGAGTGCAGTGATTATGAATGTGGACTATTTAATTTCCTCCCTGGATCCCACAGCAGCAGCATCATATAATAATGATATAATGATATAATATGATACAATATTAATATATCATATACCATATAATAATAATAATGATGAGTGTCATCGTTATTCCCACTTTAGAGAAGAGGAGACTGGGGCGCATGAGCCTTAGATAACTAACTCAAGGACATACAGATGGTAACTGGCAAATAACCCGGCTCTCATTCTTAAACATGGTGCTTCCCCTGGGGCAACACTTTCCAGGAACTAAACACAGCGCAGCATAAGGCATCTTTAAGGACTGGCCAGGATCAGTTATTTACTTAGCAACATTGGTTCCAGGGACCCTCCATGTCCATTATTCCTTGCCCTTCTCAAGGGCTGGGCTCTGTCCCATTACCCTGTTCATTGTCAGTTGCCGGCATACAGTAAGGGTGCAACAGGTATTTCTTGAGTGAAATAATAAATGAAGAGATAAATATGCAACTGTTTCTGGTGATAAATAGAAACATTACCCAGATTCCCTGACCTCATTCGTAAACGTTTGTTGAGCACCTACAATGGGCCAAGATTGAGTTCAGCAGTCACCAAAACATGTTGAGTTGCTTTTAAAGCCCTTTCTGCACCTCTTCTGTTCTATGTCATATATGATTTTCCAAAGTATTGACAAACTTAGGCATAAATCTCTTTCTTGAATGAATTTCTCTACAATCAAAAATCATATTGGTTGCTTAGGGAGGGGGACACTGGGCTAGTGGTTAAGGTTTGGAAGGATAACTCCTCAAATTAAAGAATTGTATGAACTCATTGAGAAGCTGTGAAATGGGTACCTAATATAATGCTTATTGGATGAGTCACGCAGACATGCAGTGGGGCCACTTCTGAGTTCCAAAGATGGAAAGGGAGTGACCACCTTCTTAACGGCTTGTCAAGGTCACTGCCTGCTGAACACTCTTCCCAGCCCCGTGGTGGCTGTTTTGTGCTCCCTAAAGGACATAGACTAAACTGTGGGATGGTAACAGAACCCACCTCGCCCCAAGATTCTCGGCTTGCTCTTATCCCATGAAACATTAGATGAATGCAGTAGTAAAAGAGAAGCCAAGGGTTCGAGACATAAAATCTCTGCCATTTATTCGCCGTGTGACCCTGGATAGGTTATCTAACCTTTCTGAGTCTCAGATCAATTGTGAAATCAGAATAGCATTATTTTACTTAAGTAAAATTATTTAAGTCTTTCCAGGTTGCAAAGAAGAGATATACACAAGTGGCTTGAGCTGAGATAGAGAAGTGAATTGTTCAGAACGGGCCATTTCCGGTTTCACTGCTAACTGGGGCGGGCCTGTCTTCTTCCAGGAGGTGACTGCAGCTGCAAAGAACTCATCAGGAAAGGTGCCCACGGCTCCTGCCGAGACTTCTCGGACATCCTCATTGGGCTGACTTGTCACTCTCCAGAATGCAGTGCTGCTGCTGGGCAATGGTTTTCTACCAGGCCATCTCATGTCCATGGCTCTCTTTGGCTCAGGAAGGGTTTCCTGGTTCCCCCAATCAGAGTCACGGGGCTCAAGGAGCAGCAGTCATCTGGAGAGACAGCCCAAGGCTGCCTGCGCTTTGCAGGTGTATTAGTTTCTAGGGCTGCTGTAACACAGTCAGCAAACGGGGTGGCTTAAAACAGTAGAGATGTATTGTCCCAAAGTTCTAGAGGGCACAAGTTCACAACCAAAGTGTCAGCAGGGCCATGGCCATGCCCTCTCTGAAATCTGTAGGGTGGAATCCATCCTTACCTCTTGAGCTTCTCGGGTGCACTGACAGTCCTTGGCCTTCCTGGGTGTGTGGGTGCTTCCCTGTACTCTACCTCCAGGCCACATATCCACCTTCTCCCTGTGCATCTCCGTCTTCATGTGGTGTTTTCCTTTGTCTTATGATAAAGATACCAGTCATATTGCATTAAAAGTCTAGCCTACTCTAATAGGACCTCACCTCTTTAAAAACAAAAAGATATATTTATTTATATGAAAGAGATTCAGAGAGACAAGGAGAGACAGAAAGATTTTCCTCTGCTTGTTCTCTCCCCAGATAGCCACAATGGCCAGGGCTGGGCCAGGCTGAAGCCATGAGCCAGGAACTTCATCCGGGTCTCTCATACGGGTGCATGGGCCCAAACATCCTCTGCTGCCTCTCTGAGGCCATTAACAGGGAGCTGGATCAGAAGTGTAGCAGCCCACACATGAACTGGCCCCCATATGTGATGCTGGCATCTCAGGTAGTGGCTTTACCCGCTGCGCTACAATGCCAGCCCCAGACTTCATCTCAATTAATGACATCTACAGCTACTCTATTTCCAAATAAAGTTGCATTATAAGCTACTGAGGATTAGGCCATTAATATATTTTCAGGAGAACATAAATCAAACCATTAAAGAAAGTTTCACAAACTGTCCATATTCTTCCCAGGATGTTCAGTGGAAACTTTCCAAACTGGAAGGCAAAGAGGAAAAGGACTGTGAAGATCAGCGTGGGCTATGGAGCCATGGTGGACCCACACAGAAAGTGGAACGGCCATGTGACAGCAAAACCAGGAGAGGGAAGAGACAAAGGTGAGCCTTGCATGAGATGATGGATCACAGTGCCTGCCAGGTGTCCACGTGACATAAACTTGTCTTCCTGTAGTTCAGTGGTTCTCAAAGCATAGTCCTCCACGAGTGGCATCAGCAGCCCCAGGGACCAGTTAGAGAACCACACTCAGGCCCCGCTGCAGACCGACTGAACCAGAAACTCTGGGGATGGCATGCAGCCATCTGGGTTCCATAAGCCCCGCAGGTGACTCTAACACGAGGCCAAGTGTGAGAGCAATCTCTGACCTAAACAGAAGTGCAAGCTGATGGAGGAAACCCCTATGGTAGGCCCACCCACAGTCTCTGCAGAACAGCACAGGTCCTGGCCCACGTTCCCCAGTCCGCATGGGGTCTCCAGTCGGCTATAGGCTCATTGCCTCTGCATCCGCTGCTTTGGTCCAGGTCTACCTCACGGGAAATCTCTTGTTTGTTTGTTTGTTTGTTTTTCTTTCCTTCCCTCCAGTCAAGAGAAGAACTGCTATCCTGGGATTCACACGTCCCTCCTGGCTGGATGAGTTGCCATTTAATGACCTTGGCTCATCACGGACCTCTGGCAACTGGCTTGGCGCTCCTCTTTCTCCTCTGTCCATGCAGGCCAGTTCTGGCCCCCAGTTCCCTGCACCCAGGTCTGGCCGAGTCACTGTGCTCCTGCCCTTAGCCGCGGAGACTCCCTGTGTCCCTTGTCCTTCCTGCAGGACTCTGAGTCACCCATCTCTCCTCCCAACAACTCACTCTCGGTCCAAAGGCAGATGATTTGGGTTTTGTGGGTGCTTTGCTTTTGGTTTGGTGTTTTACTGCAGGAATGTGAAGTTTTTCCTAACTTATTCCTTCTCCTATGTTTATATGTGGCTCTGTGTACCATACCTGCCTCTTTTTCCTTCTCTCTGAAGACCTTTAAATGTTTCTTATAATCCAGGTCTACTAGGGACAAATTCTCTTAATTGTTGTCTGAGAAAATATTAATTTGTCCTTCACTTATGAAGGATTATACAGGTTGCAGAATTCTTGGTTGGTGAGGGTTTTTTGCCTCAATATTTTAAATATTTCACTTCATTATCCTTTTTGTTGCATGGTTTATGAAGAGAAATCAGATGTAATTCTTATCTTTGCTCCATATAGTGAGGAGTGTTTTGTGGTGTTTTGTTTGTTTGTTTGTTTGTTTGTTTGTTTGTTTTTTGAAAGGCAGAGAGACAGAGCGAGATCTCCCATCTGCTGGTTCATCACTTTCCCCAAATGCCCAAAACAGTTGGACCTGGGCCAGAATTTAACCTTGTCACCCACATGGGCAGCGGAGAACAAGGTACTTAAGCTATCGTTTGCTGCCTCCCAGAGTGTGCTTTAGCAAGAAACTCATATCAGAGCCATGACTCAAGCCCAGGCCTCCAATATGGAGTGCAGGCATCCCAAGTGGTGGCTTAACTGCTGCATGAAACACCTTCCCCCACTCTGAATTGTTTTTTTTTTTTTCTTCTTCTTCTTTGAGAGGCAGAGTTACAGAGAGAGAGGGAGAGACAGAGAGAAAGGTCTTCCATCCGTTGGTTCACTCCCCAAACGGCCACAACGGCTGAAGTGGGGCAGATCTGAAGCCAAGAGCCAGGAACTTCTTTCAGGTCTCCCAGATGAGTGGCAGGGGCCCAAGCACTTGGGCCATCTTCCACTGCTTTCTCGGGCCATAAGTAGAGGGTTGTATCTGAAGAAGAGCAGCCAGGACACAAACCGGTGCTTAAATGGGATGACAGCACTGCAGGTGGAGACAGCCCACTACACCGCAGTGCTGGCCCTCATCCTGGTTTATTTTAAGACTTTTGGGGAGCCAGTATTAGGGCAGTATTATGGGTTAAGTTGCAGGTTGTGATGCCAGCATTCCTTTTTGGAGCACCTATTCAAGTCTTGGCTGTTCCCCTTCCAATCCAGCTTCCTGCTAATGTGCCTGGGAAGGCAGCAGAAGATGGCCCAAGTTCTTGGGCCCCTGCCACTCATCTGGGAGAACAGGATGGACTCCCTGATCCCTCTTTTGTTCTGGTCCAGACCTGACTGTTGTAGCCATCTGGAGAGTGAACCAGCAAATGGAAGATAATTCATATTTCTCTCTCTCTCTCTCTTTGCTTTTTAAATAAATAAATATGTAAATCTTTTAAAGAAGTTTCTTTCTCTATCTTCAAGTTTTCTGTGGTTTGCATATAGTATGCCTAGATGGGATTTTTATTTTTTTTTGCTTGATTGGTTGTTTATTGCATTTATCCTGCCTGATGTTCTCTGAGCTTCCCGGATCTGTGGTTTGCCGTCTGACATTAATTTGGGGAAACTCTTAGCCATTTCTCCCTTATTGCTTTCCTTGCCTTCTGGTTTCCCAAGACAGGAGTGCTCCACCTTTGGTGGCTGCCCTGGAGCTCCTCTGTAGTACATCCTCTTCTTTTCGGTCCTTTACCCCTACCCCTTGCTTCACTTGTGGAAATTTCCAGTGACATATCCTCAGGCTCAGAACCTTTCTTCAGCCTTGTCTAGTCCATCCAAGGCATCCACTTCTGTGATGTATTCTGGATCTCTAACACTAATTTCTGATGATTTCTTAGAATTCCCATTTCTCTGTTTATTTTTTTAACTTTTTTTTTTTTTGACAGGCAGAATGGACAGTGAGAGAGAGAGACAGAGAGAAAGGTCTTCCTTTTGCCGTTGGTTCACCCTCCAATGGCTGCCGCGGCTGGCGCGCTGTGGCCGGCGCACCGCGCTGATCCGATGGCAGGAGCCAGGGGCTTATCCTGGTCTCCCATGGGGTGCAGGGCCCAAGCACTTGGGCCATCCTCCACTGCACTCCCGGGCCATAGCAGAGAGCTGGCCTGGAAGAGGGGCAACCGGGACAGAATCCGGTGCCCCGACCGGGATTAGAACCTGGTGTGCCAGCGCCGCAAGGCGGAGGATTAGCCTAGTGAGCTGCGGCACTGGCCTATTTTTTTTTAACTTTTATTTAATGAATATAAATTTCCAAAGTACAGCTTATGGATTACAATGGCTTCCCCCCTCCCCATAACTTCCCTCCCACCCGCAACCCTCCCCTTTCCCGCTCCCTCTCCCCTTCCATTCACACCAAGATTCATTTTCAATTCTCTTTATATACAGAAGATCAGTTTAGTATATATTAAGTAAAGATTTCAACAGTTTGCCCCCACATAGCAACACAAAGTGAAAAAATACTGTTGGAGTACTAGTTATAGCATTAAATAACAGTATACAGCACATTAAAGACAGAGATCCTACATGATACTTTTAAAAAATTGATTAATTTAATGCCAGGTTGTTTTTTGTTTTTTGTTTTTTTTTTCATTTTCAAGAGTCTTTAGCTTATTACTCATAGTTGTTTTAAATTCCTCATCTGATAATGCCAACATTCGTGCCATATCTGACTTTGGTTCTGATACTTGCTCTGTCTCTTCAAACTATTTTTTGCATCTTAATGGGCCTTGTAATTTTTGTTGAAAGGCAGACATGGGAACAGGCTTAGTGGGTTAGACTGCTGCTTGGGATGCTTGCATCCATACAGGAGTGTCAGTTCGGGTTCTGGCTGCTCTGCTTCTGATCCAGCTTCTTGCTAATGTGTCTATTAGGCAGCAGATGATGGCCCAAGTACTTGGGTTCCTGACACTGACCCCAATGGAGTTCTCGGCTCCAGGCTTCAGTCTGGCCCCGCCCTGGTTGTTGTGGGCATTTAGAGAGTGAACCAGCAGATGGAGGATCCCTCCACCCTTTCTCCCTGTGTCTTTCTGTGTCACTCTGCCTTTCAGGTAAATGAACCTAAGCAACAAATAAATGTTTTCTTTTTTTTTTTAATTTCACTGAAAAAAAAATTTTTAAAGTAAAGGCAGGCAGGATGTCCTGGGTAGAAGCAACTGCTACAAATAGGCCTTTAGGGATTCGGTAGTAAGAGGCCTTCCAGGGAGGAGTCTGATAGCACCGTAGGCCTCAAGGTGTTAGTGATCCTGTCCTGGACTGTAAACTTCATAGAGGCTGCATAGTCCTTCCCTCCTAGCATGAAATCGGGTGGTAAAGGGGTTGGAGCGGATGGGGTGGTAAAGGGGTTGGAGCGGGACACTCTCCTCCCGGGCCAGTGGGGCTCTGATAAAGCCCCAAGAGGCTGGGCTCCGGGGAAACAGCTTCTCTTTAGGGCAGACCTTGGTCTGAGGAACAGAATGCTCTGGAGTATTTCGAAATGACTCTTCCCCCTCCGCTTCCTCCAGGGCACAGAGGCTGTTTTCCCACCTTTCACTGTGAGGACCTGGGAGAGCTCCTGGAGATAAAGTCAGTGGACCCCCTGGAGGTTTTTACGCTCAGATTTACCAACACCACACCTGTCAGTTCCGGCTGAGGCTGCTCCTGGCTGGCTCCTGCAGAGGTCTCTGCTCCGCTGAGCTGTGATTCTGCGGATCACCCCACTCTGTCATTCAGAGAGCAGCGGTTCCCCCTGAGACGTCACTCTCGCAAAGAGCGAGGACGGCTTGTGGACTTTTCAGGTTGTGCAGCTTTTTACTTGTCATCGGGCTGGGCTGATCACTCCCAACTCCCTGCACACCAGACTGGAAACAACAAGGCTCTCCTCACATTCACCAGCTACAGGTTCGAAGCTGATGATTCTCATGTTGTAACACTTGAAATATTTCACCTTATTACCGATCCTGATTATTCTGCACGAGTAACCACGGCTAACACATTTCTCTCCCGAGGTCTCAGTTGCTTCACCTGCAAGGTGGGTAGATTCTGGTGGGGACAGCTGGAAAGAGCGATCTCCAAGGGGCCTCCCAGGTCTAACACCTGTGATTCAATCCTGCACCTACACAAAGCCTAATAGGGCTCCATGTCCAGCAAATACTAATCTGTGGTTACTGCTGTGAGCCCTTCACATGCCCTCAAGGCCAGTGCCAATCACAATGTGTTGTTCCTTAGAGAAGTCATGGTAGGCAGCACTTGCCATGCAGTATCTACCACATTCGGCCGGTCTCCAAAACATGGGTCCCAGCCTGACAAAGCAGAAAGCCTGCAGCCCTAATACTCACGCCTGCACTCAAGAAGGAAACATCGATGAGAGCAAAAAGCACGACCAGTGTTTCCCAAAGATGGGACTGGGCTGTGGCATAGCAGATCAAGCCTCAGCCTGCAGTGCCGGCATCCCAAGTGGATGCTGATTCAAGTCCCAGCTACTCCACTTCCGTGTAATACAGCTCTCTGCTAATGTACCTGGGCAAGCAAGGGAACATGGCCCAAGTGCTTGAGCCCCTGCACCCACATGGGAGACCCAGAAGAAGCTCCTGGCTCCTGGCTTTGGCTTGGCCCAGCCCTGGCCATTGCAGCCATTTGGGGAGCAGATGGAAGATATCTCTCTCTCTCTCTCTCTCTCTCTCTCTCTTTCTGTGTGTGTGTCCCTCTTTCTCTGTAACTCTGACTTTCAAATAAATAAGTCTTAAAAATAAATATCTTCAAGAATACCTTCTGAACTCTATACCATTTGAAAGCTCTCCATTCCTCTTAACAAGTTCTTAAAAATGAGAGAGCAGTAAGAACCTTGCATAGAAGGAAGCAGTGGGATGTTTGTCAAGCAGCATGGTGTGAATGCGACTATCATATCTGACTGATTCTGAGGAGAGCCCTATCCTGTACAGACACTGCTCTGCTATTTGGAGCTGATTTTTTTAAAAAAAGATTTATCGTTTATTCAAGAGGCAGAGCCAGAGAGAGAGAGTGCCAGAGAGAGAGGTCTTCCATGCACTGGTTCAATTCTCAGACTGAAGCCAAGAGCCAGGAGCTTCATCCGGGTCTCCTACATGGGTGCAGGGGCCCAAGGACTTGGGCCATCTTCTACTGTTTTCCCAGGCCACCAGCATGGAGCTGGACTGGAAGAGGAACAGCCAGGGCTTGAACTGGCGGCCCCTATGGGATGCCCCTATGGGATGTGCCAGAAGTGGAGGATTAACCCACTATGCCACAGTGCTGGCCCTCTGGAGCTGACTGAGACCATGCTGAGTCCAGGACTAGGAAGGTCTCCCTAGGCTGGACTCAAACACTTGCTACCAGAGTGTGAATTAGCCCAATTTCCCAATTTTCAAGAGAGTGATTGGGCCATATGTGTCAAAAGCCTTAAAAAATGTGCCTCCTTTTGGGTTAGTGATGAAGAGATGGACAGATATTTGGTTAGAGCTTCTAGTCCCCAAATCCCTAGCTTTCTGCACACATGGGTACCAGAGGGACACAGGCATTGGGGACACTCCTGGCAAAAGCATAGCATTTGCTGTTGGCTAGCTTTTGGCTCAAAACCCTTTTTTTTTTAAAGGTTTATTTATTTATTTGAAAGTCAGAGTTACACAGAAAGAGAGGCAGAGAGAGAAAGAGAGAGAGAAGTCTTCAATCCGCTGGTTCACTCCCCAGTTGGCCGCAATGGCTGGAGCTGTGCTGATCTGAAGCCAGGAGCCAGGAGCTTCCTCCAGGTCTCCCATGTGGATGCAGGGGCCCTAGGGCTTGGGCCATCTTCTACTGCTTTCCCAGGCCATAGCAAGAGCTGGATCAGAAGTGGAGCAGCTAGGTCTTGAACCGGTGCCCATATGGGATGCCTGCACTGCAGGCGACAGCTTTACCAGCTATGCCACAATGCTGGCCCCCAAAAATCCTCTTTGAAATTTCCAGACCTGTTGAGAGCTGTGCCCATACTTCATGGCAGACCAGAGTCAGGAGAGGGAACTTCAAAGAGAAAATAAAGTTCCTCCCTAAGGCGTTGAGCAAAACTGAGACTAAGCTCCTGATTCCTAGATTTTTCCAGGTAGCCTTCTGATGGGAGGTAGCCTCAGGTCCATCTTGCCATCTCAGGTTCTTAGAAGAGAGACCCAAAAAGCCCTCCCTTCCTCCAGGGATAGCATCCCTTTCTCCTGAGAACCCACCTCCCAACTTTGAGCTGTTGTGGGAGTGTTTGTATTCTGATAGAACCTGCCTTCCTGGGGTGGTTGGTTGGTTGGTCCATGGTGAGGACCTGACGTCACTCAGCTTTCTAGGCCCTATTCCCCTCGGAACCCCACTGCAGCCCTGCCCTCCTGTAGTCCGCTTACCTGTGCTCCTCTGGATACAGAAGAGGCGCCACTCTTCCGCCGGCTGACTCATCCTTTTGCTTCAAGTCATAAGAGATGGGTCTCTAACAGGGCAGGCGAGCAGCCTCGGCACAGGATCTACCATAGCGCAGAGAAAGCCCCACGGGAAACAGTGCTTTCAGCCTCTCCCCACTGACAGCCTCACTGTTGAGCCCCATGTCCTGATGACGATTTTGCCTGAATCGCTCCCGCTGCCCTACCCCTCCTCCTCCTCTTCACTCCCAAGGAGCCCTGGAAGGGGAGCTTTGAGTTCTCCCTAGTGGAGGAGAATATAGAAACTCAGTAACAGGTCTGTTTAGGATTTCAACCTCAGGACAGAGGTGAAAACACATAGTAAGTACAAAAGGTGCATTTGGCCGAGAGTTAAGATGTCCGCATCCTGTATCGGAGACCCTGGGTTTGCATCCTGCTCTGGCTCTAGATTCCAGCTTCCTTCTGGTGCAGTTCCTTGTAGGCAGTGGTGATGGCTTAAGTAATTGGATTCCTGCCACCCATGTGACAGATATGGATGGAGTTCCGGGCTCCTGGCTTCAGTCTGGCCCAGCCCCAGCTGTTGTGGGTATTTGAAGAGTGAATCTGTGGATTAGAATGTTATCTCTCCTCTCTCTCTCTCTTTCTCTCTCTCTCTTTCTCTCTCTCAGTGTGTGTATATGTGTGTGTATCTCTCTGCCTCTCAAATAATAATAATCTTTAAAAATTAAAGTGCATGACTTCATTACTATAGCTGTAAAAAAATTGGAAATAACCTGAATGTCTAATAATGATTCAAAAAGCATGGTCCAGGTCTCCACCAGGATGCTGTGCAGTGAGTATATAAAATAAAATGCTACCCCAAGAACACATCAAAGTGATCCTTTGAGTTTCTTCATTATGTTTTTCTGTATTTCCTAAGTTTGTAATGAACACATTTTAATTTTCTCAGTTTGTTGTTATATTTGAGCATATTTGAGCATCAGAAAATCAGGTTTCTATCTCTGCTGTCAGTCTTTAGTCTTTTTGCCCTCAGTCTTTCCCGGGTGGTCGCGAGACCAGCAGTGATCATGAGGCCCCGTTTTCTGCCATGTCATTGAAGTAACACCCTGACAGTGGGGACTTCAGTTTGGAGCACCTGAGACTCCATCTTGAGAAAGCACGCCCTGCCCGGCACTGTGAGACTCTGGTCTGAAACTATGATCTAAAACACTTGGACAATAGCAGTCCACTACATCACACTTGGCAAAGCATAGAAACCCCCTAGCATGATCGCTCAAGCTTAAAAACAGGCTGCGCCTGGGTCAATGATACTATTGTAATTTGTCTATGTCCTACATATGATTTAGGCCAATACCTGGATTAATGCCAAGATTATAATTGAAATTGTTAAGACTGTAACTGATAATGTGAAGACTATACTTGATAGTAGTTTTGCATAGGCTTTAGGTCAGCTTGACCCCAATCACTGTGTACTCCCACTCCTGTTTTTGTGTTGCTTTGGGCTTTGGGGTCGAGAGTTCTTTAGGGCAGGAGCCCACTCTCCACCGCCGGCAATAAAGGACCATCACATTTTATCAGTGTGTGGTGCTCCTGTTTGCACTCACTGAGGCACAGGTACAGCATCACTCCCTGCAGAGCACTGCTCTGGTCACCCGCCGCCCTGGAGTGTAGCTGGGCCTGGCTGGCTGGGGGCAGCTGTACCCCCCTGGGGGGCAGGGTCGGTTCTTCAGCTGCCTGTCGGCTTTGGCAGCCACACTGGCAGCCAACCTTTCCCGTGTGCTTCTTTGCAGTCCCCAGACTACCTGAGGTAACCCTGCTGCTCCTTCTACTTGCTTTATTCCACTTTTTTTTCCCCAGCCAAGGCAGGGAGCTTATAGATTCTTGCAGTCCCTCTGCTGTAACACAGAAACCAGGGAGCTGATGTCTCATCACAGTCTCGGCCCAAAATCATGAGCGTGGCCGCACAGGGAACACAGAGGGCCTGGGATGGAGGGGACAGGCTGTTGGCCTGCCTGCTGCTGTCTGAGCACATGACCCGCACAGGCCTCTCCTCCGAGCTCTGTGCTTTTATCTGCGTGTGTAAACCACGACACAGGGAGGAAACACGCAAGCGCAGGTGCCTTTGCTGATGAAAATTCTCTGGGTCAGTCACTCCAGAGAACATGACTAATCACAAAAGCTAACCTCGCTACATGCCAGACGCAATCCTAAGTGATTCTTATATACAAACTCGTTTAACATTCAGAACAACCTTGAGAGGCAGGCCCTTCCTCCTTGTCATCATTGCTTTTTGGCAGATGGGGAAACTGAGGCATAAGGGGCTGAGTAACGTGCCCAAGTGCACGTGCTGGGACGTGGAGGGCTGGGGCTGCAAACCCAGCTGAACTGACGCCAGTCAGCACAGGGCATTGACCACTGTGCTCTGCTGCCTCCCCGTGACACAGATTTCGCTCACCGGTCTTCCTCCTAAGCCTGGCAGAAGAGGTCAGGTGAGGATAGTAACTCCTGGGGAAACTGCAGAGTGTGTGTGTGTATATATGTATATATATATATATACATATATACACATATATATGGAACATTTAAAGGACACACTGCACTTAAGCGTATGTACCTACAAATTAACTCACTCGGCTCTCAGTCCATTCTTGTAACCCATTTTACAGATGAGGGCAATGAGGCTCGGGCAACTTGTTCAACTTGCTGAAGGGCCTAGGGCTGGAACAAGAGCAGGAGATGCAGCACGGACATGCCTGCCCTGCTGTTCCTGGTCTCCGCCCTCTCCTCCCACATCTAGTCATCTCGTCTCCTGACTTGCTCAGCACCAGTCACATTTGTGGTGGGAAAAACAACTTGAATAACTCTACTAATTCAAATCAAGTGTTTCAGGCTTAAATACCCAATTTGCAAGGTAGGTTTCCTTATTTTCCATGTCTCCAGTTCTAAGAAATTACAAATTCCACCAGCCCTGACCTAAATCAGCCTTTTAGAGTGAGAGACAGAGACAGAGACAGAGAGAGAGAGAGGTGGAATAAGCTTTATGCAAATGACCTTGAGGGCATCTAGGCATCTGGCACTCCAGACTGTCATCATGTCACCATCTTTTCACAGAGCATTCTTGCCCAGCCTTGAGGAGCAACTCTGAGAAGCTACGGAGTAGAACCTTGATCACCCACATCTAATAGATTCTGTTCAGTCTGAAAATCAAAGTGGTACCTGAGATCAGCCTATAACAGCACAGTCTCTGCTACAAAAAGGTACGAAAGAAAGATTCACCCATAATCAAACCCCCAAATCTGTAGGGCTTTCATTTTCATGAATTCCTTTACAGTCTTTTCTATATGTAGCAAATATGCTACATAAGGCATTTCTCACTTCCATAGCCAGTTCTGTTGATGGTGGATGCACAATGGTAGGAGCACAGGTGGGAAGAAGAGGTCATGTCACCAGAGAGACAAAGGGGCTAGGGACTGGCCAAGCAAACCTCTCACCAGCACCAAGGGCTCCCCTGAGAACTGCTTTAGCCCCTCTAAGGGCATGTCCCCAAAGACCTGGGGAACTCCCACTGGCCCCACCCCCTAACATTGCCACACTGGGGACCAAGCTTCCAACACAGGAATCCTATAGGTCAAGTGACATTGAAATCATAGCATATGCCTGTGTGTAATAGCATGGCTACATTTTTGAAGACTGTTTTTATTCATTTATATGTTATCATATAACAATCACATGATAAAAATGTCCATAATTTCTTCTACTAAAAAAAATTATTCTAGAAGCAACACATGTTTACTGCCAAAAACTTGGGAAATAGGACATTCAGCCCTGCACTTAAGACACCCACATCCCGTATCAGGGTACCCAAGTTCAATTCCCAGCTCCAGCACCTGACTCCAGCTTCCAGCTAATGCAGACCCTGGGAGGCAGAGGTGATGGCTCAAGTAATTGGGTTCCTGCCACCCATGTGGGAGACCTAGATTGCGTTGCTAGATCTCAGCTTCAGCCCTGCCCCAGCCCTGCTGTTGCAAGCATTTGGAAAGTGAACTATCAGATGGAAACTCTCTGCCTCTCTCTCTCTCTGCTTCTCAAATTAAAAAAATATAATTAAAACTTGGAAAATGCAAAGAGTAAGGAAGAAAATTTAACTCATTACTAACTTCAGAACCCAGATATAATACTTGCTAATTTTCTATTGTATTTTCTTCTAAACTTATTTGCATATGCATTTTGAAGTATAATTTGGCAGCATTGTGTATATGCATAAATGTGTATATAATTTTTCTTTTATCTTTATATAAAGAAATATTTTCTTTGTCCTGCCAATCATTTTTAGTGACTGCATCATTTTTAATCTAGCAGATGTACCGTAATTTACTGTCTCATTTCTGGATGGTTGGTCAATTGTGTTGCAACATCTTAGTAACTACAGATTTTTTTCTTGTATTAGTTTTTCCCCATGAAACTGCTCTCAGGAGAAAGAGAATTAGGTCAAAGGTTAGGACCTCACATGCTATCTGGAGCAGCCTGCTACCCTGCAGGAAAGGTGTTGTCGTAGTCATTTGGATACTCTGAGTAAGCTGGGCTCACCATCAACACATACATTTGGTACCCACAGTTGCTTGTGGCTATTTGCCCGATTGGTATTGTTAAGGTGTTTTCATGTACCCACAGATACACACACAGAAAACAGTTACCACTGAGAAGTCCAATGGGCCTATCATAAAAACTGTGGATCTGTGGTGCTAGACTCGTCTCCCAACGTCTGCGGCCACCAGAGGGAGGACGTGCAGCAGTGGCTCCCAGCTTCATGCGTCCCTCATTCATTCTATCTTAAGGTACAGCTGGCCCAGCGTGGGAGCCCTAAGGAGGCCTGGCACAGAGCCCCTGACTGTGTGCTCACTGCCGGTGAACTTCATGCCTAAAATACTAATGGTGCTTTTACCCCATGTCTAAGTGCTGTCTTTATAAACTTAATTTGAGCTTATTTAACATCTAAGAAGTCTTTCCCCAGGTTTTAAGTAGTATGGTATTCAGACCCGTGTACAAAGGGTTTATGATGTTCCCAGGGCATTTCTAAGGCCACATTTACATTTAGCTGGGTCTGAATGTTTATTTATGACCAACATGCATAAGTATACATGTAGCTGTGTAGTCTGGTGTCAAGCTGATAAGTAGTAGCCACTCAATAAGTTACTGTGCCTCTCTGTACTGAGCATCAGCCATCGGCAGGCCTTGCTTGTTAGAGAATGAACATATTTCTTCATTAAAGCGAGAGGCCGTGGAAGGCTTTGAGATAGTTCTGTCAGGTAGGCAGCAAATGCCAAGCGCAGGTGCCTCCACTTGCCTCTCTCCCCAGCCGCAGCAGACACTGCAGACTGATCATAGGTGTTTCCCATTGAGCCTGCACGCAGCCCCAGAATCCTCTCGGTATAAGACGTGGCCTGTTTGCCACTTCCCCGCCAGGGGATTAGAGCTTCTTTCTACTTTGTCTCGAGGAACGGCTGCAGGACTTCCAGGTAAGTCGTTCAATTCCTCTGTGCCTCTGTTTACACATCTGTAATAGGAGGCTCGTGGCTTCCCCTGACCCACACAGCTATAGGGGGAGCTGGTTTGAATGTTGAAATAAAGCCAGGGCCCTCCAAGGCGGTAGCAAGCCTTCCCAGGGTTCCCAACAGAGAAAGTAGTGTGCTTGGCTGTTCAGAGCAGAGAAGAGCCTATGTCGAAAGGACTTTCTTCTTAGGAGTAAAGAGCAGGAAGAGAGAAAAGGAAGCGAAGTGGGAGGACGCGGCTTGGCGTCAGAGGCAGTGCATTCGAGTCTCGCTCCTGCCTCTTGGCAGTCAGAGTTGGGGACGTGTTAGTAAACTGGGCGGCACACGGCCAACAGGGCAGACCAAGTCCGCCTGGGGGGCCACTGAAAGTGTGGAGGGAGTTTATGCCTGCAAGAGAGCCGAGTGCGCGGCCAGGCCCGAGTAGGGACTTAGTGGGCTCCACAGCTTGGAGCCGGCCGTGTCTTCCACGGCACAGAGAACTGGGATTCGCTCTTCTCGTCCATCTCTACAGCGCATGCCCACTCAGGGCTGAGCAGGAAGTGTGTGCCGTGTTGCTGAACGTTTCTATGACCTTGAGGCCCCCACGAGAGGAAAGAGGGCCACAGTGCATGACGAGATGTGAGCTGCTCCCCAGAGCCCAACTTGCCCCCAAGTTCTAGCCCATTTAGCTTGGAGTCTTGCAGGTATTTCTGCTTGCAAGTCTGATTCTTCAGCTCTGGGGTGGGGCTTCCCTGTGCTTACAGGCAGCTGTGGGCCGAAGAGTGAGCAACAGTGCGTGCAGGTGTGCCGGGCACAGGGCAAAAGGCTGGGAGGCGTGAAAAGCGCCGTTGAGGTTCCTATCAGTGAGCCAGGGGCTCTGGAATGTTCTGTCGGCCTTCTTTCTGCATGCCCAAGCCCTACTCATCCTTGTCGGGCCACCTCAACATCCTACCCTCCTGGGAGGCCCTGCGGGGCTTCATCCACTCCTCTTTTGCTGCACTGGTCAGCTCTGGGACTTGAGTTCGAGTCACACCTGTGTACAGACGAGCCTTCACCTCTTGTTATTCTTACGCCTCCGGTTTGGGCTCCAGGCACTGACTCAGAGACCTCTGTGTCACACTCTTTGCTGCCTCTGGAAAACTCCCGTTGACCAACCCAGGGTCTGCTGCCCTGATCCCTGGCAGGTGGATGCACCTGTGAGCACAGGCACTTTGGCCACCTGCAGTGCGGTCCTTCGGTCCTCTGCCTTCTGCTTAGTCGGTCAGTTCTGCCGGGGCGGACTTGTCTGGGCTCCTGCTGTGTCCCAGGCATCTAAAGCCAGAGCGAGAATGTGGAGGTGCTCAAACGTCTGCTGGCTAACGGTAAGTTCTCCTTTCTAGACACTGAGCCCCTTGGGGATGGGGACTGTAACTGCGAAGTTCTTGAACCCTCTGCTGCACGTATCACAATGTGTAGGCTAGCGCTAGGTGCTCAGTGAATGCTTGATGAATAATGAAGTGCATGTCTTGTCAGATGGACTGGTCTCAGTCAAGACTACAAAATCAAGGGATGATGTGCTGAGTATCTTCTAGATCCCCTGGCTGCAGGCATGCTCTCTACCCATGCACACACTGTTTAGTATTCAGAAGGCTGACCCTTGACAGACTGGCGTGACAGGTTAGTTTGCCCTCTGGTTGGATGCAATCCATGGAGTCACCAGTAGAGGGAGAGAGTAGAGTGAAGTCAAACTGTTGCTCCTCATTATTAGGGGATCCTGTATTTGCAAATTGGTCTACTTGCTAAAATCCATTTGTAACCTTGAAACCAATGACACATTTGTGGTCATTCACCGACACGTCGAGAAGAGAAATGTCACGTGATGTGCATGTGCCCCTAGCTGCAACTGGACAAGGTGATACTCTGCCGCCTTGTTTCAGCTCTCACACTGAGAAATGTTCTTTGCATGGTCTATTTAGCGTCCTATTTTTCACACGTTGTGCTTTTCAACAGTGATTTTGATGTTGAAAATGCCCCCCAGGAGTAGGAATGAAATTAATGAAGTGCTACCTCAGGTTCCTAATCCCGAAAAGGCTGTGATGTGCTGTAGGGAGAAAATAACTTGTGTTACCTAAGCTTCAGTCAAGCATGTGTTACAGTGTTGTTGGCCATGAATTAGCGGTATACATTAAGTAAGGTGTCTTAAAGCAAAAACACACGTGACACAGGTTGTGTATTCATAGGTTGAGCATGTGACCAGAGACTCCCGGGGCCCTAACCTTGTACTTCCCCTAGGAGCAGTGGTTCAGTAATCACTAATTCAGCATTTACAGCAACCCTACAGAAGGTAACTACGGTGAACAGCAAGAATTGACTATTGATCCTGCAGGCTGGCTTCTACCTAATGGGTTGGCATTGGCTTGGCATTGGCTTGGCTCCATCTACAAGAGGCCACAGGTTCAAAGAGTGTGGCTTCTCCAGAGCTACAGCTATTGTCTTGGGGGCGCTCTCTCCTCATTCCCTTAGGCCTCAGGATGGCGATAGGTACCCATCAATGTCAGCCTATGTGCTGTATCCCCTGCCCATACCTTTGTCAATAGTCCCTTCCTTAAAGTCTTTTTTACCCCACTTTTAAATGCACCATCTGTTTCCTCCTCAGAATTCTGACTAATCCGGATAGTTGATGGAAAATTCTAGCTGTTCTCTTCCTAGCACCTAGAAACAGACATAAGCGTGGCCTCCTCTCCTCCCCCCGGCCCCAGTCAGCCTGCCTGAAGGACACATTGTCCTGACTCTGGTGCAGTTCTGTTCTGCGTGGTCCCCTGACTCACAGCACAGTCATCCCTTGGGAGCTTGTTAGAAATGCAGATTGCTGGGGTAGGCATTTGCTCCTGAGTCAAAGGCCCAGCTTAGGGCACTGGCATACAGTAGGAGCAAGTGGGTTTGAATTCCTGCTCTGCTTCCAGTCCAGTGTTCTGCTACTGTGCACCCTGGGAGGCAGCAGGTGATAGCTCAAGTACTTGGTCCCAACCGCCCGAGAGAGACAGACTGAATTCCTGGCTCCTGGCTTTGGTCTAGTTCAGCCTTAGATGCTGTGGGTATTGGAGAGGGAACCAGCGGATGGAAGATAATCATATTTCTCTTTCATCTCTACTTTCCAAAAAAATTTTTAAAAAATGCAAATGGCTGGGCATCTTAGATCATCTAAATCTGGAAATCTAGAGGCAAAGCCCTGACATCTGTGTTTTCATAAGCCTTCCAGGTGACTTTTTAAAAACTTTGCTAGCCAGCGCCACAGCTCACTAGGCTAATCCTCCACCTGGCAGCGCCGGCACACCAGGTTCTAGTCCCGGTCGGGGCGCCGCATTCTGTCCCAGTTGCCCCTCTTCCAGGCCAGCTCTCTGCTGTGGCCCAGGAGTGCAGTGGAGGATGGCCCAAGTGCTTGGGCCCTGCACCCACATGAGAGACCAGGATAAGCACCTGGCTCCTGGCTTCGGATAGGCTCAGTGTGCCCAGCACAGCGCGCCAGCCACAGCAGCCATTGGAGGGTGAACCAATTGTAAAGGAAGACCTTTCTCTCTGTCTCTCTCTCTCTCACTGTCCAATCTGTCAAAAAAACAAAATTATTTGCTTGAGAGGCAGAGTCACAGAGGCAGAACGAGGTCTTCATCTATTGGTTCATTCCCCAAATGGCCTCAACAGCTGGAGCTGAGCCAATCCAGAGCCAGGAGCTTCCTCCGGGTCCCCCTCACAGGTGCAGAAGTCCCAGCACTTGGGCCATCCTCCACTGCCTTCCCAGGCCATCAGTAGAGTGGTGGATCAGAAGAGGAGCCGCCAGGACATGAACTGGCACCCGTATGCGATGCTGGCACTGCAAGCAGCAGCTTTATCCACTATGCCACAGCACCAGCCCTGGCAGGTGATTCTTCTAAAAAAAAATTTGCAAGGCAGAGTTCAATCTTCCATCTGCTGGTTCACTTCCAGGAAGTGCTGGGTTTCCCACATGGGTGGCAGGCACCCAGTCACTGGGCCGTCCTCTCTTGCCTTCCCAGGCACATCAGCAGGAAGTGGAGCAATTGGGACTCCAACGGTGCTCATATAGGATGCCTCAGTTACAGGTGGCAGCTAACCCCCGTGCCACAGCACTGGCCCACCAGGTGGTTCTTGGACTCCAGTTTGAGAACCACTTCCTGGAGAACTGGGCAGGGGGAGCAGGAGGATGAGCACAAAGCTGCTGTTTAGGACCCTTGCCTGGCTGCCCTGGGTTTTGTGACCCTTGTTTTTCAGGACTGAACAATATTTAGGAATGCAGACCGTGGAACTGGTTGAACCCTATCTAAGTGGCTGTTTCTTAACCAGCAAAGCATAGCTCCCTACAGGTCGAGTATGGCTATTCTAGAAGCACAGGAAGCCTGGGCATCTGTGAGCTTAGCCACGGGGCAGGAGGAAAGATAAGTGACAGGCTGAGGGGGACAGGATATGCCACCCCCATGTGTGTGACTTTGGCATATTGATTACATTGAGCTGACTGCAAGTGCCGGATAGCAGGCATGGGAACTCTGTCCCATCTCTCTGCCTAAAGCAGGACCTGATTCCCCTTGTGAGGGTGACATAAACCTCCCCCGTCCTCTGTGCTAGGATGAGGAAAGGAAGCTTCATCACCAGAGGGAGGTCTGACTTCTCTAACATAACTGAGATGAACTGACTTTCCTAAAGTGACGGGCTTTCCATTTCCTTCCCCACACGTTTCCTAGTCTTTTTCCTGCAACTTACTCTTAAAAGCCAAACTCGTTTGCCTTTGTTCAGTTGTTGCTCCATAATTTCTTACCCTTGCTTGAAAGAACCTATAAGCTCCCAAGTCTAATTGCTTTTTTGGATTTTCACTTTTCTGTGAAGCTCTTGTAGTATATGAAAATATCCAAAAATATCCATAACATGGATTCTTTTTATCCTGTTAATCTCTTTAAGATTGTTTTTATTTGAGAGGAAGAGTTGAAATCTTCCACCTGTTGGTTCACTCCCAAAATGGCTGCAACGGGTAGAGCTGGGCCAGTCCGAAGCCAGCAGCATCCTCCGGGTCTCCCACATGCATGCAGGGACCCAGACACTTGGGCCGTCTTCCACTGCTTTCCCAGGCACATTAGCAGGGGCTGGGATTGGAAGTGGAGCAGCTGGGACTTGAACAGGCATGTTTATGGGATGCCAGTGCACAGGCAGAGGCTTAGCCTGGTACACCACAGCACCACCCAGCTAGCCTGTTATTCATCAGTTGAATTCTTAGGCTCAGGTACTGAAGTTAAAGGTTAGAACAAAAGGTTTTTTTCCCCCTACCCTTGTAGAAAGAACTGACAAGTGTATAGCCCTGTAGCCTTGACAGAGGAAAAGATCTTCATCTCACTTAGAAAAACATGAAGTAGTATATCATCTGGATGAAAGGAATCCCTTCTGTTGGTGGTATTAATTTTCCTATAGCTTCTGACTTCAAAAAGCCGATTTGAGATGGCTTATTGCAACGAATGCAAAATAAAAAGATATCGTGGAGATTTGCAGGTTGTTCACTTAACTTAAAATGATTGGCTTTTTAAAAAAATCTGGTTATTGAGAGAATTCATTAACTCTCCAAATATGCGCAATGGCTGGTGCTGGGCTGGGCCAAAGCCAGGAGCCTGGAATGCAATCCAATTTTCTCATGTTGGTGGCAGGAACCCACTTATTTGGGCCGTCACTACTGCCTCTGAAGATCTGCAATAGTAGAATGTGAGAGTCACAAACTGAACCCAGGTACTCTGATGGAGGACACAGCATCTTATTTTAATTTTTATTTGTTTTGTCTTTTTTTTTTTTTTTGGACAGGCAGAGTGGATAGTGAGAAAGAGAGAGACAGAGAGAAAGGTCTTCCTTTTTGCCATTGGTTCACCCTCCAATGGCCGCTGCGGCCGGCGCACTGCGCTGATCTGAAGGCAAGAGCCAGGTGCTTCTCCTGGTCTCCCATGCGAGTGCAGGGCCCAAGGACTTGGGCCATCCTCCACTGCACTCCCGGGCCATAGCAGAGAGCTGGCCTGGAAGAGGGGCAACTGGGACAGAATCTGGCTCCCCGACCGGGACTAGAACCCGGTGTGCTGGTGCCGCAGGCAGAGGATTAGCCTATTGAACTACGGCGCCGGCTGACTTATTTATTTGAAAAGCAGAGTTACAATGGCAGAGGCAGAGAGAAGAATTCAAAGCCAGGAGCTTCTTCCTGGTTTCCCACGCAGGTGCAGGGGCCCATGGGCTTGGGCAATCTTCTGCTTTCCCAGGCTATAGCAAAGATCTGGGACGTGAGCCAGCACCCATATGGATGCCAGCGCCTCAGGCGGAGGCTTAGCCTTCTATGCCACAGTGCCCCGGGGACACAGGCGTCTTAATCACTAGGCTCACTGCCTTGCCCTTGCTTGGCTTCTTAGCTGTTATGATAGCGACCAGTGATTCTGGTGTTGAACATGAAAACTCACCTGCTTACTTAGGCTAGAAATAATATCTAAAGTAAAAACTTAAGAAAACCTTAATGACTACTAGAGTACCCTTAGGATTCTGTATTCTCTGTAATGTTCTTTGTATTTTAGGAGAAAGCACATTGGCCACAGAAATTTATTTAATATCTTAGAGCTGAACATGGAGGTATGTTGCTGACAAACACAATGAGTGTCAACATCTCTATGACCTGAGATTCAGTTTTTACTTTGAAATTGGAGCTTTTCAACTATAAGGTAATAGAAAACTAAGTTGATGTTAAAAAATGCAAAATTTTTCTTAGCAAGAAAATTACTTGAGGCTCACTATGAAATCAAAATATTCCCCCACTTTTTAATAGACTATTTTGAGCTATTAGTTCAGTGATATTCTTGTGTAAATAATTTTGTAGATAATGTTATAACTTTCAAGTTTTTTGTTTTAAAATAAATTTGTGCAAGCTGGGGAGGAGGAGGAGGAATGGAGAAGGAGAATGGCTTTCTTCCGTTTTCCTTTTTTCAATGACTCACAGGGACAAACAGTACCTAGAACTGCAATTGCCAGGCCTGGGTATTTAACTCCTGCTGTCCCAGACTTAACAGTGGGAGGATTTTGATTAAGAATGAAAGCATGAAAGGTGGTGACTGTAGAAGGATGTTTCTTTCAAATCCTTGGGAACCAGCTCTAAGAGGAGACTCGGCCTGGCGCCAGGGTGCGGTGCATGGCAGACCTCCTTGGAGAGGGTCCCCCTGTGTCGGGTGCACAGGATCCCCACGTCCTTGCCCCTGTTCATGTCTATAAATCATCTCAGTGCACGCACTTCCTCTTGCTAATGCATTGTCTTTTCGACCCAAGAGAAAGAAAAGCGTGTTGCTGGTAAGCCTTCACGTGGTGTAATTTATTCACTTACAGCATGTCAGAATAAACTAAAAGAACATTTAAAACAAAAACGATGGCAGGAAAATGAAATGTAGCCGGTCATCCCCGAAATGCGTGCCCTAAGGGGCTGTAATTGCTGAAGCCTGAGCCTCTGCTGTGGGAGCTTCCTAGCAGACAGCAAAGAGAACAAGCAGATCACCAGATTGTGGTGTCCACAGATGCCAAACACCCTAGAGGCCTGGCTTGCTATCAGCACAGTGGAGGCAGGGCCAAGTCCCTAAGAGAGGGAGTAGTTAGGGGAGGGCTTCGGGCGTTCCCTCCCCATGGGTTTGTGAATGAACTTGCTGTTCCTAAACTCTGGGGTCCTCCAGGGAGGGAACATGGCTCCTCATTGGTTCTCTGAGCCTACAGCGAGGACGCAGGCAGAGGGCAGGACTGGGACTGGGCTGCCGTATGCTCTGAAGCAGCAGGCCGTGGACTCTCCGTGCCGTCCATGCTCTGGTGCTGGTCGCTCATTGTCAAGTTGCTTGAGGAATAAACTGCTGGACATTCTCCGAGGCTGTGAGGATCTCCAGTTAACTGCCAGCTGGGAGTGGAGCTCCACCAGGTCAGGGACAAGGCCTATTCAATTTTGGATCCTCAGCACTTAGGTCAATGCCTTGTGCATAGAAGATACTCAATTGAATGAAAAGGAGTTCAGATTTGGGAAAGCAAAGTTGAAAAGATTGTGGACAGTGTGGCAATGAGTTACACATGTTTATCTGGAGGTAGTTGTGTGTGGGTGTGGGTGTGGGTGGGTGGTATACATATGCAGGGGGCAGGATTGAAATCCACAGTCCCGTCATGGAGGTCCTGGGTTTCTGTGTTTATTAATGCCATGTTTGCTTGTTTGGGGTGTAAACAGCTTGGGGCATAGGTGGAAGCATGCACCTTGGCCTGGTTTCTACTATCTTGTGTCAAAATATGGGTGAGTCGATGTGATACACCCGGCAGATAGTTAAACTTAACCCCTGCCAGCACCAAACGTGCCAAATACGTGTTAGAACAGAAAAACTTGGTAGTATAACACGAGTGTCCCTGAAATAAACTTACTGCAACAGTGTGGCGTTCATTAACCTGGATTAATAGGACCATTTGGCGAAGCTTGGGTATCACTTGGCAATCTGAGTGTCCACAAATACCTCCCTCTCAGCAACCCGTGACCTTGTTGTTGTGAAAGGTCCAGTTAGTGCACAGAAAGCGACATCAAGAGCAAGATGAGGAAGGGGCCGGGTGAGGAGTGGGGGCTTGGGTGTGCGTCTGAGCTCTGGTCCTAGCTGGGGACTCGCCCTGTGCTTTGGTCCAGTCAGTCCTCCTCCCCAGAACCAGGTCTCCCATCTGCAAGATGAGGGGCAGGATGACTTTGTCTAGGGTTCCTTCTCTTGCCCACGTGCGGCAGATACCTGCTCGTAAAGCTGCAGCTCGGAGGGCTTCTCTGTTAGCTTGGAGTCCCCCCATCTTGGTGCAAGCTGTATTAGTCCTTCTCGTCTGGTACCCCCCTGCACCCCTGTAAGCCAGCCCTTGGCCTTTACTCTTCTGGAAAGTCAATAGTCAACCAGCCTCATCAGTAATTTACAATGCAAAAAAAAAAAAGTCTTGATGTAGCTATTTTTTTTTTAAGATTTTACTTTGAGAGGTAGAGTTACAAGGAGAGGAGGGGGGAGGGGGGGAGGGAGAAGAGAGGGAGAAGAGATCTGCCGTTTGCTGGTTTGCTTTGCAATGGCCAGACCTGGGCCATACTGAGCCCAGGAGCTTCCTCCGGTTCTCCCAGGTGGGTGGCAGAGGCCCAAATACTTGGGCCATCTTCTGCTGCTTTTCCCAGGCCATTAGCATATAGCTGGATCAGAGGTGAAACTTCCGAGACCCAAACAGGTCTCCAAATGGGTTGCTGGTGTCACAGGCTGTGGCTTAACCTGCACAACAAGACAGGCCATGCGGACTTTTTTTCTTTCCGCTACACCTTACATGAGGAGCTCTAATAGTTTCCTATGGCAATGTTAAGCCAATGAGTTTGTGGTCACTTCTTAACACAGGTGTATTAGGGGACAGGATGAGGGATGAGACCTCTGAGATCCCCGTCCTTGACTGTTGCAGGTCTAAGAGGCTGCCTTCCCACCTTGTGGCCCTGCGTCCCCTCCACCTCCCTACCAGCATCTTGGCATTGTCTCCCCTGGCTCTCTTGCCCGAGGCTTTCCCTTTTAAGTGCCTTGGGATTACACAGGATAATCTGTCCATCTCAGGGTTCTTAAATTAATCACATCTGAGAGTCCGCTTTGCCAGGTGGGGACCACAGGCACTGGCTCTGGGAGGTAGAGTATGACACTGGGGGAGCCAGCACCCCTCGGCTCAGCTGCAAATCCCTCCTCAGCCACTCGCGGGCTGTGTCACCTTTGATCTCCTTTCTGTAAGCCTGGTTCTTTACTGATAACACTGAGATAACATACCTATTCTACAGGGCCTGATTGGTTTGAGGATTAAGTAAGGGAATGTTGCTTAAACATGCTTCCTACCTGTCTACGCAACATGTGCTGTGAAAGAACCTTTGAAAGTTGGTGGGAAAATAGAATTTGAGATAAGTTTATTTTGGCCCAAAATGCTTTGAGATTCATGCATAGTTTTTCAAAATATGCCTTCTGCGTGAATTTTGTCAAGATTGACTCATCCGTGTGATTCGTAAGAGAAGGAGGACAACTGAGGTTTTAATGAAAAGAAAATTCGGTCTGGAGCCAGTTTGCAGTCACCTGCACCTTGACATCGCTGTGTACACAGTCCTGATCTTTAGCTCTGGGACTCGGATGTTGCAAATCCTTACCTTCAAAAGATACTCCCTTAACTCCTGAATGGATACCTTGTATGTTGGAGAGCTTTGTGTTGGAGAGCTTCTTAGTAGAAGAACCAGAAAAACCCATGTTTTCCAGCTAGAACAGTGAGTTAAACAGTGCACTCGGTTCCCCAGAGTCCTTTGCCCACTTCCGCAGGGAGGTCTCGGTGCTGAGGGCTGCCCAGGGGTGTGCGGGCCTTGTGCTGGGCGTGTGCAGCTGAGAATGCACGGCCTCTGGTGGGAGAGAGGCAGTCACACCCGCTGTGGGCTGTATCTGCTGCCCCTCCACGTGCACTTTCCTAAATAAAGGGCCTCCTGTTGCAACGTCAAACAGGAAAATCCACTCTTTCCTGCCCCAGAGTGTAAGTGAAATGTGAGCCAGCCCAGAATGGAAACCAGGGTTTCCATCCGCAGGAACAAAGCCCTCCTCTCCTCAGGAATCATCATCCTGCAGACTGATGTGGAGCGAGAGGGAGAGCCGTGCCTGCCCGTCCGTCTGTCCGCGGGACAAGGACTGCAGCTGCAGGAGCCTGGCAGGCAGAGGCAATGATCCCACGCTTGCTGAGCCCTGGGGACGGGCAAGTTGCCATTACGCAGAGGGTGGTGCTTCGCAGGGCTACCGGGCAGGACCTCCCTGACCGAATCACGGGTTACATTTGCAAAGGGGTTGGCAGCGTCAGAAAACCTCCCCACATCAATCTCACATAATTTCCAAGAGTAACCGTGTGAAATGGCTAAGGTAGGTTTTTTTATCTCTGATGTTACAGATCAGGGAATTGAGGCTCGGCGTCGACCTCCGTACGGTTACACAGCAAGTTAGTGGCTGAGCTGGGATGTGAGCCCAGATCTGTTGGCCACTGGGGAGCCTTGTTCTGCTTCCAGCTTCCTCCCTGGAAGACTGTCCCCTCTGTGCCCTCGACAGTGGCCTGCACACACACTGTTCTGACTCTCCCTCCCCGTTCCTGGTCTTATCCCTAAGCTTCCCTAGACCCCAGAGACAGCTTCAGGCTTCGCAAAGAGTGGTTAGCCAGCGTTAAAGCGGCAGCACAGGCATCAGTGGGGCGTCTGTTAGAATTCGGCCTGGTCCCTTCCACCTCACTCCTCCACACCCAGACCCGGGGCAGCTCGTGCTCCACCAAGTTCAAGAAATGCTCATCGACCCCGTGTGTCCAGCCAGGCCCTCCTGCTCCTCCAAAGCGGCCACTTGTCTTCCCTGTTCCTGAATAACAGAGTTGCATTGATCTCTCCCCTGCTGGAACGGGTCCCCACACCGAGCTATGGTTCTGTGTCCTTTAAAGAATTGTTCGGGCTTGCTGAGTTCCCCCTGGCCTCCGGCCGTGGGGTCCTGCTCACTGCAGCGGGGAGTCCCTGTGTGGAAGTTTGCTCAGGAAAGTGCTCAGGGAGCCCTCCACGAGGCCTCACGATCCCAGAAGAGGAGACAGCTGACCCCAGTGTTTGCTCTCAGAGCGGGCCCTACAACCACTCTTCAGCATAATTGGAGAACCAATTTGAGTTTTTCCCCCTCCACTCAGAGAACCTGTGGCAGAAATAACAGATGTTTGGTGACAGGCAAAACCACCTGTGGCAGAAATAGCAGATGCAGGGAGACAGGCATTTGGTGCAGTGGTTAAGATGCCCACATCACCCTAAGAGTCCTTGAGTTTAATTCCCCATTCCACTTCTGCTTCCCATCCCACTTCCTGCTAATATGTACCCTGGGAGGCAGAAGGTGATGGCCCAAGTGGTTGGATGCCTGCTACTCATGTAGGAGACCTGTACTGAGATCCAGGCTTCGATCTCCTGGCTTCAGCTCGGGTATTTGGGGAACGAACCAGAGAGTGGGAGAGCTCTTTTTTTTTTTTTTTTTTAATTTAAAGATTTTACTTACTTGACAGGGGGACAGACAAAAAGGTCTTCCTTTGCTGGTGCACTCCCCAAATGGTCTCAAGCCAGGAGCCTTTTCTGGGTCTCCCACACAGGTACAGCGGCCCAAGCACTTGGGCCATCCTCCGCTGCTGTCTCAGCCCATTGCAGAGAGCTGGATTGGAAGAGCAGCTGGGACACGGTGCCCATATGGGATGTTGGTGCTGCGGGCGCAGGCTTGGCCCACTATGCCACAGTGCCAGTCCTCTCTGTCATCTCTTAAAATATTCAAGGATTTTCTTGTTTAAAAAGATGCTGTCAGCAAAGGGAAGGGGAATCGGTAAGGAGAGAGATGATTCACCCACAGGCAAAAGAGCCCAGATCAGCAGTTGATCGATCGATCAATCGAGGAATGTGTTTGGAGAGAAGATAATTAACTAGAACAAGTTAGTCATTCTTTCTCTCCATGCTCCTCATTCCTCTAAACTTTAAGAAATTCCCCTTTGAAGAACACGAATAATTGTCAAATGCTCTCACAAGCCAGGGACATTAAAGTCTAAATGAAAGCAAAGCTTTAAAAAATGTTTTAAGCCACAACAAATGGAAGAACGCTGAAGTCTGCCTAATGAAAACAAGAACAAAACACCGTGGGACAGGGCTTGGGCTCCGAGTGTGGGTTGAAGTTTCAAAGGCCCTGTGCTGTTAACAGGGAGGGGCTGGCAAGGCTAGGGCGTGAGGGTGCATTTCCCTGTCCTGTGTTGTCAGGAAACACAGCTAAACTGCTAGGGGACTGGCCCACAGCCTGCACTGGAGTGGGGGGTAGGGGAGCCACACATGTTCAGGCAGCTGTCATTCATGGTAGACCAGCTTGGCAGAGTGTGGTGTGTGCGGATTTTTATCTCTGAAGTGGGTGGTGGGTGTCCCTGGAAGAGCTGGGGTTGACATAACCTGACTGTTGATTGGGAATAGGTCTATGGTTTCCCAGAAGACAAAGTTGGAAAATCCACCCCCATGTTAAAACAAACAGTAGATGAGGAGGGGGCAGGTCCTGTGCTGAGGTCTCTCCCTGGAGGAGGTCCTTGCTGCATGACCCCGTGGCTCCTTGGAGGTCCTGGCAAGGTCAGCGGTAGAGATTTCTCTTCAGCTGCCAAGGTTGAATTTAATCTCCACTGCGAGGCAGCCAGCGGCCATTCAGATCTGAGCCTGGGCAGGAAGGAAGCCTCGGGGTTTAGGATGTCGGTGTTCTCCGGGACAGTGTGCCCCATTTTCAGGAAAAGCATTCTTCCTTACCGTCTGAACTGGTGTGTAGGTTTGGTTGCGTTTCACCTCCCTGAAATGCCATCCCAGTGTGCAATGATGACTCTGAAAATAAGAATCCACGCTTCCTGTGTGGGTTGTGGACTGCAGGAATGCTTGCAGTTTTGTGAGGTTGTGGATTTTGTGTGGTCCTCTGGTCCCTCCCTCCCTGCAGGACAGCTAAGAAGAGTAAATACAGCTGCACGTCCCCAGGCTTGGCTCCAAGTCTGGGAGGGCTGGGAAGGGCCAGTACTCTGCATTTTGGTTGCACAGTTGCAGTCTGTTCCATACTGGACATGTTATAGGATGGGGGTGAGAGGGAAGAATGCATTTCACAGCACCATGCCGGAAGTCACCTGCTCCAGGTCAGCGAAAGTGGCAGAGAGGGTCCTCTTACTCATGCCGTGTCCCACAAAATAAGCAGAGCGGGGGCTGGAAATGGTGGGTGTGGGGGAGGCATTTCACGGGACTAACCTTCTACCTGGCAGGGAGAGAGGAAGGAGGTGTGGCTCGCTGCACTCTCGATCAGGATCAGTCCGGCACTGTCGACTTTCCCCAAGTCTGGAGATAAGAATCAAACGTGTAAGCTGATTCTCCCTTGGAGAAATCCTTGACAACTCTGTCCTTGAGGACTTAGGGGTGGGGGCTCGGAGGCTTCAGACAGGAAGCTTGTGGGTGGGATCCAGTTTGTAGACCTGTTGGCTCAGGCAATGACCTTTAAGTTTGTGTCCACTATTAACCAGAGCAGAAGGTTTCATGTAAATATCTGAACTTCTGCCTTTCCTTGAGGAAACAGTCTGACCATGGTTTTCTACAGACCCAGGTTCCCCAGCGCTGCAGTGGCTGGTAAAGACGTAGGTGGGGCTCGGGGCAGCCATTCACCCCAGACCTCGCCCTCCTAACAACCTTGACCTGACCCATTGTGTTCTTTCATCTTATCTGCCCGTATCAGGAAATGGTTTGTAGATACCCTGTTCTGTCCCCTAAATAAATCACAGCTACCTTGCTGACAGAAGAGCACTTTTGGATACTGACAACAACAAAAAATAGACAACAGCTTGTTTGTCACCTGGACTTTGGGTTCTGAGTCTCTTGGTTTGGCCCTCCAGCCTTGCAGGAGTCCTTCAAGGTTTGACCTTAACCCCAGCTAGGTTATTAGAACCAAGGAGGATGCTGGGAGGAAAATGGTTTTTTAACTTCAGGCAATAAAGGAAGCTTTCTTAAAGAATCAGCCCCTCTGCCACAATTATACTTGTTGATTTTTCTCTTTAAAAAAACTAATAGCAGAAAAACCCAAATTAGTACTTTGAATTATTATGGGATGTTGAAGGCGATCTTGGTTCTTGTCTCACATGGAAGAAATTCCAGGGACAGTGAGCAAAGCAAGATTTAATGAGAAACCTCCTGCCTCAGCGGTCAGGAGGGGGACTCCCAGGAAAGAATTCTCTGGGGAAAGTCAGTGCTGGGTCTTTTATACCTCAGAGGGCTGGGATAACAGCCAATCAGAAGCAAGGACAAAACCCATCAGAGGGCTGGATGTGTAATCTTGCCTAGCCTAGTCTTTTTTTTTTTTTTTTTTTTTTTTTGACAGGCAGAATGGACAGCGAGCGAGAGAAAGGTCTTCCTTTTTCCGTTGGTTCACCACCCCCCCAGTGGCTGCTGTGGCCGGCACGCTGCACCGATCCGAAGCCAGGAGCCAGGTGCTTCTCCTGGTCTCCCATGGGGTGCAGGGCCCAAGCACTTGGGCCATCCTCCACTGCCCTCCCGGGCCATAGCAGAGAGCTGGCCTGGAAGAGGGGCAACCGAGACAGAATCTGGTGCCCTGACCGGGACTAGAACCTGGTGTGCCGGTGCCGCAGGCAGAGCATTAGCCAAGTGAGCCATGGCGCCGGCGTAGCCTAGTCTCAAAATTTAAAAAAAAAAAAAAAAAACCTAAAAGTTGTGACAGGCAGCTTCTGGGAAGAAATAGGACTTTGCCCACTCCAAAAGGGAATCTGCCCCTTCTTCTCTTTCTGGCAGAGACCTGACCTGCCTCTGATGTTAGCCTTTCAACGCCTCCCAGAATTGTAAGAGGCTACTGAAATTTGAGATATTTGTTAACATTACCATGGTTTTTAGCAATAGCAGCAGGGTAGAAAATTGCTTTACTGCAACGGATCCTGGGTAGTAAGTGATTCTACTTACTACAGTTACACTAAATAATATATAGTGAATACTTTTTATTGAGATGAAATTTACATGATAAAAATGGACCAGGGGCTGGTGTTGTGGGATAGCCAGTTAAGCTGCTGCCTGGGATGCCAGCCTTCCATATGAGCACCAGTTGAAGCCCTGGCTGCTCTGCTTCCAACCTAGTTTCCTACTAATTCACCTGAGAAGACAGTGCAAGACGGCCCAAGTACTTTGTCCCCTACCATCGTAGGAGTTCTGGGGTCCTGCCTCTGGCCTGGCCCTGACCCTTTGGGGAATGAGCTAGCAGACAGAAGACCTCTCCTTCTCCATCACTCTGCCTTTAAAATTTTTTTTTAAATTAGCCATTTAAAAAGTGAACAAGTTAGTGGCATTGAGTACACTTCAGTGCTGTGCAAGCCACTACTTACGACTAGTACCATCATCCCAAAATGAAACCCTGTACCTGTTAAGCAGTTAATTCCATTCTCCCTCCCCATCCCTGCCTCCCCACTACACCATCTGTCCATGGTAACCCCCAACCTGTCTGCGGTCTATGGATTAACCACTTCCGGATATTTCATACCGACAGATAATATGGAGGCGTTTGTATCTGACTACTTTCACTGAGCATGGTATGCTCACATCTCCTCCCTGTTGTGGGCTATATCAGTACGTCATTCCTGTTTAGGACTGTATACATGTTTTATTGCAGAAAATACAGGGTTTGGCACACGGCCTTAAGACACCTGTTGCGATGCCGCATCCCATATCCGCATGTCTGCATCCCAGTCCCACTGCAGAGCCTGGGATTCCGCTTCCTCTGAATGCGCACACTGGGAGGCAGAAGGTGAGGCCTCGAGTACTAGGGCCCCTTCCATACAAGTGGAGACCCACACCCAGATCTGGATTCCTAGCTTTGACTGGGCCCAGCCCCAGCTGTGGGGGGAATCGGGGCGGGGGGGGACCAGAGGATGGTAGACCTCTCTCTCTCTTTACCTTTCCAAATAAAAAAATGAGAAGAGAACTTGCTCTTTGTACTTCTGGCTTTATGTCCTTTGATTGCTGCTATGCCAAGAGAAACTAAGACGTCAGAGGTAAAAACAGATTTTTTACAAGCTCTTCCCACGAAGTTAGTAAGAGATACATCTCTGTGAGTGGGCAGAGCAGAACAGTGACAAACACTTAAACGTTGTCCCTCGGGCGTGTGTTGCAAGCTGCCTTTCAACAACTTGTAATCAAGTTGCTATAATACAGTCAAGTGTTCTCTGCACCCAACCAGTCAACTGCAGAAGGATAGGACGGATATTGTCTTCCAAATCCCATCTCCTAATGCCATGCAGAGGGAGGTGCCAGCCACAGAAGAGCAGCACGTGTTGAGCTCTTCCAAGTATCCTGGCTTGGGCCATCCTGATAGCCATACAAACCCCATCCCTCAGATGTGGAAGCTGAGACATAGCGAAGCTAAGCAATTCACAGAAGTCACGGGGCAGGGTAGCAGTGGGGCAGTGCACGCCGAGGCGGCTTGAGTGTGGAGCCCCAGCTCTGAGAGATGGCGTCATTCGGCCTCTTCCATCCTGTTGACCTATGCGGTACGGTGCTACGCAGCTCTTCTGGTCATTGAGGCCTAGGCTGGGGCTGGGGGAGGAAGACAGGCAGGAGAGATGGCAATGCCTATTCCTTCTTGAACATGTGGACCGGACGTGGAAGGCACTTGACAGTAGACTGTGTTCGTTGTATTAGCTTCTTGTCACAGTAATAAAATATGGGAGGCGACTAAGTTCACCAAGCGAAGAGGTTTATCTTGGCTCTTGGTCCTGGTGGTTCATAGTCCAAGACTGGGTGGGCCCTGTAGGTTCAGCTTCCAGGGAGTTGGAGTTACCAGTAAAGTAGCCCAGAGCGTGTGTGTCCGAGTCTATGTGGTCTCTTAGAAGTTAGCAAGATCCAATCCTGGGGCTCTGCCTTGATGGCTCAGTCAAAACTCTTCTATTCCTATAGGCCCCGCCTCCAAACACTGTGGATGAAGTCCCACCCTCTTAGTACCATTAACTGATGACTTTGGGGCTTAAAGTACCACATGAGCTCAGAGGCCAAATCATATTCAAATTCCAGTGTTGGTGTGTGCAGGAATCACAGGTCACAGGACTATATCCAAGAACTGGATGCTGTAGATGGGTTGGACACAGGGAGATTTTTTTTTTTTTAAACGGGTCCCCAGGTGATTCTGTGTTATGTGGTTCCCTCTGAGAGAGATTTGTCATTTTCATACAAAAATCCATTGTTGTCTCTTTTCTCCTTTGGGCATCTTGGAAAAACAGCAGCTGCAGAGGCTATTTTTGGGCCAGCAAGGACCCAAAGAAGGTCATGGCAGCTTGCAGGCCAAGTGAAACTGACTCAGGATAGAGCTTGTGAGAGAGGTTGGTGGGGCTACAGGAGCAGGCAGCTCTCTCGAGTGGGTCTCGGGGAGCGATGGGGTCTCCGAGCGGATATACCTCTTCGTGGGGCTCTGGCAACGCGCACACTCATTAATGTTTCAGTGGACTAAAACACCCCAGCTTCCGCATGGAGCAAATCCACACCAGTCAGCTCCTCACGGCCCCACACTGCTGAGTCATCCCTCTGTCTTAACTCACCTGCCCCCTCGGCTCAGTGGAGAAATGCAAACAAAGCTCTGGGTGCATGACCTCAAATATCCCTAGAGACACTCAGGTGCCTGTGTTCTTTTTCTTCAATGCAAGGAATGTGCTGTGAAGGGAGGGCAAGGAAATTCAAGATCCAAGGCCATTTAGAAGTACATGCATCGATTCTTCGCCCACCCCACAGGCTGACTTTAAAGATGGATCGCTGACAATTCTCCCCCCAATTTTGTTTTGGTTCAGCAGTTAATGAATTCCTAAGTCTTTTTGCTTTAAAGGTTTATTTATTTTATGTAAAAGGCAGAATTACAGAGAGAGAGAGAAATGTTCGATCCACTGGTTCATTGCCCTAATGGCTGCAATGACCAGGGCTGTGGCTGGGCCGGGTTGAAGTCAGGTGGTGCAAGGGGCCAAGTACTTGGGCCTTCTGCTGCTGCTTTCCCAGGCACACTATCAGGGAGCTGGATCAGAAGTGGAGTGGCCAGGACAACATGAATGCGATGCTGGCATCACGGGAGGTGGCTGAACCCGCTGTGCCACAGCGCCTGCCCTGAATTCCTAAATCTTTGCCCTAAACTTCTTGGTCTATAAATGTGCTTGAGGAACATGGGCCAAAAAAGTTTAATTTTTGAAAAAAGTTCTGCTTTTATTTCAAAAGCAGAGACGCACAGAAATCTTCAACCTGCTAGTTCATTCTGCAGGTGTTTATGATAGGAGGTGAGAATTCAGTACAGGATTCCCATATGGATTCCAGGAACCCAAAAACTTGAGCCATTGCCCAATGGAGAAATGCAAGCACAGCCCTGGGTGCATGACCTCACGTAAATCCCTCGCAGGGTCTGCATTAGCAGGAGTCAGGAGCTGGACCCTGGCTTTGAACCCCGACACTCTGATGTGGGATTTGAGTGTCTTCATGGTGTATTAACTGCCAGGCCACATGCTCGCCCTAGCTCTGTGGCTCTGAAAGGGCACATTGAAGTCGGGATAGGAAAGGTGGAAAATAGAGGAATGAGTGAACAGGCAGGAACATCCCCAAGAGATAACTGCTGTTCCTGTTTTAGAGTATTTCCTTTCATATATTTGTGCACACAACATATTCTTATGATTCACCTTGGTATCTTTCTTTCTCAAGTTTATAACGTGAACATTGCTCCCACAATATTAAACAGATCTTGGCAGTACTGTATTTAGTACAACATATTTCCAAACTCTGAATGTACTATAATAATAAAAAAAAAAAACTTATTTGAAAGGCAGAGCAAAGAGAGAGGGAGAGACAGTTCTTCCATCTACTGGTTCACTCCCCAGATGGCAGCAACAGCCAGGGCAGAGCCAGGTTGAAGCTCTGAATGTCTGAAGGTCTGAATGTCTATTCTGGTCTCCCATGTGTGTGGCAGGAACCCAGGTACTTAGGCCATCTTCTGCTGCTTTCCCAGACTCGGTAGCAGAAAACTGGATCAGATTCAGAGCAGCCAGGGCTCGAACCAACACTGATATGGGGTTCTGTCACACTTGGCTACTTCACCTGCTGCACCACAGCGCTGGCCCCTGTACTCGATTTAACCTTTTCTTTATTATGTGCCAAAGTAGTTTCCACAAACATGGTTTTTATGGATGAGCATCATTTGGCTATTAATCACATCTCTGATAGATTGCTACATATGAAATTACATGAGAAGTTGTGAAATCAAGTCTCCTAATACATCCTGCATCATTGCTTTCCACATAGTTGTTCCAATATGTATCCTACCAACCTTTATGAAAGTGTCTATCAAGTTTTAAACTTCAACCTTTCCAGAAGTGTATAATGTAATATAAAGATGACTTTCAATAAGATGAGTTAACTATGGCTCACATATTCACCTGTATTCCTTTTATATTAAGGATGAATGGTGGCTGGCGCCGTGGCTCAATAGGCTAATCCTCTGCCTTGCGGCGCTGGCACACCGGGTTCTAGTTCCGGTTGGGGCGCCGGATTCTATCCCTGTTGCCTCTCTTCCAGGCCAGCTCTCTGCTGTGGCCCAGGAAGGCAGTGGAGGATGGCCCAAGTGCTTGGGCCCTGCACCTGCATGGGAGACCAGGAGAAGCACCTGGCTCCTGGCTGTGGATCAGTGCAGCATGCTGGCCATAGCGGCCATTGGAGGGTGAACCAACGGCCAAAAGGAAGACCTTTCTCTCTGTCTCTCTCTCTCACTATCCACTCTGCCTGTCAAAAAAAAAAAAAAAAAAAAAAAGGGATGAATGGTTTGTACATTTTTCTATTGAGGCATTGGTATTTTTCTTTAAAATATTTTTCATTTTTTTATATTTGACATAAAAAAGATCTTTCATTTGCTGGTTTAATCCCCAAATGCCCACAACAGCTGGCAGGGTTGGATCAGGCCAAATCTAGGAGACTGGAACTCAGTCTGGGTCTCCCAGGAGAGTGGTTGGGACCCAAGACTTGAGCCATCGCTGCTGCCTCTCAGAATGAACATGAACGGGAAGTTGGAGCAGAAGTAGAACAGCCAGGACTTGAACCAAGTACTCTGATTTGGGAAGTGGGTGTCCTGAGTAGCTGTGCTAAACATCCATCCTGATTTTTATATCTCAAAAGCACACACCCATACAAACAGAGAATGTTATTCTCTTGTTTTTTAAATTTGTTGAAAATCATGTACCAAGTTTGTCCTTGACTTTTTAGTGTGTGTGAGTGTGTGTGTGTAAGTGACAGGCTTCTTTTCTTTTACTCGAGAGGGAGAGGGAGAGAGAACATCCATCTGCTAGTTCACTCCTCACAGGTCTGCAGCTGCGATTCCCAGGCTGAAGCTGGGAGCTAGGACTCGATCCAGGTCTTCCACGTGGTAACTGAGCCATCACTTGCTGCCTTCTAGGGTGCACAGGAGCAGGAAGCTGAGACTGGGAGCAGCGCCAGTACTCAAAAACCTTTGAACCCGAGTGCTCTGTCATAGAACACGGTGTCTTAACCTCTAGGCCAAATGATTGTCCCACTAGTTTTGACATAGAAGTTGTCAGTTTTGTGTGGTGAATATGTGATTTTCCCCTATGATGTCTTCCACTTCTCTTTAAAAAGTTGTTTTTTAACTTGGAAGGCATGGATGGAGACAGAGTGGGTGAGAGCGCGCACACGAGGGAGAGGGAGAGGGAGAGGGAGAGGGAGAGGGAGAGGGAGAGGGAGAGGGAGAGGGAGAGGGAGAGGGAGAGGGACTTAACCCTGGTCTCCCACGTAGGAAGTAGGAACCAAATCGGCGAAGACATCAACTGCCTTCCAAATTCTACATGGCAGGAAGCTGGAGTGATTTATTTATTTGGAAGGCAGAGTTACAGAGAAGCAGAGGCAGAGAGAGAGAGAGATGTTCCTCTGTTGGTTCACTCCCAAAATGGTCACAATGACTGGAGCTGGGCCAATCCAAAGCCAGGAGCTTCTTCTGGGTCTTCTACATGGGTGCAGGGGCCCAAGGACTTGGGCCATCTTCCACTGCTTTCCCAGGCCATAGCAGAGATCTGGATCAGAAGAGGAGCAGCCTGGATACAAGCTGGCACCCATATGGGATGCTGGCACTGCAGGTGGCAGCTTTATCCACTATACCATAGCACTAGCCTCGTCCTTGTCTATTTTGAGTCTTGATTATTAAAATTATTCAATTATAGTCACATTTTTTGGGTATTCATTAAACAGTTGTTTGCATTTGATTATGAATTTCTCCCTTGATTTTTTTATGTGTAATATGGTGTCAGGGTCCAAAGAAACAATTTTCTCCATTTCTTTCCAGAAGAATTCACTGGGGCTGGCACTGTGGCATAGCAAGTAAAGCTACTGCCTGTTGCACTGGCATCCCATACAGTTGCTGGTTCAAGCTCCTGCTGCTCCACTTCCTATCCAGCTCCCTGTTAATGTGCCGGGGAAAGAGCAGAAGATGGCTCAAGTCCTTGGTCCCTGCACCCACATGGGAGACTTGGATAAAGCTCCTGGCTCTTGGCTTTGGTCTGGCCCAGTCCTGGCTGTTGAGGCCCTTTGGGGAGTGAACCAGCAGATGGAAGACCTCTCTCTCTCTCTGTCCCTCACTCCCTCCCTCCTTCCCCCTCCCCCCCCCCCCCACTTCTGTCTCTGCTTCCCTGTAACTCTGATTTTCAAATAAATAGTTTAAAAGATATTTTTTCATATTTTTTTATTTAGTAAATATAAATTTCCAAAGTACAGTTTATGGATTACAATGGCTCCCCCCCCCCATAATTTCCCTCCCACTCACACCCTCCATCTCCTGCTCCCTCTCCCATTTAAAATATATTTTTTAAAATTATTTGTAGGGTCTCTGTCTTTAATGTACTGTACACTGTTATTTAATGCTATAACTAGTACTCCAACAGTATTTTTTCACTTTGTGTTGCTATGTGGGGGTAAACTGTTGAAATCTTTACTTAATATATACTAAACTGATCTTCTGTATATAAAGAGAATTGAAAATGAATCTTGATGTGAATGGAAGGGGAGAGGGAGTGGGAAAGGGGAGGGTTGCAGGTGGGAGGGAAGTTATTGGGGGGGAAGCCATTGTAATCCATAATCTGTACTTTGGAAATTTATATTCATTAAATAAAAGTTAAAAATTATTTGAAAGGCTGAGTTAGAAGGAAGGGCAGAGATCTTCCATCTGCTGGTTCACTACGCAAATGACCACAAGGACTAGGGCTGGGTCAGACTGAAGTCAGGAGCTTTTTCTGGGTCTCCCACATGGGTGCAGGGGCCCAAGGACTTGGGCTATTTTCCACTGCATTCCTAGGTGCATTAGCAGAGAGCTGGATGGGAAGTGGAGCAGCCAGGACTCTTTAAGTGCTGCCCATATGGATGCTGGCATCGAAGGTGGCAGCTTTACCCACCACACCACAATGCTGGTGCCTCCAAATGACTTTACAGCTATATATAGGTTCTTCCTAAATGTTTTCCTAACAGGCCAAGGAAAAAGGTAATCCCACAGGGTGGATTCAGCTGGCAGTGCAGCTAGACTGTTTTCTTTTTCTTTCTCTGTCTTTCAAATAAATAAAATCTTAGAAGTAGAGACAGAGAGAGGTCTTCCATCCGCTGGCTCACTGCCCAAATGACTGCAACAGCTGATCTCAGCTAATCCAAAGCCAGGAGCTTCTTCTGGGCCTCCCACATGGAGACAGGGGTCCAGTGACCTGTGCTGTCCTCTGCTGCTGTCCCAGGCACACTAGCAGGGAGCTGAATCCATAGTGGAGCAGCCAGGGTTCAAACCAGTACCTGTATGGGATGCCAGCACTGCAGGCCGGGGCTTTAACCCACTGCACCACAGTGTTGGCCCTGGACTGTTGTCTAACTCTGCCCATCTGGCTACAGTGACCTGGAGCTTAGCAGAGTCCAATCTGGAGTTTGCAGGGCAGCTGAGAGCGGTTTGCTGTTGCCCTCTCCCTAAACTCCAAGGACTGCGCAGCTCCAGTAGAAAAGCTCTAAAGCAAAGGCAGGTTCACAGATCTGGCCTCAGTGCTGTTCAGAATGCCCTTTGCTGCCAGCATGGCTGGCTCCTAGGCTGCCTGGCTTGCCGGAGGTACTCCCTGCTGTGGGTGTTGCCACCAGCTTCCACATGTTCTGTAGTTAGGGAGACCAATTGTCAACACCTTGAGGCCCTAGCTTCAGCCTTAAGGGACAGAAACTGAAAGAAAAGAAAAAAAAAAAACCTAATGATGTCTCCTGAACCTGTTCATGAGCTCCATCCTGATCCTTTAAATGGAGATTTGACCATAAAACACAGCTGCAGGAAACAGCACCTGCCACAATATTTGCCCAGGGTCTCTTACATTTGGAATCCTTAATCTGGGTTTTTCAGTCTTTGGCCTTGCACTTCCTGTTATCTTGTGCCATCTCTTTCTGTCGTTGGCTGCAGGTTTGGACTTAGCTCTCACCTCAGTTGATTCTAATGTTACTGTAACGGTAGGTAAAAGGCGTTCTGTCAGTCTGCATCCCAGAGAGCTTCACCAAGTGCTCTAGTAGCTGTCTTCCCAAGGAGGAGGCACGTAAGCTATGGTTCTCCTCTAAGGCACAGCAGCTATGGAACGATCTGTATGGAGGACAGAAACTGGCAATCCAACTCCGTCCTAACAACTCACAGGCCCTTCCATGCACCTTGGACAGGTTACTAGGAAATATTGGAGAGATGGCAAGACAGAAGGGACTTGGGACATCCATGTGCCTTCTGGTCCATCTAGCTCTCACTTTGTCATGAGGGGGCACATAATAAAGGCAGAATTGTCTGCCCCACCAGATGAATTGACTCCACTCCAGTGACCAATAGGTTTCCAGATGGGTCAATCAAAGGCTTTCCCATCATGCATTTGGGTCAGCAATTTGATATGTGGGAAGTACAGTACACATTTCAGTTCACTGTGGTTGACTTCCTACACAAGTAAAACCACAGATCAAAGTGGTTTCAGACACTTAATAGGTTAGACATTCTAGAAGTCTTTTATTAGTCCACGTAATCTAGGTGTGGTTCCTCCCAGGATTGAGACTCTGAGCCATGTACAGTATCACTTCGAGCATGATCTTTCAGTACTCAGAAACCATGCTGAAGTCCTTGCTGCGGCCATCGGCCTTCCCATTGCTGGCCCTGGCCTACTACTCTGCTCTCATCTCTCCTACTGCCCCCTAACTCGGTCTGCTTTTTTTTTTTTTATTAAACTTTTATTTAATGAATATAAATTTCCAAAGTATAGCTTATGGGTTACAATGGCTTCCCCCCTCCCATAACTTCCCTCTCGCCCGCAACCCTCCCCCCTCCCGCTCCCTTTCCCCTTCCATTCATGTAAAGATTCATTTTCAATTCTCTTTGTATACAGAAGATCAGTTTAGTATATATTAGGTAAAGATTTCAACATTTTGCCCATATAGCAACATCAAGTGAAAAAACTACCATTGGATTACTAATTATAGCATTAAATAGCAATGTACAGCACATTAAAGACAGAGATCCTACATAATTTTTTTTTTCAAAATAATTAATTTTCTATGCCATTTCCATTTTAACACCAGGTTGTTTTTTTTTTTTTCATTTCCAATTCTCTTTATATACAGAAGATCACTTCAGTATATAATTAGCAAAGACCTCATCAGTCTGCGCCCACACAGAAACGCAAAGTATAAAAATACTGTTTCAGTACCAGTCATAGCATCACTTGGCTTTAGACGACACATTAGGGACAGATCCCGCATGGGGTGTAAGTACACAGTGACTCCTGTTGCTGACTTAACAATTTGACACTCCTGTTCATGGCGTCAGTAATCTCCCTAGGCTCTAGTCATGAGTTGCCAGGGCTATGGAAGCCTTTAGAGTTCGCTGACTTTGATCTTATTCCGATAGGGTCATAGTCAAAGTGGAGGTTCTCTCCTCCCTTCGGAGAAGGGTACCTCCTTCTTTGATGGCCCCGTTCTTTCCACTGTTATTTGAAAGTGTTACACACAGAGAGAGACACAGAGACAGAGAGACAGAGAGAGAGACAGAGAGACAGAGTGAGACAGAGAGGTCTTCCATCTGATGGTTCACTCCCCAATTGGCCTCAATGGCCAGAACTGCACCAATCTAGAGCCAGGAGCCAGGAGCTTGCTCCAGGTCACCCACTCGGGTGCAGGGGCCCAAGGACGTGGGCCATCTTCTACTGCCCTCCTGGGCCACAGCAGAGAGCTGGATCAGAAGAGGAGCAACAGGGACTAGAACCGGTACCCATATGGGATGTCAGCGTATTAACCTGCTGTGCCACAGTGCGGCCCCAACTCAGTCTGCTTTAACCACATGCCTTACCCAGGGTGCTTCTAGATATCCCAGCTCATTTCCCTTTGCCTGTTGCATTCTCTTCCCAGGCTTATAATAATGTAGTGATCCTCACTTTGTTCAGGTCTTTACAAATATCTCCTTAGCAGTTCCCTGATCACCCTAGTAAAATAGCAGCCTCTGTGTTCTCAGTTCCCTGCTGTATCTGTCCTCACAGCACTTAACTCATCGGATGCTTCATTCACACACAGTTGCTGATTGTCTCCAAGTTGTGAAAGCAAAAATGTTACTTTGCTCTTCTTAATGTTTCTCTACCTTGATCTGTGTTTGATACAGCAGATATTCAACAACTTGTAGCTTTAAAATATTCATAGTTAACACTTAGCTACAGAAATACCACCTTCTAAGAACTCGTTGTAACTTGATTCCCACCTGTGATTATCATGTTTGGAAGGTGGTTTTTAGTCTAATCGACATAGGATTGTAGAAGAAGAAAAATCCTGGAAAAGAGTTTTTAATGAGAATCACAAGTGAGGATCTTTACACGTATTAGCTGATGAATCCACATGTAGCTCTTTAAGGCAGGCGTTATCTCCGTCATAACAAAGACCACTGAGGCACTGTCAGATTGTAACTTGAATAACGCCATGTTCTAAAGATGTCCGCTCCAGGAACTCAGACCTACCTGACCCCAACAACCAGGGTTTCTCCTGTCCTGGTCCATTGCCTCCCATGGGATATTATCAGCAGTGCTTAACATCCATCATCCATTCAGAACAAGAGAGCTCAAGTTATTTGCTCCCAGGTGCACTCCAGAGAGCTGCTATTGGTCCCTCGGCTTTCTGATACCCACCCACCTCACCCAGCAAGTGATGACAAAAAGTAAAGCATGAGATGAGATGTTTGCACCCTTCTCCTAGGGCCTGTGACTAAAAACCTTGACATATTTTTACCTCTTAAGATTTCATTTCTTTCTTTGAAAGGCAGAGAGAAGGGGGAAGGTGTGTCCCATCCACTGGTTCAATCCCTAAATGGCTTCAACAGCCAGAGCTGGGAACCTGAAGCCGGGAGTTAGAGGCTGCTTCTGGGTCTCCCACATGGGTGCAGGGGCCCAAGGACTTGGGCCATCTTCTGCTTTCTCAGGCATGTTAACAGGAAGCTCAATTGTAACTGGAGCAGCCAGGACTCGAACTGGTGCCCGGATGAGATGCCACAGACTGCAACTTTACCAGCTACACCACAATACCAGCCCTTCCACATCCTACAGTGTTGATTGTGAGTTCTCATCTTTCTTTTTATTTTTTTATTTGACAGAGTTAGAGAGAGAAAGGTCTTCCTTCTGTTGGTTCACCCCCCAAATGGCCGCTATGGCCGGAGCTATGCTGATCTGAAGCCAGGAGCCAGATGTTTTTTCCTGGTCTCCCATGTGGGTGCAGGGCTCAAGCACTTGGGCCATCCTCCACTGCACTCCCGGGCCACAGCAGAGAGCATGGACTGGAAAAGGAACAACCGGGACTAGAACCTGGCACCCATATGGGATGCAGGTGGAGGGTTAACCAAGTGAGCCATGGCACCAGCCCTGTGAGTTCTCATCTTTCAAAGATGGTGGAGGGTCTGGGGTTTATGGGAAAGAATATCAAGACAGTTGGTTCTTTTTTTTTTTTTTTTTTGTAAATATAGCAATTACACACTTTTTAAAAAATTAATTTATTTGAAAGGCTGAATTAGGCAGAGACAGGGAGAGAGGGAGAGAGAGGTCTTCCATTTGCTGGTTCACTCCCCAAATGGCTGCAAGGGCCAGAGCTGGGCTGATCCGAAGCCAGGAGCTTCTTCCAGGTTTCCCACACGGGTGCAGGGGCCCAAGCACTTGAGCCATCTTCTACTGCTTTCCCAGGCCATAGCAGAGAGCTGGATCAGAAGTGGAGTAACCAGGACTTGAACTGGCGCCAATATGGGATGCTGGCACTGCAGGCATGGCTTTACCTGCTACACCACAGCGCTGATCCCAAGATAACTTCTTAAGAGAGAAAATACATATTCATTCTAGTTACAAAGCTGAGCACTATGGATGCAGGGATGAATAAATAAGACGTTGTCGGCTGGTGCCGTGGCTCAATAGGCTAATCCTCCGCCTGGCCTGCGGTGCTGGCACACCAGGTTCTAGTTCTGGTCGGGGCACCGGATTCTGTCCCGGTTGCTCCTCTTCCAGGCCAGATCTCTGCTGTGGCCCGGGAGTACAGTGAAGGATGGCCCAAGTGCTTGGGCCCTGCACCCCATGGGAGACCAGGAGAAGCATCTGGCTCCTGGCTTCAGATCAGTGTGGTACGCCAGCCGCGGCAGCCGTTGGAGGGTGAACCAATGGTAAAGGAAGACCTTTCTCTCTCTCTCTGTCCACTCTGCCTGTCCAAAAAAAAAAAAAAAAATTGTCTTTGATCTCAAGGAGTTAGACTACAAAGGGCCTTATACCTTATAGAACTAAAAATCATGCTACTACTATAAAACTTCAATTATCCACTACATACTATGTACATACTATACACTAACTACATACTATGCATTGTGTTATATGCTTAGGGTAGCAAATAAAAATTTTGATCAAAACCAGACATGGGGGCCGGCGCTGTGATGCAGCGGGTTAAAGCCCTGGCCTGTAGTGCTGGCATCCCATATGGATGCCAGTTCTAGTCCCGACTGCTCCTCTTCCCATCCAGCCCTCTGCTATGGCCTGGGAAAGCAGTAGAAGATGGCTCAAGTGCTTGGGCCCCTGCACCCATGTGGGAGACCTGGAAAAAGCTCCTGGCTCCTGGCTTCAGATTGGTGCAGCTCCGGCCATTGCCGCCATCTGGGGAGTGAACCAGCAGATGGAAGACCCCTCTCTCCCTCTCTCCCTGCCTCTGCCTCTCTATAACTCTGCCTTTCAAATAATAACTCATTAAAAAAAAAAAAAACATGACTCCTGCTCTCAGGAAACTTGCAGTCTAATGAGGGGCATAGCAAATAAACACATGTACACACAGTGCTGTGAGGGTCCACAATTAGGCAAGATGGGCTTAATCGTAGATGAAGGGACTTTAACACCCGATTAGTGATTCTTGATTAAATGCTGCTTCAATTGAGATTGAAATATCAGAGTTTACCAGGCAACAAGGGCAGGGAGGAACATTCCGGGCACATCAAACAATGGGACCAAAGAGTCTGTTGCCAAAGGATAGATGGTGAGCAGGGGGTCTCCAAAGGAGGTCAGTGTGGTTGGAGAGGGGACACTAAGCACAGGGATCAGGCAGCCTGGGAGGGAGGCAGGAGCAGACCTCCTGGGGGTTGTGTGAGGTCTGACACCTGCGCTCACATCACGATCCTGCAGTGCACTTTCCCTGTTGGTTTCTGGGTTAATGTCCATGCCACTGACATTGAACCTTGAAGCCGAGATTTTTATTGTACCAGCAAGCAGGAGGAAGACGGATCACCAGGAGCCACGTTGAAACCAAGGCTCTGTCTCTCTACCACCCAAGTGACACTGAGGGAGGAAGAGCTTGGCTGAATCTTTGCCCTCAGAGTGGCTGTGGGGTAGTAGAGTAGCAGGCTGCTCTGGGAGCCCGTCGAGGTAGTTGTAAATTCCTCACCTGCTAGGTTCCTCAGCTATTACACGGGAATCCCCTATTTCCTTCTAAGAGTTCTTGAGAGATTTAGATGAGAAAATGTGTTGTAGCATTTACTACCGTGTTTGGCTGATAGCAGGTGTTTGATCTGTTAATAGTGTGGTTATCTCCCAAGGTTATTAAGATCTGCTAAGTTTATGTGGAGGCAATAGGCTGAGGCTCCTCTGTGGAGTCCTGTTTCTCCTGTGGGGAGCCAGGACCCTACTTTTTCAAAGCCTGTCCTACTGACCCTTAAGAAAACCAGGCCACTGCCGCCTTCATCAGCCTGATGCACTAAGAGCCCTGTGATTTCTTTTAAACACACCTGGCACTTTTGCTCTGGGCAGCATGTTTTGCTTTATGGCTGTCTGCATCGGGAAATCTCTGTGTCATACCAGGCTGGGAAGCCCTGCACAGGACAAACCCACCACGCCCAGCCTGGGCTGGCCCTGCCACTGCCCGCCAGCCCTCTGCCCAAAGCTGTTCACGGCGAGGCGGGACGGGCCAATCAGAAGAAGTTTGGCCCTTTGCAGTTTCCGTCCGCTCACTAGGAGGCGCTGCGGCGGCGGCGACGGCGGCGGCGGCGGCGGCGGCTGGAGCTGTCGCGGGCTGGGGCGGTTGGGCTGGCGGGTGAAGCGCGTGGCCATGGAGTGGGGCTCTGAGTCTGCGGCTGTGAGGCGGCACCGCGTCGGCGGGGAACGTCGGGAGGGACCGGAGAGGGAGGCCCTGGCGCAGGAGCCCCCGGCGGAGGCGTGCAGCGGCGCGAGGACGCGGAAGAGGAGCGCCGGGGCCGCGGGGACCGGGCTGTCCGAGGCGCGCACGGCGCTGGGGCTCGCGCTCTACCTGCTCGCCCTGCGGACGCTCGTGCAGCTCTCGCTGCAGCAGCTCGTGCTGCGCGGGGCGGCTGGGGACCGCGGCGAGTTCGACGCGAGCCGAGCCAGGTACTGTGCGCTCCCGCCCCGCGCGGCCCCTGCTCCCGCCCCAGGGCGCCGCACCTGTGCGCACCCGCTCCTGGCGCTGCGGCACCGGGCGCGGGGTCATCCACCATGCTTGGTCATCCACCATGACCTGTGTGCAGATGTGGCCCTCTCCCCACCCCCCCTCCATCAACTTCTGGAGCAGCTTCCACTTTGTGCTCGGGCCTCCTGCTTTCCAGAAGGAGAGGTGTTGGAGGGGGTTCGTGCAGTCTAATTTTTGGAGGGTCATAGTACCCAAACCTGAAGGCCCTGGAGTCTCTCCTTGGGAGGCTGACCGTTCGCAGTTCGCACGCAGTTCCAGAAGTTGTTAGCTCCCTGCAGCTCTTCCCCCGACCCCGCCACCCCCGCCACAGTGCCGGTGTAAGACCTGGCTTTTGGTTTGGTTTGGTTTTGATTGCAGCTTTTAAAAGGCCTTTAGCCGTGCCAGACGAGGTGATTAAGTCAAAGAGTTTGTAACCCAGGTCTGTCCAAGCTCATGAGATCATAAGCCAGCAGGAAGAGGTCTCAGCAGCCACTGTGCTTTAAAAACTCCTCTTTGACTGCAAAGTGCTGAAAGCTTATTTTGTTAATGGCTTTCTGGAACACACCCCGGTCACCTTTTTCCCCTGAACTTGCAATGCAATGAAAAGGCCAAAAAAGAAAAAAAAAAAAAGTTTTCATTAGGCGTAGACTTGGGCTTGGCCTGAGTTGAAGTTATTAGGCTCTGTGTGCTTGCTAGGAGGCCAGGGTCCACCCCTCACCATCAAAAGTGTTTCTTTGCTTGTTTAACCTCTTGACTTGCTTCTCTTTGTTCATTGGTTTCTGCTGCTTAGAACCAGTAACCCAGAATCCCATGATGCCCAGTGAAGTTGTATGCTGTCACACAATTTGAATACAATCTTTAGTCTATATTGATTTGATGGAATTGGGAGAAGTTGAAAATGGAGTGAGTGAAAAGAACCCTTAAATCAAGAGAGGCAAAATAAAATGGGAATTTATAAGTGATTTTCACAAGTGTCTGAAATAATTAAAGGCAGGTTTTTTTTTTTTTAATTTTTTTTTTTTTTATTTCCTGGAAAGGTGGAGTTATAGAGAAAGCTCTTCCATCCACTAGTTCACTCTTTAAATAGCTTGGCAGGGGCTCAAGCACTTCGGCCATGTTCCACTGCTTTCCCAGGTGCATTAGCAAGGAACTGGATAGGAAGTGGAGCAGCCAGGACTTGAATCATCACCTAAATGGGATGCCAATGTCTCAGGCAGTAGCCTAACCTACTGTGCCAGTCCCAGTCTTTGTTACTTGAGAAGTCAAAGAACTGAGCTTAATGGGGGAGGAAGGAGTGTGTGGTGGAAATGTTAACATGCTAAGCCTTAGTTTTACAGCGGTAAGCCTTAGCCATAGTCCTTGTTTTGCTTACTTCCAGGGATTATCTTGAACACATAACATCAATTGGCCCCAGGACCACAGGGAGTCCAGAAAATGAAATTCTGACGGTTCGCTACCTTTTGGAGCAGATTAAACTGATTGAAGCTCAAAGCAGCAGCCTTCACACGATCTCGGTGGATGTGCAGCGGCCCACGGGCTCCTTCAGCATTGACTTCTTGGGGGGTTTCACGAGCTACTATGACAACATCACCAACGTTGCGGTGAAGCTGGAGCCCAGAGGTGGAGCCCAGCATGCCGTCCTGGCCAACTGTCACTTTGACTCAGTGGCGAACTCACCAGGTATGTACTTCTGTTTAAGTCGTTCAGAAGTCATCATGGCCCAGAAAGATTATTTTTTAAAAAGATTTACTAATTTATTTGAAAGACAAAATGTCCAAGAAAATGTCCATCTGCTGGTTTACTCCCCAAATGGCTGCAACAGCCAGGCTGAAGTTAGGAGCCTGGAACTCCATCCGGGTCTCCCACGTGAGTGGCAGGGGTGTAAGCACTTGGGCCGTCTTTTGCTGCCTTCCCAGGTGCATTAGGGAGAATCTGGATGGGAAGCAGAGCAGCCAGCATTCAAAGTGGCTCTCTGATAGGGGATGTCAGCCCCACAAACCTTATTTTCATTGTGATGGAAGAGGCAGGATAATTAGAATAGTATCAGTTAAGGCTCTAACCTTTTAGTATTCTCTCAGGTGCTTTTTTTTTATTTTAAAGATTTATTTCTTTGAAAGTCAGAGGTACACAGAGAAAGAGAGGGAGAGAGAGAGAGCGAGTGAGCGAGCTTCCATCCACTGTTTCGCTTCCCAAATGGATGCAACAGTCAGAGCTGTGGCGATCTGAAGCCAGGAGATTCTTCTGGAAGATCCAGAAGATCAGCACCGGTCAGACACAGTGGGTGCCGGAGCCCAAGGACTTGGGCCATCTTCTATAGCCCTCCCAGGCCACAGCAGAGAGATGGACTGGAAGTGGAGCAACTGGGACTAGAACCCGGTGCCCATATGGGAAGCTGGCACAGCGGGCAGCGGCTTTACCCACTATGCCACAGCGTCAGCCCCAGGTGCTTTATTTTTATTTTTTAAAGACTTATTTATTTATTTTAAAGAGTTACATAGAGAAGGAAAGGCAGAGAGAGAGAGAGAGAAAGAGAAAGAGAGAGGTCTTCCATCTGGCTAGAGCTGCACAGATCCAAAGCCAGGAGCCAGGAGCTTCCTCTGGGTTTCCTATGTGGGTGCAGGGGCCCAAGGACTTGGACCATCTTCTACTGCTTTCCCAGGCCACAGCATAGAGCTGGATTGGAAGAGGAGCAGCCAGGTCTTAAACCGGCACCTATCATATGGGATGCAGCGCTTCAGGCCACGGCGTTAACCTGGTGTGCCACAGCACCAGCCCTGGAGCTTTATTTTTTTAACAGTAATGCCAGCAACCCAGTGATAGGACAGAGAATGTTTCTGGTCGACTGAGCAGCAGCCTATCCGTGTTACCAGACAGTGTGTCCCTGTGTCCTGGGGTAAGGCTGTGCCACTTCGGTTGTTTGCTCAGCTGGGTGTTGTCCTAGGCTCAGGGGCTACCCCTGCCTTGAAGGAATGCATGCGCTGGAGGACGTTCCTTGCAGCAGTTTCTGCTGACCTGTGAAGGGAGGACTCTGGTCCACGGGAGTACCATGCTGTTAGAGTGCCTACTTAATCTGAAAATACTTCAGGTGGATTAGAAAGCTTGATGTTTAGCACAGAGTGTGACACAGTGAATGTTTGTCAAGTGAGTGAGAATCACCTACGTTGAACTCCTGTCTTTAAACAACAAGATTCCTCAGAAAACTATTTGCGGTAGTTAGAGAGATTGTAAGAAGAGAAGAAGACATACAGCATTTTGCAGTGCTCTCACGTTTCTGTAGACAGAAGGCCTGAGACAGTGTGTGGCCCCACCCCTTCTCGGACAGAGGAGTAAGTGTGGCTGCTCAGCACCGGTCAGACACAGAGCAGGTGCTAGGTTTCCTGGCCCGTCAGTCTTTTCAGTTGCACAGGAAAGGAAGCAGGGTGTTAGAATACAGTTGCTGCTCCCTTGCTTACTGTCGTCTTGCCTCAGTTTTCATTGTGGAGTGGAGAAAAATCATAGTACTTTCCTAACGGCATCGCTGGGAGGATTAAGTATCAATGAAACACTGCAGTGGCACCCGGCGGGGGATGCTCCTCCTGCCTCCCTCTCTCAGGCTGCCACGTGTTATCTCATAGTAATACTTCCGAACTGCTTGAATTCATAGCAGGCCCAAGTAAACATCCACGCTATGTAAACTAGAAAGTAAAATGTGCTTACTCGATAAAATGTGTACTAGAATGTCTTTAATTAGAAAGCTTTACCTTGGGCCAACAGCATGGTGCAGTAGGTTCATCCTCTGCCTGCGGGGCCGGCATCCCATATGGGTGCCGGTTCTAGTCCCGGTTGTTCCTCTTCCAGTCCAGCTCTCTGCTGTGGCCCGGGAAGGCAGTGGAGGATGGCCCAAGTGCTTGGGCCCTGCACCCGCATGGGAGACCCAGAAGAAGCTCCTGGGTCTGGATTGGCACAGCTCCGGCTGTTGCGGCCAATTGGGGATGGAAGACTCGCTCTGTCTCTGCCTCTCACTGTCTGTAACTCTGCCTCTCAAATACATGAAAATTAAAAAAAAACAAAACAAAAAAACCTATTTGAGAGGCAGAATTACTGAGAGAGGGAGAGACAGAGATGCTCCATCTGTTGGTTCACTTTTTGGTTCTAATTTTAGTATATGTGCTGCCGAAGCAAGCGCAGTTAGTTCACTTCTCAAATGGCTGCAACAGCAGGGACTGGGCCAGGCCGAAGCCAGGGGTCAGGATCTGTAACCTGGGCTCTCATGTGGGTGGTAAGGGCCCAAGTACTTGAGCAATCTTCCATTGCCTTCCCAGGAAGCTGGATTGGAAGCAGAGCAGCTGGAATTTGAACTGGCACTTGAGATACAGCATGCTGGCACTGCAAGCAGCAGCGTAACCTGCTCCACCACAGTGCCAGCCCATTAGAAAACTTTATGATTGCATTTAGAATGTCCCTTTTTTAGGACTCGGTATATACTCATTTGTTATATAAAAGCACAATTGCCTTTGTGCTGGGGAAGCCAGTGTTCTTTTATGTCTTTCAAAGCAGTAATAGAATGTTTCTCTGTGTGTATGATTATGATGCTGAAATTCTTGAGGGGGCAAATAAGAGCATTATATAATATTATGTAAGTATCAGAGACAGAGGGAAGAAAAAATGATTTTCCTCTCCCTTTATCATTCGTAGCTGGGTAAGACAAAGACAGATAAACAAGAGAAACACTAACAGAAGTTTATTAACATGCATACCTCATGGGTAGAAGGGCGATACCACAGGAATAATGAGTAAATTGCAGAGAGGTGGTTTAGACTCTGCTTATATGGTGTTTACAACAAAGAACTATTCATTTCTGGAGTCCTTACAAAGGAAAGGACCTTGACTCTATAGAGTGGCACATTGTAGGAAAGCAAATACCTGGTGTATGAAGGTAGTAAATTTTGTCAAGTAGATTCTTCTCATACTGTCTCGACTCTGATAAGGGTCAAAAGTTGTCTTTGGTGTTCCACCTTCGTCTGTCCTTGTAGAGAAGGGGGGAGGGACCCGTTCCTAAATTTATGTCCTTTTTTTGCAGATGTGGGGGTTGAGGAGGAGGGCAGAGAGCTTTTCTATATTTTCTCCTCAATTGCCTTCAGCTCACAATAATCCTTATTTCCAGGTGGTGAATTCTACATTCAAAGGCATTGTGCAGGATGTTATAAACTGCATATATAGCCTGGTCATGAAGGGTTGGCTTTTTTGTGGGTCATTAGAATCCATTTTTAACTTTTTTTTTTTTTATCGAGTTACTTACTTGAAAGGCAGTGAGGGGGGGGGGGGGGGAGGATACAGAGGGAAATTTTACATCCTCTGGTTCATTCCCCAGGTGGCTGCAGCAGCTGGAGCTGGACTGGTCTGAAGCCAGGAGCTTCATTCAGGTCTCCCATGTGGGTGCAAAGGACCCAAGCACTTGGACCATCTTTTGCTTTCCCAGGCATGTTAGCAGGGAGCTGGATCAGAAATGGAGCAGCTGGGACTCAAGTTGGCACCCATAGGAGATGCTGGCACTGCAGATAGTTGCTTTACCTGCTGTGCCACAGCGCTGGCCCCCAACTTTTAACTACAGTTTTATAAGAGTACCATACCAACAATTTAAAGGAAATCTCTATAAATAAGTTGATGAAAACAGTGTTTTGGGGCCGGTGCTGTGGCGCAGTGGGTTAATGCCCTGGCCTGAAGTGCCAGCATCCCATATGGGCGCCAGTTCGAGACCCAGCTGCTCCACTTCCTGTCCAGCTCTCTGCTATGGCCTGGGAAAGCAGTGGAAGATGGCACAAGTCCATGTGGGAGACCCGGAAGAGGCTCCTGGCTCCTGGCTTTGGATCGGTGCAGCTGATGGGGAGTGATGGGGAGTGAACCATCGGAAGGAAGACCTCTTTCTCTCTCTCTCTCTCTACCTCTCCTCTCTCTGTGTTACTCTAACTTTCAAATAAATAAAAAATCTTTAAAAAAAAAAAACATGGCCAGCGCCGCGGCTCACTAGGCTAATCCTCCGCCTTGCGGTGCCGGCACACCGGGTTCTAGTCCCAGTCAGGGCACCGATCCTGTCCCGGTTGCCCCTCTTCCAGGCCAGCTCTCTGCTGTGGCCAGGGAGTGCAGTGGAGGATGGCCCAAGTGCTTGGGCCCTGCACCCCATGGGAGACCAGGATAAGCACCTGGCTCCTGCCATTGGAACAGCGCGGTGCGCCGGCTGCAGCGCGCCTACCGCGGCGGCCATTGGACGGTGAACCAACGGCAAAAAGGAAGACCTTTCTCTCTATCTCTCTCTCTCACTGTCCACTCTGCCTGTCAAAAATAAAAATAAATAAATAAATATTAAAAAAAACACCATAAAACAGTGTTTCAGGGGTTGGCATGGTAGTGCATGGATAAGGCACAGCTTGTGTTGCTGACATCCCATACCAGAGTGCCAGTTTGAGTTCTGGCTGCTCTACTTCCTATCCAGCTCCCTGCTAATGCATCTGGGAAAGCTACAGAAGATGGCCCAAGTACCTGGGCTCCTGCACCCAACTGGAAGACCCAGATGGAGTTCCTGGCTCCTGGCTTCAGGCTGGGCCAGCCACGGCCACTGTAGCCATTTGGGGAGTGAACCAGCAGGTAGAAGATTTCTGTCTCTGTCTTTCTCTCAGTGTCACTCTTTCAATAAATCAATACATTAAAACAGTTTTCCATACATCCATCAAGTAGACTTCCATGTAAATCACTTTAGTGGGTGAACTAATTGAAGCTTGAATGTTTTTGCAAAGTTCTAGTAATTTATCTGGGACTTGGGAACTGATACCAAGTGAGTAAGGTTACCCACAGAAAGGCCTTTGTCATTTTCTTGTCTGTTGCATGGCTTCTATCAGGTCACTGATAGAAGAGACACTGGGGGTGGCTTCAATTTCAGGGTTAATTCTAAGTGGAAAAGGATGGTGGTTAACCACTCAGCCCTGTGAGATACTGTCTGCTGACTTTCCTTCACTTTCTTAAAGGTATCTGACCCTTCTCTAGTTCCCTTCAGACACCAGAACCCATTAAAGGGAAGATTAATGGGTAATTGAACTTTTTATTAAGTTCTACAAACATAGATACATACCATTCAGTTGTCCTCTTTTGTATTTTGAGAAAAAGAAACATTGTGTTACTTTTATTTTAAAATGATTTACAGTCTCAAGTCAAAAAAATATTGCTTTTGGTTTTCTGAAGGGGACACTTTTATTAGTAGTAACATATACTTCCTTCTTGAGAGTAATTGGTTTCACCTTGACTAACATGCACTTAAGTAATCACTACCAAGACAAATGTGGTTAATAGCAGCTTGTTTGACTAGGGGTGCGGTCTAGAGTTTGATAGAGCCCACAGAGGCATTTGAGCTGGCAGAGCCTTAGGTTTCCCAACAGGAGAAGGAAAAACCAACCTGGACTGCTTAGGAGGTGCTAGGCACGGTGCATCTTGTCTGATCCTTTGAGTAAAAAACTCTGAGGTAGATATCACAACCAGGAAGTAGCGGAGTGAGATGACACAGCTAAAATATATTTCTGTGTGTTTTGCTCTAAAGCGCTGCCTCCTGTGTATAAATCCAGTGTTACTATTTTTATTTTGATTTAATTTTTTTAATCATTTACTTGAGAGGCAGTGAGAGGCAGAAAGAGAGCAAGCATGGTCCCATCAACTGATTGTCCAGATGCCTGCAAGGCTAGGCCAGCGACCAATCCGGAAACTCAAGGCTGGAATACAATCCAGATCTTCTGTGTGGGAGGCAGGGACTGAATGCTTGACCCATCGCCGCTGCCTCCTGGGGCCTGCGTTAGCAGGAAGCTGGAGTCGGGAGCTGGGAGTGGAATTTGGGCACCCCAGTATGAGATATGAGTGTCTTAGCCACTAAACTAAACACCCTCTACTCTAACTTTCTGTTACAGAAAATGTCAGTATTTACAAAAACGGAACTGCTCAGTGAACCCCAGTGTACCTGACAGCCAGCTTCATTAGACCAGTTTTTCTACTTCTACTCCTTGGTCTTAGCTGTATCAGTATTTGTCTATATTGCTGAAATACAAGGACCTTTTTTGACATAATTATAATACCATGAGTTATGTTAGCTAATAATTCCTTAATATCAAATAGCCTGTCATTTCTTTTACCTGCATCTTACATACTTTAATATGAAGCACTAAAGTTCTCTTCATAATCACCTTTAATTAACATAGAAAATTTGGGTCAAGAAGAGGTTAAAGGGTGGATGTGTAGCTTAGTAGTTAGGATACCAGGTACCTTACATCAGAGTACCGGATTCAATTCCCACTTCAGGCTTCTGCTTGTGGCGTCTTGCCAATGCAGCAGGCGGCAGCAGATGAAGGCTCGAGTAACTGAGTTCCAGCCACCTGGATTGGGTTCCCTACTCTGAGCTTTGGCCCACCCGGGACCCCACTGTTGCTGGCATTTGGGGAGTGACCCAGCAGATGGGGGGAGCTCCCTCTTCTCTTCCATCTCTCTGCTTTTCAAATAAGAGGAGGTTAAGCGGTTTGACTTAGTTATTTACTTGGTCAGTGCTGGGACCAGGGGTAGAACTTAGATCATTAGTCTCCTTTTGTGTGTCTTACGAGATTGGGTGTCTGTCTTTGTACTTCCCTATCATATGACCCCCCTCAAAGAAGCCTTAACAAAATGCTGCACTATCCAGACTGAATCCTCTGTAGATGTGGTATGATCTGTAGCCTGTATGAGACGGGCAAGAAGGGAGAGGTGGCAATTCCAGATGACGGAAGAAGCAGTACGCACCAGAAGTGAGACTACTGCTGAGGATGTGGAACCAGGATAAAGAAGGGGACAAATGGCCTGTGCTGCCGAGAATGCCAGTTTTCAGGGGGGACTGTAGGTCCCACCTGGTTAATATACATAATGAACAGATTGTGGCTGAGGGACTGTGTGGGCCTGGCGTGGTTCTAGGCACTGCTTGTAAGTCAGTGAGCAAATCAGACAAAGGGCTCTGCCCTCATGGCATTTACCTCTGGTGGCTGTAACTGTCACCTGATGATGGACGGAGCTATGCTGCTGGTCATGCAGGTGTCGCGCTGCTTCTCGGAGAGGCAGACCCCATTCCTGGCCCCAAGAGTTCCTCTGTGAATGTTTCCAAATCTGAGAAGCAAATCTGTGTTTCTGATTCGAAGGTGCCAGTGACGATGCGGTGAGCTGCTCCGTGATGCTGGAGGTCCTTCGTGTGTTGGCAACGTCTTCTGAAGCCTTGCATCATGCTGTCGTGTTCCTTTTTAATGGTGCTGAGGAAAATGTCTTGCAAGTGAGATTGTGCTGCTGTAAATACGAGGCTTAATTAATCGTGAGGGTGGTCACAGCTAACATTTATGCACGTTTACTCTTCATATGAGTAGTATCTTAAAGTGATACGCAAGGGAAATAGTACACCTGGCAGTCCTTTAAGAAATCCTTAGCTATTTAAGTAGGTACGTGCAGTACTGGAAGAACCCAGAGCCGGTCGTCTCGGCAGGGGCTCTCCTGAGGCATCATTACTTCTCAGGTTTTCTTTGACTCTGGCATTTGAGAGATGCTTAGGGCAGGCACAGATCATGAGTGCCCACCCATGTGGCTGTCTCTTCCTGTTGTCTTGCGCCTCTTATTTTGCGCAGCTTCACTCTTAGCAAGGAAGTGTGCTTATTACACACCAAGTGTTGCTCAAAGCTTGTTTGGCACCACTCCTTGTAATCAGGCTGCCTCTGTGAGGGGGACTTTCCGTTCAGCAAACTGCACCCAGCCATTATGCATAGAAGGAAAAACTAAGATGTTTTAGATACTGCCTTGGAATGGTGATTGTTTTTGTATTCCTTACCTTATCTAGATAGCCTCTCTGTCCTTAAAACAAGCAGAATCTGTTGACAGTTTAAGATTCTGTCACCCATGTTTGTTTTCTTCTCATTAAGGCCAGTCATGGTTTCATTACTCAGCACCCCTGGGCCAGCTTGATTCGTGCATTTATTAACCTGGAGGCAGCAGGTGTCGGAGGGAAAGAACTCGTGTTCCAAACAGGTATGTGTGGCTGTGCATTGTATATTTAATGCAGTTCTTGTTATGAAAGTGTAAAGTTTTTTTTTTTAATTTTTATTTTTGTTGACAGAGTGGACAGTGAGAGAGAGAAAGGTCTTCTTTTTTGCCATTGGTTCACCCTCCAATGGCTGCTGCAGCCAGTGTGCTGCGGCCGGCGCATCGCGCTGATCCGAAGCCAGGAGCCAGATGCTTCCTCCTGGAATGCCATGCGGGTGCAGGGCCCAAGGACTTGGGTCATCCTCCACTGCCCTCCTGGGCCATAGCAGAGAGCTGGCCTGGAAGAGGGGCAACCAGGACAGAATCCTGTGTCCCAACTGGGTCTAGAACCCGGTGTGCTGGTGCTGTAGGCATAGGATTAGCCTATTGAGCTGCGGTGCCGGCCGAAAGTGTAGTTTTGAACTTAAGCATTGTCTTTAATGAACAGTCTGTTGAATGAGCATTCTTTTTAAGGCATGAGACACTTGTAGCTTGTCTTTGTTAAACTTTTTAGCAAAATAATATTGATAGCAGCTAACACTTTTTTTCCTGAAGGTTGGTTTATTTACTTGCAAGAGAAAGTGAGAAACAGATCTTCCATCCTCTGGTTTACTCCTCAAATGGCCTTAATAGCTGGCGCTGGGCCAGGCTGAAGCTAGGAGCCAGAAACTTCTTCCAGGTCTCTCATGTGGGAGCAGGGGCCCAAGCACTTAGGTCATATTCTACTGCTTTTTCCCAGGCCATCAGCAGGGAGTTGGATTCACAATGGAGCAGCTGGGACTTGAACCAGTATCCATATGGGACCCCAGCATCATAGGCTGGGGCTTTTACCTGCTACACCATAGCACCAGCCCCAGCCTGGTTTTTTGCTTTTGTTTTTGTTTTAATATTTATTTCTTTTTCTGAAAGGCAGAGTTAGAGATCACTTCACAGATGGCTGCAATGGCCGGGGCTGGGTCAGGCCCAAGCCAGGAGCCTGGAAACTCTGTCCAGGTCTCGCATGTGGGTGGCAGGGGTCGTCCTCCACTGCTTTCCCAGGCACATTATCAGGTAGCTTGATTGAAAGGGGAGCAATTGAGTATTGAACTGGTGTTCATCTGGGAATACTGGGCATTGCAGGAGGTAGTTTAACCCACTGAACCACAGTGCTGGCCCCTAGTTAACACTTTTGTATAATGCTTATTTATATGCCAAATGTTATACAGAGCACTTTACATTAAATCACTAATCCTCAAAACAACATAAGGGATTAATATTATTGCTCTTTTTTTAAAAAAATTAATTTCTTTGAAATGCAGAATGAGGGGGCAGCGGGGAGAGATAGCATTGCATCCACTGGGTTACTCCTCAGATGCCTACAATGGCTGAGGCTTGAGTCAGGAACTCCATCTGGGCCTCCCATGTGTGTGTGTAAGGGCCTCTACAGCACCAGGAAGCTACATGGAAAGTGAAACAGCCGGGACTCCAACGCTGATACAGGATGCCAGCCCGTCCCAAGTGGCACCTTGACCCTATGTGCCACAGTGTGGCCCTGTTGTTTCTGTTGTACAGATGAAGGAACTGAAGCAAGAGAGTACAACTTGCTTAAGATTTCACAGTTGGTAAATGGCTCAACAGGACTAGAACCTAGTTAAGTCCAAGGTCAGAGACTTCATTTATTTACTTTGTAAGATTTATTTGAAAGAGAAAGATCTTCCAACTACAGGTTCACGCCCTAGTTGGCTGTAACAGCTGGGACTAGGCCAGAGTCTTTTACATGGGCTTAAGGGGCCCAAGTACTTGGGTCATCTTATACTGCCATTCCAGGCACATTAGCAGGGAGCTGGATCAGAAGCAGAGCAGCAGGGACTCAAACGACCTCTCTTCATATGGGATGCTGGAGTCACAAGTGGCAGTGTAACCCTCTGTGCTGCAACACTGGCCCCAGAGACTTAGTTCTTGACCACTAACCAGATTGTTCTATCTTTCTCTATTTTGGGTAAATAATAGAAATAATTTTACATAACAATGATTTCATGAACAAAAATGAGAAAATTTACTTACAGTTTAAGGTATTTAAATTTATCATGGAATTAACTTGAATGTCAAAAAAAACTAGTAATATTTAACCAGCCTGAAAAATAATTTTATAATTAAACTTATATAACAAGGTAAAATTGGTAAATACCAATATAATTGACATCTTAACAGAATTCAAAGCTCAGATTTGTAGTCAGTGTGCACTAAAATCTGACTTGAAGTTTCAGGCCATTTCCCTGCTCTGTTAGAAATTTGAGTAGCATATTTTATGTAGAAATGTAGCATTTGCTTGAAGTTTGTTGTGTTTTCTGTAAAATTGATTTACTTGAAAGGATTAGACACATACACACACATATAACACACATACAAACTGAGAGAGAAAGATCATTCTTTCTCTGGTTCACTTGCTTGCTGGCCACAATAGCCAATGCTGGGCCAGGCCAAGGCCAGGAGTTTCATCTGTGTTTCCTATGTGGGTGCAGGGGCTCAAGCATTTGGGCCATCTGCTGCTTTCCTAGGCATATTACTAGGGAACTAGGTTGGAAGTGGAGCAGCTGGGACTCAAAAACTGCCTCTCATCTGGTATGCTGGCATTGCAGGGCAGCAGCTTAACCTTGTTGCACGCTGGCCTGTTTTAGGAGTTCTAATATTGAGTGATGTGTTGGAGGGTGAGACGGGCTAGGAGAAATGAGTAAGGCAATCTGGAAGCCTGTTTTATGTGACTGTTTAAAGACATGATGTTGTTGATACATGAGCTATGCTAGACACCATGAGTTTTTAAAACCTGTACAATAACACATTTTCATGTTCTCCATTGAACTTACTTTAAACCTTTATCTTTTTTTTTTTTTAAAGATTTTTATTTATTTGAGAGGTAGAGTTACAGACAGTGAGAAGAAGAGACAGAGAGAAAGGTTTTCCTTCCGTTGGTTCACTTCCCAAATTGCCACAATGGCCAGAGCTGTGCCGATCCAAGGCCAAGAGCCAGGAGCTTCTTTCCAGTCTCCCATGTGGGTGTTGGAGCCCAAGGACCTGGGCCATCTTCCATTGCTTTCCCAGGCCACAGCAGAGAGCTGGATTGGAAGAGGAGCAGCCAGGACTTGAACCGGCGCCCATACGGGATGCCAGCGCTGCAGGTGGAGGACTAACCTATTGTGCCATGGCGCCAACCCCTACCTTTCAAAATGTATATTTTATGTCAGCTAAATATTTTTAAAAATTTATTTGAAAGGTAGAGAGATCAATCTTTCATCTTCTTTTTCACTCCCTAAATGCCTGCGACAGCCAGGGATGGTCAAGTTAAAGCCAGGAGCCAGGAATTCTATCCTGGTCTCCCAAATGAGTGTCCGCGCCCTAAGTACTTGGACCATCTTCTGCCCTTCCAGGTGCATTAGCAGTGAGCTGGATCAGAAGTGGCGTAGCTGGAACTCCACCTGGCTCCCCAATATGGAATGCCAATATCGCAAGAGGCAGCTTACTTAGTCTGCTGCTCCACTGTGCTGGCTCCCTTCATCTAAGTCTTTGAGAATCTCAAGGTCAGAAACGGCAAGTTTCTGTCTTCTTTCCAGCTCTCAGATTTTTGTGCTTCTTCATCATCTGGTGAGAACAAGCTGGGCTCTCATCTCTGTAGGAGTAAGAAGATGCTGTCCTGTTACCCGTTCTGTTTCCTGGGTAGCATTCAGGGCAGCATTGTCACAGCAGCAGCTGAGAACTCTGTGGGCACTGAGGGGACTCAGTCTTTGTTTTGTGTGTTTTTCCTATCAGAAGTGTACTATATGCTAAGGGCCATTATGCCAGTCCTTTTAATTAATGATGTCAGCCCTTTCCATTTGTGTCAATCCTTCTGTCAGCCCTTTTAATTTGTGTCAGTCCTTTTTTTTTTTTTTTAAAAAAAAAAAAAAGATTTATTTTGTTTATTTGAAAGAGTTAGAGAGAGAGAGAGAGGTCTTCCATCTGCTGGTTCACTCCCCAGAGGGCCACAGTGGCCAGAGCTGAGCTGATACGAAGCCAGGAGCTTTCTCCAGGTCTCCCATGCGGGTGCAGGGGCCCAAGGACTGTGGGCCATCTTGCACTGCTTTCCCAGGCCACAGCAGAGCTGGATCAGAAGAGGAGCAGCCGGGACTGGAACCAGTGCCCACATGGGGTGCTGGTGCCTCAGGCCAGGGCTTTAACCTGCTGCACCACAGCACCAGCCCCTGTCAGTCCTTTTAATTTAGCTATCCAGAGGTAACCTGGATTTATGGTTTAGTCTGTGCCCTCCCTGAATTTTTTCTATGTATATAAATATTAATGCATACATATTCTGTGCATATGTTAATATATAACACATATTTATTATTTTAAAAGATTTATTAATTTTTGAAAGAGTGAAAGGGAGCAACAGAGACAGAAGATCTTCCATTTGCTAGTTGACTCCTCAGTTGGCCTCAATAGCTGGAGATGGGCCAGGTGAAAGCCTGGAGCCAGGAGCTTCATCCAGGTCTCCCTGTGGGTGGCAGAAACCCAAAAATACTTGGGCCACCTTCTGCTACTTTTCCCAGGACATTGGATCAGGAAATTGGATCAGAAGTGGAGCAGCTGGGACACGAACCAGTGCATGTATAGGATGCTGGAGTTGCAGGTGGTGGCTTTACTTGCTTTACCACAGCACCAGCACCTATTCTATATACTTTTTTTTTTTTTAAGATTTATTTATTTATTTGAAAGTCAGAGTTACACAGAGAAGAGAGGCAGAGAGACAGAGAGGTCTTCCATCCGCTGGTTCACTCCCCAATTGGCTGCAACAGCTGGAGCTGTGCCAGTCCAAAGCCAGGAGCTTCTTCCGGGTCTCCCATGTGGGTGCAGGGACCCAAGGGCTTGGGCCATCTTCTGCTTTCCTAGGCCATAGCAGAGCTGGATCAGAAGAGGAGCAGCCGGGACTTGAACCGGCGCCCATATGGGATGCTGGCACTTCAGGCCAGGGTGTTAATCCGCTGCGCCACAGCACTGGCCCCTCTACATACTTAAATTTCAGAGAGAGTAAAACACATTTACTTAGGGTTGATCAGGTCCAGACCCAAGTCAGTTCCTTTATTTATGAACATTTATTGAATAGTCCCTTTTGCTGGGTCTGTGTAGTCCAGAATTCTTACTCTTCTTGTTAACGTACATACTTTTAGGTAAAAATTTTATAGCTGCAGGGGCTGGCGCTGTGGCATAGTGGGTAAAGCTGTGCGTTCGAATCCCAGATGCTCCACTTCGGATCCAACTCTTTGCTGTGGCCTGGGAAAGTGGTAGAAGATGGCCCAGTCTTTGGGTCCCTGGGAAGATCTGGAGAAGGCTCCTGGCTTCAGATGGGCATAGCTCTGGCTGTTGTGGCCAATTGGGGAGTGAACCAGTGGATGGAAGATCTCTCTCTCTCTCTCTCTGCCTCTCTGCCTCTCTCTCTCTCTCTCTGCCTCTGCCTCTCCTCCTCTCTGTGTAACTCTGACTCTCAAATAAGTAAATCTTTTAAAAAAAAAATTCTACAGCTGCATAAATTGTAGAAATAATTGCATTTTCTGGAAGGATGTACACAAACATAATAGAGCCACGTGGAGGGTGTTTGCTGGTGGGACTGGGCTGTGTTTGACTCGAGAAAGATGGGGCTAAACGTAAAGATGAGTTTGAACTCTGCATTTCTTTATAAATTAAAACTAGAGTTGTCATTATTGCTTTACTTACATTCTTCATAGTTTTTTTTGTGTTGTTTAAAGCTTTAAAGTTCATTTGTTACCTTAATAAGTGAAAAATAGACTTAAGACTCACTAGCAGTAGATATACCATTTAAATATTTTATTCATTGTAAAAATACAGGTGTGGGTGTTGTGGTTCAAAGAGTTAAGCCACTGCTAGGGACACCTACATCCCATATCTGAGTGCCTGGGATTGAACCCTACCTCCAGCTTCTTCCTGCTGTGCACCCAGAGAGGTGGCAGGTGATTGATGGCTCAAGTACTTGGGTCCTTGCCACCTATGTAGGAGACCTGGGTGGAGTTCTGGAATCCTGGCTTCTGCCTGGCCCATCCTTGGGTGTTGTGGGTATTTGGGACGTGAACCAGTGGATGGATGGAAGAGCTCTTTCTCTCTGCCTCTGTGCCTTTCAAATGAAGATAAACAATAAACTTTATAGGATAAAATACCATATTTCAAAGTTGTTTTTTGGTTAAAGACTATTTGAGGGCCTATGCCGCAGCTTACTAGGCTAATCTTCCGCCTGCGGTGCCGGGACCCCAGGTTCTAGTCCCAGTTGGGGCGCCGGATTCTGTCCCGGTTGCTCCTCTTCCAGGCCAGCTCTCTGCTGTGGCCTGGGAGTGCAGTGGAGGATGGCCCAAGTGCTTGGGCCCTGCACCCCATGGGAGACCAGGAGGAAGCATCTGGCTCCTGGCTTCAGATTGGCGCGGCACGCCGGCCGTAGCGGCCATTTGGAGAGTGAACCAATGGAAGGATGACCTTTCTCTCTCTCTTTCTCTCTCTCTCTAACTCTGCCTGTCAAAAAATAAATAAATGAATAAATAAATAAATAAAAAAATAAAGACTATTTGAGAGGCAGAGTTAGGGAGAGACAGAGATGTCTTCAATCTGCTGGCTCACTCCCCAAGTGGCCGCAATGGCCAGAGCTGGGCTGATCTGGAGCCAGGAGCTTTTTCTGGGTGTCCGACATGGGTGCAGGGGCTCAGACACTTGGGCCATCTTTCACTGCCTTCCCAGGCCATAAACAGAGCTGGATCAGTAGAGGAGCAGCTGGGACATGAACCTGTGCCCATATGGGGTGCCAGCACCGCAGGTGGATGCTTAGTCTATTACTCTACAGTGCTGATCCCCAAAATTATTTTTTTGTTTTTTGTTTTTTTTCCTGGAGGGGCATCCTACAAAAAATTTGGAGGGAATATCTCTGCCCAATCATGGAAATTTTGTTTTTTTTTCTTTACTTTTTAGAGCTCATTCTTGTTAGCTAAACTGCATACCTGAAAGGTTTTTAGGTTTCTGACATTTTAATACCTTTCCTAGTATCTCCATCACTCTGGTACCACAGCCTACAAAAGCGTAGCTTTCCTGCAGGTATGGCCTTCAAAAGAGTTTTCATTCTTAACTCCAAGAGGAAAAAAAACTTCTTTTATTTGGTATTGTGCTTTGGAGCCTGTGCCAGCTTGCTCTGTGCTCAGGTTTTAACAGCCTCTTTTTCTGCTCAGCAGTACTTGTCCTGTAGTAGGAACTTTGCAGTTACAGCAGCTTGTACTCTGTTTTTGTTTCCCCCCAGAAGCCTTTTATTTGAGGAATACAAACTTTATATATTTCAAAATTACAACTTTAGGAGCATGGTGATTCTTCCCACCGTACCCAGTCCCGCACCCCCTCTCCCACACCTCTTAGAGCTCTGTTGTCACTTCAGAGAGATACTCATTTGGGGAATTTTGAGTGACTAAAATAATCATTACCACCTGAGTTTTCAGAAGGGCTAGAAAGATGACTTGACTCACTAGATGAGTGATTCCATGAGTCAGGAAGCCTTGCTTTAGTAATTTTTGAAGGTCTTATAAAATCTGAGCGTGAGGGCCAGCATTGTGGAACAGCAGGTTAAGCCGCCCTATGCAGCACAGGCATCCCGTATCGGAGGGCCAGTTGGAGTCCTGGGTGCTCCACTTCCCATCCACCTCCCTGCTATCATGCCGAGGCTGGCCCAGGTACTGCCACTCACATGGGAGACCCAGATGGATTTCCCAGCTCCTGACTTCATCCCGGCCCAGGCTTGGCAGTTGCGGCCATTTGGGGAGTGAATCAATGGATAGAAATGGCTTTCTCTCTGTTACTCTCCCTTTCAAATAAGTAAAAATAAATCTTCAAAAAATTTTTTAAAAACTCCATCTTGTAAAATTTAAATGGATTGAAATACATATATGCTTCTTGTAAAACATGCAGTTGCTTCTATCCTTGGGTATAAGAAAAGAAATTTGTCACAAAACCTTTTACTCTTGTGAAGATATCCATTTCTTTGTAAACCCTACCACTTAGAGCAACTTGGTGTTACAGTTTAATCTGTACCTTTCCAGAATTTCTTTGTACATTTGCATGCTTATGTATTTATTTCTTAGAAAAATGGGGTCATAGTCTACTACTTTATAACTTTTCTTGGAATGCATTCTTTTTGAAAAATCAGCTTTATTGAGTCATAATACACATGCCCTTCAATTTATCAATTTCAATTGTAAAATTCAGTGGTTTTTAGGTACATTCAGAGTTGCACAGTCATTATCATAATCAATTTTAGAACATTTGCATTACCCCAGAAAAAACCTTGCACTTAGTCACTCCCATTCTCCCTGAACACCAGGCAACCTATCAGCTCCCTGTCTACAGCTTTGCCTGTTCAAGTAATGGAGTTGTACAATATGTAGTCTTTTACATCTGACTTCTTTTACTTATTGTATATATGAGTTTTACCCATGTGGTAGCACATATCAATACTTTTTAAATTATGGCTGAATAACCCATTATATAGATAGGCTCTGTTTACCAGTTGATAGGCGTTTGGATTATTTCCACTGTTAGACTTGGGAATTAGGCTGCCGTGAACATTCATGTGGAAGTTTTTATGTGAACATATGTTTTCATATCAATAGGAGAGGTAGCTACCCAGGGTTAGGTCATGTGGTAAATTTGTGCTTAAGTTTTTAAGAAAATGCCCAACTAAACAACTAAGTTTTATTTGAAGCGATGTAAATTCTTATAATGGTAATAATTTTTATATTAGATTACTGCAATAAGTAAAATGGTAACGTCCAGAGCTGATGAGTATAGAGAAACAGGCACTTTCATACACTACTGGTGGAAAAGTGCCAGCATTGGTGTGTTTTATCAGTATGTGCTACTTTTTAAAATATTTGTGCACTCCTCAGTCTGGCAGGACCACTTCTGAGAACTTATGCTGCAGAAGTAGTTGTTGTTGACACATAGATCTAAATATTACATAATCATCTTGACATTTTTATAAAGGAGTAAAAAAGTGAAAATTCGTTCAGAGTCCATGAATAGGAGACTGATTATATAGATGATGACTAAAATTTCCTTCTCTGTTATCATTTTTTTTTTCCTCTTCTAGGACACATACATATTTTTTCTCCCATCTTAAAGAAAATTACTTTTACCCTCCACCCTAACTACTGCTACATTTCTCTGACCTGGTACTGCAGAATTCCTCAAAAAGAAAGGTCTGTGTCATAGTCCCTAGTGCCTTTGCTTCCATTCGTAGACCAGTTGTAGTCCTTTTTAGCATCCCTACTCTATCAGAACTGCTGTTGTAAAAGTCGCATTTTTTAATTCAGTTGTTGGTTTTCAGGTCTCATCTCACTTGGCTTCAACTTTTTCCCAGTTTTGTTTGTTAGTTCCTCCTGGTTTTTTTTTTTTTTTTCTGGATGTTGACGCCAAAACCAGAAGTAGAAGGAAGTAGAGCAGTGGGGATGATGCTTTGGGTCTGGTGACTTGAGTTTGTGTCTTCTCAAGTCTTAGGAGAACCTTGACTTTTCATTCTGGCATTTACATCTTAATTCCCCTCCACACTGCACTTGTTCCTTCCTCTTACATTAAGATGAACTCAAGTCTTTAAGAAGTAATGAACACACAAGCTGGAAATGTAGTTTCTAGATGATATGTGAAAGAATGTAAGTTGAAAGTGTTTCTGTAACTGCCTTCTGCCATTTTCTGTAAGGTGACCAACATAGAACTTCTTTTTTTAAAGATTTATTTTACTTGAAAGAGTTACAGAAAGGCAGAGGCAGAGAGAGAGATAGAGAGAGGTCTTCCATTCAGTGGTTCACTCCCCAAATGGCCGTAATGGCCACAGCTGTGTTGATCTGAAGGCAGGCGCCAGGAGCTTCTTCCAGGGCTCCCATGCAGGTGCAGGGGCCCAGGGACCTTGGACCATCCTCCACTGCCTTTCCAAGCCATAGCAGAGAGCTGGGTCAAAGTGGAGCAGCCAGGACTTGAACCGACGCCCATATGGGATGCTGGTACTGCAGGCGGTAGCTTTACCCGCTACACTACAGTGCCTATCCAGCTCTTTGCACCTCCTATCCAGCTCTCTGCTAATGGCCTGGGAAAGCAGTGGAGGGTGGCCCAAATGCTTGGGCCCCTGCAACCAAATGGGAGACCCAGAAGAAGCTCCTGGCTTCAGATGGGCCCAGCTTCGGCTATTGCAGCCATCTAGGGAATGAACATAAAACTTTCTAGGAGGTAAAGAGTACAGGATCTGTGGTTAGATGGCATACGTTTAAATCTCAACATCGATGCTGTAGCACATTATAGACACAGAACCTTTGACCAGACACAGAACTGCCCAAAGCTTTAGTTCCTTATCTAGAAAACTGGGACACCATTAGTGCCCACCCTTTAGGATTAATAACCACGGAGTGAAATTTTCAGATTCATAATTTCTTTTTTTTTTTTTGAAAAAAACTTCATTTTTAAAATTTTTTTAATTTTTTATTTATTTTTTTGACAGGCAGAGTGGATAGTGAGAGAGAAACAGAGAGAAAGGTCTTCCTCTTTGCCGTTGGTTCACCCTCCAATGGCCGCTGCGGCCAGCACATCGTGCTGATCCGAAGCCAGGAGCCAGGCGCTTCTCCCGGTCTCCCATGCGGGTGCAGGGCCCAAGGACTTGGGCCATCCTCCACTACCTTCCTGGGCAATAGCAGAGAGCTGGCCTGGAAGAGGGGCAACCAGGACAGAATCCGGCGCCCCAACCGGGTCTAGAACCCGGTGTGCTGGCGCCGCAAGGTGGAGGATTAGCCTGTTAAGCTACGGCGCCAGCCTAGATTCGTAATTTCTCATCTGAGAGGTTTGTTGATATCATGGGGAGTGTCTTACTCAGGAGTTGATTTGTCTCTGCCACCCTGAACCACACCCCACCTTTTAATTTGAGAGACAGAAACCTCCCATCCACTGGTTCTTTCCCCAAATGCCTATAGTGGCAAAGGCTGGACTGGCTGAAGCCAGGAGCTAGGAACTCGATCCAGTTATCCCTGGGGTGGCAGGAAGCCATCACTTCCTGTGTGTCGTGGTCAGTATTAGCTGGAGTTGGGAATTGAACATGGGCACTCCAACAGGATGTGGGCATCTTAAGTTGGGGTCTTAATTGCTAGGCCAAAAGCCTTCATCTCTTTATGCCATAACTTGTAGGATTCAGTGGATGATCAGTGAGACTGGAGCAGGACTGGAGCACTCGTGTAGTAATGGAATCCATAAGGGGTTAAAGGCCAAAGAGTGGCTATTTAAAACTGTAACTCCCTTTCTTGTTGATGGGTCTTACATTTTTCTCAAGTAGTTTTTATGTTACCATTCATAAAGTGAACTTAAATATTATCTTAATTTAGCCTTTAATCATAATGCTAAAAATGTGAACAGCTCTTAGTGTTCAGCTTAATGAGGTTTTTTTTTTTTATTTTATTTTTTTTTATTTTAAAGATTTATTTATTTGAGAGGCAGAGTTACAGTCAGATCTTCCATTTGCTGGTTCACTCCCTAGATGGCCGCAATAACCGGAGCTGGGCCCATCTGAAGGCAGGAGCCAGGAGCTTCTTCTGGGTCTCCCACATGGTTGCAGGGGTACAAGCACTTGGGCCACCCTCCACTGCTTTCCTAGGCCATTAGCAGAGAGCTGGATAGGAAGTGCAGCAGCCAGGACTTGAACTGGTGCCCATATGGGATGCCAGCACTGCAGGTGGAGGCTTAGTCTACTATACCACATCACTAGCCCTGCTTAATGAGTTTTTACAAATGCATTATATTCACGTAACCACCACCGACACCAAGATAGAATGTGTGATGGTTGCCCCAGAAATCTCCTTTGTCGTCTTTGCCTGTCATTCCTCCACCCAAGCGTTAGTACTCTAGTGACTTGTGTCTTGATAGATTTAATTTTGCTGGTATTTGAAGCTTATAGACGTTGTATTCATACACGCTGCTTTCTTTGGTGTATATGGCTTTTTTCCCCCCACTCATCATCATAGGATTCCTCCCTTTTGGGTTTAGTAGTAGTTCATTCTCTTTCATTGCTGAATGGAACTATATCATATGATCATTTACCCATTTTACTGGTGATGTTAGGTTGTTTCCAGGTTTTGGCTCTCATGAATGGTGCTGCTATGAAAATTCTTTTTCAGGGAGGGAATGGTGACTAAATTGAAACTGTAACACAAATTATCCCATTATCCTAAAGAAAAAAAAAAAAAAACTAGCTTTGAAAAAAGCTGCATGTACATGAAGATGTGGATGTAAAACTGTTAGTAATGATAAATTATAAACAGTAAAGAACTAGAGGTATATTCAGGAAAATGTTAAGCAGCTATTAAAGTGGTCCTGGGAGGATCTAGAAGCATAGGAAAATGCAGTGGTATAATGTCACATGAAAGAGCAATGTACAAAATATACCCATTCAGTACAGCTTTGTACACAATAGTAAGAAATGTGACGTTATGGAATTGACAAGTTATCTTAGGATAATAGACTTTAGTTTTTTTTTGTTATCAGACTTACTTTCTTTTTTTAATGAATGAACACCGATGCAATTTATTTTCTGATTTATAAGAGTAACTTCTAAGTGCAACAAATTAAATGCGTCAATTCTGAATTTGGAAAGTATAATGAAGAAAGATTCAAACTTTGCTTAGTGCTGTTACTTTAAAATTTTATACTTATAAAAGCTTTTTTTCCATTCTAAAAGTCAGGCACATAGATTTGTTAGCAAATACAGAAAAAGATAAAAAAACTTGTAAGGGGTTCTGGACCCATCTCCCCAAACCACCACTATTCCTATTTTTGATGTGTTAAAAATTCAGTATTATGTTTAAAGAGTTCCCAGACTGTTTGTAATGTGTCGTTGTGTTTCCATTCAGGTCCTGAAAATCCTTGGTTGGTTCAAGCTTATGTTTCAGCAGCAAAACACCCTTTTGCTTCTGTAGTGGCTCAGGAGGTGTTTCAGAGTGGAATCATTCCCTCGGATACTGACTTTCGCATCTACAGGGATTTTGGGAACATTCCAGGTATTTGTCAGTGGTTATGGGCTACTGTAACACTCTAAGTTATCAAAAGCAAGTTCTATGTGTCAAAAGTTTGTGAGTAAACAGTGTTTTATGTGAGCAAATTCTCTGAGCTACACATTTTGACTCACTGAAACAGGGTTCCTAATGTTTTCTTTTTTAAAAATAAAAAAATTTGTTCATTTCTTTGAAAGGGAGAGTGACAGAGTGAGAGCAAGAGAGATCTTCTCCATCTACTGGTTTACTCCCCAGATGGCTGGGACTGACCAGGCCCAAGGCAGAATCTGGGAACTCCATTTGGGTCCCCGTGCAGGGGCAGGGGTCCAAGCACTGGGGCCATCCTCTGCTGCTTTCCCAGGCACACCAGCAGGAAGTTGGATTGGAAGTGAATCAGCCAGGACTCCGCTCCTACAGTGCCTTCATTGTAAGCAGTGGCCCAGCCCACTGCACCACAACACTGGCCCCTAATGCTTTCTTTTCTAAACTGCATGTTAATTTACACGTTTGCCTTGTCTGGGATATATCATTTTGCCTCACGGTGTGACAGAATGGAGGAGAACTATTTATTTAATTCCCAAAAGACAGTGCCCAGTTCCTGCAGGGGTCTTTGACTTGCATTGTGATTGTCTTGTTTTGGCATCTTCTATAGCTTATTTGAGGTTAAAATTTGGCTTTGGCCTGGAAGGGTATGGATAGTAGTCTTGATAACCTCCTGAACTCAGTGTTTCTACCCCTTGCCGTATAACTTGGAATGCCTCCCTGCATACATTATGTGCCACAGCTATGGGTTCTAAACAAAGTTGGGAGACAGTTTGCATTGTTTATTCATAAATGTGACAGAGTAATCATACCACTACTTTGACATTCTGGCTTTTAGAATTTAATATATTAAACAAATAGGCCCAGAGCAAGGTTGAGTTTTAAAACAAAATGACTTTTTTCTATTTGTTTTTAGGAATAGACTTAGCTTTTATTGAAAATGGATACATTTATCACACCAAATATGACACAGCAGACAGAATTCTAACGGATTCCATTCAGAGAGCAGGTTGGTATCCCAACAGAGGTTTTTGACACACGGTAAGATGAAATATTAGGGATGACTTATAAACCTGAGAAAAAGCCGCCAATAGAGAGGCAGTATGTGATGTGAATGAGCTAGGACTTGGGAATGGAAGAGGCAAGAGTTTGAATTTAGTTTTGTAGTCTAATATAGCGGTTGAGAACAAAGGAATGTTTATTGTAAGGGACCTGGAAGAGGAGCTGACACGGGGTTATGGTAGGATTGCTGAGTGATAGGAGTACAGCCAGAGTGAAAGCTGTGAGTTGGAGGTGGCCCCAGGATACATAGCGGGGCATCTTGCTCAGATATAGAAAACAGGCTGACTCATGGTTGGTGAGGGCAAATGAGAGGGTTCTAGGACGGATGTCAGAGGGAGGCACAGGGGCAGGTGGCTTCTAAGTGCTACGTATGTCTGATGCTGAATCTTGAAGAGTTACCAGGATTCGGCTTGTGTAGAAGAGGGGAAGTTACACGCAAGAGCCCGGAATGAGTAGGGTGTGTTTGTGCGTGGGAAGCTGTGGATGGGTAGAGTGTCAGACTAGGATGGAAACAGTGTTTCCTAAAACAGAGAGGAATGAGGTAGAGTGTGGAGTGTATGGGAAGGAGAAGATAGCAGAAGCCTTTAAAAATCTGTAGGATTTTTATACTGTAAAAATAAGGATCCCTGCAGGCCGGAGTCCATGAGTGAACTCAGTAAGATGGTTCTAAGTGCTCTTAGTCTGGTGAGCAGGGTGGAATAGATGGTATAGGGAAGAGAGCCAGAACTCAGGGCCGCTGGAGGGGTCCGCGAACCAGTCTGATGAAAAGGGAAGTAGTATTAGAGCTGGCCAAACTGGCTATGTAGTTTGTGAAAAAAAGGACTAGAGCAAACAACACAAGTATGGAGAATGGACATTTTGGGGGCGAAGAGTAGAGCAAAGGTGGTGGACAAAGATTTGAGTTTTGAGTAGGATATTTTAGGCAGATGGAAAAGCCAGTGAGAGAAGTCTGGTGGGAAGAGTGTGTTTATCTTAATGGGGGCAAAAAGAGAAAGTCAAGGATGGGATGAGCAGCAGAAGAAAAGCACATCATTCAGGGCTGCTCACTGTTCCCACATTCAAGTTTAAACTCACTCATTCTTGGATTGATACAACTGATATTTACTATATCTAGTATAGACTTTTTTTAAAAAAAATTTTTTTTTGGAGTAATTTTTTTTTTTTTTTTGACAGGCAGAGTGGACAGTGAGAGAGAGAAAGGTCTTCCTTTGCCATTGGTTCACCCTCCAATGGCCGCCGCGGTAGGCGCGCTGCGGCCGGCGCACCGCGCTGATCCGATGGCAGGAGCCAGGTGCTTCTCCTGGTCTCCCATGGGGTGCAGGACCCAAGGACTTGGGCCATCCTCCACTGCACTCCCTGGCCACAGCAGAGAGCTGGCCTGGAAGAGGGGCAACCGGGACAGGATCGGTGCCCCGACCGGGACTAGAACCCGGTGTGCCGGCGCCGCAAGGTGGAGGATTAGCCTATTGAGTCACGGCGCCGGCCTAGACTTTCTTTTTTTTTTTTTTTAAGATTTATTTACTTATTTGAAGGCAGATATATAGGGAGGCAGAGGCAGAGAGAATGAGTGAGGTCTTCTATCCACCAGTTCACTCCCCAGATGGCTGCAATGGCTGGAGCTGCGCCGATCTGCAGCCAGGAGCCCGGGGGGTTCTTCTAGGTCTCCCACTCAGGTGCAGCGGCCCAAGCTCTGGGGCCATCTTCTACTGCTTTCCCAGGCCATAGCAGAGAGCTGGATCAGAAGAGGAGCAGCCGGGACTAGAACCGGTGCCCATATGGGATGCTGGCACTGCAGGCGGCAGCTTTACCTGCTACACTACAGTGCTGGCCCCTACTCAAAACCTTTTATATACCAGATTTCGCTAGATAGTGAATTTCTGCTTCTCCCGTGTCTTGACTGAATACTTTGTTTCGCCATTCAGGACTGTTTCCTGTATTTGGAAGTGTTGCATCCTAGTTTTGACAATCTTCCCCCATTTTTGCTAGCTCCTATCCATTTAGTTATCAGTATGACTTCCTTGGGGAGACTCCCCTGACTTCCAAAGTGCCAGTCATCTCCCATGATATGTTCCTGTGGAGCTCTCCTGTCTCCTCATTTCATTTTTTTTTTTGATTATAGTATTTTTATTTTTATTTATTTTTTTAATTTAACTTTTATTTAATGAATATAAATTTCCAAAGTACAGCTTATGGGTTACAATGGCTTCCCCCTCCCAAAACTTCCCTCCTACCCACAACCCTCCCCTTTCCCGCTCCCTCTCCCCTTCCAATCACATCATGATTCATTTTCAATTCTCTTTATATACAGAAGATCAGTTTAGTATATATTAGGTAACGATTTCAACAGTTTGCCCCAAATAGCAACACAAAGTGAAAAAAAATACTGTTGGAGTACTAGTTATAGCATTAAATAAGAGTGTACAGCACATTAAAGACAGAGATCCTACATAATATTAATTTGAAAAACTTGTTCTGTTTCTGTGAGCTTCACGGGAGACCTTTGTCTCTTGGTTCACCACTGAATTACCGGTACCTAGAATGAGTCTGGTAGTTCACATATATTAAATGGGGACTGAGAAATAGCCTTTGGGTTTGTCCACAGTGAGGGCACACCAGATGGCAGGGAAAGGTTGTTACAGAAGGGAAGGAACAAAGGCCAACTGGCCGCGCTCTCAGCTGGAGAGGAAATGGAGCAGAGGGGCATGGACTTGGAGAAAGTCACTAAGACAAGTTGCAGAGAGCAGTAGGGTCGTAGGAAGCTCCTTTGGTTTATGTTCTGTCTAGCTCATTCTTTGTTGAAATAGTAGATGGCTTATTGCTGCTTAAATTGTTGTATGTGTAAATCCTATTTAGATACTCATTTTTCTCTACTAATAGGTGACAACATTTTAGCAGTTCTTAAATATCTGGCGACATCTGAGATGCTGGCTACTTCTTCTCAGTACCAACATGGAAACATGGTTTTCTTTGATGTGCTTGGCCTCTTTGTCGTTGCCTACCCCTCTCGAGTTGGCTCGATAATCAACTACATGGTGGTAATGGCTGCTGTTTTGTACCTGGGCAAAAAACTGTTCCAGCCCAGACATAAAAGTAAGTCTTTTCCTCTAAAATTACAATAATGGCATAGTTGTGGGATTTGCTGGAAGTTTTTTAGTTAGTTTGTTTGTATCTTAAGCAAATCATATCTTAAGTGATGTTAAGAGTAATGTTTGATTTGTATTGTAAGGAATTCCTAAATAAGTAGTAAGATACTCATTATGCTTTCAGTATGTATTTACATACTCCATAGAAGTACAACATAAGAGTTACTGAAAAGTGGTTGTGAAGATTTGCTTTGAGTGGGTAGTCCCATTAAAAAGTCATTTCCACATTACAGACAATAGCACACTGATTTGAAGTACCAGTGAGTTGCTTTTGGGAAATTTGATACTTTTTGCATGAAGTGTTTTCTACTTGAAATGTTTCAGAATCTAAGTTGTTACATGTTGTTACAAGAGGAAATATTTAGTAGCAATTTAATTTTTTAAATTGAAAGGCAGACACAGAGAAAAGGGTGAAAGAGAGGTTTCACATCTGAGATTACTCCTTAGATGCCCACAGCAGCTGGGGTCAGGCCTGACCAAAGCCAGGAGACAGGAACTCAGTTTGGATCTCTCATGTGGGTGGGGCGGTCAAGCACTTGAGCCACCTGCTGCCTCCCAGGATACACATCTTCCAGCATGGAAGGGAAGCTGGGTCTCGGACCCAGGCATTCCAGTATGGGATGCAGGCATTTCTTTTTCTTTTCTTTCTTTTTTCCTAGAAACCTTTTATTTAAGGTATACAAACTTCATGTATTTCATAAAGATTAACCCTACGCTAAGTGCAGAGTTCAACAAATAATATGGAAAATAAAACAAAGTGTTCCTCAGCAGTTGAGCCAAGGGCTGTAAACAATCAGCACATCTCAGTGTCAATTTAACTTACACAGATTACCTCCTAGGTATTCTGTTAGTTACCATAGATCAAGGGGAACATACGATAATTGTCTTTTTGGGACTGGCTTATGGGATGCAGGCATTTCAAGTGGTGCCTTAATCACTATGCCAAATGCCCATCCCTTTAGTACAGTTTGAATAATCCTTTATCACTCGTTCTTTTTCCCGTGGTCCTAATCTTCTTATGTTAGCTTTTAAAAGCAAGATTTTATATTGAACTCTGCCTTCAATTCTTGGTAATTTTAAAAAAAGATTTGTTTACTTATTTGAAAGTCAGAATTAGAGGGAGAGAGAGAGATCTTCCATCCATTGGTTCACTCTCCAAAAGGCAGCAATGGCTGGAGCTGGGCTGATCTGAAGCCAGGAGCCAGGAACTTGTTCCAGGTCTCCCACAAAGGTGCAGGGGCCCAAGCACTTGAGCCATCCTCCCCTGCTTTCCCAGGCTGTTAGCAGGGAGCTGGATCAGTAGAGCAGCCAGGACTTAAACACATGGGATGCTGGCACCACATATAGCCGGCCCCCTTGGTAATATTTTGATGCACAAAGCATCCCAAAAGGTGATGAAGACTAAGACTCAGTCACACTTCCCTAGGAAGGAACCACCCTGAAAGACTGACCCCTTTGAATCTTCAGTTTCCACAGACTCTCAGTAAATGGTACTTATTACCCCGATACTCTTCCAGTTCTAGTGCTTACCAAACCTCAACACTGGGACACTCTAGTACTTTTCACTTATGATGGTGAGGGGCCAGCGTTATGGTGTGTGGATAAAGCCATTACATGTGATGCTAGCATCCCTTGTGGGCACTGGTTCTTGTCCTGGCTGCTCCCTTCCTGTCCAGCTCCCTGCTGATGGCCTGGGAAAGCAGGGGGAGATGATGCAAGTGTTTGGGCCCCTGCATCCAAGTGGGAGACCCAGATGAAGCTCCTAGTTCATGGCTCCTGCCTGACCCTGCTCTGGCTGTTGTGGCCATCTGGGGATTGAACCAGCAGATGGGATATCCCTGTTTGACCCCCTCTCTCTCTAAGTCTTTTAAATAAACCTTAAAAAAAATTATAGTGGTGTATTTTTTAACATGTCTTGTTATCTCTACTAACTGGTTATGTAATTGATTTGATGAAGATGCTGATCAACTTTGTTTTCTTTTGATTAGCTGTCAACTATACGAAAGACTTCCTGTGTGGACTTGGCATCACCCTGATTAGCTGGTTCACTAGCCTTGTTACGGTTCTCATTATAGCAGTGTTCATCTCTCTCATTGGACAGTCTCTCTCATGGTATAACCACTTCTATGTCTCCGTTTGTCTGTATGGAACAGCTGCTGCAGCCAAAATAATACTCATACATACCCTTGCAAAAAGATTTTATTTCATGGTGAGTGTTTGGTATGTTTATTGATTCCTTTCTTTCTGCCTGCAGTGATTAAGACGAACTCAAGTGAGATTCATTGTAGTTGGCCTTTTGAGCATGGTTATAGGATGCTCTCGCACAGCTGTACTAGTTTTTGGGAAGATTTCTTATTCTGAGGGCTGTGTCGCAGAATTCCGTTGTGGTTACAAAGCTGGCTGTGAGCAGTGCTTAGTGTGGTGGTGCCGGTGAGGCTTGGCTCGGTCTGCCTCCGCTGCGTTGGCTGCAGTGGGCTCACGGTGCTCACCAGCCTGCCACCCTTTCTGTGCTCACCTGGGCTTCCTGTTTGTTTCTGTCCTAAACTGGAACATACACCTCATGAAGGGAGGGATTGTTTGAATCATTGCTGTATCCTGTTCACAGTCAGTGCTTGACATATAGCAGTAACACACAGTGAGCATTTGTTGTCTAAAAGAGTATTTTTACTTGACTTTTTTGCTTTCATAGATTTTTTAATTTTGATTTTTAGTTTTTAGTAGATTCACTGTGATTTGTATATACAATTCTAAGAACTTAATGATATTCCCTTCTTCCCTCTCTACCACCATCCCTCCTTCCTTCTCCCCTTTTTTTTTTTTTTTTTAGTTTTTGAGGTAACATTTAAAATTTACATTAGAGTAAAAAGGCTTAATACTTCACCCCCTAATTTAATGGGAATATAGACAATGCTATAAATAATAATTGACTGGGAAAATGACCATTTCACCGATATACAGTAAATTTTAAGGTAATCACAGATCATTAAAACTGTACTAGTATAATATTCTTAACCATTGGTTTAACAAAGGTAAAAGACAGTTTTACAAAACTATATTTGCAGCAATGATAATAAATAAATTTTTTTGGTTTGTTTAAATTTTAGTTCCCACATATAAGGGAGAACATGCAGTTATTTGTCTTTTTGGGTCCAGCTTATTTCAGTCATCATGTCTTCCAATTGCATCCATGTCAGAATTTCATTCTTTTTTATAGCTGAATAATATTCCATTGTGTATACATAACACATATTTTTATGCATTCAACCGATGGCTGCCTTGGTTGATTCCAAATTTTGGCTATTGCCTTCACTTTTACTTTTAATCTGGGTTGCTGATACACATGCTGAGAGCATGTACGTGTGGCATTGGAGTTAAAGATATATTGCCATGGGAAAAGGGAGGCAAAATAGAGTTCCAAATGACTGATTTTTTCAGAGAATACTGTAATACTGTTATAGTTTCAACTACAAATTTATTGGAAAAAATAAAATCAGGAATTAAGGTTATGAAATAATAGAATTAAACGAATTATATTGAAATAAATGTTACAATTTTTGATTTTCTAAGTAAATTGAAGGGAAAAGTATTTTTTAAAAGATTTATGTATGGCCGGCGCCACGGCTCACTAGGCTAATCCTCCGCCTTGCGGTGCCGGCACACCGGGTTCTAGTCCCGGTCGGGGCACCAATCCTGTCCCGGTTGCCCCTCTTCCAGGCCAGCTCTCTGCTGTGGCCAGGGAGTGCAGTGGAGGATGGCCCAAGTCCTTTGGCCCTGCACCCCATGGGAGACCAGGATAAGCACCTGGCTCCTGCCATCGGATCAGCGCGGTGCGCCGGCCGCAGCGCGCCTACCGCGGCGCGCCTACCGCGGCGGCCATTGGAGGGTGAACCAACGGCAAAAGGAAGACCTTTCTCTCTGTCTCTCTCTCACTGTCCACTCTGCCTGTCAAAAAAAAAAAAAAAATTAAAAAAAAAAAGATTTATGTATATATTTGAAAGCCAGAGATAAAGGAGAGAGGGAGATCTTCCATCCACTTCCATTCAAGATAGAGAAGTTCACTCCCCAAATGGCTGCAGTGGCCAGAGCTGGGCCAGGCTGAAGCAGGAGCCAGGAGCTTCTTCCAGGTCTCCCACATTGGGGCCGGGGCCTAAGTACTTGGTCCCTGCTTTCCCAGGCTCATTAGCAGGAAGGTCGGTTAGAAGCGGAGCACCCGGGACTTAAATAGGGGCTTATATGGGATGTTGGTGCTGTAGAGGCTTAATCTTCTGTGCCACAACGCCAGCCCCAGGAGAAGTATTTCTCAGCTCCATTGTTTCCACAACAGCCCAAATAGCCAAAATGCACTGAATTTTTCTTTTTCCCTATTTGTCCTGATAGGGATTCTAATGAAGGCATGGAAGATTTGGTGCTGAGTCATGGTCTCATATTAGTTAATGTTGGGGTGGGGTTTGAAGAACCCTTGCGTGTAGGCAGGTCCTATTTTTTTTTTTTTTTTGAAGACAAGAATTTATTTATTTGAAAGAGTTACAGAGAACGAGAGGCTGAAGCAGAGAGATCTTCCACCCACTTGTTCCCTCTGCAAATGGCTGCAATGACCATGCCAGGCCAGGCCAGAGCCAGGAGCTTCATCTAGGTCGTCTTCATGGGTACAGGGGCCCAAGCACTTGGGCCATTTTCCACTGCTTTCCCAGGGGCATTAGCAAGGAATTTGATTGGAAGTGGAGCAGGCAGGACTTGAACTGGTGCCCACATGGGAAGCCGGCACTGCAGGTGGCGGTTTTACCCATTGTGCCAGAGTGCCAGCCCCAGGCAGGTCCTATTGAAGACAGGTTCTTTTAGGTGAGCCAGCCGCTGTGGTTGAGCTCAGACTTGGTGGCATCAGTTTCCAAAAGAATTACACCATGCTTGTTCTTAGGTTGTAATCAGTGCATCTGCTCATTGCGGATTGGGGAAGGGGCGGGATGGAAATGCTTAGGAAAATTCCATTTACTTTTACAGATTTCACTTGTCTTTTCATAACACTTTGGGCTAGAAGCACAATGGAATGAGTGTTTCACTTTAATTTTATACGTATTCTTTAAGCATTCAGTAGGCATGCTCAGGCCTGATGGTAGGAGATTCCTAAGAGTGCGATTACCATTTTGGGGAGCTCACAGTGCATTCAGATGTGGGATGATAACGATTGGAACACACTGTGGAATGGAGGGGAAGAGACTAACTAGGCACAGCGCTACACAGCATTGCGGGGCAGAGGGATGAGGGTTGCTTTTAGAGTGAGGAAGGCATCATGAGGGGATGGTGATTCTTGAACAAGGTTTTTGAAGGATGCATAGAGGTTGACCAGATGGACAACAGTATGATGACCAGTCACATGGAAATGTACTGGTGCATTCGGGTCATAGACATAAAAATGTCCAACATGGAGAAGACAGTGGCTAGAAAAATAGGTGATAGTGAACTTGGAGTGTGACTGTAAAAAATCAGTGGGGCCACAATTAAAATTTTCTGAGTAGGACAGTGAGCAAGAGATTTCTTAATTTTGTGAGAAAATACTGGTCAGTGTATAGAATAATGGTAATGGGACAGGGATGAGAGGGTTAAATAGAGGTGAGAATGAAAATAGATTTGATAGGTGTTTATTTAACCTTTGGTAAGCTTTGGGCACTTAATGTAAAAACATTTTGTTATTCAATTTTCATTGCTGTGTGGTTTTCAGTTTCAAATAGAATTCTAAGAATTATTATTTAAGATTAGTTTATTTGAGAGGCAGAATTATAGACAGAGAGGGAAAGACAGATCTTCCATCTGCTGTTTCACTCCCCAAATGGCTACAATGGCCGGAGCTGGGTTGATCTGAAGCCGGGAGCTTTTTCCAGGTCTCCCACAGGGGTTCAGGAGCTCAGGGACTTGGGCCATCATCTACTGCTTTCCCAGGCCACAACAGAGAGCTGGATTGGAAGTGGAGCAGCCGAGACTTGAACTGGCGCTCACATGGGATGCTGGTGCTGCAGGCAGTGGCTTTACCTGCTAGGCCACAGTGCCAGCCCCAGAATTTTTTTTTTCTTTTTAAGCACCAAGCCTGTTTCTCTCTACCCCCACCCCCAGTTTGAGAGTTTAGTGAGATCTTCCATCTGCTGGTTTGCTCCCCAAATGACTGAAAAGGCCAACACTAGGCCAGGCGGAAGCTAGGAGCTTCTTCTAGGTCTCCCACATGGGTGGCAGGAGCCCGAACACTTGGGCCATCTTTTGCCGCTTTCCCAGACACATTAGTGTAGAGCTGGATCAGAAGTGGAGCAGCTGGAATGCCATCTGGCATCCATGTGGAATGCTGGTGACACTGGCGCAGACCCAGATCAACACTGCTGAACCTCGAAGTATTTAACAACTATAGCTGATCTTTCATTGGCCAAAGAATGGGCTGTTGAATGAACCTTGTTTTAAAAACATATGACAAACTCTTTTGAGCTCTTGAGATGGGGTCCCTTAAAACACACATGTTCTGAGATACATAGAAATGGGAAGTCGGAGGAAGGAGAAACTTCAGTGGATATATTTGCATGTTGGTATGAATACACTATAACGTCCATGTTCATATTAATAGAACCTGTGCAGATATTAAGATGTAGTCAGCTCTGCTTTTTTCTTAAGAGCACACAGGAACCCTTGGCAACTTCAAGTCTCAAAGATGAAATTTTATACTATGAAAGCACCAGGAGAAGTGGGTGGAGGTGCAGTGTAAGAGCAGTTGGAGATACAGGAGAGGCAGGAAAATGAAGCTAACTCTAGATGGCCATTGCTTTCGCTCGCGGTTTTTAGAAGGTGCTGCTGTGGTCCTGCAGCAGCTGGTAATGTTCTTCACGGGCCATTTCTCTATTGCGCTTGAGGAGTCTCTGCAAGTCGTCACGAACAGAAAAGCTTATAGACATTGATGTTTTTAGGAGAGTCCTTTCTTCTATCTCAGACCATTTCCTGTGCAGTAATTTGAACTATCTCATGATAAAAAGTTAGCTTTGCCAGTGTTTATACTTTGTCTGTTTAAACAGTAGAACCTGCTTAAAACAAATTGCAGCTCTCTCGAGCAGTGAGAATTGTGTTACAATACGTGATCTTTGTGAATGCCCTGTGAGTGAGACTGCATGTGTAATGTTCTTTCTTTCAGAATGCCAGTGACCAGTATCTGGGAGAAGTATTTTTTGACATCTCGCTGTTTGTGCATTGTGGTTTTCTTGTAACCCTCACTTATCACGGACTTTGCTCAGCATTCGTTAGTGCTGTCTGGGTAGTGTTTCCATTGCTCACAAAGCTTTGCGTGCACAAGGACTTTAAGCAGCATGGTAGGATACTTTTGTTTATGATACAAATGGAAAAAATACCTTAAAATACATAAGTTCTAGCTTCTACAGTAAATTTATTTTCTAAGTTTATTTTTTAAAAATTTTCATATCACTCAGATTTGTATTTTATACCCCATTGCATTCTGATTTTGAACATATATACTAATGATACATTGAATTACTTTGTATTTTCTTACGTGAATTTTTCCTGAGAGAAAGTATCTTATCTAACTAGATAACAGTACCTAAAGGACACGTCACCTCACCTCTAACCTAATTTGTTAGGTGCCAAGGTCCACCAGTTCTGTAAAATCTGTATCTCCCCGTGAATTTCAGATGTGTGTTTTCCTTTTTTCCCTAGGTGCCCAAGGAAAATTTGTTGCCCTCTACCTTTTGGGGATGTTTGTTCCTTATCTTTACGCACTGTACCTCATCTGGGCGGTGTTTGAGATGTTTACCCCCATCCTGGGGAGAAGCGGCTCGGAAATCCCACCTGACGTCGTGCTGGCATCCATCTTGGCTGGCTGTACGATGATCCTCTCTTCTTACTTTGTAAGTAAAACATCTTGGTTTTCATTTTAAAAAGGTGATGAATTTGAGAGGCAGAGAGACAGACAGACATTTGGTTCACTCTCCAGATGCCTGCAGCAGCCCAGGCTGGGATGTGGGGCTAGAGCCAGGAGCCAGGAATTCATTCCATCCAGGTCCCTCACATGGGTGGCAAGGACCCAACCACTTGAGCCATCACCTGCCGCCCCCTAGGGTCTGCACTGGTGGGAAGCGAGAATCAGGAGTGGGGCTGGGACTCAAACCCAGGCACTCTGATAGAGGACGCAGGCTAATGTGGGTTTAACTACTAGGCCCTTTTTCATACGGAAATGTGACGATTTTAACCATATTAGGTTCTATGATTAGCACTGCTTAGACTTTATCGAGGAAGTGTTGAGCAGATAAAATGGTGAATGGCTGGGTGTCTTGTGGGTTCACTTTGGTTTAGAAGTAGGAGTTTTTTTATGGCTGCATTTGAAATTTTTTAAATTTTTGTTCTCCATCCTTCCAGATCCTATGATTATGTTTTTGAAACCTTTCAAACTACCTGAATGTGAATCTGTAGCATGAATACCAAATGAGGATTGTTAGATGCTGCCCTGCAGTGAACTTTTAGGAAGGTTACTCACCGTGTTCTGATGACAGCATTAGTAAATACACGAAGCTGTTTGTGCTGTGTAGTGTGAATGAGGCTTTGTCATGTCAGGGTTCATTCACTGCATCTGTCTCCTTGGGTCGTGCATCATGCACACCTGTGATCCCCAAGCATGCTTTCACCTACTGAGAAGGCAACACAGTCAAGGCCTTGTCAGTCCTCGTTGTTACTGTCAGTGTCCTCCCCTAGGAAGCAGGTTCCTCCCTTTGCGCTCCTCTTCCCTTGGAACGCTCCAGAGGACAGGGACAGTGATGCAGAGTTTCAGAGCACACTCCCCTTTGGTAGAGCAAGTGCCGGGCATGGTTTCACTCACATGTCCAGAACTCGGGTCTAGCCGCTCTAGGGAAGGAAGGCTATGTTTTGTGGCACTTTCAGCTTGGAATTCTGAAGAACGAATTCCTGCATGCACATAACTGTGCCTTGAGATATGAGGCTAGGGGGCCGAACAGAAAGCTGTGGCTCTACTGTCGTCCTTTCCCTCAGGGAGAGAACAGTGAGCCCTTTCAGACTGATGCAGCAAAGGGCATCTCTGGTGTGGGTTAGGTTCTGGAGACAAAAGGTAAGACAGGGTCAGCATCATCTTTGGAAGTCCTTAAATAGCCAGCAATGCTCACTATATGTGGCCATGTGTATGTATGTAGCTTTGTGGAATAACTCTTAGACCCATTGTCATTTGAGGTCAGCTGGCTAGTCTTAAAAGAAATTGAGTGTTCTTTTTTAAAGATTTATTTCTTTATTTTAAAGTCAGAGTTCTATAGAGAGAGAAGGAGAAGGAGAAAGAGGTCTTCCATCTGCTTGTTTGCTCCCCAACTGGCTGCAACAGCCAGAGCTGTGCTGATCTGGAGCCAGCAGCTTCTTCCCGGTTTCCCACGCGGATGGGGCCTAAGGACTTGGGCCATCTTCCACTGCTTTCCCAGACCATAGCAGAGAGCTGGATCGGAAGTGGAGCAACCAGGACTCAAACTGGGGCCCATATGGGATGCCGGCACTGCAGGTGGCAGCTTTACCCGCTACGCCACAGTGCTGGCCCCTATACTTTTTTTTTTGGACAGGTAGAGTTATAGAAAGTGAGAGAAAGGTCTTCCTTCTGTTGGTTCACTCCCCAAATGGCCGCTACCGCCGGTGCTGCACTGATCCGAAGCCAGGAGCCAGGTGCTTCTCCTGGTCTCCCATGCAGGTGCAGGGCCCAAGCACTTGGGCCATCCTCCACTGCCCCCTGGGCCACAGCAGAGAGCTGGACTGGAAGAGGAACAACTGGGACTAGAACCCGGTGTGCCGGCGCCACAAGGCGGAGGATTAGCCTGTTAAGCCACGGTGCCGGCCAAATCCCCTCTTTAATAGATATATATTTGTTGATAGATTTGCCGTAGTAAGGATTAAAGGAGATAATGGCTCATCTGTAGATTGGGTTTGAATTTAAAGTCACCTAAGTTATAAACTGCCCCCCCACCCGTATTTATTAAATTATAGTCAATGAAGGGAAGCTATTGATGCCCATAAAAGGTGGCTAAAATGTGGGATTTGAATTAAGTCCCATTTATTTGTAAGGGGGGGGGCACAATGAACCCTGAAAGCTTTTATCATGGAAATGTAAAATGACCCCAAAGAATGGAAATTGTGGAAGGCAGGAGTGTATTATTTTGTTTTTTAAGATTTACTTTTATTTATTTGAAAGACAGTTACAGAGAGAGGTAGAGACAGAGAGGTCTTCCATCCGCTGGTTCATTCCCCAGATGGCTGCAACAGCCAGAGCTGCTCTGATCCGAAGCCAGGAGCTTCTTCCAGGTCTCCCACGTGGGAACAGGGACCCAAGGACTTGGGCCATCTTCTACTGCCTTCCCAGGCCATAGCAGAGAGCTGGATCGGAAGTGGAGCAGCCAGGACCAGAACCGGCGCCCATATGGGATGCCGGCGCTTCAGACCAGGGCATTAACCCAGTGCGCCACAGTGCCGGCCCCAGAGTTTATTATTTTCTGAATTACATCTTATTGGTAAGCTTTGGAAGAGAAGAGGGCCTCTTGGAATGCTTTAAAAACCTTTATCAAAGGCCGGCACCGTGGCTCAATAGGCTAATCCTGCGCCTGCAGCGCGGGCACCCCGGGTTCTAGTCCCAGTTGGGGCGCCAGATTCTGTCCTGGTCGCTCCTCTTCCAGGCCAGCTCTCTGCTGTGGCCTGGGAGTGCAGTGGAGGATGGCCCAAGTGCTTGGGCCCTGCACATGCATGGGAGACCAGGAGAAGCTCCTGGCTTCGGATCAGCATGGTGCGCCGGCCCCAGCGGTCATTGGTGGGTGAACCAACGGAAAAGGAAGACCTTTCTCTCTGTCTCTCACTGTCCACTCTGGCTGTAAAAAAAAAAAAAAAAAAAAAAAAAAACTTTATTAAATAATAGTAATTATTTCTAATGGGAAGCAGGTCTGCTTTTGGATGTCAGGGTTATCATTCTCTCCATCATTGTCTTAGGTGTAGCAGTGTTAAAGATAGTGGCTTAGTAACAGAGTGAGACTGTTCTTAGGTGATGGGGAATTGAACCACAGCCTATATTTTGGATAACATTTATTCCTTAAGGATGTTTGCTAGATTATTAGTAATATTATTAAATATGTTTGCTACAAAGTAATTGTCAAGTGATCAATTCCCAGGTTTCCTGGGGACACTGTTTGCTGGGCTGGCAGGGATCTACTGAGTGAGAACTGAAATGGGACATGTGGGGAGTGAGCCAGTGGATTGGGAGATCTCTGTCATCTGTCTGCCTTTCAAATTAACAAACACAAATTTAGAAAGCTAAGTATACTTAGGGTTTTCTAGATGGCAACCTTGAGACTGAAGCATTCACTTGCTATCCCAGTTAGATTTGTTGGGATTATATTGGCACTGGTTAACTAGTCCCTCCACCTGCAGGGACAGTGTTACCTGGCAGTGCAGTTTTTCTTAACATGCAGATCCATGGGCAGTCTTGAAGCTGCATCTAAATTCTGGTTTAGCTGAATGTTAACACTTTGACACATAACAAAATTAGAATTTTATTACAATAGATTTCCTTAATATCTCTGGTTATTTACTGAAAGCCTTGATGTCACTGCAGGTGGAGGGTATCTGCTGCATGGTGTTTACTACAGCAGGGCACTGGCAGAATCAGAAGTGAAATGAGGTCCTGGTTTGGCTGCTGATGGATCACGCACCCTTGTTCCCCTCCTGACTGGGCCCAGGGACTCGATGCGCGACTGCATTTCCCCTTTTGCTCTCTGGCCTCCTGTCCAAAGGCACGGCCCTGGCCTGCTGGGGGCATCTGCCATTTGTCAGGCTCTGACTTGGGATGGAAATTCCCCTGAATTCACGCTTTGTGTACTGGGTGTTGGGTTATGTTAGCACATGATGATAAATATTCTTCCCTGCCAGATAATACCTGCCAAAAAATAAGTCAATTCGAAACATGGATGATCTGGTAAATTTTTTGGTTTTGTTTTGTAGATTAACTTCATCTACCTTGCCAAAAGCACCAAAAAAACCATGCTGTCTTTAACTCTGGTGTGTGCAGTTACGTTCCTCTTGGTTTGCAGTGGAACTTTTTTCCCATATTCCTCCAGTCCTGCCAGCCCAAAGCCAAAGAGGGTGTTTCTTCAGGTAAGGGTGTTTCTTCAGGTAAGGAAGAGCCAGCTCAGCTGAGCTGAGGTTCAGGAAAGGAGAACCTTGCGTGTGCACCGGTGTAGCCAGCTCAGCTGACTGCTGCTGCTGCCCTGGTTCGCTGTATTCAGTGTGGCTGGGGGGGCGGTGAGAAAGGCTGGTTATCAAGGGCTTTCTTAGCAGCTGGACGGTGTATTTCTCCCAGAGATGGAACTGGAGATGTTCACATGTTTTTGTACTGTAAAAATGATCAAGCTTCAGTGTGTGGAAAACGGTCTGTATCAGGGAACGATGAGCTATTAGAAAAAGTGTAAAAATGTCTACAAACCAAGTTCTGAACTGCAAACTGGCAAAATGTTTATTTAAAAATAGTAGTAACATTGATTTCAAGTAACATTCAAATATGCGATAATGGAAATATAGTATCTTAGAAATGGATTAGTAAAATGAGATTTTAGAACTTCCTTTTGCTTTCAGATTTGTCTCTAAACTTTTCAGAGTTGGGGCTGTTAGAGCTGTAAGCCTCCTTTCCAGTCATCTCTGTTGGAGATGTGGAAAGAGGCCCAATGTTTCTTTGTTGTCCTAAGGGATATATGATGATAAATTTCTAACTCCTATAGCCTTTAGCGAGGTAAAGTTTTTAGGACTCTCAGTGTGTTTTCAGTGACAGGCTAATTTTAATAATCCTGTTAACAGTATTTAATAAAAACCTAGTTTTTTTTATTTTTTAAGATTTATTTCTGAGGCCAGTGCTGCATCCTATATGGGTGCCAGTTTATGACCTGGCTACTCCTCTTCCAATTCAGCTCTTGGCTATGGCCTGGGAAAGCAGCAGAGGATCACCCAAGTGCTTGAAAGATCCAGAAGAAGCTCCTGCCTCTGGGTTGGTTCAGCTCTGGCCTTTGTGGCCATTTGGGGAGTGAACCAGCAGACTGAAAATCTTTCTGTCTCCCCCACTCTCTCTGTAACTCTACCTCTCAAGTAAATAAATAAATCTTAGAAAAAAAAGATTTATTTGAAGAGCAGAGTTAGAACCAGAGAGAGAGATTTTCCATCTGCTAGTTCACTCCCCTAATGGCTGCAGCAGCTGGGTCTTGAATGGGCACCCATATGGGATGCCAGCATCACAGGCAGAGGCTTAACCTATGGCACAAGGCTGGCCCAGAGCTTTTTTAATTTTAAAGAGTCCTGTTCTAATTCGTTTAGGGGTTATTTTTCCCACCTGTGCTAGAAGTTGGCAAATTTTTCCTCTAAAGGGCAAGGAAACAATATGGTCAGTTTGTACCTATACAGTCCGTGCCACGGCTACTGTTTTCTAGAGCAAAAGGAGGCACATAAAATACCTAAAGGCAATCTGCTGTGTTTCAATGAAGAAGAAGTCAGTGGGTGACACGGCCTGTCGGCTGCCGTCGCCAGGCCCTGCCCTGTGCAATCGTTCTTTCCCTGTTTGATATTCTGCAGGGTGGTTTTTGCTAATAAAACTATCCTAAGTGAAGCACGGTGCCTTTCCACAGCATTCTGTAAGGCACAGGCTGTCACTTAGTGGGGAGCCATGATCCTGGTTTTCTTGGCATATGAAATAGCTTCATGGAACACACTTTCCAGTGTGTGTATACGTTTGTATGTGCTTGGGGCATTTTAGTTTAAATCTTTAGATATGGAGAGTTCTGACATGTATGTTGTTTAAATCCAAAGCAGCATATTTTGAAAAGTTTTTATATGAAATGTAAATTCTCATAAATATGTACTATAGATAAAATGAAACAACCATGCATATATCCCTTGACCATTTGAAAGAAGGAATGCCTGCAGTACCTTAGAAATCCTGAGTATCCCCCTTCTGTTGTCCCACGTCCACCTTCTTTGTTGGCATTTAGTCATACTCATTCGTTTTTGCCAATCTAGGGTGGGGATGTAGGTGAACTGGTTGACACAACAGTTTGTTATCAATCTTATTTTCAGCACATGACCAGACTATTTCATGACCTGGAAGGAAAAGTAGTTAAACGAGACTCTGGAATATGGATTAATGGTTTTGATTACACTGGCATGTCGCACATAACGCCACACATCCCTGAGATCAATGACACCATCCGCGCTCACTGTGAGGAGGATGCACCCCTCTGCGGTTTCCCTTGGTATCTGCCAGTGCACTTTCTGATCAGGTAGGTTTACTACCGTTCTCCTTCACCAGAGGATTCGTTTGTTCTCCAGTCTTATCACGGTATCAGTATTGTTTAAACTGTTACCCTTGACATACAAGAACTTTTTTTCTGTCACTACAAAACTTCCATTTCTTTAGTGGAATAAAGCACTCAAAAGAGTAGTTTCGTTTGCCAAATTTAAAAACTCTTCCCTGTAGGAATATGAGCAGTTAAAAATGGTCATTTTCCTAAAGTAACAGCAATTAAAAATCAATCTCAAATTGTGTTGTTTTTTGAGTTTTTTTAATGGTTTGGCAGTAAAGAATTGAATAAGAAATAAGGGTGGGTGGTGGAATTAAGATCATCTAGGTAAACCACTTTATTCTTAACACTGGAAATATTTACTACACAATAATCTGGGTTTCATAGGAATTGGCATCAGAATTTATTTTCATACCCCAGAATGTGTTCACATATTCTGAACACTCCCATTAATTATAGTTATGAATTGATAAGGCATCCTAACTAGTAAAGCTAACTTTTCAAATAGGAAAAACTGGTATCTTCCTGCCCCAGAAGTTTCTCCAAGAAATCCTGCTCATTTCAGACTTATATCCAAAGAACAGACACCTTGGGATTCTGTAAAGTTGACTTTTGAAGCAACAGGTAAGTCATATGACCATTTTTTCTCTCCTTCCACTTTTTAATTACATGTGTTTCTCTCAAATATATCAGAAAGACAAGCACATCAAGAAGAGCTTATAATGTTTCTAAAAGCAATTAAAGCTTATGATTTCTTAAACCAAATTTAATAGATTGTATTTTTCAGAGCAGTTTAGAAAATGTGAGCAAAAAGTACAACCTGGCTAAAGGCTTACTGATTTTATTGGCTTTTTCCAAGAACTGCTTTTGGTTTAGTTGATTTTTTTTTCTATTGAGTTCCTGTTTCAAGTGGTTTCTGCTCTAGTTTTATTACCTTTTTCACTCTACTTTGGATTTAACTTGTTCTTTTTCTGTGATTTACTACAGTAGAAACACATTATAGATTTTTGGGTCACTTTTTCTAATATACTCATTGAGTGCTGTAAATTTCCTTCCATGTGTTGCTCCATCTCACAAATGGATTAAGTTGTACTTTAATTTTAATTTTTTTAAAATTTCCCAGTTGTTTGGGCCCATGTTTAAGTTTAGAAATAGGTTCTTTAATCTCCAAATACATGGAGATTTCCTATCCCCCCCCCCCTTTTTTTTCTTTGACATGCAGAGAGGAGGACACACATATACAAGAGAGAGACTGAGAAAAGGAAAACTTCCCATCGACTGGTTCACTCCCCAAATGTCCACCTATAGTGGCTGGGCCAAAACCAGGAGCTGGGAAGTCGGTCCAGGTTTCCTACACGAGCGGCAGGAATCCCGTCACCCGGGTCATCATTGCTATTTCCCGGGGTCTGCATTAGCAGGAAACTGGAATTGGAGCCACAATGTGATACTGAATCCAGGTATTCACATGAGGGATTGCAGGTATTTTAACTGCTAAGCCAAATGCCTGCCCCATAGCTTTTGTTTGGTTTTTTAATACTAATTTGATTGTGGCTTGAATTTAAGCATACTTTTCTGATTTTTATTCAAAATTTGTTAAGTTTTGCTGTATGGTACAGGATGTGGTCTCCTGGTATGCATATTCCAGGTGACCTTAAAAACAATGTGTATGCTTCTGCTGATGATGCTTTGAATGTCACTTATATCCAGTTGATTGTTGGTCAGTTCAACTGTATTCTTACTACTTCTCTGCCTGTTGTATTTGCCGGTTACTGATGGAGGGGTGTTGAAGTCACCAACTTTAACTGAATTTGCCGATTGCTCCTTCAGTTGGAGGTGTTTTTGTGTCAACTTCTGTGGTCTGGAGTGAGGGCCATACATAGAGAGGGTTGCAGCATCTTACAGAATTGCCACTTTATCACTAAATAAAGCCCCTCTTTGACCCTGCTAATTTTCTTTCCTCTGAAGTCTGATTTATCTAAAATTAATTCAGTTCTCAAGTTTTCTTATGATTAATGTCAGCGTGGTATATCTTTCTGCATCCATCCGTTTACTTTTTGTCTACATGTATCTTGGGGCAGTGTTGTCAGAGTGGGTTAAGCCATGGCCTGCAACACCTGTATCCCACATAGGCATTTATGTCCTTGCTGCTCCTTTCTGATCTAACCCCCCCTCCCCCCAATGCATCTAGGAAAGAAGCCTAAGTGCTTGGCCCCTGCCACTCACATAGGGGACCCAAATGGTGAGGCTTTGGCCTGGCCCAGTCTGGGCTGTTGTAGCCATCTGGGGAGCGAACCAGTGGATGGAAGTCCCCCCACCCCCCACCTCCGTAACTCTGCCTTTCCAATAAATCTTTTACAACATATAAAAAACCTGTATGTCTTAATTTTAAAAATGTTTCTTGTAAGTATACAGTTGGGTCTTATTTTATTGCACATGCTGACCATTTATTTTAAATATGTATTTGAAAGGCAGAGTGACAGAAGGAGAGTTGGAGGAAGATCTTCCATCTGCTGGCTCATACTACAAATGGCTGCAGCAGCCGGCACTGGGCCAGGCCAAAGCCAGGATCTACATCGGGGTCCCCCAGTGTGGGTGGCAGCGGCCTAAGTACTTGTCCAGCTTCTGCTTTCCCTGGTGTGTTGGCATGAAGTTAGATCAGAAGCACAGTGGCTGGGACTGGAGCCTGTCCTTTGATGCGGGATGCTAACATCACAGGCAGTGGCTTAACCCACTACACCACAATGCAAGGCCCCTACTTCTTGGTGCATTTAGAACACTGATGTTCAAAGTGACTTATGATGCAGTTGGATTATATGCCATATTTGTTACTATTTTGTTTGTTGCCTTTGTTCCTGTTTTTGTCTTCCATTTTTCTGCCACTTTTGGGTTTTTAAAAATTAAGTATAGGAGACCCAGAAAAAGCCCCTGGCTTCTGGCTTTGGCCTGGCCCATCTCTGGCTGTCACACCCATCTGGAGAGAGAACCAGTAGAGGAAGATCTCTCTCCCCCTGTCACTCTTTCAAATAAATAAAACTTAAAAAGAAAAATGTATTTACTTGGGCCATGCGTCATCTGCTGCCTGCCAGGTACATTAGCAGGAAGCCAGTCTGGAAGAAGCAGAGGCAGGACTCTCTATGGGATGCTCTAATATGGGATGATGTGGGCATCCCAAGTGGTAGCTTAACTTCACGAAACTGCCTGCTTATGTGCTTTTTCTTTTCAGGTTTATTTTACTTATTTGAAAGGAGGAGTTGGAGGGAGGGAGAGGGAGAGCTGCCATCTGCTGGTTCATTCCCTGAATTGCCACAATGTTCAGGGAGTGGCCAGCCAAGCCGAAGATAGGAGCTTCCTCCTCATTTCCCGTGTTGGTGCAGGGGCCCAAGCACTTGGGCCATTCTTTGCTGCTTTCCTGGGAATATGAGCAGGGAGCTAGATCAGAAGTTGAGCAACCGAGATGTGAACTGGAGCCCATAAGGGATGCCAGCACTGTTGGGGAAGCACTGCCACAATGCAGGCCCCGCCCCTGTGCTTTTAATTGGATATTTAAAATATTCTATTTTCTCTTTCTTCATTTACTTTTTACTAAAAAACTTTTCTTAGTGGTTGCCTTAGACTTTGCAGTTTACAACTAATCCAAGCCTACTTTCCAATAACACATACTGCTTCACAGGTAGTGTGACTACTTTATAAAAACAAAATAATCCTAATTTCTCCCCTTTCCCATCCTTTGTATCATCACTGCCATTCATTTCACTTGCACATAAGCATGCATGTATGTGTATACACACACATGCATACATAATCACACACATTGTTGCTATTTTGAGCAACCTGTTATCTATTAGATCACCTAATGAAAAAACCTGAAACCCTTTTTGTCACAAATTCCTCTTCCACTGCTTTTTCTGTTTTACTTTACTGAAAGAATACCTATTGCCATGAGTTTTGTTCTTCCTCAAACAATTTAAGTTATACAAGTTTCTTGTATTGCATATATAGACTTAGGAACATGATCCTCTTCCCCCCCACCCTCCCTCCTGTCCACGCTCCAACCCTTATTCTTCCTCTCTATCCAATTCCCACTCTTTTTACAAAGATCTATTTTCAGTTCACTTAATTATCGTTAGTGTAGGGTTAACCTAAGTAAAGAGTTCCACAGATAGTATGAAGAAAAAACACTGTTCCAGTCCTGGTCTCAACTGTCGAAGTTTTTTTTTTTTTTTAAACAACTTGAAATCTTTACTTAGTATAATCTTCTGTGTATAAAGTTAATTGAAAATAGATCTTAGTAAAAAAAGAGGAGGAGGAGGAAGAATAGAGGGAAGAAGAGTGGGGATATGGGAGGGAGGGTGGATTTGGTGGGAAGAAACACTATGCTCCTAAAGTTGTATTTATGAAATGCATGAAGTTTGTATTCCTTAAATAAAAGGTTTCTTTTGGGGGCGGGGGGAGGACAAAACACTGTTCCTCAACAGAAGAGACAAGGGCTGTAAACAATCATCGAATCTCAAAATGTCCGTTTTAGTCCAATACATTACATTTTAGGTACTCTATTAAATAGTGACCCCCGATCAGGGAAAACATGTCTTTTTGGGATCGGCTTTATTTAACTAAGTATCATGGTTTCCAGTTGCATCCATTTTGTTGCAAATGATAGGATTTTTTGTTGTTGTTGCAGCTGAGTAGTATGCTGTAGTGTTTATAGACCATAATTTCTTTATCCTGTCATCAGTTGGTGGACATCTGGTTGATTCCGTATCTTAGCTATTGAGAATTGAGCTGCAGTGAATATGGGGGCACAGATAACTTTTATATGCTGATTTCTTTTTAAGTTCCCAGGACTGGGATGACTGGATCATATGGAAGGTCTATATTAAGCTTTCTGAACTATGTCCATACTGTCTTCCGCAGTGGCTGGACCAGTTTAGACTCCCAGCAGTAGTGGATTAGGGCACCTTTTTTCCCACATCCTCTCCAGCATTTCTTGATTTGTGTATGAGAGCCATTCTAACTAGGATGAGGTGAAACCTCACTGAGTATTTTGGCCAGGCGCATTAGCAGGAACCTGGATCATCAAATAGCATCGCTGTCACAGGTGTCTACTTTACCTACTATACCACAATGCTGGCCCCCAAGTGAATTCCTAATGCATGCAGCAGTTGCGTGATAGGACAACTTAATTTAGGCTTTCTCGGGTAGCTTCTGTGACTTTTCTGCTGTGGTTCTTGGTTTAACCTTCATACAGGCTGAATGTCCAAATGGACATCTTTATGTTTTTGGTAGGTATGAAGAGACTTCAAAGAACTTTGTGGAAAGATAATTAAAATATTAGATTACTGTGGTATAACACTTTTGTGATCCATGCATAGCATGGGTCTTCACAAAGAAGCTCTACATGAATTTTTTAAGGAACCAAAGTTAACTTTTTTAATTCTATTTTTTTCTACAAGCTTTTTGAAGTACCCTCATATTTAAAGGGCTACAAGGCACGAACCTTCATGGTGTGGTTTGGATATGGGTTAGTTGCTTTTCTTACTAATACATTTTAAAATAACAACTGTTCTTTTTTCCTCTTACCTTACAGGACCAAGCCATATGTCCTTCTATGTCCGAGCTCGTAAAGGGTCAACACTGTCTCAGTGGTCTCTTGGCAATGGCACACCGGTCACGAGTAAAGGAGGGGACTACTTTGTATTTTATTCCCATGGACTCCGGGCTTCTGCATGGCAGTTCTGGATAGAAGTGCAGGTACGAGTTTTCCAACATTCGTTGTTTCCTTGGCCGGGTTCCCTGGTGCTTATTTAGCGGGAACCATGAGTTTACCTTTCTAGTGTTGGAGAACTAACTGATTTTCTCTGGTAGGGCCCAGAGGAACAGCCTGAAGGAATGGTCACGGTGGCCATCGCTGCCCACTATCTATCTGGGGAAGACAAGAGATCCCTGTCACTGGATGCTCTGAAGGAGAGGTTCCCAGACTGGTCGTTTCCCTCTGCCTGGGTGTGCACCTACAATGTCTTTGTGTTTTAACCTTGGAGATGAGCTCTAAGTACAAGCCCAGTGGATACTCCATGTGACACAGTTTCTCCCTATGTTACGTGGATGTTTGTAACGTAAGTCAATGAGTTTAATGCGCATATGTTTGAAGAGCTTTTTTGGTTAACACTTTTCAGGGCCAAGCACTGTAATGGTTAAACTGTGAGACATGCATGGCCTTTCTGACACTTGAAAATGCCAGTTTTCTGGCACTTAAGCACATGTGGGTATTGCCACTGTCATTGTATATGACCTTAAGGACAAAAGCCAACAACCACTTTAGTAGCTGTCCTTCTAGGAAGGAAGCATGTAAACCATCAGACCATTCTCAGTGGGACTTGTCATTTCCAGTTAGAGCAAGACCCTCTGTTAGGACAAGGATGGTGGGTAAAATACCCTTCACTACGGTGATTGATTCCCCTTGAGATCTAACTCCGTAAGTCAGGAGAAAGTGACTGTCATAAGGACGGGGGAAGCACTGCACCTGAGAGCTGTTTCTTCAGGCAACCTCTCACTTTGTCTTGAAGCCAGGACCTGATGGGGTGCTGTATGCTGGGGTTAACACAAGTGTCTTGACTAGTGGTCACTGAAATCCACTCCTAGGCTGTTTACCCCTGAAACTTATGTTCTACCTTGTCAATTTCATTTGTTGCATTACCTTTCCCTATGGAATTTCATAGGCTTTTTTTTTGGTTTTTAGTATTATTTGTGCAAGTACATGACCCTAACTTCCTCAGAGCACTGAACTGCCACTGTGGTTATTCTGGGGTAGGAGGAGAGTGGCTGGGGTAAGGTGACAATTTTCTAAGTATTCTGTTTTGTAGGCGTCTTTTGTTTCACACCAATGACCTAGGCCCTTTTTGCTTTCCAGCCAGGTGACTAGAGTAGTGTCTCAGTAAGTTCCTGCACAGCAGGACTGGCTTTCCTGACACGTGAGACTGCACTGGAATGAGCCCATTGTACCCAGAGTTGCTGGTGTTCAGACCCTGCGTAAGCGCAGTGCTGATGCTTTTCAGTTTGAAGGTGGGCATACAGTTTGTGAGGCATTAACTCATTCCTAGTTGCATAGGCAAAAGAAAGTTGAAAGAAAAGGTACAGCAAAGAAGAAGAAAGCAAGGTTTACATTTCTGGGGAGCTAAGGAAATATGAGGGATGCTCGTTGACAAGTGGTCTCCTCAGATCTCAACGGAAAGCTGCACAGTGTGTGTGATGTGCTTGCTTAATCATGCTCATCTTGCCTAATTTGTGACTTCCTGAAGACTGGGTTCATGCAGGCAAGCTGAATGGTAAGGTCCATCAGTGACCTGACTTTGTAGAAATGCTGATAGTAAGTTGGTTGGTAAGATTTAGCAGGGTTTAGGGCTTATATAGAGTCACAGTTATAAAGGAAAGGAAAGAGTAATAATATATCAATGAATTTCAAAAAGGCAGGCATATTTTCTGTCCCTGTGGTTAATCTGACATAGATTACTGAGGTTAATTATAGGAAAAATCCAACCTTGAGGATCTTCTGTGAAAAACAACTTTGGAGAGGATGTTGTTTTTTCATTAACAACCATGATTCTCCTTTGGGGTGGTTTCACTTATCTTCAGCATTTTCTAGCTTTGATATTGTGCTAACTAGTCTCAGGGCAACATCTTAGGTAGTTATTTTAGTATCTGAAATGGTCAAGTAATCACCACAAATATTATGGCGCTATTAGTAAGCACACTGTCATAGCAGTAGGCTCTGTAATGAATGTTGTTAGGGTTTTTTTTTAAAGAGTATCTGAGCATTTGAATAACTTCTAAAAGGGTCTTTCCAAGCTCTATCAAATGCATTATGTTCTGCAGAAGTAAATACAAGTAGCACAGTACTCCATATTCAGGGAAAATATGAAGAATTATGATTGAAAATACTTGCATATGCTGATGGAAGAATGAGTGTTGCATGAAGTGTTTGTTTCCACAGTTTAGCAGAAATAAGTAAACATGATAGGATTCCTTACGATGTCACCACCGAGGGGGCCACAAGCCAGCCTGCTGCCTCAGGAAGCTGTAGGAAGAATGACTGTTTCTGTCCAATTCTGGTTTACTGCCTTGTTGAGGATTACTTGTTGCCTTACAATGTTACTGAAATAAACTTTTTAACATAATGGTTGGTATCTTTTTAATGTTCATTTACTTCATTTTTTTAACTGGGGATTGAATTTCACTGAAATTTACCATATTGATAAATCTTAAATAATTAGCGATTGCTTTTTTCAAATGGAAAAGTTATTAAAGGTGCCCTCTTGCTAGTGGGTAGGGGAGAGGAGACTGCATTTGGTGAATGGTGACTAAGAGGCAGTTTAATACAAGGTGAAGCAACAGAACAGCTTCTAAATATGCCTGTCTTTATATAATGTAATACACACATTACAGTATTAAGAGCTGTAAAAGAATTTTCTTTGATCAGTTTGAAGAAAGTGCTTTACTCATGCTAAAAGGGTTAGATTTTTTTCAAAGTCACCTATGAAAGACTGAACGCTTCCCCCTAAGAGCAGGAAGATTCAACTAGTGGCTCTGGCTAGCCAGAGTACTGTGGCAAATCCAAGACATTCACATTAGAAAGGAAGAGTTAAAACCACCCCCAGTTGCAAACATGATATAAAACATTGGTTAAACAAATGGGAAAACATCTTCCGCTACTTGGAAGACTTAAAATGGCAATAAACTTTGGTACAAGCTGATTCTAAAATTCATAAGGGACCCAGAATGGCTAACCAAGCCTTAAACAAAAATATGACTGATTATTTCCAGAAAGTCCTATAAAGCAACAGTAATCCAAAAAAGCATAGTACTGGTATAAGGACTATGTGAGTACAATTAAGAGTTCAGAAATTAATACATACACTTATAGATGTCTTTAATGGGGAGAAATAATTCAGTATGTGGTGACTATCCACACGTAAAAGACCCCTACATCATGCTATATATAAATATCAATTCAAAATGAATCATAGACTTACATGTTAGAGCTACATTCATATGCATGACCTTAGAGGGAGGCATTAGGTGGAATGGTTAAGACATTGCTTGGGATACCTCACCCTGTATCAGAGAGCCGAGGTTCATGTCCCAGCTCCACTTCCTGCTTATGCACATGTGGGGAGGCAGTGGCGATGGCGTTGGCACTCAGGTTCTTGCCCACCAACATGGGAGACTGGATGGAACTCCCAGCTTTGCTCTGACTGTTGGAGGGATGAGGGGGAGTGGATTAATGGATGGAGGATCCATTTGTCTTTCGAGTAAATTCAAATATCCATGACCTTGGGTTCGACAACAGTTTTCTAGCTATAACACCAAAAGCACAAGCTATCAAAAAATACTTTGTCAGAATGAAGTTTCAAGGGAAGCTGTCAAGAAAGCAAAAAGACAAGCCAACAAATGAAAAAGTGTTTGCAAATCCTATGTATCTGATAATGGTCTAGTATCCAGAATGTAACTTTTTAAAATCGACAATAAAAAGAAACCACCTGATTAAAAAATGGTCAAAGTATGTGAATAGACATTTTTCTTCAGATAATCACATGAAAAGATGTTACATGGCCATTAGGGAAATGAAATTCTAAACTATAATGGTATACCCATTTCACACATAACTTAGGCTATAACCAAAAAGTAACGCTGGCACAAAATGGAAATGTTAATCCTCTGCTAGCGGGAATCTTAGTGCAGGCATGTTGGAATTAAGTTCGGCATTTCCTTAAAAAAAAAATCACTAATGGCCTAGCAGTTCCACTCCCGGAACCTAGAGATAACTGAAAACATATGTCCACACAGAAAAGTATACAAAAGTCCTACCTTATCCAGAGATACTTTTTTTTTTTTTTGACAGAGTGTACAGAGTGCGAGAGAGACAGAAAGGTCTTCCTTTGCCGTTGGTTCACCCTCCAATGGCCGCCGCGGCTGGCACACCGTGCTGATCCGAAGCCAGGTGCTTTTCCTGGTCTCCCATGGGGTACAGGGCCCAAGGACTTGGGCCATCCTCCACTGCCTTCCCAGGCCACAGCAGAGAGCTGGCCTGGAAGAGGGGAACTGGGACAGAATCCGGTGCCCGACCGGGACTAGAACCTGGTGTGCCAGCGCCGCAGGCGGAGGATTTGCCTAGTGAGCTGTGGCGCTGGCCCCAGAGATACATATCAATACATCAATAATGGATTCCTGAAACTGCAGATAGTATCAAATACTATATATACTATGATTTCTCTACTTCACTACTCAAATTTATAAATCAGTCACAGAGTTAACTAATAAAGTAGACTAGTTCTGACAATATATTTTGGTAGAAGTTACTTAAAATTTCTGAAACTTTCTATTGAATGGACCATGGTCGACCACGGGTAACAAACCCCAGACTGGCCGGGAAACATTACCGTATGTGACTGTTCATTGTAGTAGTATTCATTATAGTCAATGGAAGAAAACTCCACCTTCAGCTGCTCAATGGATAAACAAAAGTGGTGTATCTGTATAATGGAAATATTTAACCTTAAAAAGGGGAATGGGGGTGGGCACCTTAGCTTAGCAGTTGGGAAGTCTGCATTCCATACTGAAGTGCCCGAGTTTCAGTTCTGACTCAACTCCTAATTCTGGCTTCCTAATAGCACCCTTTGAAGCAGTACGTGATGGCCCAGGTGGTTGAGTCCTTGTCATCCACGTTGGAAGACTTGGATCAAGTTCCTAGCTCTTGGCTTTGGATTGAACGGGCCCGGCCCTGGCTGTTGTGACATTTGGGAAGTGAACCACTAGACTGGGCAATCTCTCTCTCTGCCATTCAAATAAAAATAAAAATAAAAAAGGAGTGGGAGGCTTGGTATTGTGGTACACAGGGTCAAGCTGTTGCTTAGGATGCCTGCATCTCCTATCAGAGAGCTGGTTCAAGTCCCAGCACCTCTGCTTCTGATCCAGCTTCCTGCTAATGCATCTTGGGAGCCAGCAGATGGTAGCTCAAGTACTTGGGCCCCTGCCAAATACATGGGAGACCCAGAGGAAGTCTTGGGCTCCTGGCTTCAGCATGGCCCAGCCCTGGCTATTGCATGCATTTGGGGGAGTGAACCAAATGGATGGAAGTAGATGGAAGATCGCTCTCTTGCTGTGCTGTTAAGGTAGATGAAAATACTAAATATTAAAAACCAGTAGTGATGGACAAGGATGAACTTTGAAAACATAATGCCAAATAAAAGAAGCCAGACAGAAAATTCCATTTATATGATTATATAATTCTATTTATATGAAATATCCAGAAGCAGAAAGCAGATTCAGAAATATAAGGGGAAAAAGCCAAACTCCCTTTTAACCCCACCTATCAGAAATGATGCCTACTTGACTACACACCGACAGAAAATTATGATCTTTACCAAACAAAATTCTATATCACAAAATTACATTCTGAACATTTTCCATGTCATTACTTTCTTCTGTTCTTCCAATATTCATCTATCAGCTACCTTGATTTTCCCACTATACATTGATATATAATATTTAAATACATCTCTGAATTTCTAGTTACTTAAGGAAAACCCTAAAAGGTGGAATTATAACATTAAAATACTTTTGAGGCTTAAATACATACTTTTGCTGTTACCTGAGATGACAAATAAACAAAAGTTTGTGCAACGGTTTTTATTGCCCTTTACCAAGTTAAAAAAAAAAATACATATTGCAGAAGTAGCAACAAATTTAATTACAAGCAAATGTTGACTCTACCCCTAAATGATTTCTTTTGGTATCAGCAAATAATTCTCAGGAATCTACTAAACTTCAAATAGTTATTATTTAAATTCATTGGTTAAAATTATGGCTTTAAACAGTTGATATGTGCACCAAACAACATAGCAAAATAAAAATGAGTTTTTAAAATTAAAGTATATAATAAATGAATTATCAAAGAGAAAATGTAAACTTACCAAATTTCTTGCCTTGGGCCTATTTCTTAGTTGGAAAAACAGTTTTTTAATAGTAGAGGAAATGATTCATTCAAGGCCTAGACCACAGGAATAAAGTTAACTTGTTGGTGCCCTGCTTTCAAGGGTGTCAACTTGGCAGCACAGTGTTCATTTAGATAGATACTTGAAAACATCACAGGGGTTTATAATGGTAAATCATTTTTATTGACTGAATATTCACAACAAACACAAAAGTAATGCTGGTTCTTCTCCCTAATGGACTAGGAAGGACAGGAGAAGAAATTTCAGTTTATTTTCTAGCCGGACTGCATGTACTCATTGGGGAACCAGTATTTTCTATCTAAAGATTCCGGAAAAGGTGGTTTGAAGCAGGCTTAAATAACAGTAGCACCAGAAGGACCAGGTACCAATAAAAATATATTCCATCTGTTCAGTTTTATTAAGTGAAATTATTGCACTTCTAATGTAAAAAGTAAATGACAGTAAATTCCCAAACTCAATAATTTTGAATAGTTTGATGAATTTGGAGCTAAACAATTCAAAATAGTTTTGAGTTTCTCTTCAAAGGAAACCTGGCTACCACAACCAAACCTAGGTATTTACTTTAAAAAGCCAGGACAGGACCAAATTTTGTTTCTAAACTAAATTGCACTGTGAGAAGAGAGGCTGTTTTACATAGTGGTACGAATTTGGTCCATATCAAATACATTGTTATTATAAAAATAAGTTTGTTTTTGTAAAAAATAACATTGCATTCCTTGTTCAAATTGCACAGTACAAACAAGCTATCTAAATTAATACTGTAATAAGGTAATTAGAATTACATACAGTGGATATGTGTTTAGTCTGAAGCAATTAAGGAATATGCAGTTCTCTTTTCATAATGTATTAAAACTAAAATTTAAGTCATCTACAAATACATAAAATACTTTTAAAGTTTACAATGAAGAATGCATTCTTTACATACTAATTTTTAGTAGCCGTGATAATACAGGATTCAGCAGTCTATTTACATAAAAATCCATTTTTATTCAATTTACAAAAGCAATAAATAATAAACTACGTTAATTTGCACAAAATCTGTTCCATTTCATGATCATTGTGACCATTTTTGTTACTTTATGACCAACCAAGCCAATACACCTTCTTCCTTTATGAAGACAGCTCATTTTTGAAAAGAAAAGCGAGCCCTGTTTTCATTGTTAAGAGTATAGTCATGCAGAATCCGGCATAAAACCTTAGAAATTATAATACAAGCACTAAAAATATGAGTAGTGCCTTTGGGTATATTTACACCAGAGTATTCACAAAAAAGAGACAGTTCTTTGATACAAAATAGTTCAGTGGTATCTGACAGCATAATTGGTAAGAATCCCTCAGACCTGTGCCTACACTGATCTAGTAGGAATAAAGCTTGCTCAGACAGGCACATTAACTCACAGGTCAACAGCCTGCACTGCTTCAGGACTGGGATTTAACAGGCTGGTAAAGCCAAGGAGAATGTCTCTCACACGGACACATCGAGGGTACTTGAAAACAGCTCATGAAAAATGGAACTAAAAGATAGGTTTATTTTGGTGCAAAGAATTTTAAAATCCACCAATATGTTATGATACTCAACTTCATGAACTTTTTGAAGATCCTGCATATTTTACACCAAAATAAATGCCTTTTAACTCTGCTTTCCATGAACTTTTTGAAGTATCCTCACTGTGCCAGGGTAGGCATCTGTTCAGTAGGTCCAATTAGGGAGTCCAGTGAGCTCTGTCCAAGGCAGCAAAAAGGTAGCTCAAGTACCCGATGAGCTATCTATCGCAAGCACCTTAGCATTTATTTTGTAAAAAGCAGTCTGGATACACACTCTACCAGAAAACATATAAGAAGCTGTAAGTAGTGAAAAAGTAAGCTCACCCCGGGCCAAACAATCCCTGTGGTTTAAGAGCTGTCAACCTTTGAATAAAACCAAAATATTCTTATGTACATATCTACAGTATGTTTTATTACTTTCTAATGCAGCTTAAGAAATTTTTTTAAGAAAGATGCTTTATTTGATATCACATTTTTATGGAGTCAAAGAGATTTCTTATTTAAAACCTAATAATACTTTACCATAGAGTCTCTTAGCTGGGTTCTCTTCCCCTTTAAATCATCCAACTAGGTCACAGTGTACTCAGTTGCATGCTGCTACTAATTAATACTGCCTGTCATGATGACACCACATTGTGTTAGGACACAGAACAGTCGTAAGTCCCATCCTGAAAAGGTTCTTCCTCCTGTGCCCGAGTCATGTCCTCCTCTTTGCGGCTGACCACACTGGTCCCCGTGAGCTCGCCCTGGGGGATGCTTCCATGGCTGGAGGAGCTCCTGCTCTCCTCGGCCCGGGGGCTAGTCTGTTCAGGAGTCTTACCCGCTGTGACTGGCTGGAAGGCATCAGGCTGAACCTGCTCTTCTGTTATCTCACTGAGCTTCTGCAGTTGTGGCTTAATGATGTTTAAAAATGGCTTATATCCAGGGCTAAGCAGAGGGGAAAAACAATTAGCTCTCATCTTCAAAAGTCTTGGTCGAAAGTTATAGATTGACTAGTACTAAACACAGATACAATAAAGACGATGACAGATTCTGAGGGGAAGGAAGGAGGCACAAAAAGATGTAAGGAGGGAAGGCTTCTTGAGTATCCTGCTCAGCACACAGGGAAATGCACATAGCATAGGACTGAGCCTTCCATTTCTGAGCACTAGAAGCAAACATATTTAAAAACCAGTATGACGATAAAAATCATATTCTGTAACTGAAGGACCAATGGGATTTCAGACTCAAAGAGGAACCTTCAGAAAACATCTACCCTAACTGCTTTTGACAAAGAAAACAGACCTACCTAATGGAAATAACTAGCCTCAAATCCACCTATAATTGGTGACAAATACAAGACTGGACTCCAATACTCTTCCGTCCCATCTACTACTTGTCATTTGGACTTGCTAGTAACTGCCATGAAATGTTAAATTCAGATTATCTTTTCAAGCAGATATTTTTGTATTATAACCTTCAATTCCACAGAACTACAAATCTTAAGTTCTAAACTAATTCCAAGGCGATTTGTTCTGCATCACTCTCAAGTCGGTGACATTCACTTTATAAACACTAAATTTCACTCAATGGCTATCACCCATTCAAACGGTTCGGTAAGGAATGATTACTAAAGAAAGCAGCCTTAAAAATGAAGATATGAAAGCATTTTTATTTCTAGTAACCTAAATACATCCAATCTAAAAATGAACAACATAACTATATTCAACATAGGTGAACCACAACTAAACCATAATGTGAAAGGACTGATTCATGGAAGAACATCAAAGGGTAAGGAGCCCAAGGAAACCAGAACTTACCAATCTGTAGAGGCCCATCGGTCCACGGCATGTAGCCCTGTCTTTATGTTCTGTAACATCTCTCCATCTACCTCTGAAGACTGAGTAATAACCAAAATCTGGTTGATTATTGAGGATTCTCTAAGAATCAGGCCTATGACAATGCACCAGTCCAGACATCCTGCCTCCATGAAGATATGCAGTAAATACCTACAGCAGAAACAAAATGATTTAAACTAAGAACCTACAGTTACACAGAAGTGGTTCCTGTACCCCATTTGGGCAAATACCCTGAGTAGAGACTGTGTGGGCTTAGAATTTTCTGAGAAACTCACCGAAGCTGGACTTGGGACTTGTGAGGCCCTTTACTTGCCAGCTCCATGGAGATGTGCTCTAGCTCAGACTGAGTCAAACTGAGTGTGGAGAAATTTTCATCCACCATTGTCCAGTCCCCATCCACCATGGAGCTACTTTCAGTCAAGTCTGTGGCTGAACCAATACTGCATTCATCACCTGCTGAAGAATTGCCAACAGTTATAAATCAGCTTCATACGGAAAATAATTTTGCTTCAATTTTATTTATTTAAAATATTTATTTGAAAGAATTACAGAGAGAAGGAGAAACAGAGATCTTCCATCCACTTGTTCACTCCCTAGATGGCCACAACAGCCAGGACTAGGCTAGGCATAAGCCAAGAGCTCCATCCAGGTCTGCCACCATGTGGGTGGCAGAGGCCCAAGTGCTTGGGCTGTATTTCACTGCTTTTCCAAGCCATAAGCAGGGAATTGGAGGAGAAGTGGGAACCACTGGGACTTTTTAATATGAATGGTATCCATACGTGATGCTGGTGTTGTAGGAGGTGGTTTTATTTGCTATACCACAACATCAGTCCCTCCTTTTTTTTTTTTTTTTTTGACAGAGTTAGACAGTGAGAGAGAGACAGAGACAAAGGTCTTCCTTTTTCCGTTGGTTCACCCCCCAAGTGGCCACTACTGCCGGCATGTTGCAGCTGGCGTGTTGTGCCGATCCGAAGCCAGGAGCCAGGTGCCTCCTCCTGGTCTCCCATGTGGGTGCAGGGCCCAAGCACTTGGGCCATCCTCCACTGCCTTCCCGGGCCACAGCAGAGAGCTAGACTGGAAGAGGAGCAACCGGGACAGAATCCGGTGCCCCAACCGGGATTAGAAATCGGGGTGGCAGCGCCACAGGCGGAGGATTAGCCTAGTGAGCCATGGCGCCGGCCAATTTTAAATATTAGCTATTTTCGTAGGAGTTGATATCTCTTTAGGATTTTGAAACCAAAACATTAAATTTACTAAAACTGTGATATTATATGAACAACAGCAGACACTTTAAAATCATTAGAGAGATAATCACAAATTATTTGCCTTCATATGGAATGTCATACTAATCCACCAGAAAGCAGTCTTCTGTGCCTCTCCCCAAAATATCTCTGATTAAGTATTTAGATTCAACTACTAACTTATAGGAAATCCAGAGAAAACTGTTACACTAAACTCTGAAGATGCAATCATTAACAATTCCACTGTGAAATTTAGACCCAAGTTTCTTCAGTGACTACACTGTAAGAGAGGGGGAAAAACGAAGGGAACATTCACTTAAAAAAAGAGAATTAAAAATATAATCACAGTGTGTGAACCTTATTTGGATCCTAAGTCAAGCTATTAAAAAATTATCACTTTTAATAAACAAGTGGAAATACGAATACTTGATGGTATTATGGAGTTGTTACATGGTTAGAGGGACAGTAGTGGTATTATGGTTACCTAAAAATGGAGTTCTTACAGGATCTATGCTTATAGATAAATTACGTATCTTGGATCTGCTTCAATTACTAAGCGAGGTGGGGAGAAGTGGACAAAACAAATTTGGTCCTAAGTTGTTAGGAAGCTGTATGATGCTTAGTAGGGGAAGTGGCTCACTATTTTGCTATCTCTTTTTAAATGTCTGAAGTCATCTCTTTTATAAGTTTACTAAGGGGCCGGCACTATGACATAGTGGGCTAAGCCTCTGACTGCAGCACCAGCATCCCATATGGGTACCAGTTCTAGTCCCAGCTGCTCCTCTTCCGATTCAGCTCTCTACTATGGCCTGAGAAAGCAGTGGAAGATAAGTGCTTGCGCCCCTGCACCTATACGGGAGACCCAGAGGAAGCTCCTTGCTTCGGATTGGCTCAGCTCCAGCTGTTGTGGCCATTTGAGGAGTGACCCAGCGAATGGAAAACCTTTATGTCTCTCTGTCTATAACTCTACCTTGCAAATAAATAAAAAAAATCTTTGAAAGAGCTTACTGAGAGAGTAATGGTACCACCTCACACTCACTAGAAGGGCTACTCTTCAAAAAACAGAAAATAAGTGTTGACAAGGATGTCAAGAAATTACTGTTAGTAGGGATGTAAAATGCTGCAGATGCTATGGAAAATAGTATGGCAATTCCTCAAAAAATTACAAGAATCTTGTTTCAGGGTATATAGCCAAAAGACTTAAAAGCAGAGTTTTGAAGACATATTTGTGTACCAGTGTTTGTAGTAGCATTATTCATAACATATAAAAGGTCCTTTGATGGATGAATTAGGATAAACAAAATGTGGAATATACATACAATGGAAAGAATATCATTCAGCCTTAAAGAAGAAAGAAATTCTGATGCATGCTATAACATGGATGACATTAGGATATTATAGTAAGTGCAAAAAGCCAGTCACAAAAAGACAAATACTTTATTTAAATAACATACACAGAGTTTTAATTCTACAAGATGAAGAATATTTTGAAAGGAGGTTGCAAAACAATGTGAGTGTAAATAATGCCATTGAACCATATGCTTAAAAAATGGTTAAGAGGGCAGATTATATCATGAGAAAAAGCAAATTTCCACACATTTTGGATAATAATGATAACAGAGTATAATTTATATTACACTGTTTTGTTTGTGATAAGTGATAGAATTCTTTATATGGGAATAACATTTTACATATTTGGGGCTCAAAGGTTGATTGCAAAGATTTATTTATTAATGTTGATCTATATTGAGGTTTGACTTACTGCTCTATCTAAAAATAAATATGGCAAAGTATAGTCAAGGCCCATCTGCCTTGCTTTAGTCTAGTAACTCTCCACACCTTGCCAGGAAATACTAATGGCTAATCCCCCAGCACACTGCAAGAAGAGCGAAGTGCTACAGCACATAACTTTCTTCCAAAGGAACTGAAGATCTTACAATGATGGTTACCTTTATTAGATAAAGGTGACAGGAAGGCATCTTGCATTTGTGGTCCTTGGGATGAGGCCGTGTCTACCTCATGATGGGTAGGGCCAATGTTGCCAAGCCAGCTTTGACTTCGTTGGATATTAGGTATGCCAGCATCTATCTCAAGGTTTAAAAAAGGTTCAGCTGACTGAGACTTTAACAGCTGCTCTCCTACTGCAGAGTAGGTTCCAAAAACAAATAAATGAGAGAAGAAATTCAAGATGTACACACTGTTATTTCCAATTTAGCTCTTTAATCTCTCCCATACAGCCACCCAATACTAATAGTTCAAAGACAATTATCATCCTACACAGAATCCTTCACCCAAAAACCAGGAACATGGACTTCTAACAAAATGAACGGATTATATCCCACCTAACAATCACACCATCATTAGCTCTTTTTTTTTTTTTTTTTTTTTTGACAGGCAGAGTGGACAGTGAGAGAGAGAGAGAGAGAGAGAGAGAGAGAGAGAAAGGTCTTCCTTTGCTATTGGTTCACCCTCCAACGGCCGCTGTGGCCGAAGCCAGGGGCCAGGTGCTTATCCTGGTCTCCCATGGGGTGCAGGGCCCAAGCACTTGGGCCATCCTACACTGCCTTCCCAGGCTACAGCAGAGAGCTGGCCTGGAAGAGGAACAACCGGGACAGAATCCGGTGCCCCGACTGGGACTAGAACCCAGTATGCCAGCGCCGCAGGTGGAGGATTAGCCTATTGAGCCACGGCGCCGGCCCATCATTATCTCTTAATTGGAGAGACAAAAATTTATTATTCTGTTGATCTTCAAGGTAGTTTGCCTTGGTTCTTAAGGTGCTATGAATTTTCCAAAAACCTTTATAATTTTTTAAAAAAATCTTAATAATTAGAGCTGTTTTCATAGATTCAAAGTAAAAAACCGTTTTTCTTTTACCTCTACAGCTTCATTTTTACTACTGCCCTTGAATGAACAGTATCAGCTAAGTCACAATTTGGCTCATTTTAATATCGTGACTAACTAGTTCTAAAACTCATTCCCACAATAGGATAATCATGGTGGGTTTTATGTCCAGTCAGATCCCAACTTTCTTAATAATGTAAAATAACTGATGAGATTTATGAATTAGACTTCAAAGAGCTAGGGACACAGGCTCTACTTTAGATGTCAGATGGTGGATGTGCCAATTGATGCAGAGTTGGCTCTCAGCTTTGCTGAAGCTGGAATGAAAAAGACTTACTTGAATACCATTAACAAAATATCAAGATACTTGGAGTAAAACACAATGTTCCTCATGTAAATGACATAGAATCTATATTACCTGTTCGGTATTTCCCATTTTTGAAAGGAGAACTGATAGAAGAGGCTGGGATGATGGGAAATGGCCACAGGAAATCTTTGTGGAGTCTCTTCAGGGCTACCACAAAGTTGTCTACTCGGGCAGCTCGAGTACGCTCCTTGCACAGCCAACTAATTAGTTCAAAGCCCAGTTGGGCTGCAAAGCAGCCAAGGTCTTTTAATCGCACATCCTCTAAGAGGCGCCGAGCATGTCTCCAGAGCATCATGTCAATGTACATGTTCTCAGCACAGTCACTGTCTTTACTCCACCTGTAAGTATAAGCACAAGACCGCTACAGAATAATCTTGACTGGAGGACTCCACCTAGTTTTATGCAGTAATATTGATTCATCAGACAGAGATAAGAGACCCAAGATCTAACTGTGACAGAAGAGGAAGACAGCATCAGAGGGCTTCTTCTTTGTGTGATATCACAACCTGGTGAACACCTGGAATACAATAGGCTTTTAAGATATATTTGTAGAATGAATACCCAAAATAGGAAAAAAAGGGGACAAAAGAAGCCAGGCTAGGAGGTGTGAATAGTTGAAGAAAGAAAGGATACAAATAAATGCTTATTTGAGATGAATGAAGAGATGGAAAGAGATCAAAGAAACTAAACATGCAGAAGCAGAATGGAATCTCTCAATATGGATTATGTACATATAGGAAAATAAAACTGATTTTTAAAAATTAACTCCTTGACTACAGTCCATTATATTTTATTTGTATGAGCTGAGATGGTATAACTGGTTTGGTAACTGTGGGATACGGTACTTTCAGGGTGAGGTAGTATAGTGGACAAGTAAATAAGCCTTGTCTCTGGAGCAGGACAGTCTGGATTGAGATATGGACTCTGCTACTCACTAGTTGTACAACTGTTACTAAGTTTTCTCTGAGCTTCTTGTTTCTTCATCTATACAATGTGGAAACAACTGTGATAGAACTGTTTTAAAGATTAAAAGACATATAAATGCTTAGAACAGTGCCTAGCACAGCTAAGCACTTATTAAGTTATTAAACCTGGATTTAAACATAGGGGATGACTGAGAAGATATTATTGACTGGCAACTGTTTATGACCTTCCATGGTTGTACTTTATTTGTATATGACCTAGAATGTGGGGTGTATCTGCACATGCATGTGTGTGTGATGGGAGATGCTGTTGGTAAGAGAAAGCAGTAAAACATCACAATAAAAAAAACAAACCACTCAACAAATCTTCACTGTGCCAGACACTACAGTAAAAATACAAGCCTTATTAAAAAAGGATACGGAGATTAGAAAAACAAGAGCCTACACGTAAACACCACAGGAAGGAGTACAAGGACCTCACAAACCAGAAGAAATTCTAATTATTTCATAATGTTAGTGCAATTTTATAGTCATAGCTTCAGAGACAATAACCCATTTTTATGGGTGATGCAGATTTTGATCTCCAGAATACAATTCCTTTGGCTCACCCACTGTTTGATGACTTCTTTAACATAAAGGTCACAAGACAGTCAAAACGCGTAAGTGCTACATTTTATTTTTTATCAAGAGCTGTAGCTGGAAGGAAGGGTAATACTACTGACTTTAAGAAGGCTTCTGGATTATCTGCAAATTTAGACATCTCCTTCTGCCTTTTCATTCTGGTCCTCGGTATTCAGAGGTAATGTAAAGTTAGTTGCAATTACAATAGGTACATCAAAACTGCTCTTAGTACAAAAATGCAGAAACAATACAAAGAGTATAAGAAGTGAATTTTGTAAGAAAGAAAAAGGAAAATCTGCATCGCCTCCATGCCTTTTGGAAAGAAAAAGGAATTGCAATTGAATAAACAGTTGTTTCCATAATACCTAATTTTATAAATGCCCTGTAATGCAATGTATCATAGATGCACTAAAAGCAGTAATGATTTTTTTATTCTTTTACCTTTTTCCAGAAGGACCAGATGGCATACTTAGTGTTTTTTGTAAGCTGAATTTACTAGGAGGAACATTTTCAGCTGACTGGGATAAACTGATGCTCCGATTCCTGAAGAACTCAAATCCACCACTCGAGCTGGGTTCCTATGATTACACACAATGTGCATTACAGTTAGAGAAAGATACTGTGTGCAGGTAGAGCCTAGAGAACCTGTGGAATTTTGTGACTAACCTGAGCTGTGGGTGTGGATGGGGGCGTCTCAGATTCTCCAGAGCCAATGGCTTTAAGAAATCGAATCATGTGTCGACATAGGTCCCACTTGCCTTGTTCCAGTGCCGTGTTGAATAGAAGGGTGGCATGTTGCCTACTTACTGCTGGGACTTCCATATTCTACAGAAATAATCAAGGAAAATGGCATACCTTTTATACTAGTTAATTTGGGAAAACCTGCACAGTTTCTTATATCCACTGTTTCCTAAAGTCAAGGAACATAGCTACAATAACACTATGGGGGTCAGTTTAATAGTAAGATTAAAAGGAATATTAAAAGTACCATATAGGAAAAATGAATCAAGTACCCTGCTGTTATAATATAAACTATGATTTACCAACCTCCCACTACCTGCTAGATACTTTATAAATATTATTTCAATTATTTCTCCCAGCGACTGTGTAAAACAGGCATATAATTCCTACGTTTTATATATAAGGAAATCAGTTAAATCAACTATTGAAAATTAACAGAAAGCAAGATTATAAATCTAGGTTTAGGGGCCGGCACTGTGGTGTAGCAGGTAAAATCACTGCCTGCAGTGCCAGCATCCCATATGGGTACCGGTTCAAGCCCTGGCTGCTCCACTTCTGATCCAGCTCTCTGATGTGGCCTGGGAAAGCAGAAGATGGCGCAAGTCCTTGGGCCCCTGCACCCGCGTGGGAGACCTGGAAGAAGCTCCTGGCTACTGGCTTTGGATCAGCGCAGCTTTGGCTGTTGTGGCCATTTAGGGAGTGAACCAGTGGATGGTTTACTGCCTTTCCTTCTCTCTCACTGTAACTCTGACTTTCAAATAAATAAATCTATCGAGGTTTACTTGACTCAAAAAAACAAAACAAAGCAAAACAAAACAAAACAAAAAACCCAATAACAAAAACAAAACACCACTCCTTAAGGTATATATATCCTGTGATAGTTTTCTGAGAATGCTAATTAAAAATCTTTGCTCTGGACAATGTCAAGTGGTACGGCTATACTTTCAGCATTTTCAGTACTTACCTCACAGATTCAACCCTACTGCCTGTCCGTGTTGGCCTTCATGAAAAGTGCTCAATAGACAAGTGCAATTTTAACTACCATCTGCTATAGTAACTTATAAATTATGCTGGGAAAAAAGTTTTCAATTCCATTATTAGGGAGATCACTGGAGTGGTGGTGAGGGGTGTGTGGATATACGTAAATACTAGTTGCCATTTATGTTGATTCTGTTTTTATAATTCTGTAGATTGTTTCCTTTAGAGGTAGTCAAGGAATCACAGAATCTTAGGGCCCCTGAACCTCTGCTTGAGTAAAAACCACATTTATAGCTAGCTTCTTGGATCAGTAAAACAACTTTGTAGTAACTTGAAAGAATTTTTATGTATAGTTTATCAAATCCATATCAGAGTTATAAAAATAATAAACCAACAGGCTTTTTGGGTCAGATTTATAATGAAACAAAGAGTCTCAAAGAACCAATTATTTTGAGAACAACCATGTGCTGTATGAGTCACAGCTGTGGCAAGCTGAGTCTTTTCAGCTTGGGAGTCCAACATAAGGTATATGTTAGGAACTCGACTAGTCAGATCTCCTCAGCAAAACCACACTGTAAGAAAACACATCTGTTATTGTGAAGGGCTCAAACTCACTTAGCTCCAAAATATATTTCAATAATCACATATAACATTTCTTATCAATGTGTAGAAATTATACGTATTGCAATACATATAATAATACATTTCTTCAGTATTATTTAAAATATTACTCTGGATTTGTTAATCTGCTTTAGGACTACCTATAGACAAACGGGATAAAATACCCCTGTGCAACGTTATATCATTAAAGAAATCTTAGATCATTTGACAAAACTGAGTTCTTCAAAGTGAAAGACACAAACTAAACAGAAAATGTGCCTACTAATTTCGTAAACACAATCACAGTGCCAAATAGGACATTTCTTTAAGTTCAAGCTGATCAGTTCTTGTTTCCTTATAAGAAGAGAATTGTTACCTGTAAGATAATAAGGTAAGAGGCAGCTGTGTCCAAATCCTGAGCCATCAAACATTCCTCAAATAAGTCCTTGGGGTTTCCAACAGCTGCAAAAAGGTAATTCCACAGGGCATATTCAGTCTTCCTGGCACAATGAACAACTGTCTGCAGGAAGAGGGGGAACTCGGTGATAAATTTTGCCACAGTGGGAAGCAGAGGGTCGGGAATGGGTTCCCGTGAGGTAGCTTCTTCTTCCAGCACTTCATGGAGCATGAGCTCTAGCACATGAGGAAAGTAAGGTAACGCAGCACAGGACTGAGCCAAGAGCAAGGCTTGCTCCCCAAGGTTCCTGACCAGAAGCTGACGGAGAATGTGGTGGAGGTAGATCTGAGAGGTTCTCTCCACAACACAGAAAGGGAAGTACACCTCCAGCTGTTCCCTTGCACTGTTCCGGGTATACAAAGAATCATAGGGCAAAGTGTCATTGACAGCACCAAGGACTAACGCATCTTCAAACAGAACAGCCAGTGGATAAATATTGATGTGGAAAGGCAGCATGATCCGCTGGGACAAGAAGGAATGGGGCTTGCGGTGGTCCCTAGGGAAGAGAGGCAGCCAAACTTTCATGCCTGCACCACCACAGCTCAGCCAGAGGGCCTCCAGAAGGTGCCGTTTCTGCTTATTTGCTCGACACGTAGTCCAGACATTTTCCACAGACTGGGCCAGCACAACAGGAGGACAGAAGGGCAGCTGGAGAAGGAGAGACAAGAATCAGGTTTTTTTGTTCCCTTATTGAACTTGTAGATTCCTGAATTCCTAGGTTTTAGATGACTAAGTCTTTCAAAATTAAAGTGAAACAACTTTCAGGTAATAGCAGGGAGAGCTATTTACAGTTAGAACTAACAATAGTGCCATGCTTTTCAAAGTATGTGTATTTAAATCTAAAGAAACCCCATGAACTTCACCACTTTATTTATATCTTCCTATCAGAATTTGCAACTAATAATGCCTAAGCAGTAACATCTGGTATGTGGAATAACTTATTTTCATTTTAGGACTTTATACATAGTCTTATTCCCAAAAGCTTAAAATGAATTTTACATACTTTCTCAGCTGCCAAATCACAGGACAGTAGTCTCTCCTCATAAACTTTTTTATTCTTTCCTCCTAATGCCACACATTTGTAATGTTCAAAATGACTTGCACTTTACTCACAAGTTTCCTTTGGTTCGGGTTGCTGTCCTTCTCCCGGATCTGCGGGCCTGACCTGTCCCTCTGCATCATAATGAGCTGTCCTGCAAGGTTTAGCATAATGCTCTCTGCATCACGAGCCTAAGATTTCAGAAACAGAAATGGAATCCATTCTAATTTACATGCATATTATGGGCATTTCCCCTGCAATCTGTAAGGTTTATAGATGGAATGATATTTGAAACTGTATCATGGATAGCCATTCTGCTAGGCTCTGCTGCAATACAAGGAGATTTCTGGCTAGGGTGGAAGAAAGTTTAACACATAATGCAATTAATGAACAATATCATCAGTGAACACACAATGGAGGCAGAGCTCAATTATTCGGGGAAAAATAATAAATCACTTTAGTGATCTAGCTGGCACAGGCAGAGAAGGTTTCAAGGATGAGAGAGGATTAGAAAGATAAACAAGGTGGGGTCAGGGGTGCAAGGGAAGAGGTTGGTAGTTTAGTTGAAGCTGCAATAGAAAGACACAGAGCCAGGATATAACAGCTCTACAGAGAAGTGAAACCAATCTGGCCAGATTAGGGATATTATGGGAACAGAGCTGGATGGTCCAAGAAGGGTTTAGAAAGCCAGGTAAAAGTGCAATAGGAAATATACCATTGTGTATGGTTCTTGAATAAGGGACTTATTTTTAAAAATCTAAGTTAATTAGGATGGATTACTGGGGAGAGGCAGATATCATGGGTATTGACTTCGGGAATAAGGCTACTACCTTTTTATCATGGAAAATTTCAGACAAACTGCAAGATGAGAGAGACTATGGTAATAATTTCCTATTAAATCCTTTCACCTAGCTTAAACAATTATGCACAGTTTGAGAAATACTGTTTTAAAGCAAATCTCAGACATCAAGTCATTTTCAATCATAAAGAGAGCATATCTTGATTTAAAGAAAAAATAGAACTTACTGTATCCTAGACATGAATGGTAGAAAACAAGCGAAATCAAAGATGACTTGTAAGATATCAAATCTAGGTGAGGTACTAGGGGAGCTGACATTATCACCAATAGAAGCTAGGAAGGGGGTGGTGTTGTGGTATCCTGGATTAAGCTACTGTTAGTGACAGTCACATCCTAAACTGAAGTGCTTGGACTGGAGTCCCTCCTCTGCTTCAGATCCAGCTTCTTGCTGATGCCTGGGAGGCAGCAGATGATACTCTAGCACTTGAGTTCCCGTCTCTTACACCAGGATCGGGGTCCTGACTCCTGCCTTCAGTCTGGCCCAGTGCTAAGCTGTTGTGGGCATTTGAGGAGTGAACCCAGTACATGTAAGATCTCTCTCTGTGTATGTCTCTATCACTCTGCTTCTCTTTTTCTTTCTTTTTTTTTTTTTTTTATTTGAAAGACAAAGTTGAGAGAAGTAGAGACAGAGAGCGAGCAAGCGAGCGAGCGAGCGAGGTGTCTCCCATCCGCTAGTTCACTCCCCAGATGGCCGCAACGCCCGGAGCTGTGCCAATCTGAAGCCAGGAGCCTCTTCCAGGTCTCCCACGCGGGTGCAGGGGCCCAAGGACTTGGGCCATCCTCTACTGAGTTCCCGGGCCATAGCAGAGAGCTGGATTGGAAGAGGAGCAGCTGGGACTAGAACCGGTGCCCATACAGGATGCCAACACTTCAGGCCAGGGCTTTAACCCGCTGCGCCACAGTGCCGGCCCCATTCTGCCTTTCAAATAAATAAACACTTGAAAAAAAAGAAATCTGAAAAATAATACTTTCTTTTCTTTTTCCTCTTTTAAATTTGAAAAACTCTCAATATTTCTAAGTAAAAATGCTGTGAACAGTAACTGATCCAGAGCTGAACATGTCAGCACGTCAGTGTGAGGATGAAGCAGTAACGCAAGGAAACAGATGGTTTTCTGAAGCACAGTAAATGGGGAGAATGGCCAATGGGCATCACCTGTGCTTCTGAAGGCACTAAGAGGAAAAGCCACAGTGGCACATAAACCAAAGAAGAGAATCTCAGGAGGGAAGGATGACTATTCAGGAGATGCAGGACTGTGTCCGAGGTTTTGATGCTTGCTGGCTGAATGAATTTGAACTGTCAGTATCATTTAGGGTTCAGTCAGGAAAACAGCAGCCACCCTACATAGTCTAATTGCAAACTACCTAGATACAAAATGCTCTTATTTACTGCTTGCAGTTTCTACAAGGGATTGTATATAAAGAAATGGCAAACTAAAAATTTGGACATCTGTCTGTTACACATGACAAAGAGTCAATAACTTGCAAGTATGAGAAAAAAAAGGAATTTAAAAGGTGTGTGACTGGGCCAGTGCTGTGGTGCAGCAGGTTAAAGCCCTGGCATGAAGCGCCGGCATCCCATATGGGTGCTGGTTCTAGTCCCAGCTGCTCCTCTTCGATTCAGCTCTCTGCAATGGCCTGGGAAAGCAGCAGAAGATGGCCCAAGTCCTTGGGCCCCTGCACCCACGTGGGAGACCTGGAAGAGGCTCCTGGCTCCTGGCTTCGGATTGGAGCAGCTGCGGCTATTGTGGCCATCTGGGGAGTGAACCAGCGGATGGAAGATCTCTCTCTGTCTCTTCCTCTCTCTGTAATTCTTTCAAATAAATAAAAATAAATCTTAAAAAAAAAAAAAAATGTGTGTGGAAAGGCACTCAGGTAACAGTAATGTAACTAGATGACAGAGGAAAAAGAAAAACACACACACAAACATATGACTCCAAACTGATTGACTGGGATAGGCCTATGGGAAAACTATTTGAATACTTCAAAAGACCCCAAGAGCATTCACTGCAATCCATTACAATGTGGCTAATGTTTGTAATGACCACCTTAGTTTCAACCACTCCATTTCAAACTACTTCATAATACACTTCTCTTTTCTATTGAGTGGTATCATTAGTAACCACTCATTCAACATTTTCTACTGATAATATTACAGTACCCTCAGGGAACTATAATGAATTTTTCAGATAAAGGAAGGACTACCTACAGGTCAAAATCCTAAATTTGAAGCAACAATCTTACCCTAAAAACTCTTTGGAAGATGATTCTCCTTGGCAGTTTTGGGAACAAGGAGTTCACTCTCTCAAGAAACAGGCTATCCTACTATCAAACAGTTCTCATTGCTTCTACTTTTAAAAATCTTTAGTATTAAATCAAGACCTGTTTTGCTGTGGCATTCTTGGTCTTTACTCTACCAGATGTAACCAGTCCATTTCCTATCATGCAAAAAATTATTTATTTATTTGAAAGGCAAAGAGGTGACAGACTTCTCCCATTCACCAATTTATTCTTTCTTCAAGAGTTTTATTTATTTGAAAGGCAGAATGACAGAGAAATTAGGGGATGGGAGAGACAGAGAGAGGGAGGATGGGCGGGAGGGAGAGTTATCGTCTATCTCCAGGTTCACTCTCCAAATGACAATAGTTAAGGCTAGGCCAGGCCAAAGTCAGGAGTCAGGAAGGGACCTCTTTGGCAGGGGCCCAAGCACTTGGGCTATCTTCCACTGATTTCCCAGGCATATTAGTAGGGAGCTGGATCTGGAGCATAGTAGCCAGGACTCCAACAATGCTATAGAATGGGGTGCTGGTATTGCAGGTGGTGGCACCCTCCATCCGCTGGTTTACTCCCCAAGACGCCTGCAACACCTGGGGTTAGGCCAGGCTGAAGCTGGGAGCCATGAATTCAACCTGAGTTTCCCACATAGGTAGCAAGGATCCTATTATTTGAGTCACCACCTGCTGCCTCCCAGGGTACCCATTACAAGGAAGCTAGAATTGGGAACAAAGCCACGACTCAAACCCAAGCACTCCAATATGGGATGTGGGTGTCACAAGTGGTGCCTGAACTGCAATGCCAAATGCTTATCCCTCAACATACTTCTTAATTAGCTATTTGCCAAGTTAACATATCGTATTGTTGTGAAAGACCTCTAAAATGGGACCCAGTACTACTGATGCCATTGATTGCCTACTAAATCTGAGATATACAGTCTCCTCCTTTCTTCCTAATATAAAAACTTCAAAGGTGATGAAAGGTAAGGAGAACAGAATGAACCTCCATGTTGCCATCATCTAGGTTCATAATTACAGTGATTTTGTCATATTTGCTTTATCTGTTTGTCTTAATTTCACAAGGTAGCTTAAAGCAAGGTACCATGCCTTTTTACCTCTATATATTTAATATGCAGGCATATACTTAAATAGCCATTATATCTAATAAATCTTAGAGTTACTCTTTAGTATAATCTCTCAGTTAATATTTTAATATCCCTAGTTGTTTCAACTGTGTATTTTTACTCAGAGCAGGTTTGAATGAAGAGGACATAAATGATCCTACTGACGAGTTTCTGTAGTGTAGAAGTGACCACATTTGCCTCACAAATAAGCTTACTTCACTGCATCTGGTTGTGATGGCTCCATCATCTTATTTACTGAGGAAGATCTCTACTTTTCCCCTATGTTACTTACTACTGTCTTACAGAATGTCTTGCAAGCTGCTTCCTTTTGGTGCAAATTAGACTAAACCTGTATCTATTTCCTGTGAATGGAAGATTCCTCTAGACATTTAATATGATTCAGGTTTAATGATTTGGGCAATAATTGTTCATGTGAACTTATGACAGAACTGATCCCTTAATTGTAAAAATTTCATCCAATAATGATTACTGCTTGAATCAATTATTTCCTCAGGACTGCAAAGTGGTGATCTTTGATTCTCACATATTCTACCCACACCCTTCAGCCAGAACTCTTCTGCAAAACAGAACTTTTTATCAGCAATTGGGACTATCTGGTTACCATGAAATATAACTTGCAAAGGAACTGAGAGTTAAATTTTATTTTTTGTTTTATTTTAAAAAAGAGATTATTTATTGGAAAGACAAAGGGACAAAGAGATACTTCCCATCTGGTTCACTCCCCAAAAGTCCATAACAGCTGAGGCTGGGCCAGGCCAAAGTTAAGGACTTAGGTACTTGGGCCATCACCTACTATTTTCTAGTGTGTGCACTAGCAGAAAGCTAGAATCAGAGGTGGAGCTGCTAAATACCACCTGACCCATTCCTGGAGCTATATTTTAAATGAGAAAAACAAATTACAAGTTTTATCTACAGAAGGGAGACCAAGATAATAAAGGGGAATAGAACAAGCATTATAGGAAGTAGCTATAGAACAAGTATTATAGGAATACTATGGGAGTATTTAGCAAGTAATGAAAATACACACAGAAAGGTATGAGAAAGGGAAGTTGAATGATAACTGTTGAAATGTTTTAGGATTAATCATGTCAGAGTATTTTAAAATTTCTTGTTCCAAAGAGCCACGGGATAGGACATTACAAAAAATATTTTAGATTCTTTTTTTGTTTTAAAGATTTTATTTATTTATCTGAAAGACAGAGTTACAGACAGGGAGAGACAGAAGCCAGGAGCTTCTTCCAGGTCTCCCATGCAGGCACAGGTGCCCAAATACTTGGGCCATCTTCCACTGCTTTTCCAGGCTATAGAAGGCAGAGGCTTAGCTTACTATGCCACAGCACCAGCCCCAGACTCCTATCTCTCTACATCTCATGTTTAGTCAATCTAAACTTCTGATCCCATGGATTGTGTTCTCTTGTCTAATGACTTTTGTCTTTACTCATTCTCTAGGTTTTAATTTAATGGTATAGAAATCATTGGTCAGCCTACACCAGGTTTTTATTATATGCCCTGGCAGTAACTTACATTATTTTTTGGCACATGAATCAGAATAACAATTAATTATATATTTGTTTAAAATCTGTGCAGAAACCATTTCTGTTAGTATGCTATTCCAACTTCTCATCTTCATACAACGTATATTAAAGATTTTTAGTATTTATTTGCTGAACAAACAACTCAAAATTTATCAGCTTAGAACACTAAAAACTGAGATATATAAATTCCAAAAAGGTCTAATAATTGAATGATACCTGCTGTGGCATTTTCAAGGTGATTCCATTCTCTGTACTCACTGATGTCAGAGTGACAGATACTACTAGGAAAGGATGAGGAATGTAACGTGACATGGAGACCTCCTGAAGAACCTGAATGCCAGCAGTAGTATTTGGACTGCAAAAAACAAAAGAAATGACATAACAACAACAAGGCTAACAAGGTTTTTTCTGTCTTTTCTGCTACTAATAATACCAGTAGATTTTAAGTTTGTGGAAGATCCAAATGTCTTTTTTTTTTTTTTTTGACAGGCAGAGTGGACAGTGAGAGAGAGAGATAGAGAGAAAGGTCTTCCTTTTGCCGTTGGTTCACCCTCCAATGACTGCCGCGCTGCGGCCAGTGCACCACACTGATCCGAAGGCAGGAGCCAGGTGCTTCTCCTGGTCTCCCATAGGGTGCAGGGCCCAAGCACTTGGGCCATCCTCCACTGCACTCCCGGGCCATAGCAGAGGGTGGTCTGGAAGAGGAGCATCCGGGACAGAATCCGGCACCCCGACCGGGACTAGAACCCGGTGTGCCGGTGCAGCAAGGCGGAGGATTAGCCTATTGAGCCGCAGCGCTGGCCCAAATGTCTTCTACCTATCATCTTCTCTCTAAGGATCCTTCAGATCAGGGCTGGTAAGGATGAGGAATCCATAGAACGCATATGGGGATGGGAGAGAAAAAAAGATTAAGATGTAGGAGAGAAGAAAAAACTATGGAAGAGCTGTAAGAATGGAAATACTTAATGGAAAAAACCCCTAGTTGACTGAGAAAGGATGAGGGATCAATCACTGAAGCTAATGATGTGCCTTAATTTTTAACTTTGTGTACTTTCTAATCTGTGTGCTACTATAGCAAATACATGTCTCATGGTTGTTTAAATAAAAACAAAAATACAAAAAAATCTCTGAGAACAAAATAAAATTCCAGAGGTATATTCTAAATGACACAAGTTGATCAGACGTTAAGAGTTATCAGGCAACATGTAATAACAATAGGATTTCAGTTCTCCCTGCTCCAGAGGACAGCCATCTAGCTCAGTGGAGATAAAAGTGTGTCTGCTAAAGATATTTTTCCCAAAGTCTTGAAGTTGTGGAGCTCCCTGAAATTACTCCAAGTATTTGCAATACCAAGATAGTTAGTAATCACTTTTCTTCAGGTTGTGATAAAAATTTAAGGGTTTACTTCATCCCAAACTAGATTTTTTTCAAATGAATCCAGGTAGATTAGCTGAAGAAGTTAGTATTTCTTTTGGCATAGTTTCTACACAAATAATACCAATTAAAATTCCTTCCTTTTTGACTTCTAAACAAAGTAATAAATAGAAAGATGGAGTAACTATTTTGAGAAATTAGGATTTACAGAGGAGCAAAAAATGGCGCTTCCTATGGTATATACTCACCCATCTGATTTTCTTTCAATACTATAAAGGCATATTGAACAGTCTGCTCTAAATACTATTATCATGTCCCGGAAGACACTGAGCAGTAATGTTTCTGCTTGTGTTTTGGTTACATGAGCAAAGGCATTGTCCAGATTTGATGTTCTTAAGTATACTCTGAGCTGAAGAAAACAAAAATAAGGAAAATTAAAAAACAAGAAGACCACTAGGAAGAGTTAATTACTTAGACATGCAGTTTTTTAGCTATTGACTTTTTTCTTCAAATAATATGAATTAAGAGAACTATTTGAGATTTAACAATAAATGGATTATGGTTATATTTTGGCAGACTAGGCTCATTCTACAAATAACCATAGGATGAAGTGATCAAAACTATGAATGCACTATTTTCAGAGATTCCTTTTAGAACTGCATACCTAGACCTGGTTTGATATGAGACCAGCAATTTCTCAAAACAACCTAATAAATCAGTAAGTCAATAAATCTATATCTAAGAAAGTCACTTTTTTTTTTTTAATAAAATTTATTTGAGAGGCAGGGGGAGGAAGAAAGCAAGGGAGGTATCATATCACTGGTTAATTCCTTCAATGGTGACAATGGAAGGGGTAGGGTGGGGCTAGCTAGGCTAGGCTGGGCCTAGCTTTTAAGTATTTCAAAAATTATTTTTAAGTTTTACCGAGAATGTCTAACAGTCAAAATACATACAGGTTATTTTAGAAGCCCCAGTTGCCAATTAAAGTTAACATATGCTAAATTCTTCATTAAGAAAATAAAATGTCTTGTTTAGTTTAAAATACTTTTAAACAAAAAATTTTTATTTATTTGAAAGGCACACTTAGAGAAAGAAACCTCCCATCTGCTAGTTCATTCCCCAGAGGGCTGCAACAGTCAGCATTGGGCCAGACTAAAGCCAAGAGCTTTATCCATGTCTCCCACAGTGGTGGACAGGGGTCCAAACACTGGGACCATCCTCTGCTGCTTTTCCTAGGCCATTAGCAGGGAGCCGCATCAGAAATGGAGCAGCTAGAATATGAACTGGCACCCATAAGGGATGCCAGAGTCACAAGGTGGCAGCTTTACCTGTGAGCCCCTAATTCCGGCCCTCAACAGGCTATTTTTTACATAAAATTAGACTGTGCTTAAGAGCTTTAAAATATAAAAACGTATTATTTCTGAGAGAAAAAAAAAATCCTTACCTCTTCTTGATGGTCACTCATGTTATAACATGCAAGGACCATAAAATCATTCCACCAGGCTAAGCCACCTGTCACAATCATATTTTGTTCCTTAAAAGGAAAATTTTTAAAAAATTATGTTACTAGCAATTATAAGAAAGTAGTACATCTATGAAATATTCTTAGGCAGTCAATGAAAGTTCAAATTATTACCGCTTTACTTTCTCCTCATTTATTACTCTCTGACCTTTACTAATGAAAATTCATATCCTATTTTTAAAAGTAAGTATTTCCATAAGAAATTAAATAGATCATCCAAAATAACTGGGTGTCATATAATATTATTATTCTCCCATCCAGAGACCTTGGTTTAAATTCTAGTTTTGTCGTTTATCAGATGAGTGAGTCTGAATCCTGGTTTTTCTTATATCAAATGGTGAGTAAAAGTAATGTCATCACTGGATATTATATAGATAAGTGAAGTAATATAACATACATGAAAGTGCCTTCAAGTGCTTGGTGAAACAACAGGCAGCTATTAAATGTTAATTTCCTTCTCTTTTTCTCATATTTGATTTTTGCAGAATCCAACTGCATGTATATATATGTGGTATCAACATATGTGTTATACACACAGATAAGCTGGGAATGATACTAAATTTTGGAGAAATTTATTCTGATCACATATAATGAATTCACCTGGAAAGTAAAATTAAATCCTCAACTGAATTATTATTATTGACTTTAGCAAGAATCAAGAACAAGCTATTTCGGGCCAGCACTGCGGCTCAATAGGCTAATCCTCCACCTTGCAGCGCCGGCACACCGGGTTCTAGTCCCGGTCTGGGTGCCGGATTCTGTCCTGGTTGCCCCTCTTCCAGGCCAGCTCTCTGCTGTGGCCCAGGGGTACAGTGGAGGATGGCCCAAGTGCTTGGGCCCTGCACCCGCATGGGAGACCAGGATAAGAACCTGGCTCCCGGCTTCGGATCAGCGTGGTGCGCCGGCCACAGCGCGCCGGCTGCAGCGGCCATTGGAGGGTGAACCAATGGAAAAGGAAGACCTTTCTCTCTGTCTCTCTCTCTCTCACTGTCCACTCTGCCTGTCCAAAAAAAAAAAAAAAGAACTATTTCAATACAAGATCCTTTATCAGAAATTATCAAATGTTTTATCAAAATCACCTCCCAAATACTATCCAATATATTTTATATTGACTTTCTTCCTTTTCTGAAATAATGGTTTACTTTATTCCATATTGTACTTTTCTTATACTTTGAGAAATGAGTTTTTAATTTCAAAAAGACCAACCTGAGTAATGTTTCCAAAAAGCTTCCATTTTTTGGTGAGCAACGAGTAATGTGCAAAACCAAACTTGCCAACGACAGCAATATTCTGTCCAAGATAATCAATAGCTGAAAACTGTTTTAAAAAAAAAAAAGAACTCTTTCTTACAAGTCTAAATACTTCATTAATATTACATCAGAATATTAGTAAATATTTGTTAACTGAATTAAATATAAAATGCTAAATTAAAAACCCATTTATACAGTTATATTTGATAACAACTCACCCGTATTGGCCAATTGCTCTCTAGATAGGTGCTGGAAATCTATAGAAAACAACAACATCAGAATGGTAAGACTTACCAAATTATTTAAACGTAAACCATCTAGTTACCACTATGTGAGATTTATCTTTCTGCATAATGTTTAAGATGTCTCATGGACATTAGCAGTAGAGCACTTGAAATTCACTATTTGTATTTGTATATATGTATACAAATATATGTATCATATATTTGTATATGAGCCAGTATTTCACATCTCATGTCACAATCACTTCAAGTTTCCAGATATCACACATTCTTCCTTTTTTCCCAACAATCTTTCTGTTCTTTTGGCTTAAATATTCAACTCAATAAATACAGATTGGTATATTTAGAGAAGAACCCATGATGGTAGCTATGAATTCTGTAGACACCTAGTTTTGGTCTGCTGATAACAACCACCCTAGGGGCCAGTGCTATGGTGTAGTAGGTTAAGCCTCCACCTGCGGCACCAGCATCCCATATGGGTGCCAGTTTGAGTCCTGGCTGCTCCACTGCTGATCCAGCTCCCTGCTGATGTACCTGGGAAAGCAGTGGAAGATGGCCCAGATGCTTGGGACCCTGCACCCACATGGGGGACCTGGAAGAAACTCCTGTCTCCTGGCTTTGGATTGGCCCAGCTCTAGCCATTGTGGCCATTTGGGGAGTGAACCAACAGATGCAAGACCTTTCTCTCTGTTTCTCCCTCTGTCTGTGACTCAACCTCTCAAATAAATAAATAAATAAATCTTTAAAAAAAAAAAGAACCACACCCAAACAGCCATATTTAATAAAAGTATATCCTCAGCCAAGAGTTTTGGCTTTTAATGGAAATATTTTATACTTTTGGATTAAAAAAAGCAATGTTTTTAAACTTTAACAATATAATCATTCACCAAGTACAAAATGAAATTCTATTGCTCAGGGACAACTACTAGTTAGCCTTTGTTGTCATTAAACAAACATCCATACATGGTAAGAGTATATGTAAGCTATTACTTTTCTATTGGGGTATTCAACTTACTCATCTATAAAAACTTACTCATCTAATAGATATTAAACCTTTATTTCCAACTTAAGTAATAAATATATTTTCTAATCTTGTCTTATATCTTTGTATGTAGTGCTGTGTTTCATGATCATTATATCACCTTAGCAACACTTTTAACTTAAAGAATAAATTAAAACTCTTAGCCTGCTCTTTTTTGCTAAATATCTTGTGAGACTGGTTTCTAATTTTCTAGTTTGAGATATAGCATTATCCTGTATAAATAATACCATAAAAAAAAAAAAAGAATATTCTGTGGAATATCAATGTAGGTCAGGAAGCTTTATTGAGTCTGATTTCTCTACTGGCCTATTGATTGGTTTTTACAACATGTGGTAGGAATGGGGTGAAAATTAGTGAACTGACAGACTCTTCTTTCCTAGGGTAAGAGAAGATTCATTTTATTCAAAATATTTCCATTTTACTAAAAAAAAAAAAAAACCATGTGAGAGAGAGAGACAGAGAGAAAGGTCTTCCTTCCGTTGGTTCACCCCACAAATGGCTGCTACGGCCAGCGCACTGTGCCGATCTGAAGCCAGGAGCCAGGTGCCTCCTCCTGGTCTCCCATGTGGGTGCAGGGCCCAAGCACTTGGGCCATCTTCCACTGCCTTCCCGGGCCACAGCAGAGAGCTGGACCGGAAGAGGAGCAGCCGGGACAGAATCCGGCACCCCAACTGGGACTAGAACCTGGGGAGCCGGTGCCGCAGGCAGAGGATTAGCCTAGCGAGCCATGGCACCGGCCTCGTCACATATTTTTTAAAAAAGAAAGCCAAATTAAAAAGGCAAGTAAAGTGCATTCACATCCATCAAGTAAAAGCAATATGCCAGAAATATCTGTATTAACTTTGACAACAACAGACTGGTAAGACTTGCCAAATTATTTATACATAAAGTTTATGTTTGACATAAAGTTTAAATAATTTGACAAAATGTATTCATAAATCTATTTGTTATACTTCATTTAATATCTAGTAAGTAAACTTAAAATTCAACTAAATTAACAGCTTTAAGTACTTTAGGATTTTCTTAATCCTAGAACTGGTTTGTTGAATCCTACTTTACAGAACTAAAGTTAACAGTGTCGGGGCCCCGCCATAGCTCACTTGGGTAATCTGCCTGCGGTGCTGGCATCCCATATGGGCGCCGGGTTCTAGTCCCGGCTGCTCCTCTTCCAATCCAACTCTCTGCTGTGGCCCGGGAGTGCAGTGGAGGATGGCCCAAGTGCTTGGGCCCTGCACCTGCATGGGAGACCAGGAAGAGGCACCTGGCTCCTGGCTTCGGATCGGTGCAGTTCCGGCTGTTGCGGCCATTTGTGGGGTGAACCAACGGAAGGAAGACCTTTCTCTGTGTGTGTCTCTCTCACTGTCTAACTCTGTCAAATAAATAAAATAAAATTCTAAAAATAAAATAAAATAAACAGTGTCATGACACAAGCTAGAGGAATGCTTAACCTGGATCTTAACAGATATGCTGCACTATTCAGGCCAACTAATAACATTCACTACAATGGGTAAAAATTAGTTCAGAGTAACAATAAACTAGGTAATGACTGGCTGGTAAAATAAAGCTGAAAGCAATTTTGGAGGCTATAAGTCAGGGGTGGGGAATCCTTTTTCTACCAAGGGCCATTTTGATATTTATGACATCATTCACAGGTCATACAAAATTATCAACTTAAAAATCAGCCTGCTATAGATTTACTGAATTTCAAGTCCTGCCTGCAGTTGCCTTGGCAGGGCCAGACCAAATGATCTCACAGTCCTTATATGGTCCCTGAGCCGGATGTTCCCATTCCTGGTAGAAGTAAAAAACTATTTTTTTTTTTTTTAATTAAGAAAGTCACTTGAAGAAGGATGTACCATAGTATCATTGTCCCCACCACCCATTACACTAAAAGAAATCCTCAGTTTCCCAAACTTTGGTGTTTCCACAAACTGCAAATGGTTTATTTTAAAAATTCAAGGTATAAGTGTAAAATGAAATTTCATTTCTCACTCAGTTTTGTTTCTGAAGATGTTATGACACACAGACTAGAACAAAAGCTTCTATTTTCCCCAGGAGTTCACTTTACTCATCTATGTGTCATTTGAACTCTGAGCTGTACCCCTACACTGAGAATAGTACATGGCAGAAGGAAAAGAGGCAGGTGATGAAGACACTCAGGTCATGATTATATATTTAGGACACTAAAGTCAGGCCACATCACTGGCAAATTGAGTGCTAGGGTACAGAATCACTAACCTTAGCTTAGGCTTTCCCAGTCTCTCTTCCAGAACCACATCTACCTTTTTTTATTTATTTCCAAAAAGTCAGTTCTGCTAAAACTCTGTCTTCTGCCTAGATAAGTTTTGTTTATAACTGTGTGAGACGAGAAGTCAACCACTGAGCAGATTTGATTTGTGCTAAATAACATACCTGGAACATCTGGTAAATGTTATATATTGAGAAGAAATCATAAGTCTAACAGCCTTTAAAATCCACTTTATGGGGGCTGGTGTTGTGGCATAGCAGGGAAAGCTACTGCCAACATCCCTTATAGGTGCCAGTTTGTTTCCCAGCTGCTCCACTTTCAATTCAGCTTCCTGCTAATGGCATTGGAGAGGCAGCAGAAAATAGCCAGGTGCTTGGGCCCCTGCACCCATGTGAGAAACATGGATGAAAGCTCCTGGCTTTAGTCTGGCCTAGCTCTGGCTGTTGCAACCATCTTGGAGGTGAACCAGAAGATGGAAGATCTCTCGCTGTCTCATTCTCTCTTTCAAATAAATAAATCTTTTAAAAAAAAGTACTTTATTAACATCTGTAACATTATTGCCTGATATACTGTAGATGCTTATCTCACACATTTTGTGCATTTTGTGAACCTTAATCTTTGCTATTAGCCAGGTTACCTACCAAAAAAAAAAAACCCAACACCATCATAACAATGGGTAATAGGATGCATGCATCTTTCAGATGCTTCTGTCATATACAATACAGCACTAAAATACAACAGTCTAACAAGGACCACAGGCTAAAACTAGAAGGATTCCTTTTTTAAATTTCACATTGTACTCCATCTATAAATAAACTACTTTCAAAATACAAAAAACTTGTAGTTAGGAAAACTAAACAACAACAAAACAACAAACTACTTTTATTGACTGCTACTAACCGACTTCTAACAAGTATGTATTTGTTTTGTTTTAGTTAAAGAAAAAACACAATTAACATAGAACGTTCCATCTGGAAGTTAAGGAATGTGAGGAAGATTTTGACAAACCAAAAATCAAGTACTTGAGATGAGGAACAGAAATAGCAGCAGAATTAGTTGTAGCTCACTAACTAGATGAACTCTAAGCTACAAAAGCAGCATACAGGGGCTGGTGCTGTGTCGCAATGGGTTGATCCTCCACCTGTGGTGCTGGCATCCCATATGGGTACTGGCGCTAGTCCCAGCTGCTCCTCTTCTGATCCAGCTCTCTGTTATGGCCTGGGAAAGCAGAAGATGGCCCAAGTGCTTGGGCCCCTGTACTTTCGTGGGAGACTTGGAGGAAGCTCCTGGCTTGGATTGGCATAGTTCTGGCCATTGCAGCCATCTGCTAATGGCCAGGGACAGCAGTGGAACATGGCCCAAGTGCCTCGGACCCTGGACCCATGTGGAAGACCCAAAAGTTCCTGGATCCTGGCTTCGGATCAGCTTAGCTCTGACTGCTGTGGTCATTTGGGGAGTAAACCAGTAGATAGAAGACCTTTCTGCTTTCCCCCTCACTGTCTGCAACTCTACCTCTCAAATAAATAAATAAAATCTTAAAAAAATGGGGTCGGCGCTGTGGCATAGTGGGTAAAGGTGCTGCCTATAGTGCCAACATCCCATATGGGCATCGGTTTGAGTCCTGGCTGCTCCACTTCCAATCCAGCTCTCTGCTATGGCCTGGGAAAGCAGTAGAAGATAGTGCAAGTCCTTGGGCCCCTGCACCCACGTGGGAGACCAGGAAGAAGCTCCTGACTTTGGATTAGCGTAGCTCCAGCCGTTGCGGCCAATTGGAGAGTGAACCAGCAGATGGAAGACCTCTCTCTCTCTCTACTTCTCTTTATCTGCCTCTCTTTCTCTCTCCGTGTAACTCTGACTTTCAAATAAATAAAATAAATCTTAAAAGAAAAATCTAAAAAAAAAAAAAGCATACAAAGTTTTAAGTCATGCAAACAAATCAACTTTGATGGAAGATGTGGCCCTTATCTTAGGAAAGAGGCTATGCTGAAGGAAGAAGTCAATCAGGCCCCCAAGTTTCATCTAGGAGTCATTATTGATGGTTAAAAACCTTGGAAGGAGAGCCACCATACATCACTCTAAAGAAACACCACTATTGCACTGCATTAAATCATGAGGTCAGAATGCCAGCAGTATAGTGCAACTGCAAGTAAAAACACCACCAAATGGGTGAATTTTAAGTTCAGTTCAAGGTCAGTAAAAATATTAAATGATTCAGTATTTAGTACCTAGGTTTTAAAATATATTAGACTGTTACTATAACATAGATCACAGTGAAGGGTGGGTCTTCAACTATGCTACTATATGACCCTGGGAAAGTCATGTAACTTTCCTGAGCCTGTTTCCTCATGAATAAAACCCAGTTGGACTCTATGATCACTAAGGTCCTTCCAGCTCTAAAAATTCTATGAGTTCATTACAATTTAACTGTTTTGTGGTATTCTTAAACAAAATGAAAAACATTTTAGGTAAACTTGATTTTAAAAATCTCATCTTTTCAAATGTCTTTAGCTATCTAATGAAATAATGACAAAATAATCTTGTAGTTTCTAAAATCCTAAAATAAGTGTTATATGCTTTTTATGTGGAATGCTTACTAAACACCTAAGAATCACTGAATTTTTGAGCTGGAAGGAAATTCAATGTTTGGTATTGCCTGATGGATTTTTGAGTTCCAGACCTACCTTCTTTGATCCTCTGCTCTACTTGGCTCTCTGGTAACACAGACCTGGCTAGGCAGAACTGGCATTGATGCTAGGTCAGTGTAGAATGAATAGCTCAAAATATGGGAAAATGAAAATAGCAGAGAAATGGCTATAGGAGAGAAGGGAGCAGTGGAAAATTTTAGTCAAGGAAGTAGCTAATGCAGTTTTATTTAAAAAATTTTAAAATTATAAAATGGTATGCACACTGTTTGACTCTATGAATTTATTAACATAAGTTAAATTTTCTTTTAGTGTATATACATCACTGTAGGAGATTTTCCTCCTTCAATCTTTCACATAATGATCATTTTTATGTCTTTCATTATCTCCACTAAAAAAAAGTGAAAACAGCATGAGAACTGAAGTAAACTAGTAAAGTGCAAGTATAGAGAGCAGAAGTAAGGCAAAGGAATGTGGAAATAGAAACTGACTAAAATAAACTAATCTAAGAGTAGGTTCTGATATACTTAAAACATTTTGCTATCAAATGGAGAAAGAAAACAGTACTCTGAAACTATGTACAAAGTTTTTATTAAGAAACTTCAATTTATTGATTTCCTGAAATTTTAACTACTATCAAAATATAGGAATTACTAAAAGAAATTGCTAATTTAGAAGTGACAACAGAATAAATAACTTGTAATAGGATTAAATATTAGAGGTAGCATTTACATTTAGTACAGAGGTTAAAATGCCACTTGGGATGCCTATACCCCATATTGCAATCCCTGGATTAAGTGCTAGTCTGCTTCTAATTCCAGCATCCTGCAAATGTGCATCCTGGGAGGCAACAGAAGACTCAAGTACTTGAGTCCCTGCCACTCATATGGGAGATCTGGACTGAGTTCTGAGCTCCTGGCTTCAGACTGGCCCAACACTGGCAGTTGCAGGGAATTGGTGAGTGAACCAGCAGATGGAGGACAGCTCATTCGCTGTCTTTTAAATCAATCAAAAAATTAAAAGAGTGAATAATAAAAGTATTTAATGAAGTTCTAGACTGATCACAAGTTTATGATTGGGTCCATTGTCAGGTGACACAGCTCAACATGACTTCAGCTGGACTACTGGGTCGACTACACAAGGTACTAATTGATATTGTCACTTTCCATAAACTTAATGAACCTTTCCCTATGCAAATGCATAAACAGATTTATACAAAAACAAGACAAAGTAAACTAAGCAGTTAATCTTAATGAAAAGGAAAACCTGAACTTCTAGCTTTTGATACTACTAATGAACTTAAAGCAGGTGGGAACATACTCTATAGCAAATGGAAAGAAGCAAGAAAAAAGGACAAGAACACAGAAAAGCAGAAGAGAAATATGACAGTCACAGATTTAAAAAGGTTCTGTTTTCTGAAGTAACGGCTAAAATACTTAAAACTCTGCTCCAAGTTACATCCTACCAAGGACTACGTCACTAGTAATCAGTAACTGAAGACTTACCTGTACAACATGCCAATGCCGATGTCCAAGTAAAGTGCTTAAACTCTGAGACTCTAATCCTCCATCTGCGAATGGGCTTCTGTCCTGACCAAGCTTGTGCTGAGAGTGTGCTGAAGAACTCCTGGGATTCTGGGTTTGTGAGGCCTCTCCACAGTTCAAATACAAGCGATCCTCCCCCTGAAGCAATACTTGCTCTTGGTTACTCTAGATAAAGGAAAGAGGAAGAAAAGTGGCTAAGACGAAAGCAAATAAAAGTAACTCGATATTAGGTAGAGGCAAGTAATACAGTGATTTAGTTTTAGCATAGGAAATATATTTTGCAACATTGTTGCCTTTACATAGAAGAGACTGCATAATGATCTCATGCACTATTATATATTTTTTAATTTTTATTTATTTATTTTTATTATTTGACAGGCAGAGTGGACAGTGAGAGAGAGAGACAGAGAGAAAGGTCTTCCTTTGCCGTTGGTTCACCCTCCAATGGCCGCCGCGGTTGGCGCGCTGCGGCCGGCGCACCGCGCTGATCCGATGGCAGGAGCCAGGTGCTTCTCCTGGTCTCCCATGTGGGTGCAGGGCCCAAGCACTTGGGCCATCCTCCACTGCACTCCCTGGCCACAGCAGAGAGCTGGCCTGGAAGAGGGGCAACCGGGACAGAATCCGATGCCCCGACCGGGACTAGAACCCGGTGTGCCGGCGCCGCAAGGCGGAGGATTAGCCTAGTGAGCCGCGGCGCCGGCCTCATGCACTATTATATTTAGAAAGAACAGGTACTATTTTAATTATGACTATCCAGTGTAAATAAAATCTTTGTCGAAGTTTATTTTTTTAGAAGATTTTATTTATTTATTTGAAAGGCAGAGTTATAAACAGAGAAAGAAAGACAGAGAAAGGTCTTGCATCTGCTGGTTCATTCCCCACATAGCCACAATCAATGGGTGGAGCTGGGCGGATCCGAAGCCAGGAGCTTCTTCTGGGTCTCCCATTCGAGTACCGGGGCCCAAGCACTTCAGCCATCTGCCACTGCTTTCCCAGGCCATAAGCAGAGAGCTGGATCGGAAGAGGAGGAACCAGGACTCGAACTGGTGCCCACGTGGGATGCTGGCACCGCAGGTTGAGGCTTAGCTTTCTATGCCACAGCAATCATCCTCAAAGTCTATTTTATAATACAGTGGTAAACGTGCCCAGGTTTACAACTGCTACATTATAATTAAAAAATGGCAATGTTGTGAGAGATTTCTCCGTCTGAAAAACCAAATATGGCTACTCATTCTCAGTAAGAAAACACGTCTGTTCAAAGAATGTACTTGTGTGTATGTTCATCCATGCACCAACATGGTAGAAAGAGGGGGTGGATAAGGACATGGATAACTGGTTGTTGGAAGGTCTTCTAAACTACAATGGACGAATTAAAGAAGCCTAACCCTGTAGTTTTGCTCCAGAAAAATTCAATAATCACCTGGTGAACACTTGATTAATGCAAAGGACTATGCCAGCTACTGAGGATATTCAGAAAAATAAGACAGTTGATGTATTTATTAATTATGCCCTGATTTTCAGATAGAAAACCACTGTTCTCAAAGATGGGCAGACTTGTGATTCAACTATTTCAATCAGACAGGCTAGCACCCTACCTGCTTACCTTTCCATTTCAGTATATACTGTCATAATATAAAACTCAAGGGTGATTTAAAACCAGTATTTGGGATGGGGGAACAAGGAAAGAAATACTTCATTCCTGTTTTTCTGGGGGTTTCTTAGTTTTCAATTGCAAAAATGGGATCTGAGATTTGGGCTACTTTTACAGCATGTTATAAATTTTAATTAGAAAATTGTACTACATATGCATTTAAAAAAACCACTGATGCTAATATATGTTAAGATAGGAAATCCTAACCAGTAACACATATATAGTGCATATATATATTTACAATACAGTATAATATTAATGTGCCTTACTCAGGTTGAGATATCTAAGTTTATCTAATTTGGAGTAGAATTTCTTTTTTTTTTTTTTTTAAGATTTATTTATTTATTTATTTGATAGGTAGAGTTACAGTGAGGGGGAGAGACAGAGAGAAAGATCTTCCGTCTGCTGGTTCACTCCCCATTTGGCTGCAACGGCTGGAGCTGTGCCAATCCGAAGTCAGGAGGAGCCTCCTCCTGGTTTCCCATGAGAGTGCAGGGGCCCAAGGATTTGGGCCATCTTCTACTGCTTTCCCAGGCCATAGCAGAGAGCTGGATTGCAAGAAGAGCAGCCAGGACTAGAACTGGCGCCCAAATGGGATGCTGGCACTGCGTCACAGCGCTGGCCCCTAGAGTGGTACTTCTTAAAGCAGATTCCTAGACATATTTTTTTCAAGGTATTCCTTAAAAATTCATAAATAAGCATTGGAAACATTGTTTTTTACATTAAAAAAAAATCCTGAAGTTGGAAAGATTTATTATTTTACTTCTTTGAAAGGCAGAATGAGCGAGAGAGAGAGAGAGAGAGAAAGAGAGAGAGATCGTCCATCTGCTAGTTCACTCCCACAATGACCAGGGAAGGTGAAGCCAGGAGCCAGAGACTCATCTGGGTTTCCCATGCAGGTACAGGGATCCAAGCACTTGTGCCATTCTCTACTGCTTTCCCAGGCACATAAGCAGGGAGCTGGATTTGAAGTGGAACAATTTGGACTTGAACCACTGCCCATATGGAATGCTGGCATTGCAGGCAGTGTTTAACCTGCTGTGCCACAACACCAGCCCCAACTCCAGGATTTCCATGATATACATTGCTACCTTTAATAGTCTGGAATCCTAAAGAAATCTCCATTGCTTTGTTTTAACGTCTTTATTTTCACTTATGTGAAAACATTTTTTTATCCTATGGAATCGCTACTAATAACTCTCATATACTGTGCCAAGATAAAAGACTTCCAATCCAACACCCTTGCTGATGTGCCTAGGAAGGCAGCAGAGGATGGCCCACATGCTTGTGCTCTTGCCACCCATGTAGGAGACCTGGAGGAAGCTCCTGGCTCCTGACTTTGGCCTGGCACAGCCCTGGCTATTTTGGCCATATAGGGAGTAAACCAGTGGATCAAAGATCTCTCTCTCCTTCTTTCTCCCTAACTCTTTCAAATAATTAAGTATTTTAAAAAATACAGATGCACATAAAAACTCTGTTCAGAAATAAAATTTTGGTATAAATTTTACATAAACTAACAAATGAGGCCAGTGCTACATTGTGGAAGATTAAGCTGCCACTTGTGATGCCAGTATCCCATATGGGAGTGCCACTTACAGTCATGGATGTTCTACTTCTGGTCCAGCTTCCTGGTAATATGCCTAGAAAGGCAGTGGAAAATGGTCCAAAATGGACCCAAACACTTGGACCACTGGCCATCCATGTGGGAGACCAGGATGGAATTCCTGGCTCCTGGCTATGGCCTGGCCCAGACCTGCTGGTACAACCAATTAGGGAGCTAGCCAGCAGATGCAGGATTAATATTTTTCTCTTTCTCTCTCCTTCTCTGCATTTCAAACAAATAAATCTTGTTAAAAAAAATAACAGAGAAAGGCATTTGGCATAGAGAGTAAGATGCCACCTAGGATACTCTTATCCCATATCAGATACCTGGGTTCAAGTTTTGGCCCTGTCTCTGATTCTAGCTTCCTGCTGCCGCGTACCCTGGGATTTAGCAAGTGATGGTTTCAAGTACTTGGGTCCCTGCTAGCCATATGTGAGAACCAAATTGACTTCCTAGCTTCTAGCTTCCACCTGGCTAGGCCCAAGCTGTTGTGGGCATTTGGGTAGTGAACCAGTAGATGGAAGATCTTTCCTCCAAATAAGTAAAAATAAAATTATTGGGGCCAGTGCTGTGTTGCAGTAGGCTAAGCCTCCACTTGCAGTGCCAGCATCCCATGTGGGTGCTGGTTCATGTCTTGGGTACTTCTCTTCCAATTCAGCTCTCTGCTTCTAGCCCGGGAAAGCACTGGAGGATGACCCAAGTGCTTGGGCATGTGAACCAGCATACGGGAGCTGGAGGAGGCTCCAGCCATTGTGGCCATTTGGGGGGTGAACCAGCAGACTGAAGACCTTTCTCTCTTCCTCTCCCTCTCTCTGTGACTCAACCTCTCTATTAAATAAATAAAAAATCTTTAAAAAAAACCTCTTTTTAACCCACAAATATCAGAAAAAAATACAAAAGAAGATAACATGTCAATTGTGGGAGTATACTCCACACACTTGTGTCATAAAGAAGGGCCTGAAATTCCAATATGAAAGATACTAAAGTGAAATCAGTTTTAAATACACTTACCATACAAGGGTTTACAGTGAGTACACTCTTAATGAACTGAAACAGCAGAATGCTGGGCTGCTTAATTATACTCCTGAAGTCAGATTCAATTTCATTGTGTTGAGAACCAAATCCGCTGATTACCCACAGGTGATAACCTTCTGCACCCCAGCTCTTGAAAGGAGGAAGAGGAAGAAGACAGTCAAAGCAATTACAAGGCTTCTGTTATCCTTTCTTAGCTTTGAATATCCAATTTCTGAAATAACCAGTAACACCATTATCAGTGATTTCTACAGGTTGGAGAAACCATGACAATACAGAGAATCACATCTTCCATGATATGGGCTATCTCTAGAGGAAACCACTGTCACTGCTCTCTACCTCAAATAGTGAAAACACTATATGCTATTCTTACCTATTTCAGGATTTCTATCCTGTGAAACCTCTACTGTACTTTGTAAATTTTTCATTAATTTAACTTAGCTGCCCCTCAAATACCAAAAAACAAAAACAAAAAACCCTTTTTAGAAAACAATCCAGGTTACCTAGAGAAAGCTTGGGAAGCTTTTTTTTTTTTTTTTTCGGCAGGCAGAGTGGACAGTGAGAGAGAGAGGGCTTCCTTTTCTGTTGGTTCACCCCGAAAGTGGCTGCTACAGCTGGTGCATTGTGGCCGGCACACCATGCTGATCTGAAGCCAGGAGCCAGGTGCTTCTCCTGGTCTCCCATGCGGGTGCAAGGCCCAAGGACCTGGGCCATCCTCCACTGCACTCTCGTGCCACAGCAGAGAGCCGGACTGGGAGAGGAGCAACCGGGACAGAATCCAGCGCCCCGACTGGGACTAGAACCCGGGGTGCCAGCGCCACAGGCGGAGAATTAGCCTAGTGAGCCACGGCGCAGGCCAACTTGGGAAGCTTTGAGACTAGTTTTCATTCCAGCTTGGCTTTTTGTTTTATTAGCTTAGCCAAGCTCTCTGGTTTCTCAGAATTTAAGTTTCTCCTTCTGTAAAATGAGAAGGTTCAAATAAATGTCTCCAGGCCCATTCAGTTTTCATATTCTGTAACTAGATTTCATGATAGTATTGTTTAAGATTAGTGATTTCCTGGGGCTGGCACTGTGGGTTAAATCCCTGGCCTGAAGCGCTGGCATCCCGTACGGGAGCCGGTTGTAGTCCTGGCTGCTCCTCTTCCAATCCAGCTCTCTGTTATGGCCTGGGAAAGCAGTGCAAGATGGCCCAAGTCCTTGGGCCCCTGCACCCACATAGGAGACTCAGAAGAAGCTCCTGGTTCCAGACTGGCGCAGCTCCGGCCATTGCAGCCATCTGAGAGTGAACCAGTGGATAGAAGACCTCTCTCTCTGTCTCTACTTCTCTCTATAACTGTATTCCAAGTAAATAAAATCTTTAAAAAAAAAGAAAAGAAAACTTGCTTTAAAATGAGGTGGGCAGGGGCTGGCACTGTGGTATAACAGGTAAAGCCACCACTGCCTGCAGTGCCAGCATCCCATATGAGTGCCAGTTTGAGTCCTAGCTACTCCACCTCTGATCCAGCTCTCTGCTATGATCTGGGAAAGCAGTAACAGATGTCCCAAGGACTTGCACTCGCATGGGAGACTGTGAAGAAGCTCCTGGCTTTGGATTGGCACAGCTCCGGCTGTTGTGGCCATTTGGGGAGTGAATCAGTGTATGAAAGACCCTCTTTCTCTCTGCCTTTCTAATAATAAGTACATATTTAAAAAAAAAAAAAAAGAGGTGGGCAGACATGAAAAGGAGTTCTTGGTGGTGAAAGGTTGGGAACCACTATTAAAGGCAACCATGGTGTTTAAATTTAAATTGCTTACTCTGAAGCAAAAGAGAAAAGGTTGTGATAAATCCCATAACCACTAATTTCACAAGAATCCTTGAAGACTGAGGAGCTACAACAACAAAATGTTTTGTGTAAAGAAAGAAATTATAACTATTTTCTACAGAAACTCTTGTAAGTAGTAATATGAAAAAATAATACAATAGTTGACTTTATTTCTCTTGCTTTGTTATCTATACAGTTTTGAAAAATATGCCCAATGCACAAGTACACATACTCCAGGAGAAAATGCACAATGAGCATTTCACTTTATGCCAAAAGAAGGGCCACAAGAATTATGTCAATGAGTTACACAAAAGAGGGAGGTAGGCTTTGAAAAAAGAAAGGAGTCATCTCACAGTCATTATCTTCACAATGATGACAGGGGCTGCCTGGACAAATCAGGCAGCCTCTCAATTAAAAAGGAACAATCAGCTGAGACTAAAACAGCTTCATGATTTTCATCACACCAACATGAGAGGAAAAAATGAAGAAAGCATTTTATACTATGCCAATTTTTTTTTTTTACAGAAAATGCTTACCATAGAGTTTATCTTAAGAGGATCTTTTTTGGTGCCATCAGACCTATAACTAAAATAGAATAGAATTCTTACTGGAACCTTCCAATTAAAAATAATGTATGTCATATGTAGCTTTAGTTTTTAGAAAATCAAATTGATTTTGCTCCCTTAAAAAATTGTCATTAAGAAATAAATGCATGCTTTTAAAAAAGCTAAACAATAAGAATGATAAAAACTTGAGAAATTTCTATTGTTAGAAATAAATAATGCATAAAATACACAGTTGCAGGCTAATACACTTAGCTGTTTCTCTCAGCCAGCTTTCAAAGTCCAACTGACGTCTTGACAGAGTCAGCAGTTTGAGAAAGTATGCTTCATTTTATCAGAATTGCAGTTCAGGATATATGAAAGAGGCAGAAACATCAAGCCCTTGTGTTAACCTGAATTAATCAGTAAGACAATGTAACTTTCTACTTCCTACTAGTTATGTATGTACACATCTCATAACTTATTAAATGATAAGCTACTTGGAGGCAGAACCATGTCTGATTCTGCCTTGAATCTAACATTGCCACATGCATTACAAGGATTTAATTAAGTTTTTATAGAATGAACAGTTTTAAGAGAATGAATATTTGGAAAATCAATATATTTAAACCAAATTAATTCTGAACCCTACTAATTGTTCGTCAGTTAAGAATAAAATATGAGGGTAAAAGCTCAATGACACAAGATTTCTGTATATATGAATTGTCTAGAAGATAATATTTTATCTAAAATTTGTCTTTTTTGACTCACGCAAAATCTCCTCCAAGTGTACAAATCAGCTGGGCTCCAAACACGCTCCATAAAGAAAGGCCTCCATATTCCCAGGTAACTATTACAACACTATTGTCAGGAGACCATCTGACCAATTTAACAGCTCCTGTTTTATTCCAAATGTCTGTCAAAAAGAGTGAGAAATTAAACGAGTGTTTCTAAAATACTTGGTATCTTTTACTGTATATACATTCAAATCAAAATGATAAGAAAAACATGGATGCTTCACAAAATGAATCCTGACCATAAGGCTTATAAAACAGGGCCATTAGTCTGGGCCTGATCTAAGCAGTCACTCAGAACACGAGAAATTCTTAAGAAACTAAAGCCATTTCTAGCCGCTGTTAGCTTGAATACTACAACCCTGTAATCTTAAAAGTCTTTGGTTTTGCGCAAAAACTTTAAAATGGGGATAAGGTTACAACAACTCCTTAGAAGTAAATGCATACAAGCCTTTAAAGAAGCTAAACAATAAGAATGATAAAAACTTAAAGAGCAAATTTCTATTTTTGGCAATTCAGTAAATGGTATCTTGAATAACTCTCCACATTTAAACAACAAAGATATTGAGTAAAATACTTAAACACCTCAAAATAATTAAAAATACTGGGACGAAGTGCTTTTGCCCTGAATTTTCCCACGAAGCTCTTGGAACCTCGATTACTACCTCTGATGATTCATAGGCATGAGGGCTAAGAGATAAAGCCTCAGAGCTTGCACAAGGCAGGGAATCAAACAATAGATATCATTGTAAACGGCTACATTCATGGGATAAGTGAAAATAAGAAAGAATTCTGCCATGTAGAAGGCAAAGAAATAGCGAGGAACATTTTCATATTTCACCCATGGTATTAAAATGGAAAAATAGCTCCTCTGATAATCTGCAGCCACAAGTCAGTCCTCACCCTACTATGTAATTTGTGCTTAGTGTGGTTTGAAAAAGAATCACAGACAGTGCAGACAATGCAAAGGGTTTCAGACTGAGGTGGTACTCTCAGAGGACCAGCACAAACACACACCGTTCCTCTCTGGAAGAAACCAAAACACAATTCGGGTCTCAAGGCATTCACACAACTAAGTTTCAAGGAAAATATTCCATTCTCAGTCAATAATCCTAAAATATATCAACCACTGAGTAAGAACTGCAAAAAAAAAAAGTCATAGCAGAAATCAATTCAGAAAGGCTTCAGATATTGAGATTAACAGACACCGAATATAAAATAACCATACTTTTAATAGCTAAAGAAATAAGACTGAAATTAGTAGCAGGATATATAGATTTTTTAAAAAGCTACAAAAATTATTTAAAAATAAAAAATACAGTAACTGAAATTAAAAACTTAATTGCCAGATTTGGCAATATAAAACATAACTGAAGAAAGAATTCACGAAAAAGATATTAGAGGAGAGGCAACAAAGATAATAACTGAGAATTCTCTGCAACAGTTGAAAGCAATGAATTCTTAAATCCAGCAAGTTTCAGTCTCAAGCAAGAGTTAAAAAAAAGAAGAGAAAATTCTTTGCCTTACACATCACAATCAAACTGCAAAACACCCAAGGTCAAACAGATGATCTTAAAAGGAGCTAGAAAGAAAAGAACAATTTTGAGGCCTGGCGCTGTGGCATAGCAAGTAAAGCTGCTGCCTGCAGTGCCGGCATCCCATATAGGCACCAGTTCGAGTCCTGGCTGCTCCACTTCCAATCCAGCTCTCTGCAATGGCCTGGAAAAGCAGTAAAAGTTGGCCCAAGTCCGTGGGAGACGTGGAAGAAGCTCCTAGCTCCTGGCTTTGGATTGGCGCAGCTCCGGAAATTGTGGCCAATTGGGGGGAATGAACCAGCAGATGGAAGATCTCTCTCTGCCTTTCCTTCTTTCTTGTGTAACTCTGACTTTCAAATAAATAAATAAATCTTAAAAAAAGAAAGAGCAATCTCTGACAACTTCATTTTACTGGCAGTAATGGAAACCCAAAGAAACTGAAACTCAGTGTCTAGAGAGAAAATAACTGTCAATCCATAATCTTTACCAAGTTAAACTACACTTAAATCACAGGGCCAACAGAAGTAAGTTTCAGACACTACATATACACACCACCATAGTTTACCATCACAGAAAGTTCATTGAAATAAAATTTCAAAGGACATATTTCAGGCAGAAAATGGTCTCAAGTGGAAGTTAGATGTTGTTAAAAGGGATGGTGAGGGGAGGCACTATGGCATACCAGATTAAGCCACCACTTGGGACATCTGCATATCATAAGGAAATGCCTGTTTGAGTTCTGGCACCCCCATTTCTGATTCAGCTTGCTGCTAAGGTGTCCTTGGAAATAGAAGATGATGGCCCTCATGACTGGGGCTACCACACATATGGGAGATTTGGACTCTTGGCTTTGGCCTGGCCCAGGCCTGGGTATCTGAGCATTTGGGGAGTGAAGCAGTAGATGGAATATCATTCTGTTTTCTGCATTTTAAATAAATGAAAACGAATTTATAAAGAATTTAAAAGAAATAATAGTGGGCAAAATACTGGAATATATTTGGGTAACGCTAAGTCAACATGAACAGTTAAATATTCAAATGTTTATTTCAAATATCTAAGCTTCCTCCTCAAAACTAGTAAAATTATTATTGGTAGATTATATTCATATGGGCAACCTCAGTATCTTTTTTTTCCTGACCCCAATCATCAGAGGGATTTGTAGCCTTATGGCAAATGTTCTTAATATGGGGACACATCTACATCTTGGTGAAGAATAGATACAGTTGGAAAAAAGTTAGTTTCTCAATTATTAATGCAGATATATATAAGTTTTAGAACATTATCAAATTCATAAGACATGTAGTACTAAGACTGTACATAGAAAGGTCATGGACCTTAGCTTACTTACAGAACAGACTATTCATGACATCTCTACTATGTGTCCCACTAACCTCAACTATCCTGTTGTAAAAAGAAGGGAGTCGGGGCTGGCACTGTGGCACAGGTTAACCCCCTGCCTGCAGTGCTAGCATCCCATATGGGCACTGGTTTGATGGCCTGGGTACTTGGGCCCCTGCACCCACATGGGAGATGCCGAAGAAGCTCCTGGCTCCTAGCTTTGGCCTGGCGCAGCCCTGGCTGTTGTAGCCATTTGGGGAGTGAATCAGTGGATGGAAGATCTCTTATCTCTGTCATTCCTCTTCTCTTTGTAACTGTCTTTGAAATAAATAAAGTCTAAAAAAAAAAAAAAAAAGACATTATATCCAGAGTACAATGGAGCACAGGATTGAATGGCATTCCAACTAGTTCACAAAAAAGAGATTTCATTTGGGCTGAGTCTTGAAAGATGAACATATATCCTCCATGTAGAAATACAGGACACTTCAAATAGAGTGAACAGTGTGAAAGTCAAAGCTACTGAATAGTATCAAAGTAGGGGCTAGTGTTGTGGTGCAGTGGGTTAAGCCACAGCCTATAATACTGGCATCCTGATCTGGAATCCAAGATGGCAGATTAGGGAGTGACATAATGTGCAAGAGTAGGGATTCACAGTGAAAGAAAGGGGTGTAGAAGTACACTTTCAGGAGAGAATTGGAGGGAAAACTGTGTTGGAACTCTTATAATAGGAAAAGCAACACCATGAACCTTTGTGGAGGGTGCGGACATGCAGCAGGAACGTGGGCACAGCGCACGACAACAGCCACAGAGAGCCGGATTGGGCAGCAGCTTGGAGACAGAGGTGAGACCAGACTGCAGCAACCCATGGTGAAATAGCTAAAGGAAGAGCATAGTGTGAGTCCGGACTGCAGCCCTGGGGGCTAGCAGTTACTAGCAGTTGCCTGCGGACCCAGTGGAAGTAAAGAGGGCACATTCTTCTCACTCCAGCTTCTCCAGAACAGCGCTTGCTGCCTGGCTGAGAAAGGGTGGGCACCATTTTGGGTTCGAGGGGCAGCTGTGCAAGTCTTTGTGTGTGCCCGCAGCAACTTGCTGCGACAAGATGTTACTTTCTCAGCAGTACTGGCAAGAGTGATGGGACAGTATTAGTCCAGGGGCTCTTAGCGGCTGTAGTGGAAGGAACAATCCCCAGTCCCCACCGATTTTGAGCCCAGTTGGGAGGCGACTGGGTAACCCCGTAGGATGATGAGGGGCCGCAGCCTCCCAGGATCAAAACGCTTGCACGGAGTGGTCTCAGGGAACATCTACCTCTCTGCTGACGGGGCAGGCTGGCAGGGCAGACAGAAAGCTCTACACCCAGCAACTGTGGGAGCCCTGTGTGCCAAGACTCTAGGGACTCAGTGGTGACATGGGACGGTGCAGGGAGTGGCTGGGTCTCTAGGCAATCACTGGGAGCAGTTCCACATGCTCACTGTGCTCACAGTTAGGACTGCGCAGATTATCTGTGCAATTCATACAGTAGCACAAAACTTACTGGGGGTTAACACCTGAGCATTGAGATCTACCAAGTCCAACTTGAGTGTTACCATGGATACTCGCTCCCACCTGGAGCACTGAACAGTTTCTTAGCCACATCCACGACACACCTCTTGATATTCACTGATGAAAGTGTAGACATCCCACAAGTAACCACCCAGGCATAGCTCAAAAGACAAAAGCCATCAGAGGAAAAAAAACCCAAATTCAACCCCACAAATGCCTAAAAATAAACACAGAATCAAGAAACAAGATAAGGAAGACACCATGACCATTCCAAAGGAACACAAGAACATTTCAATATTAGAATGTGAAGAAGAGATTTTGGAAATGCTGGAAACAGAATTCAAAAAATTAATCATAGGATTACTACTCAAAAGCTGTCAGAAGCAAATCCAGGAACTAAAGAAAACCATATATTATACGAAATTTTTTCTCATGCAATTGAAATTATAAAGAGAAATCAATATGAAATGTTAGACCTGAAGAATTCAATAGATCAAAAAAAAATGTGGTAGAAGGCATTAACAGGCAGACTTGGTGAGGCGGAATAAAGAATATACAAAAGAATATACAAATCTTTGGAAATCTTGTCAAACAACAACAATAACTTTTTTTTTTTTTTAAAGAAGAAAATAGAAAACTTAAAAACAGTGATGGAGATAAATGTGATACTATCAAATGACCCACATGACTCTTAGGAGTTCCTGAAAGTGTGGAAACAGAGAATGGACTAGAAGGCCTATTGAGTAGAAAACTTTTGGGCTGCTGCCAGGGCTCACTTGGTTAGTCCTCTTCATGTGGTGCCGGCATCCCATATGGGTGCCAGTTCTAGTCCCGGTTGCTCCTCTTCCAGTCCAGCTCTCTGCTGTGGCCCAGGAAGGCAGTGGAGGATGGCCCAAGTGCTTGGGCCCCTGCACCTGCATGGGAGACCAGGAGAAAGCACCTGGCTCCTGACTTCGGATGGGCGTAGCTCCGGCCGTGGCGGCCATTTGTGGGGTGAACCAATGGAAGGAAGATCTTTCTGTCTCTCTCTCTCACTGTCTAACTTTGTCAAATAAAAAAAGAAGAAGAAGCTAAAAAAAAAAAAAAAAAAAATAGAAAACTTCCCCAATTTGGAGAAAGAAAGGGACATTCAAGGATAGGAAGCACATAGAACTCCTAAAAGACATGACAAGAAAAGATCTTTACAACAATACATTGTAGTCAAATATTCAACAGTAATACATAAAGATTCTAAAATGTACACGAGATAAACATCAGATTATGTTCAGAGGATCTCCATTTAGACTCACAGCAGACTTTTCATCAGAAACCCTACAGGTTAGAAGGAAATGGTGAGATACAGTTGAAGTTATGACAGAAAAAAACAACCTGTCAACCCAAAATACTGTACCCTGAAAAGCTCTCATTTATGAATGAAGGTGAAATAAAGACCCTCCACAACAAACAGAAACTGAAATAATTTGTCACCACTCGCCCAGCCTTACAAAAAGATGCTGACGGAAAACATTATGAAAGAATGTGAAAGCAGAAAATCTCCCAGTAAATGTACAAAAGAAATTCAAAGTAAACAACAGGAATATTTATGGAAAAATGGCAGGGCCAAGTCGCTACTTATCAATAGTCACCTTGAATGTAAATGACATCAACTCTCCAGTTAAAAGATACAGACTGCGGGAAAGAACTACTGTACTCTTTTTTTTTTTTTTGACAGGCAGAGTGGACAGTGGGAGAGAGAGAGACAGAGAGAAAGGTCTTCCTTTTTGCCGTTGGTTCACCCTCCAATGGCCGCCACGGCTGGCGCACTGTGGCCGGCATATCGCACTAATCTGAAGCCAGGAGCCAGGTGTTTCTCCTGGTCTCCCATGGGGTGCAGGGCCCAAGGACTTGGGCCATCCTACACTGCACTCCCGGGCCATACCAGAGAGCTGGTCTGGAAGAGGGGCACCTGGAACAGAATCCGGCACCCCGACCGGGACTAGAACCCGGTGTGCCGGCGCCGCAGGCGGAGGATTAGCCTATTGAGCAGTGGCGCCAGCCAGAACCACTGTATTCTAAAGTTGTATCTATGTAAAAATGCATTCATTAAATAATAATAAAAAAAAAGATACAGACTGGCTGAACAGATTAAAAAACAAGACCCATCAACCTGCTGCCTACAAGAAACAGGTCTCAGCACAAAGATAAATGTATATTGAAAGTTAAAGGATAGAAAAAGATATTCCATGCTAACAGAAAGCAAAAAAGAGCTGGTGTAGGTAGGCATCCTAATATCAAACAAAATAGACTTTAACACAAAAACTGTTAAAGAGATAAAGAAGTACACTATGTAATGATTAAGGGATCAATTCAACAGGAAGATATGCCTATAATAAATGTATATGCACCCAATTACAGGGCACCAGGCTATTGAAAAGAAATGTTAATGGATCTAAAGAGAGACATAGACTCCAATGCAATAGTAACGTGGGACAATTTAACACCCCACTTTAATCAATGGACAGAACAACCAGACAGCAACCAGACAGAAAATCAACAAAAAGAAACAATAGAGCTAACTGACACTATGGACCTAACTGATATCTACAAAACGTTCACCCCAACAATGGCAGAATACACATTCTTCTCATCAATGCATGGAACTTTCTCTAGGATTGACCACATACTAGGCCATAAAGCAAGTCTCTGCAAACTCAAAAAAAAATCAAATCATACCCTGCATCTTCTCTGATCACAATGCAATGAATCTGGAAATCAACAATACAAAAATCTCCGGATCATATGCAAACACATGGAAACTAAACAACACATTTCTGAATGAACAGTGAGTCACAGAAGAAACCAAAAGAGAAATCAGAAAATTTCTGGAAAGAAACAAAGTCAAAAATATATCATATCACAACTTACAGGATACAGCAAAAGCAGTGTTAAAAGGGAAATTTATAGCAATTAGTGCGCACATGAAGAAAATGAAAAGGTACCAAATAAATGAGCTATCACTGCATCTCAAGGACCTAGAAAAATAAACTCCGAATTAGTAGGAGGAAAGAACTAATTAAAATTACAGAAGAGGGGTTGGCGCTGTGGCAGAGCAGGTGAGGCTGCTGCTTACAGTGCCGGCATCCCAAATGGGCGCCAGTTCGCATCCTGGCTGCTCCATTTCCTATCCAGCTCTCTACTATGGCCTGGGAAAGCAATGGAGGATGGCCCAAGTCCTTGGGCCTCTGCACCTGCGTGGGAGACCTGGAAGAAGCTCCTGGCTCCGGACTGGCGCAGCTCTGGCCATTGTGGCCAAATGGGGAGTGGGGTAGCAGATGGAAGACCGCTCTCTCTCTTTGCCTCTCCTTCTCTCTCTGAGTAACTCTTTCACATAAATAAATCTTAAAAAAAGATTGATACACCATTGGCCAAACTAACAAAAAAAAAAAAAGGAGAAGACCCAAATCAAAATCACAGATGAAAAAGAAAATGTAACAACAGATACCACAAAAATAAAAAGAATCATCAGGAACTACTACAGTGAGCTGTGCGGCAACAATTTGGGAAACCCAGAAGAAATGGACAGATACCTAGACACTAACAATCTACCAAAACTTAATCATGAAGATATAGGAAACCTAAACAGACCAACAGCCAAGAAGGAAATGGAGTCAGAAATAAAGACCCTCCCAAAAAAGAAAAGCCCAGGTCTGAACAGCTAACTAACTCTAATTCTTCTCAGGCTATTCAAAACAATTGAAAGGGAGCGAATCCTCCCAAACTCCTTCTATGAAGCCTGCATCACCTTAATTCCAAGCCAGAAAAAGATATGACAGAGAAAGAGAACTATAGACCAATATTCCTGATGAAGATAGATGCAAAAATCCTCAACAAAATACAAGCTTATTAGATCAAACAATATATCGGAAAGATCATTCACCCAGACCACATTGGATTTATTCTTCGAGTGCAGGGAGGGTTCAATATTCACAAATCAATAAATGCGATACATCACATTAACAAACTAAAGAACAAAAACCATATAGTTATCTCAACAGAGACAGAAACTGATAAAATAAAACAAGCTTTCATGATGAAAACCTTAAGCAAATGAGGTATAGAAGGAATGTTTCTCAACACAATCAAGGCAATCTATGATAAACTCACCAACTAGCGTCCTATTGAATGGGGAAGAGCTGGAAGCATTCCCCTAGTCCAAAACCAGATAAGGATACCCACTCTCACCACTGCTACTTAATATAGTCCTGGAAGTTTTAGCCAGAGCCATTGGGCAAGGAAAAAAAAAAAAAAAAAAAGAATACAAATTGCAAAGGAAGAAATCAAACTATCCCTACTGGCAGATGACATGATTATATATAAAGAGGATCCAAAAGACTCCATTCAGAGAATACTGGAATTCATAGAAGAGTTTGCTAAAGTGGCACAGTATAAAATCAACACAGAAAAATCCATAGGCTTTGTATACAGAGACAATGTCATGGCTGAGAAAAAACTTTAAACATCAGTCCCATTCATAATAGCTTCAAAAATAATGAAATACCTTAGAACAAATTTAGTCAAGGATGTCAAAGATTTCTATGATGAAAATTATAAAACATTAAAGAAAGAAATAGAAGATATTAAAAATGGAAACATTTTCCATCTTCATGAATTGGAAGAATCAACATCATCAAAATGTCCATACTACCGAAAACAATTTACAGATTCAATGCAACCCAAATAAAAATACCAGTGACATTCTTCGCAGATCTAGAAAAACGGTGCTAAAATTCATATGGAAACACAAGAGACCCTGAACAGCTAAAGCAATCTTATACAACAAAAACAAAGCCATAAGCATCATAATACCTGATTTCAAGACATACTATAGGGCAGGTATAATCAAAACATTCTGGTACTGGTACAAAAACAGACTTGTAGACCAATGGCACAGAATAGAAACTCCAGAAATCAATCCATGCATCTACAACCAACTTATCTTGGACAAAGGAGCTAAAATCAATCCATGGAGCGAGGACAGTTTCTTTAACAAGTGGTGCTAGGGAATCTCCACATGCATAAATTTGAAAGAGACCCATACCTAATACTTTACACAAAAATCCACTCACACCACAAAATTAAAACATTGAGGAAACTCTCCAAGACATGGGCATAAGCAAAGACTTCTTGGAAAAGATCCCAGAAGTACAGGCAATCAAAGCCAAAATTGAAAAATGGGAATACGTCAAGCTGAGAAGCCTCTGAACTGCAAAAGAAACACTTAGGAAAGTGAGGTGGCAACTCTTAGAACAGGAACAAATTTTTGCAAACAGCTGATAAAGGGTTAACATCCAGATTCTATAAAGAGCTCAGGAAACTCAACAATAATGAAACAAACAAACCAGGTAAGAAATGGGCAAAGGACTTGAACAAGCATTTCTCAAAAGAGGAAACTCAAATGGTCAAAAGACACTTGAGAAAATTCTCAGGATCACTAGCCATCAGGGAAATGCATATCAAAACCACAGTGAGATGTCACTTCACTCAGGGTTAGAATGGGTCACATACAGAAATCAACCAACAACAAATGCTGGCAAGGAAGTAGGGAAAAATGTACCCTGGTCCACTGCTGGTGGGTTCAGCCACTGTGGAAGACTGTATGGAGATACCTCAGAAAGCTTAATATAGACCTACCACAGAATCCAGACATTGCTGTCCTGGGAATTTACCCAAACCAAAAGAAATCAGCATATCAAAGAGCTATCTGTACCCCGCCATGTTCATTGCAGCACAATTCACAATAGCAAAGATGTGTAATCAAGTTAGATGTCCATCAACTTTTGACTAAAGAAATTACATATAATATACATATTACATATAATATACTAAAGAAATACACACACACATACATATACTATGGAGTACTACTCAGCTAGTAAAAAAAAAAATCTTGTCTTTTGCGACAAAATGGACACAATGGGAAACCATTATATTTAGTGAAATAAGCCAGTCCCAAATAGACAGGTATCATATGACTTCCCTGATCTAAGGTAACTAATAGAGTACCTGAAATGTAATGTATTGGAGTAAAATAGACATTTTGAGATTCAGTGATTATTTATAGCCCTTGTCTCTTCTGCTGAGGAACAGTGTAGTTTTTTTCTTCATACTATTTGCTGAAATTTTTTATTTAATGTAGGGTTAACTATATGATCATTAGGTAAACTGAAAATAGATCTTTGTGGCCGGCGCCGCGGCTCACTAGGCTAATCCTCCGCCTTGCGGCGCCGGCACACCGGGTTCTAGTCCCGGTCGGGGCACCAATCCTGTCCCGGTTGCCCCTCTTCCAGGCCAGCTCTCTGCTGTGGCTAGGGAGTGCAGTGGAGGATGGCCCAAGTCCTTGGGTCCTGCACCCCATGGGAAACCAGGAGAAGCACCTGGCTCCTGCCATCGGATCAGCGCGGTGTGCCGGCCGCAGCGCGCTACCGCGGCGGCCATTGGAGGGTGAACCAACGGCAAAAGGAAGACCTTTCTCTCTGTCTCTCTCTCTCTCACTGTCCACTCTGCCTGTCAAAAAAAAAAAAAAGAAAATAGATCTTTGCAAAAATTTAGAGTGGGAACAGGTAATAGAGAAGGAAGAAGGGTTGGAGTGTGGGTGGAAGGGAGGGTGGGAGGGGGGAATGTCACTATGTTCCTAAATCTGTATATATGAAATACATGAAACTTGTATAACTGAAATAAAATTTTTATTTTTTATTTTTTATTTTTTGACAGGCAGAGTGGACAGTGAGAGAGAGAGACAGAGAGAAAGGTCTTCCTTTGCCGTTGGTTCACCCTCCAATGGCCGCCGCGGTTGGCGCGCTGCAGCCGGTGCACCGTGCTGATCCGATGGCAGGAGCCAGGTGCCTATCCTGGTCTCCCATGGGGTGCAGGACCCAAGGACCTGGGCCATCCTCCACTGCACTCCCTGGCCACAGCAGAGAGCTGGCCTGGAAGAGGGGCAACCGGGACAGAATCCGGTGCCCCGACCGGGACTAGAACCCGGTGTGCCGGCGCCGCAAGGCGGAGGATTAGCCTAGTGAGCCGCGGCGCCGGCCTTGAAATAAAATTTTTAAAAAAAGAAAAAAAATACTGGCATCCCATATTGGAGTGCCTGCTCAAGTCCCTACTGCTCCACTTCCAATCCCATTCCCTGCTAATAAGCCTGGGAAGGCAGTGGAGGACTCTGCCACCCAAGTGGGAGTTCTGGATGGCGCTCCTGGCTTTGCTGCAGCCATTTGGGGAGTGAGCCATTGGATGAAGATCCTCAACCACCTTCTGCCTTACTCTGTATCACTTTCAAATAAATCTACTCTAAAAAGCAGTATAGAAGTAGTCAAGGATCTACAGATAGTTTGATCAGGCTAAGTAAAACTATTGACTATAGTTCCCAGCCTTTGTGTCAAGGTACCACAGAGAAGTGAGGGAAATTTACGGTTGGGGGATGGGTGAGGAGCATAACATAATTTTCAAGAGTAACAAAGTAATGTACAGTGCATGTTGGATACAATATAAATTATCTTCAAGTAGTTCACAGTTACAATTCATTTTAATGCTATATCCTGTGAAGATGGGTTTTCAGGAGTTGTGAAGTTGGATTTTAGGAGGAATAAAAAATGTCCTGTGACAATGTGGAACAGGAAATGTGGGTGCTTGCACTCAATTTCACTCTAACTTTTGAGAAGCTGCACAGCGACTCACAGGCAAACACATTCCATTAGTAAAAAAATTTAAGAATCAAATAATTTTTTTTTTCATTTTTGAATGGGGGCTGGCACTGTGGCATAGCAGGTCAAGCTGCCACCTGCAGTGCCAGAATACCATGTGGATGCTCGCTCAAGTCCTAGATGCTCCACTTCCAATGTAATTCCCTGCTAATACACCTGGTAAAGAAGTGGAAGATGGCCAAGTGCTTGGGTATCCACAGGGAGACCCAGATAAAGCTCCTGGCTCTTGATTTTGGTCTGGCCCATCCCAGGCTGTTGCAGCCATTTGAGGAGTGAACCACCGGATGGAAGACTTCTCTCTGACTCTGCCTCTCCCTCCCTGTCACTCTGCCCTCCAAATAACTAAATAAATCTTAATAACAAAAAGTTGTTTAGACCTAGCTAATTAATAAACAGAACTTCCAGTATTTCTTTTAGCCTCGGAGTATTACGTAAAAATCAGAGAAACACTAAGCACAGAGTGAACCAAGAAATTGCAACAGTTATTTGGCAGAAGACTTTTTAAAAGTACTTCAAATGGTTTGTAGAAATTAAAACATCAGTTCGTTTCAATGCAAAATCTTTTTGGAAGTCCATGTAAAGTTTTTTGTATTATGAATATTTGTGAGCTTCCTGAAAAACTCCTTTGTGCTACCTATGAATATGTGGTAGACATTGCTGGTTGGTTAATTCAAGGCCTAGTCCCATCCTTTTCCTCATTTGCCCACTCCTTCCATAAAGCTTAGAAAAAGCTAACACTTACTTTCATAGTTTTCCTTGTTGCCTAAGGTAGACATGTGACATCTTTTTGGCCAATTAGTTGTAAGCGGAAGTCAAACATAGCAGATAGGAGGTGGGGATGCTTCTGGGAAAGTTTCTGCTTTCCTGATCAAGAAATCAGGTATGTACTGCTTCATCCTTTCTTCTTGACTCAAATGCAGAAGTAATGCTTGGAAATCAGGAGCCGCCTTGTGACCACAAAGAAAAGGTCAAATGAAGGTCAGCAGTTGCTCACCTTTTTGGACTTCTTGCTCTTTGAGAAAATAAATCTATTTGTTTACACCATAGTAAGTTGGGTTTTCTATTAGTGTTAGTCAAAAGCATCTCCAGTGACACAAAGAGCTTGGACTTATTTCTATGTACAACAGAGATTCACTAAAGGGTTCAGAAACAGACTTTAGTTTTGTTCATTGCTGTATATCCAGCATATAGTGGGTATTCAAAAAATGTTTATTAAATGAATACATTGAATTGGAAGGCATAAAATAACAGAAGCAATGAAATCAGGTAGAGATTACAGCAAGTCCAAAGAAGGAACAGAGACTGAAACTGATGGAGGCTAGAAAAGACTAATGAAAGGACTATGAAGAGATAAAAGAAACATTCCAGGAGTCTCTCTGGTTACACAGAAACCCTTAGGTCACACAGAATCTTGTTATATTCTAGCAATATTTGACTGAAAGTAAGTATTTAATTTCAAGTGCTCCCTCATCTCTGTGTGTGTGTGTGTGTGTGTGTTTTCTTTCTGGATTTCAGTTACCTGCAATTCAGCACGGTTTGAAAATATCAAGGAGTATAGAAATAAACAATTTATAAATCTTAAATTGTGCACAATTCTGAGCAGCATGATGAAATTTCACTCTGATCCCTGGCTCCAATCTTGGGATGTAAATCATCCCTTTGTCTAGCATATCCACACTGTAAACTCTACCTACTCATTAGTCATTTAGTAGCTAGCCATCTTACCAGACTGCTTATCGACAGTACCACAATGCTTGTGTTCAGTAATCCCTATCTTACTTAAAACAGTGGCCCCAAAGTATAAGAATCGTGATGCTAGCAATCCAGACGTGACAAAAGTCATATGCTGAAGTTTCTAAGAATAAATCTGCTATCAGTACTTCTGACTGATACTAACAGAAAACCCAACTTACTATGGCATAAACAGGATTTAGTATCTCAAACTGCAAGAAATCCAAAGGTGAGTGACAGCTGACCTTTATCTGACCTTTTCTTTGCGGTCACAAGAGGGCTCCTGAACTCCAAACATTACTTTTGCACTTGAGTCAAGAAGAAAAGAGGAAAGAAGGCATATCTGATTTTTTGATCAGGAAAGCAGCAACTTTCCCAGAAGCATCCCCACCTCCTACCTGTGAAGAAGAAAAAAGAATTTTGTGTTAGTTTTTCTGCTGCACCTCAAACTGCAGAAGTTGAGGCCATAGTGTGTGATGAGTGCTTCGTCAAGATGGAAAAGGCATTACTAGAACTGAACAGAAAACATGTTCTGATGGACAGCAACATGAAATGCCAGAAAGCACTGAGCATGTACGAAGGTTTCAGCAGGGGATCTTACCAAATGAGTGGCGTTTACTCCAAGTAAGGGATGCTTACAGATTTAGGGATAGGTTCGGACTGAAAAATATTAAAAAAACCACTGGAGAGATTATATCTGACGAAGAAGCTGCTACCATGTTTCTGGAAGATTTGAAGAATTTAATTAAGGAGAATACCACCCAAATCAAGTTTTCAATTGTGATGAAATTGGGCTCTCTAGAAGATACCCAACATAATCTTTATTTATGGAAGTGAAAAGAAGGCACAAGGGCATAAAATACTGACAGACATTTTCACTCTGGTACTATATGATAGTACTACTGAGCATAATGATAAAGTCAGGCACAGTACACACACGGAAGAACCTGGACATGCTCATAAACTAAGAACAAAAATTCCATTTTGAGAGAACACATAACAGTTCTTACTACAGTACATTGTTATAATTTTTCTATTTTATTACTAGTGCTGCTAACCTTGTACGGTGCTTAATTTATAAATAAAACTTTGGGTATATATACAAGAGAAAACACTCTATATGTAGGGTTCAGTATCATTCACACTTTCAGGCATCTACTGGAGGTCTTTGAAAATATTCCCTGCAAATAAAGGGAAATTACTATACATTAAAAATATTTATTTTTTAAAATTTTTCTTTAATGCAAGCATTTTTTCATAGATAGAACTTTAGGAATATAGTGGTTCTTTCTCTCATACCCACCTCCCTCCCCCAACTCCCATCCTGCCTCCCTCTCCCTTTCCCATCTTTTTCATTATGGTTCATTTCTAGTTTGATTTTATATACAGAGGACCAACTCCATGTTAAGCATAGATTTCAACAGTTTGCACCCCCCCACACACACACACAACACATAGAGTACAGTTTGGGAACAAAATTTGCAGTGGATTCTCATAGTACAACTCATTAGAGACACTTATTCCCCTTATGGGAATAAGTGTACAATGACTTCTGTTGTTCCTTTAACAATTAACACTCTTATTTATGACATCAATGATCACCCGAGGCTCTTGCCATGGGCTGCCAAGGCTATGGAAGCCTTTTGTGACCACAGACTCCATTAGTATTTGGACACGGCCATAAGCAAAATGGATGCTCTCTCCTCCCTTCAGAGAAGAGTATATCCTTCTTTGATGACCCTTTCCACTGAGGTCTCATAGAGATCCTCCGTGTAGGAAAATTTTTTTTCTGCAGACTTGGCTTTCCATGCCTGAAATGTTCTCACAACCCTTTCAGCCAGATAAAAATATTTAAAAAGTACTCACTCACCAGGATACTGTTTTGCTGTTAGCTCTAATTTATGAGATAGAAGCATGGCTCCAGTGGTGTTATCTATTGTATAAACCTGCACAGAACCACTGTGAAAACAAAAAAAAATTTAGTGAAAAAATAAAGGCAAATACAATTACAGGAACTCATGTTCTGCTGGCCTGAGGATCTACTAGAAAATCATTTTGTAAGTGCAGTCATCACATAAATGTGAACAAATGCATAGTGAGTAATCTACCGATTTTACTTCTAAAGATAGCCCAGAAATTCTTGTTTAATGTTTATTAGGAGAACTATACAATATTTATTGTACTACTGGAAATTGGAAACCACCTGAATGTCTACCAGTATAAGAAAGGAAAAATAAAGTGTGGTTTATTCATATTATAGTACCATATAGCACTGTTAATGAATGAATTTTAGCCTTGTGCATTTATGTGATAGCAAACAAGTGCATCCATGAAAATTCTATTTCCATACAGTTAAAACATTAAAAACAGTAAAAATATTTATAGTGAAAGTACGGCAAAGAGCAGTGACTGCCCTGATGAAGAAAAGGGACTGCCAAAGGAAGATGAGGAAACAGAAGGCTTCAGCTCTAGCAATACGCTATTTCTTAGGTTGGATATTAATTTTTGATCTTCAATTTAATACTTTTCATATATTACACATATAATATGCTCTTTTGTATATTTGTAATTATTTAATTTCAAAAAATCTTCCCAAAGATCAACCTTATGAAGGACCAGAAACCAAAACCGCAAGTTCTGGGGCCAGCGCTGTGGTGTAGCAAGTTAAGCAGCCACCTGTGATAACAGCATCCATTATGTGTGCCAGTTCATGTCCTGGCTGCTTCACTTTCAATCCCTCCTACTACAGGAAAGCAGCAGAGCATGGCCCAAGTGCTTGAGTTCCTGCACCCATGTGGGAGACTCAGAAGCTCTTGACTCCTGGCTTCGCCCTGGCCCTGCTCCAGCCCTTGTGGCCATCTGGGGAGTGAATCAGCAGATGGAAGATCTTTCTGTAGCTCTTTCAATAAATCCATCAATCGTAAAAAACAAAACAAAACCAAAAGTTCTCTATTATTTCTAAACTACCTTCCAAAACTGAACCACAATTTTTTAAAAATCTAATTTCTGCTTATGGAGCTATTTTCAGTTAAAAAAATGTAACAGACATTCAATATTTGACAATGAGATACATACTTCATCATCATAATGAAAAAGAGAAACCAGTTTTTTGTTTGTTTTTTTTTTTTAAATTTGACAGAGTTATAGAGAGTGAGAGAGAGAGAGAAAGGTCTTCCTTCCGTTGGTTCACCCCCCAAATAGCCGCCATGGCTGGTGCTGCACCAATCCGAAACCAGGAGCCAGATGCCTCCTCCTGGTCTCCCACGCGGGTTCAGGGGCCCAAGTACTTGGGCCATCCTCCACTGCCTTCCTGGGCCACAGCAGAGGGCTGGATTGGAAGAGGAGCAGCAGGGACTAGAACCCGGCGCCCATATGGGATGCTGGCACTGCAGGCAGAGGATTAACCAAGTGAACCATAGCACCGGCCCCCCAATGTTCTTAAAATACTTTTTCATTAGGGCTGCTTTTACACACAATAGGATGACACTGGATTATAATTTCCAAAATGTTTCTGGCACTTTGGCGTGCTCCTTTGTGGTATAAGAAAACAGGTTATGTCCCCACATCAGCCTGTTAAAGCAATGCTCATTCATTTATTTCCATCTACTTAAAAGGAAGAGAAGGAGAGGGAGGTATCATTCCATCAGTTAGTTCACTCCCCAAATGCCCCTAACAGCCTGGAACTCTATCTGGGTCTCCTACATAGGTGCAGGGGCCCAGGAACCGGGGCCACCATCTGCTGCCTACAAGGATGCATTAGCCAAAAGGTGGGTCAGAAGTGCAGGTGCCAGGCCTCAAAACAGGTTCTTCATTATGGAACGCACACATCCCATATAGCGGCTTAACCCCCTGTGTTGCAATGCTTGCAGCCCATCCCCAGACAGCAGCTGTGATTCATTACCAGTCAGGTCCTACTCTTCTCAAAAGTTAGATCTGGGACTATGTAAAATATTTGTAACAGTAAACTGCTTGAAGTTTTCTTATAGCTCTCTGAAAGACTGCTTTTAATTATTTTCTCTTTAATTTTGGGTAATTGTTCATGTTTTTATTAGTCTTTCCTTCTGCAATGTTTAATCTGTCATTAATAACATCAGTGTCTTTTTCACATCAGACCTCTTATTTTTCAACTCTAGAAGTTTGACTAGAGACTTACTAGCTTCCGTGACCTGGTTTAATAAACCAGATGGATCATGCTACAGCTCTCTGGAGTTTTCTTTTTGTACCACTTGTTCCTCTTTTGTGCCTTTTCTGTGAATTCAAGTTGCTCTGATCTCCCGTCTCTTATTTCCATGTCCTCAACTCAGTTCTGGCTCCTCCTCTCTGTGTTGCATCCCAGAAGCATTCCCGTAGTAATAAAAGCAAGGGTTACTGTAAAGCTCATTTTGTTTTCCATCTTTCAGTCATCACCATGCTTCACTGCCTTGTATCCCATGTGTTGAATTCAAGACAGCTGTTTCATATTTTTGCCCAGTTTTTTGTTTGTTTCAAGTGGGAGGGAAAATCTGATCTGTTCTTCCATCTTATTCAGAAGCCAAATACCTGGCAAACATTTCTTTCCAGACAAGCTGCCTAGCCGGACAAATTACCTCTTGCTGAGAGCATTGACTAGCAGCAATTCTTCTGTTTCTAATTGACAACTGTGAACTGCTACTCCTGGGTTGCTAAGCTACTGTAGAGTCAGTAAGAAGTCCAAATATTCTTTTTCAAAAAGTTTTTTAATTTTTATTTTCATCTATCTCAACTCAAGATCATACTAGAAGCATGGTAATCTCCCAATGGATGAAAACTGGAGTGACTAAAAGGTTGTAAGCCAGATTCTACCTTCCTTATCCCAGGGAAAGAGCTAGCCCCTCCCATCCATAGAGCTTCTAAGCTTGCAGCATGAGGTTGCAATACCTCTTCTGGATCCCAACATCTGACATTCTTAGACCCCTGCATGCTATCCCTGAACATGGATAATGTGGGAATTGCATACATTCTCTAAATGCTGTGCCAAGCCTGACATGGAGCTTCCCAGTCATTTGACCATATTTGCTCAACAAACTAGTTTCCAGGGTAATCACTCTAAGTGTAAAGAGAAAATAATTAAAAGCCACCAGGAGGAAACAATGAGGCACCTTTAGAATGTGGGACAGTCTACAAAGAATTGAGCTGGTTAGAAAGTCAATGCTATGAAATGTCAGGAAAAAGGGTTTACAGATTGTTATTGGTAAAAGGTGATTAAAAAAGAAATAATAATCTATTTCATGATTCTTTTTTTTTTTTTTAAAGATTTTTATTTATTTGATAGAGTTATAGACAGTGAGAGGGAGAGACAGAGAGAAAGGTCTTCCTTCCACTGGTTCACTCCCCAGATGGTCACAACGGCTGGAGCTACGCCGATCTAAAGCCAGGAGCCAGGTGCTCCCTCCTGGTCTCCCATGTGGGTACAGGGGCCCAAGCACTTGAGCCATCTTCCACTGCCTTCCCAGGCCACAGCAGAGAGCTGGACTGGAAGAGGGGCAACTGGGACTAGAACTGGTGCTCATATGGGATGCCGGCACCGCAGGCAGAGGATTAACCTAGTGCACCATTGCACTGCCCCTATTTCATGAATCTTGATAGATTCTAGATGGAACAAGGAAGCTAAAAAGAAATCTTGCAGACAACCGGGTTAATTTGAATATGAACTGGTTAATGGACCCTATTTGGAACTTATTATCTAATTTTTGATAAAGACACTGGATTTACACAAGAGAATGTCTTGCTTGATAATGCAAATGTCCCTCAATGGCAAAGTGGAGGGATTACGGTATATTCATAAACTAAAGCACTATTTATAAATCAATAATGGCAGTAAAAGATTACAACTCCTGGTAACAACATGGATGACTCTGAAAAAAAAAAAAACACAAAAAAAAAAACAAAAAAAAACAACAAGACACAAAATATATTATTTTATTCAGATCAAGTTCAAAATCAGGTATAACTAAATGGTGCTCTTCAAGAATGTATACATCCATAGCAAAACTATAAAGAAAAATAAATGATTATCAAAAAGGAGGAAAAAATGGCTACCAAGTGAATCAAAGAGAGGATTCGAGTTAGGATTAGAAGTTGCAAGGGGAACCAGCGCCGTAACATAGGGTAAAGCTGCCACCATCCCATATGGGTGCTGGTTCGAGTCCCCGCTGCTCTGCTTCTGATCTAGCTCTCTGCTATGGCCTGGGAAAGCATAGAAGATGGCCCAAGTCCTTGGGCCCCTGCACCCATATGGGAGACCCGGAGGAAGCTCCTGTTTCCTAATGGGCACAGCTCTGGCTGTTGCAGCGAATTTGGGAGTGAACCAGTAGATGAAAGACCTCTCTCTTTGTCTCTGCCCCTCCTTCTCTCTCTGTATAACTCTGACTTTCAAATAAATAAATCTTAAAAAAAAAAAAAAAAAAGTTGTTGTTGCAGGGTTGGGACTGGTGTTGCGGTATAGTGGGTTAAATGGCAGCCTGCAACACCAGCATCCCATATGGGCACCAGTTTGTGTCCCAGCTGTTCTACTTCCAATCATTGTTTCCAATTCAGCTCTCTACTAATGTGCCTGGGAAAGCAGTGGAGACGGTCCAAGTGTTTGCATCCCTGCACCCTTGTGGGAGACTTGAAGCTCCTGCCTTCAGCTTGACCCAGCCCTGGCCATTGTAATCATTTTGGGGAATGAACCAGTGAATGGAAGATATCTCACTCTGTCTCTCCCTCTCCAACTCTGCCTTTCAAATAAATAAATAAATCTTTAAAAAAAGAAGTAGCAGGAGTAGAGTTTACGATAAACTGACAATGTTCTACTTCTTGATCTCATTACTTGTTAAACTGTGAATCTGAGGATTACGCACTATTCTGTATATAGGTTTTTATTCTATAATATTAAATCTAAAAAAAGGGTACTATAAACTTCATGGCAATAAATGACAGTGTATATGAAAGAAATCAATTCCTGAAAATATATAACTTGACTCAGAGAAAGCAAACTTAAATCCTCTGAAATCTAGTTTAAAAACTGAATTCAATCAGCAGTCCAAAAAAATTCTCAAAAACAAAGTTCCAGGCCCAGAGAGCTTCACTAGTGAATTCTACCATACACTCAAAGATGAACAGAAAAGAGAATGAGAGGAAACCTTTTTCAATTTGCTTTATGAGATAAGCATAACTTTGGCTAATTAGGAGGCTAACAGAAAGGAAAATTTATGTACTCATGAGCAAACTGTAAAATTCTGAATAAATCAAATCCATAAATACAGAAAAAAAAAGCTTTTCTTTCTTTTGTGTACTAAGTTAAACTTACATTTTTATACTTTTTAGCTAGAAGCAGTGTATTGAGAACCAGTCAAGGTCAAGGATGAAGAGTCCCTGCTTTACAGAGATTATTAAGAGTAAAATTAGAGTGGTGATTTATAAGATATTCAACTTGGGTAGAGATTATGTAGATGGGGACCTTTCTAGATGTATGTTCTATAGATTCACCAAGCTTCATTTTAAGGGAAAAATGAAATTTTATATTTAAAAAATGGTTTTAAAAATTAAACTCTATACATAGTGCAAAGCACTACTATAACTGACTGATAATCTTTTTATTTGAGCAAAAACATAAGATCAACATTCAGGTACCTCTGTTCTAATGTATTCCAAGTGCTTAGAACTAGACTTGGTAAATTATAGGCACATAGATACCTGACAAATTTTTGTTTTTTTAAGATATATATTTTTTTTATTTGAAAGTCAGATGGAGAGAGAGACAGAGATCTTCCATCTGCTGGTTCACTTTCCATATGGCTGCAACAGCTAGGGCCAAAGTCAGGAGCTTCCTCTGGTACTCCCACATGGGTGGCAAGGACCCAACGTCTTCTGATGCTTTTCCAGGCCATTAGCTGGGAACTGGAGGGGAAGTGGAGCTGCTGTGACAAAAATCAGCACCCATTTCGGATGCCAGGCATGGTGGTCAGTGGCTTTACCTGCTATACCACAACGCCAGCCTGTGAGAAATGAATTTTATTCAGTTCCTTTCTAACGCCTCCATTATATGAATTAAAGCAAACAACTAATTTGATAAATGAGCTTTAAATGTGCTTGTTAACTATTGCAGAATCACTAACTTCAAGGCAATGTCAACACTGGTGTCAATAAAATTATTTTTAAAAAAGGAAAAATATCTTCCAGACCCTCCTTTTAATGAAGAACCTCTTTTAATAAATTCTAATTTATTCTTTTTAACTTGTAACTCAATTTTCTGTTGCTGAAGAAAAATTTGCTTTTACAAATTAAAATGCTCAAACTCTAAAATCTGTCGTTTAACCTCTGGCTTGCTTCAATCTAATCAAACACCTTTAGATCCTCTATTAAGGCTTATGCATAAATTATGATAGACATGATAAAGTTTATAAGTGGGTTAAGAACATTTTTTTAAAAAACAAGATTTGGGGCAACAATTATTAAAAATTTAGAAGTTTATATCAATTACCTTGCACAACCAAATGCCATTAACCGATACTTGTTATTTACTGCTACACACGTTCCATCAACAACATCTTGTGGCCAAACTCCATGAAGCTGCTATAATAAAGAAAAACAGTTAAGGCTTAAAAATGTTTTCCCAAATTTTCTGTAGTCCACATTAATTCCCATTCAATAAATATATAGTTTTAATAAGACTTTTAGTGGTTTCCTCTGCATAGAAAAATATTAACATCAGTACTACCATCTAAGTATTTTTCCCTTAAAACATCAAAGTGAAAAAAAAAAAAAAGGAAAAAGTTAAGCTTTCCATTAATCAGCTCAATGGTTATTTCCAAATAAGCTCAGTGCATTGCTACTTCACCTATTTATAAAATGCTAAAGAATGGATATTCAATCTCAATCCCCAAACTCAAAATTAAATGAAGCTGACTGTTTTTTGCTAGAATGCAAACATTTTCAGAGCAGCAACTACACTTAATTTGCTATTATTCTCATCAACAAGCATATAATTAACTTTCTAGTCTGTGGAAAGTATTAGTTTTTTAAAGATGATTTTTTGACATGTGTAGAGGATTTTTGTTTTTATTTATTTGAAAGGCACGGGAAAAGAGAGAGAGCGAGAAAGAATTTTCTTATCCATTGATTCACTCCCCAAATGCTATGACTGGACTAGGCTGTGGCCAGGAGCCTAGAACTCCACCCAGGTCTCTCAAATGGACGGCAGGGACTCCTACACTTAGACAATCATCTGCCACCTCCCCTAGTGACCATTAGCAGGAAGCTAGAATTGAGAGGAAGAACTGAGACTGAAACCTGGGCATTTTAACATGGGTTACCGGCATCACAAATGGTGGCTTAACTCAATGCACCACATACCTGCCCCTTCGTCTGTCTTTCAGAAACATTTCATAATTTGTCAACTGCTTATTACTCTCTATATTCTTTTGCTTTACAGGATAATGGTTAATAGTAGCATGGTATCTGATATCCTTACATAAAAAGCTTTGAATTATCTTTACTACCTCAAATGATTACTTGGGTTGTATAAGCTTCATTTTTCTTACCTGTAAATGACTTTCAATTTAGGGCATTTCAAAGATTAAAATACATAAAAGATTAAAATACATAAATGTAAACTAAGTAGGAAAATGCCCATCACTCAACAAGTTAAACATTCAGTAAATAAATGTTTTATTATTAAGCCTATATGCTATTTGATTCCATATATAGATATAGAATTGATTCAGTTCAGTTGTCTGTTATTTATCAAATGAAGGACACTTTAGATAATAAATTCTAAGACAAAGTATAACTAGTTCCCTAAGCCCAAAAAGTAGCAAACTTTGTAAGGTGGCACATTTTTTAACAATCCTCAAAGTAAACATTAGAAGATGCAATGTAACCACAACTGTTTGAACTACGCTACAGATTTAAGTACAAAATGAGCTAAATAATCTATCTAAACATGGAAAACAGCCATGTATCACTTAACAACAGAGATATGTTCTGAGAAATGCATCATCAGGTAATTTCACCACCATGCAAACATATTTACTTACACAAACTACTATGGCTACAATGTCATTAGGTGATATAATCCACTGTTGATAAGAAAATTCCTCATGCAATGCATGACTATACTCATATTTGTTTCTTTTTTCAGTAGGAATTTTATTTTTTTTTCAACTTTAGTAAATTATTTAACAGAGAATGGCAAAGACAGCATCAAGCACTGTTTCTTTTGCTGCTGCTTAGGTTGAAATTCATTCCTCTAACAAATGCTTCTCAGGTGCTTACTATTCACAAAGGTACTGCTATAGCTGCTGACGACATGGCAGGTAGGGAAAGACGCCAAAATCCCTATTTCTATTCCTGCATTCCACTTGAATTAGGAGATATTTCAGTTTAACACATACACACAAACACACACTGTATACTGGAGGTTGGTAAAAAATAAAAAATAAAGCAATGATGCTTAAGAGGGAGTATGGGGGAAAGGTATAATATTAAATAGGTTTCTCTAGGAAGGTGTCTTTTGAACAAAGTTCTCAAGAAAATATACAAAGTGCAAAGGCCCTATTGTACTAGCATTTCCAGCATGCGCAAGGTAGCACAGAAGCTTACTTAGACGGACATGAGTTGATGGGGGAAAAGGAAGACATAACAGAAGGTCAAATATGGGCATCACTGGAGTGCATAAAATTTGTATTTTCTATTACAACTCATAATAGAAAATACACAAAACAAAATGTACATTTCAATAACATAACAAAGTAAATACTTAAGAAATTATCACTCAGGATGAAAATTACCAGTATCTGAGAGTTCCCCAATTATTGCCCCTCTCCATCACTGTACCCTCACTTCAATTACAAAAGCCAAGCCACTAATATCCAGACATACATGGTAATCACTTCCTTTCTTTCCTTTAAACCAGGGGTAGAGAACCTTTTCTCTGCCAAGGGCCATTTGGGTACTTATAAAATCATCTGTGGGCCATACAAAATTATCAACTTAGGGGCCAGCACTGTGGTATAACAGGTTAATTTGCAACCTGCAGTGCCAGCATCACATATGGGTGCCAGTTCAAGGCCTGGATGCTCTACTTCCAAGGTATCTGGGAAACCAGCAGCAGATGGCCCAAGTCCTTGGGCCCCTGCACCCACATGGGAGATCCAGATGAAGCTCCTGGCTCCTGCCTTGGACTTGGCCCAGCCCCAAACAGTGTGGCCATTTAGGAGGTGAACCAGTGGAGGGAAGATCTCTCTCTCCTCTAACTCTGCCTTTCCGATAAATAAAATTTATTTTTTAAAAATTACCAACTTAGGGGCCGGCGCTATGGCACAGTGGGTAAACCCGCCGCCTGTGGTGTCAGCATCCCATATGGGTGCTGGTTCAACACCTGGCTGCTCCACTTCTGATCCAGCTCTCTGCTATGGCCTGAGAAAACAGTGGAAGATGGCCCAAGCCTTTGGGCCCCTGCACCCCTGTGGGAGACCTGGAGGAAGCTCCTGGCTCCTGACTTCAGATTGGTGCAGCTCTGGCTGCTGCGGCCATCTGGGGAGTGAACCAGCACGTGAAGACCTCTCTCTCTCTCTCTCTCTCTCTGCCTCTCCTTTTCTCTGCATAACTCTGATTTTCAAATAAATAAATAAATCCTTAAAAAAATTACCAACTTAAAGATTACCTTGCTATAGGTTTAAAGATTCTTGAGTCCCATCTACAGCAGGGTCAGACCAAATGATTTCTTGGGCCCGCAGGCTGGATGTTCCCCACCTCTGCTTTAAGCCATAAAAACTTAAACATGTATCCATATTTATTACTTAAGTATTATTTAAAATTGCCCATTTTTATTTTCCCTTTAATTTTAAACTAATACCTGTTTGTATCTTTCCACTGGCATTCAAAATGTTCACTGTAGACTCAAACACTGTATTTGGCTCACTGGGTTCCTGACCTTAACTACCCTGGAAAATCTTTACTGTCGTTAGTTCTCAAAGTTTCAAAACATAATTTTTCCAGTTTTTTTGGTCCTTGGCAGGAAGTTTTGTTTTAAGTACATAGTTCTACTGAACAGTTCTGAACAGAAGAGCACTATGATCTAACATATTTTAACATGCCTGTTAAGTGTTATTTAGTGTATTTTTCAAATACCAGCTAACACAAGGAGACTTCAAATGTCTGTGGAAAATGGAATTATGAAGCTTATTTTGGTACAAAGCTTTTTATATTTTCCATTTATTATTTAATAATGTCTACCTGCTTTTATCTATTTTTAAAATCCTTAATTTATCAGCCACATAGAAATAAATGCTGAGAATACCTACTGTACTATTTTTTTAACTTTTATTTAATAAATATAAATTTCCAAAGTACAGCTTTTGGATTACGGTGGCTCCCCCCCCCCCATAACTTCCCTCCCACCTGCAATCCTCCCATTTACTGCTCCCTCTCCCATTCCATTTGCCTCAAGATTTATTTTCAATTATCTTTATATACAGAAGATCAATTTAGTATATACTAAGTAAAGATTTCAACAGTTAGCACCCACACAGAAACACTAAGTGTAAAATACTGTTTCAGTACTAGTTATAGCATTAATTCACATTGAACAACACATTAAGGACAGAGATCCTACATGGGGAGTAAGTGCACAGTGACTCCTGTTGTTGACTTAACAAATTGACACTCTTGTTTAAGGCGTCAGTAATCCCCCTAGGCTCTTGTCATGAGTTGCCAAAGCTATGGAAGGAAGCCTTTTGAGTTTGCCGACTTCGATCTTATTTAGACAAGGTCATAGAAGTTCTCTCCTCCCTTCAGATAAAGGTACTTCCTTCTTTGATAGCCCTGTTCTTTCCACTGGGATCTCACAGAGATCTTTCATTTAGGGTTTTTTTTTGCCAGAGTGTCTTGGCTTTCCATGTCTAAAATACTCTCATGGGCTCTTCAGCCAGATCCGAATGCCTTAAGGGCTGATTCTAAGGCCAGAGTGCTGTTTAGGGCATCTGCCATTCTATGAGTCTGCTGTGTATCCCGCTTCCCATGTTGTTGGATCAGTTAGTATTAGCAGACCCTAGTCTTGTTTTTGTGATCCCTTTCCTCAGCCGTGGCATTGCCTGTGTATACAAAGGCTGTTGATTTTTGTGCATTGATTTTATATCCTGTTACTTTGCCAAACTCTTCTATGAGTTCCAATAGTCTCTTAGTAGAGTTCTTTGGATCCCCTAAATAAAAAATCATATTGTCTGCAAAGAGGGATAGTTTGAGTTCTTCCTTCCCAATTTGTATCCCTTTAATTTCTTTTTCTTGCCTAATAGCTCTGGCTAAGACTTCCAGAACAGTCCCAGTTCATAAGCTCCACACATTCACTAGGTCTTAACCTCCTGTTATCTCTCCCCACCAGAGTCAGGTTTTTCTGCTTGGCTGAAGGCGGGCACAGCCCTGAGCTGGCACAGCTGTTACATATGTCCAAAATGGCACCTGCTCTTTGTCTTGCTCGCCTTTGTGAGGTGAGTGGAGAGAGAGAATGGTGTCTGTACCGGTCCCTTTTATTTTCTTTTCCTCTCCTCTAGTAAGCCTCGTGAACTTTCCCCCACAGGGCTTCAAGCCTCATTCCCTCTAGGCTCTCCCTGCCGCTTTCCCGCCAGTGTCTCGGGCTACTGAGGTTTCAATTCACCTCCCTTTCCCAGTGCTGGTGCGTAGACTCGGCAGCTGGGGTCCCGATTCATGGGCTCCCACACCCTCCACGTAGGTCCACCATGTCCCACTAGTTCTGGAAGAGTTTCCTCTGCCGTTTTTCCCCCTAACTCTTCCCTGAAACTACAATATCTCCACTTTTATTAAACTATCTTTTCCCGGACTATCAGTGCACTCCCTCCCTATTCCGCTATCTTGGAGCTGCCATCCTGAGTGTCCAATATCTTTTTATTTTGAAAGAGTTACAGAAAAAGGGAGAAGAGAAAAAAACATTTGGGGCCGGCGCTGTGGTGCAGTGGGTTAACGCCCTGGTCTGAAGCACTGGCATCCCACATGGTGCCAGTTCTAATCCCGGCTGCTCCTCTTCCAATCCAGCTCTCTGCTCTATCCTGGGAAAGCAGTAGAAGATGGCCCAAGTCCTTGGGACCCTGCAACCGAGTGGGGAACCTGGAAGAAGCTCCTGGCTCCGGATCAGTGCAGCTCCAGCCATCGCAGCCATCTGGGGAGTGAACCAGCGGATGGAAGATCTGTCTGTCTCCACTTCTCTCTGTAACTCTGACTTTCAAACAAATAAATCTTTTAAAAAAAGAAAAAAGACTTTCCATCTATGGGTTCACTCCTCAGATGGCTCCAACAGCCAGGGCAGGGCCACACTGAAGCTAGTAGCTCCATTCTGGTGGCTCCATATGGTGGCTGTCACCCAAACAACTGAGTTTTCCATTAGTTTTTCCATTAGTAGGGAGCTGGATCAGAAATGGAGCAGCAGATACATAAACCAGTGCCCATATGGGATGCTGGCTTCGCAGGCAGTAACCCTACCCACTATGCCACAATGCCAGACTCTGTAATAATTTTAAAGTACTAATAAGAATCAATCATTTTGGGGCCAGCACTGTGGCATAGTAGGTTAAGTCTCTGCTTGCGGTGCCAGCATCCTATATGGGCACTGGTTCGAGTCCTGGTTATTCCATTTCTGATCCAGCTCTCTGCTGATGGCCAGGGAAAGCACTGGAAAATGGCCAAGTGCTTTGTCCCCTGCACCCACGTGGGAGACCCAGAAGAAGCTCCTGGCTTCAGGTCGGCCCAGCTCTATCTGTTTGTGGCTATTTGTGGAATCAGCCAGTGATGAAAGACCTCTCTGTCTCTCCTTCCCTCTCTCTGTAACTCTGCCTCTCAAATAAATAAATAAGTCTTTAAAAAAAAGGTCAATCATTTTTCAACCCAAATATTTTTGTTTTCAGTATAAGTGTTTAAGTGCCAAATACAATTACAATATTTATGTATCTTACAGAAAAAATGAGATTTTAAGTTTATTTTTATTCTTCTTTATGAAGCATATTATTTATACTATACTATTTGAATGCAGTTGATAAAGGAAAATATTAGGAATACTAAAGCCGATTCTAGGTAGAACGACAACAAAAAGCCCATAAAAACTAAAAACTGTTTCCAGTTAGAGTAGATTTAACAAGAATATTTGGCTTCTCTGACTTCTAAAACCCAACTTTGTAACAGAAACGTTACTTTCAAAAAGCACAATAGTTTGGCAGTGTGGCACAACAGTCTATATCACAGCACCAGTTTGAGGACCAGCTATTCCATTTCTGATCAGCTCCCTGCTTATGTGACTGGGAAGAGCAGCGCAGGATGGCCCAAGTACTGGGAACCCTGCACCCATGTAGAAGATCCGGAAGAAAATCCTGGCTTCTGGCTTCAGCCTGGCCCAGTCCCAGCCATTGTGGCATCACGAAAGTAAATCCATATGCAGAAAATCTGTCTGTTCCTTTTTTTATAACTCTAACTTTCAAATAAATAAGTGTTAAAAAAAAAAAAATGGGGCCAGCATTGTGGCAAACTGGTTAAGCTGCTGCTTCCAGTGCAGGCATTCCACATCAGGGAGCCTATTCCAGTTCCAGCTGCTCTGCTTCCCATCCAGCCCCCTGCTAATGCACCTGGGAAAGCAGCAGAAGATGGCCCATATAGCTGGGGACCTTTCACACACGTAGGAGCCCCATATAGAGTTCCTGGCTCCTGGGAAAGGCCTAACTGTTTGGGGACATTTGGGGAGTAAACTAGCAAATCTAAGATCTCTTTCTCTCTCTATTGCTCTTTCAGTAAATAAATAAATCTAAACAAACTGGCAAGACAAGGAAAGGGAGAGGAGCCTGCATTAATTTTGGAAGCTGGAAAAAAGCATATGGATTAATAGATTCTTTAACTGGCAAGTAAATAATGCTGAGAAACAGCTAAATTTACACTGTAGAGTTCACAAAGGCCTCTGAATTTAGGTGTATGAATGGCCGGACTAAAAGCAGTAGGACTTGTTCAAACACTATTTAAAAAGTTCAGTGAGTTACACTGCTGCCTGTAGCATTGGCATACCAATATAGGCACCAATTTGAGTCCTGGCTGCTTCACTTCTGATTCAGCTCTCTACTAAGGCACCTGGGAAAGCAGCAGAGGATGGCCCAAGTGTTTGGGTCCCTGACCCAACATGGGAGACCCAGAAGAAGCTCCTTGCTCCTGGCTCCGGCCTGGCTCAGTCCTGGCTGTTGCTGCCATCTGGGGAAGTGAACCAGCGGACAGAAGATCTCTGTGTCTCCCTCTAATCCTGACTTATAAATAAATAAGTAAGTAAGTAAAAGTAGCTGGGTCCTCCTATAGTACCTCCACAACATTGAACAGCAAGAATATCTTCCATCCACTCTAACAAAAAACCATATATTTTTCTTTAGAGAAAAACAAAAACCCCACAGGTCTATGGACAACACTGAAAATACAGAAAGTAAAAGTTTACATCTTGAATTGGGACTCTCTTGCCTAATTCTTCAGTAACTCAAATCCCATTCTATTAGTATCAGACAGTATATATCCTCTGGAAAGGACTGCAGGACTCTTTTGCAAGAACGTTGGAGGTGAAGGTGAGTTGGGAAGGAGAGAGGGAATGAATCTGAAGACAGTGGGTGCCCCAAGGAAATAATCCGGTCAGCTTATCCTGTGGTAAAGATTACAGTAGACCCAGTCCACCAGAACTCAGTTTTCAATGAATTTGATTTTTGAATGAAAGTAAACCAACCAAATCCATATATTAATTATCCATACATTAATTAACCATTATTTATCAAAGGACTGTGTGGGAATAAAAGAGTAAAAGGAGTTATTATCTTCAATACACCTGAAAAAATTGACAGGATATTTATATAACTGGAAGATAGTTTCAAGTGTTAGTATACAAAAATTAAGCAAATGTACAGAATAAAACAATTATTAATTCCCAGTTGCAGGGAGAATATGCAGAAAATGAAAAATAATCCTTAAATACTATATAGCCCAGGTACTAATAATGGGGTTTATACATTAATAAAAAGTCAACAATATGTAGTAATTAATTAAAATCACAAGATATTGGGAAGGTGGACAATATGTAAGTGTGGTGAGAGCAGGGAAGAGGGAAGTAAATGGTCTTTTTGCATAGTAAGAAGTTAAACACAGCCTAAAAGTTAAAAATTTAAAAAATAATTCATGGTAGTAGACATAAATATCAAAATAACTAGTTTAAGAGTTGTCGCTAAGAGTGGAAATTGGACCTGAGGTGAGTATAGAAGAGGCAGGAACTGTAACCTTTTTTCTTTTTTTCAAAAAATTTTTTTTAATTTATGAGGTAGAGTTACAGACAGAGAGAAGGAAAGACAGAGAGAAAGGTCTTCCATCCAGTGGTTCACTCCCCAAAGGCTACAATGGCCAGAGCTGGCCAATCTGAAGCCAGGAGTTTCTTCAGGTCTCTCACATGGGTGCAGGGGCCCAAAGCACTTGGGCCATCCTTCACTGTTTTCTCAGATGCACCAAAAAGAACCTGGATTGGAATAGAAGCAGCCTGGACACGAACTGGAACCCATATTGGATGCCTGCTATGCAGGCGGAGGCTGAGCCCAATATGCCACAGCGCTGGGCCCCCGTAATCTTTTTTCAACATGTCTAATGTAATTCTACTTGTACTATTTGTAAATATAGTTTAATTAAAAAGACAGTGGGAAAATCAATAAAAGCAAAATAAACATTCAAAGTAAGTGAGTCATACCTCTGCAGTGAATCTACTTGATACTGGTGTAATAAATCCAACTTTACCATCATTAAACACAACAGCAAACCCATCCAGTGTGGCACAATATTCCATGTCTCTGATGTACACATCTGCAAAGCCCAGAAACGAACCTACTGATGAAAAAAATAAGTACATGAAATAAGATTATAAATACGGTAAAGTATTCTCTCACTTAAAAAATATATTTACTGAAAGGCAAAGAGACAGAGAGAAAGCCCATATACTGATTCACTCCCCAAATGCCTGCAACAGCTGGTGCTCAGCTGAGGTTGCAGCCAGGAAGTCAATTTAGGTCTCCTATATGGGTGGCAGGAACCTAATTACTTGAGCCATCACCACTGCCTCCCAGAATCCGCATCAACAGGAAGCTGGAATGAGAAGTGGAGCTGGGAATCAAACTCAAGTCCTTGAAGAGGATATGAGCATCTTAAGCATTAAGGCCAAGTGCCTACTCCTATTTCCTCCCAGTTTTGCTTGTGGACCCTGTAAGGATAGTTAAAAGGGCAAAAACAATTATCTAAAAACCCTAAACAATTAAATTACCCTTTCCTACTGAATCAATCTTTCTCTCTCTTCGCTCCCATCCTGTCATATCTACATAATTAACTCCAAAGGAGAAAAAAAATCCAACAATCATCCACAGAAAACTGTTTCTAAACATATAAATAATTATTAGGAACATGTATTTAAGGAATTCAGTGTGATAATTTGATACATGCATATAATTTTAATGATCAAATCAGCTTAGTATTTCTTAGTAAGTATTTCAGTATTTCTACTTATTAAAAAATTACTGGTTAACAGTAATAAGTATTGATGGGGTACAGTGTGACACTTCAACAAATGTATAAGGCATGTACTGATTAAATCAGTATGGTTGATATTTATATCCTGTCATTACTTTATGTTTTCAGCTTTCAAAATCTCTTCTATTTGTTCATAAAATATATAGTAGATTATAATCTGAACCACATTCACCTCAGTGTGCTGTGGAACACTAGAATTTATTCCTTCCACCTAACTGTATGTTGGTACCCATTACTGAGCCTTCCTGTATTTCTCATACCTTTCCCATCCTGTAAGTATTCTACATTCAGACAGTTTTTTTTCATTAGCTTCTACAAAAGAGTGAACATGTGGTGTCTGTCTGTGTCTGACTTATTTCATTCAACAAAATGTTCTCCAGTTCCTTTCTGCAGCAAATGATACTGTATCATTCATTCGATGGTTGAATAATATTCCATTGTGTAAATACACCAAGCCTTATTTATCCATTATCCAACTAGATGATATAAAACATTAAAATTGGTTCTATCTTATGTAGAAAGTATAACTACCTCTAGATGACTGTAGGTCTACTGAAAAGGGTACTGTGCAAAGATTAATGGCTTTCCTCCCATTTGTCATTCCTTCCCAGTGAATAAGATGAAGAAGTCCATCAGAAGTAGCAACTAGGAGATCTTCTGATACAGACTGCAAACTGCAGGGAAGAAAGCAATCTAGAATCAATTAACTTGTCAGTGGGTATACTCAAAAAGCAATAATTATGTTTATAACTGTTTTAGAGAATACTCATATTAAAAGGATCATGGAACCATTTATAAAACATCTGCATTTATCTGCAACTTACTATGAAGCAACTTTATAGACATATAAACCACATATATATATATATTTAAAATTCAATCTAGAATCAAAAATTCTAGAAGAAATAAAAGACTGAGTCACAACTTACTAAATTGGATTAAAAACTAGAAATAATGAAATAGCAAATCATAACACAGAAGCCTAAGTATCAGATGACAAGAAAGGAAAAGAGGCAGAGAGAAACCACAAGAAGAACAGATATAACCAGTAATAGGATGACAATCCAGAGCCACGGAGTGTACAGGTAACAATCCTCCAGCATTATCCAATGGAACTTCTACTAACCACATGTGGTACCTAAACAGTTGAAATATGGCTACAGGGGGCTGGTGCTGTGCTGGGGTTAAACTTTGGCCTGTAGTGCCAGCATCCCATAAGCAGGCCAGTTCAAGTCCCAGCTGTTGCAATTCCAATCCAACTCCCTGCTAAAGCACCTACGAAAGCAGCAGAAGATGGCCCAGGTGCTTGGGCCTCTGAATCCACATGGAAGACCAGAGGAAGCTTCTGGCTCCTGGCTTTGGCCTGGCCCAGCTCTGGCCATTGTGGCCATCTGGGGAGCAAACTGAAGGAATGAATCTCTATTTCTCCGTCTCTCTAACTCTACCTTTCAAATAAATAAATAAATCTTAAAAAAAAAAAAAAGAAATATGGCTAGAGTGATTAAAGAACTGAATAGTAAAATTTTACTTACTTTAGATAAAGTAACTTCATGTGGCTATTGTATTGGAGATCACAGTTCCAGACCAGTGTATTTCTCAAGTATCAGTGAGTCTCACATTGTTAATTCCTTCAGCAATTTAGAGACAATTTAGAGACACACAGAGAGAGATAACATCTACTTTTTCAGTTCCCAAATGCCCACTGTAGCAGGAACTGGGATGGACCAAGGAGCCAGGGACAGACCCTGATCTCCCTAGTGAGTGGTAGGAACCTAATCACTTGAGCCAGCACCACTACTCCCAAGGTTCTGTACTGGCAGGAAGCTGGAGTCAAGAGTCAGAGCCGGGTGTAGAATCCAGTTAATCTGATATGGGATTCAGGGATCTCAGCTGCTAGGTTAAAGACTCAATATCCTTCCTCCACAAACATTTATAAGTCCACTCTTTGAGACAGGTTATTATGTTCTCTGTTGAATACTGAAGGGTGAATAAAATAGTTTATCCTTTCAGAAGATTTCTTAGTCAAATACTAACAATCAAAATGCAGCATGATTTCAACACTTATCTATATTTACAAAGATACTTAACACTTACTTACCTAATGGGGAAATAAATGCTTGCTTTGGTCATAATATATGCCCATGTCTATGGGCAGTGCTAGTTATATATGATACCTATGTCTGTAGAAAGGAGAAAAGGAGAGAGAAAGGGCCAAAGGAAAAGGGAACTCATAAATGAGACTGGACACATTCTGTCAGAAAGAAGAAAAAGCACGGAAACGGTAGAAACTGATATCAAGAAAGGGAATAAGATGGATTTAGGAAAGAATAGTCAAGTATCAAATACTATAAAGAATTCAAGTGTAAGAATGGAAAATGTTTTATGTGTATATGTATATATATTCTATTACATTTTATTTTATCCTTAAGAAGAAAAGACTTTGGAAATATTTTAACCCATAATGCTGAAAATGTATTTTAATATTTTTTCAATTCTTTGAACAGCTGGTTTCAATGACTCATTCTCCAAAAATTCCAGCTAAGAAGGAATCTGACATGTTTGCTTCCCAACTATAAAAGTACCAATCATTATTAGAATAAGGTATTACTTTTCCAGCTCTAGGTCTTGAATTTCACAGTATTTATAATCAATAAAAATCCTAAGTTTACAGAAAGTTTGCCTGTGAATTATATTCTTTCAAATTGACATTCATATTTTAGTGATAAAATGTATGTGCAGCATCTGATGAGTGGAGTATAAAATCCTTATTTCTAGATCTGCTACCACATGTCATGAGAAGCAATTCAGCAGGAAGTCATTGGTTTACTGGTAATTTCCTTACAGTAGGAGTCAACCCAGGTTTTCTCAAATTATACTCACCCTTGTTTCCCTATACTTTTCACCCTAAAAGAATTAACTGTATATGAAAGTTAGAATATTGAGGAACAAGATCAACATTATCCTCCAGTAATTTAACTACCTTCTAGGTGAAACTCAAAGATCTGACAAATTAAGAGTTGATAATCTCTACAACACTATAATCAACAATGCCGCAAAAGAAAAATGACTAGTCATGAAAACAGGAAAATGTGACCCAGAGTCAATTATAAAAATCCATCAATATTAATAACAAATAGGCAATCCTGATGGAGTCAGCAGACAATAACTTCAACATAACTGTGATAAACATAACAAAGAAACTATAGGAAAATAGAGATAAGGGTACTCCACTTCAAATACTTTGTGAAAAAACTGAATTAAAAGATGATGTATACTTTATATAAACTTTTTAGAGACTCCTCATATATCCTTCTCCTTATTTAACTGAAAGCAAATAAACTGACAGGTTTGATGTGAATTATTAAAAATAATGAATATTTCCATAAAGGCTGATAAGCAGAACTTGTCAAAAAGCTATCCACATGCCTCCCACCACTGAATGCCTCCCTCACAAAAAATGTAGCAAACTAAAGTATTAATTCTCAGTGTGACAGGGGGATGTCAGGACCCTGCACTAAATCAATAATCTATTTCTTTTCATTGTGTACTAGTTCTTTTTTTCAGATTTTATTTATTTATTTGAGAGGTAGAGTTACAGACAGTGAGAGGAAGAGACAGAGAAAGGTCTTCCTTCCGCTAGTTCACTCCCCAAATGGACGCAACAGCCGGAGCTGCGCTGATCCGAAGCCAGGAGCCAGGTGCTTCTTCCTGGTCTCCTGTGTGGGTGCAGGAGCCCAAGCACTTGGGCCATCTTCTATTGCTTTCCCAGGCCACAGCAGAGAGCTGGATTGGAAGAGGAGCAGCCGGGACTAGAACCGGTGCCCATATGGGATGCTGGCGCAGCAGATCAAAGATTAACCTACTGTGCTATGGTGCTGGCCCCTAGTTCTTAAATTCTGATTATCAAATTTGGTTATAAGTACATACAAAATACAATATAATTTATGCCCCCAGAGAGCCTCAACAATCACTGACTTCAGGAACTTTTTAACAGCTATCTGTTATCTCAGACAGCATTTCTTAAAATTTAGAAGCTTGACTAAATTCTGAAAGATTTAATATAGTTAGAAAGCACTTGTTGGATATATCATGTGCTGCCTTATAAACATTGAAATGGAATACTGTTCACAATTAAATATTACCAATAGAGAATTATTTAATTCATAAATCACCATTTCTCAAAAGTGGAAATATACATAATACTAACTATATTAAACACTATCTACTACACAGTACTTTCCTATGTGACCAGGATGAAGGAATATGAGCTAATCTGTGGTATCCACAAATCAGAAACAGAATGATTTTAATTATGTTAAATTGCAATTTTTACCTTCTCTAAATATTCTGTCCTCAGTAACAAAAGTTGATGTTTAACATTAATAATTTTTCTTCAATCAAATATAAAAGATGACAGTCTTCTTGTTCCTATAACCAACAGCATAACCACTATTCCTAAATTTATTTTACGAACATTTGAGGTGATGGGAGGGAAAAGCATTAGTTATAAAGCTATGTCTTCTTATTCAATTCAAAATTGTATAAAAAAATTTTAAATTCTCATCAGATATGTACTATAAGTGTTAACAACTCTGCTCTGAAATGCAATTATCTGAGTCTTGAATGAAATCTTAGAGATTTTCAGCATATGAGTGTATAGATTAAAACTCAGTACCTGCTAGGTCAAATCTGTGTAAGAGGGCAGAGAATACTTTTTTAAAGGCTCTTTTTCTATCCTATTTCCATGCATCACATTTTTTACCACCAGGTGGAGATAGAAAGCCAAGCCTACACAGTTTTACTTTGCTTGGCGCTCACAGACACAAAAATTCCTTATGTACAAATTACCTTCTTGAAAAGGATTCCCCTGCTGAAATAAATAAAATCTTAACTGATGGTAACATTTGCCCAAAGTGATGAGTAACCTGAATTCAATATTTTCTAATGCTGATCATATTTATGCAAATAACAATGCATTTTTTTTCTATAAAGAGAATGAAGTATAAAAGAATGTACTAAATAAGCCAAGACAATAGCTAGCTACTTGTATACAATTTTATTTATATGCTCCAGTGTCATTCTGTAAGCCATTCCAACAAAAGAAATGATTCCTTCAAGTTTTTAGAGGAACTGTAAATCAGGAAAAAAATTTCAAGTTCGTATTACATTCATGTAAATCAGTTTTTTTAGAAGTACATAAGAAAATCTTTTCCCCAAAGTTGTACCTCAGAACTCAGTTTTCACCCCCAGTTTCTTATATTTTCTTCCAGAACAATACAGATTCTAATATTACTGTCTTTCTTTAAAAAACAAACAGCAGCATTATATATACACCTTGTTTTTTCACCCAACAACATACCTGGAAAGCCTTTTTAAGTTAAAAAAAAAAAAAGTCCTGTTTTCACAGATTCATATTGTTTAAATCAATTTTCCTACATCTACAAAATGTTAACAATACACAACTAACCTAAGTGAGAAACAAATGTCAACTGTGAAGCAATTAAGAGAGCTAAATGATATCTAAAATTACTTGTTTTTTTCTACCAATGGATCTAAAACAGGTATTTCATATTTTGGTACTTCTAGCTGCCTGGTCAATAACCTATATTCACATTTGGATGAGAAAGCTCAACCTTCTTCCAATTATACACACATATCCCAGAAACAGATTAAGGCTTTGGAAAAAATATATTTCTCTTTTCTTCAACTTGTATGATTTTTGTCAGTATCTTTGAGGAACAGGAATTATGCTATATCAAACAACTCTAGACCTTCTCAAATAATACAAAATTGAAATTATAATTGGTATATCAAATACAAGGGCTTTATTATAATAATTTAAATATAGTGATATACCATCTACAAAACTTCAAATATCCTAAAAGGTTTAATCAAGCATTGTTAGAATTAAAAAGTTATCTTCAATCAAAAGAAATGAAACTAGCTTTCTGGTTGGTCATGTGATTAACCAACTATACTGTCTACTGTAATCACAAAATGCCTAATGTAACCAAAGCACTGTACCTCGTAACAGGTGCTTGCAAATCCAGTATTTTCCTCATTTCTAAATTTAATGCAGGAGCACACTGTTCTTCCTTGAAATGGGGTGTCCCCTTCATCTGCGGACTTCCTCTAAAAGAAACAGCACAGGATTAAAGATAAAGACACCTGAATTTGCCACCACTCTGGCTAATACACACCCAAAGTAAATGTAATCAAATTTATAAATTAGGTGTTCATCCTTTGGAGTCCTGAAAAACAGATACATCTATATATTCATTCCACTACAGCAGACATACCTATACATCACTTAGAAATTAACTAAGACTGGCCGGCGCCATGGCTTAACAGGCTAATCCTCCACCTTGCGGCGCCGGCACACCGGGTTCTAGTCCCGGTTGGGGCGCCGGATTCTATCCCGGCTGCCCCTCTTCCAGGCCAGCTCTCTGCTATGGCATGGGAAGGCAGTGGAGGATGGCCCAAGTCTTTGGGCCCTGAACCCGCATAGAAGACCAGGAGAAGCACCTGGCTCCTGGCTCCAGATCAGCACGATGCACCGGCCACAGCAGCCATTGGAGGGTGAACCAATGGCAAAAAAGGAAGACCTTTCTCTCTGTCTCTCTCTCTCTCATTATCCACTCTGCCTGTCAAAAAAAAAAAAAAAAAAAATTTAACTAAGACTAACCAATTTAACTTATGCTGGGAGTAAGGTGGCAAAGAACAGAGCAGAGTTGGAGGAAAAAACTACCTAAGACAAATGTGAACTCTCAAGAGAGTCAACAGACATTTTGTTTAAATTGAGCGTTCTTTGTGAGCTGGCCAACTATGAAGGAAATATTTCTACACAGCACATGTTCCAGGTGGTCCAAATTGTTATTTCATCTTAACTTTCTTGACACTCATCCCTGATTCCCATTCTTTGGCTATATATCAGAATTAAAGTGGGATTCAGGAATGCAATTAGGATATGTTTCACAAATTAACTGGTTACAAATAGGAAAGTGACTAATTAAAAAATCTCTAGTAGCAATACAGTGGCCAGGTCAATGCCAAAGTAACTGAGCTGCCACACACACCCCTCAAAAGGTCTTGAGAGATGGTTTGGATTCTTTACCTCTACATGAGAGAAACAGACTACCATTCTTCAATGCCTATGCTGGAATTCACATTTCTCTTCTCATTAGCTCTCAATGCTGACAACAATTAGCCTGCCAACAGCACCTCTATCCTCTCCATTTCCAGTCACTTACAATCCTGGAAATCAATTTATCAGAACTATTACAATTCTGTGCAAACAAGTCCAACAGCTTTTGAGGTTCTCAGTTTTGTGAAAATGATCTTGATGTGCAGAAACCTCTCTTGCTTACTATTTTTCATATGAAAGTTTGTTTGTGCTATATTGCCATCCTGTCCTGCTATTGCTATGACCTGGAACATCTGATTCCTTCTGTGTCTATAAATGGCTAAGCTAGTTAAGTTTTACCATTCAGGCTGACATCCAGTTAATAAGTCCACCTGATGTGACAGCCTCTAAAACAGTTAAGAGTAACACATCAGTCACAAATAAACCTTTCTTCACACACATTTTGTGATGAATTTCCCAAGATGTTCTCAAAGTACATGTAACTTTAAAGTTAATTTTCATTTTTCAAAGTAACAGATGTATAGATGTGAAAATTCAAATAGTGCTGGAAGACTTAAAACAAAGAAAAGCACATAATTCTCATTTCAGTGAAACTTAAGACATAATTACCTAATTTGAAAAAGCCAACTCTTATAAAGACACCTATGAGTTAAATGGAGAAAACTAAACAGAGACTAAGTATTTGATATTAATATTGTTGAACATGCTGAATGTATTAAGATCATGGTTTTGTTTCCTTAAAATGTCCACCTGTTACAGATAAAACTGGAATTTAAACTTTTTTTTTATTTGACAGATAGACAGTGAGAGAGAGAGAGAGAAAGGTCTTCCCTCCGTTGGTTCACCCCTCAAATGGCCGCTATGGCCGGCGCTACACTGATCTGAAGCCAGGAGCCAGGTGCTTCCTCCTGGTCTCCCATGCGGGTGCAGGGGCCCAAGGACCCGGGCCATCCTCACTGCCTTCCAGGGCCACAGCAGAGAGCTGGACTGGAAGAGGAGCAACCAGGACTAGAACCCAGCGCCCATATGGGATGCCATGGCGCTGGCCCTTGCTTTAAAATTTAATAAATACACATGGTAAGGAAAGAGTAATGTTGGTAACTTTTCAATTTGGGAGATCAATATGTGGGTACACAGGAGTCCTATATATCTGACAAATTCCAAAATGTGCAAACCAATATATTTCCCTTGGCATTTTAAAAGCTTTGCCAGAATGTCTTTATAATTCTCAGGTGTGATTGACACGTTCAACAAAATTTTTACTCAAAGATTTTATCCCCCCACCAGCCCCTCATTTGAAAATCCTTAGAATATTTTATTCTCTCTAGTGATTTCTATAATTTCAGAATGACATGCTTTCCTACAAGTAGGAGAATTTTTATTTTTATTTTTCTCACTGTTCAAAGTAGTGACATCCTTACTTTTGGTCTTAGAAATTTACATGTTGTTTTTCCCTTAATACATTAATAAAGAGTCTCTATTTCCTGAACTCCTACCAGGTTAGATACAGAAACTTAACCTATAATTTTCTCCTTTCTAATTTTTGTCTGTTTTCTGCATCTTTCAACACTTTTGCTGAATGTACTTCTGCTTTGTAATGTTCATTCCAAGAACTTTGTCACCCACCCCATTTTTTCATTTTCAGAAAAAGATTTTAATGTTTGAAAGAGTGTCACAGAGAGAGAGAGACAGACATAGAGACAGAACTATATCTTCTATCCACTGGTTCACTCCCCAAATGCCTGCAACAAGAGCCTGCTCTGGGCCAGGCTGAAGCCAGGAGTCAGGAACTCCATCTGGGTCTCTCACCCAGGCAGCAGTCTCCAAGCAAGTGGGCCATCACCGGCTGCCTCCTAGGATGTGCATTAGTAGGAAGCTGGATCAAAGCGTAATAACCAGACTTTAACTTGGCACTCTGATATGGGATGTGAGTGTTCCAAACAGCCCCTTCACCTGTTGTATCACAACACGCCCTCCACCCCACTCCTTCCTCAACACTTTTTTTTCTTAAAGCATCCTGTTTTGTTTCATTAGGCAGTGTTTGCCTGAAGTTGTCAATTATTTTTAAGTGTCTTCATTTCCTGCCTTGTGAGTCTTTTTTTTTTTTTGGTCTTACATCTGTCCTTTACATTGGGAACTTTCTGAAGATGGCTAACAAGCCATGGCTGTTTGTTCATATTTAAAAGGTTAACAATTAAAAGCTGACTAAAAAGCTCAAGGTGTGTATAGGTTGGGCTTGTCAACTTGGTAGATTCATTGTAGCTGTGTCTTCTGTGGGTTTTTGGGGGCAGGGGGGTCTTCAAATACTAGTATCTGTTGAGCAGTTTTCCTGGGATGGTTAAATTTCTCCACGAAGTATCCTCAAACTTGCCTAGGATATATATGAATGAAAGAAGTCTGGAGTCAACCAAGAAAAGGCAACTTGATGAACTACTATCTAAAAGTTTTACTTAATCATCATTTTTAGAATAGCATCTCACCTCTGCCCTGCTCTATGTTGGGAATTCCTCTGGTTTAATCACAATATAGTTCCATTTCCTGTGAGGTGGAAGCATATGAATCCTTATTCATATTTTCAAACAATCCCCCTAACAATGGCCCCTGCCTCAATCCTATACTGTAACACCAGTTCATCTAATTCCTGAGTCTTTTTGAGTGCTTTCTACTGGTATTCATAAGTCATTTTTCTTATTAAATTTCTAGCTGAAGGGTTAGAGATATCTCTAGCTTTCATTAAAGATGGTAATACTACAACTTTTTGTTTTGTTGATTTTCAAACAAAAAAAAAAACTTGCATCATTACCTTAAAACTGAAAATCCTCTATTCTTTTATGTAAATACTATTGTTTATTAATGTATCATTTAAAGCAAGGGACCAGCATTGTGACATGTCAAGTGAAGTCACTTCCTGTGATGCCAGCATACCTCATGGGCACTAGTTTCAGTCCTGACTCCATTCCAAACCAGCTCCCTACTAATGGTCTGAGAAAAGCAGAAGATGGTTCAAAAACTTGGGTCTCTACACTCAAATGAGAGACCCAGATGAAGCTCCCAGTTCTGGATTCAGCCTGGCCCAGTGTTTCCCGCTGCAGCTATCAGTGGACTCAACAAATGGTTGGAAGTTCTCTCTCTCTCTTAACTTTCAACTAATCTTTAAAAAAATTTTTAAAGCAAATTTACATAATCCCAATTTCTCAAAGGCTGCTACTGTGAAATTATAAATTCACTTCACAGGGAAGTTTCCATTCTGTTCCAAACATGCTATAATGCAATAAAATTGTAAAAATTATATTGATAAAAAAATCTTTGCTTTAATAAAACTATTATGACTCATATAGCTCAACAATAATATAGCATCAGATAGTTGGAAAAGAATCACTGAAGATAAGGCTGAAAGGATAAACTTAAGCCAGATTATGAAGGACACTAAATGTCACAAAAATAGTATTATATTGAGCACTTACTGTGTATGACATATTGTACAATATGTTCTACACATACCATGTGAAGCAAGCATTTATAGTTTGAGAGAATTATTCCCATTTTTCCAGAGAAGAAATCTCAACTTGAAAATATTCAGAACTTTACTCATTGTCACAAAGCTAACAAGGGTACGAGCTAACATTTCAGTCTATGGCTTCAATTCAACTTCTTAGCAACTGATTAATTATTAGAGTTGAGCAGGTGATGTAACTTCTGCATAAAGAAATAATGAATGCTAAAAATAGACTGAGGCTGGAATGAGGAGGGAGTATAGACCATAGGCTAATTAGAGACTGTTAATATTATGTTCTTCACATCTGGGCTCACAAAACCTTCTGTGGTTTCCTAACTACATAAAATTAGGTATGGCCATATGACTTACTTCAACTTAAAGTTTGAGGGTAATTTGTGTTACTTATGGTAAAAGCATTTTAGAACCAAAACTGTGCAATAAACTTTATTAATATACTAAATAAATTACTGACAGTTAAGAATTTTGTCAAGTAAAACAAAATAAACAGCCTGTGAGTACTCCACATAAGTGATTTTACTAACTATGGAGTCTGAGAATTAGAGAGGGAGAGAAGAAAGAAGACAAAGTAACAAAACCTAAGAGACTTGTGGGAACATCACCCATACCAACATACGTGTAATGAGTCCCAAAGGCAAGAAAAGAGAACATTTGAAGAGACAGTGGCTGAAAAATTTTCCACATTTGATAAAGACATGAACCTATACACCCAAACATCTCAGCAAATTCCAAAGATAATTTTTTAAGAGATCCACATTGAAATACACTAGATTCAAACTGTCCAAAGACAAATAATCTTAAAAGCAACAAGGTCAGTGACTCTTCATGTATAGAGGATCTTTAATAAGGTCAACAGACAACTTCTTATCAAATCATGGGGGCGAGACTGCACTGAGATCACATATTTCAAGTGCAGAAAGTAAAAATGTAAACCAAGTATTATGTATATATGAATAAAGTATCCTTCAAAAACAAAAAAAAATTAAGACTTCCAGGTACACAAAAAGACAAGGGAATTTGTTACAGGTAGACTTCAACTAAGAGAAATGTCAAAGATGAGTCCTTTAGGCTGAAGTGAAAGGACAAGAGCTAGTAACTCAAAACTATGTGAACCAATAAAGAACACTGATAAAGTTAACTACAAAATAGATAAGCTAGCAGTATTATACTTTTGGTTCAGAAACCAGTTTTCCTGTATGATGTAAAAGACAAGTGCATAAACAGTACTTATCAGTGTATAGCAATAGTTACACAATCTGTAACAACAAAATTAAAGGAGAGGGATGGAAATGTAAGCAGCATTTTTTGGGGGGGTATACTACTGAAGCTAAGTTGGTATGAATTGAAACTGGGCTGTTGTATATGTGAGGTGTTAATTATAATCTCCAACATAACCATCAAGAAAATAAAATATAGAGAAAAGGAAATAAAGGAATAAAAACAGTACAATGTAAAAGATCAAACAAAAAGAAAGCAGTCATGGAGAAACCTAAGAATGAAAAAGATATAGACCCATACAAATCAAAAAGTAAAATGGCCTAAGTCCTTATTTATCATTATTACTTTAAATGTCAATGGATTAAATGCCTCTAATAAAAGGCAAATGTCACAATGTTTTAAAAAACAAATTATTTCATTTATAAGTTATCTATAAGAGGCTCATTTCAGATTCAAACACAAAAACAGGCTGAAAGTGAAAAGACAGAAAAAGATACTCAATGCAAATAGTAAGTGTGGCTATAGTAGTAACAGAAAAGATGGACTTTAAATCAGAAACTGAGAAGACAATGAAAGACTTCTATAGTCATATTTATATATTACATATATTTTTATAAATAAAATGGTCATTTCTGCAAGAAGATACCATCATCATAGGTAGGTATGAGTCAAACAACAAAGTCTCAAAATATGTGGAACAAACACTGATAGAACTGGAGAAAGCAACAGGCAATAATCGCTGCAGACACTTCAGGATCCCACTTTCAATAATGCACAGAAAAACAAGACAGGTTAGTAAAGAAATAGAATCTGAACACAATTAACCACCTAGACTTAAGACACATACTGAATACACCACCCAACAATAATAGAACACATATTCTTTTCAATGAAACATTATACAGGATAGAACATATGCTAGAAACAAAAAAGTTTCAATAAATTTTGGAAGACTGAGACCATATAAGGAATCTTACCTATCCACAATGGAGTGAAACTAGAAATCAGTAACAGAAGAAAAAGTACAACCAATAGGTTGTAAAAGAAATCAAAGGGAAATCAGAAAAACTCTGAAACTAGCAAAAACAAAAGAGGATGTTAAAGGATACAATGAATGCAGTGCTTAGAAGGAAATTTATAGATGAAATATCTATATTAAAAAACAAGCTCTCAAATCAGTAAGCTAATTTTACATTTTATGCAATCAGAAAAAGAAGAGTAAACTAAATTCAAAGCTAGAAGGGAAGTTATAATAAATCAGAGTAGATATAAATGAAACAGAGAACAGAAAAACAGGAAAATCAACTAAAGAGTAGTCTTTTGAAAACTTAAATACAATTGGAAAAAACTATGAAAAAAAAAACCAAAAAAAATCTATAATGAGGAAGGAAAGTAGAGGCATTACTGTTGACTTTATAAAAAATAAAACTGATTATAAGGGAATGCTGTGAATGACTGTATCCACCAAGTTAATCTACATGAAATATACAAACTCATAGAAACACAAAAACTTCCTAACTGATTCAGTAGCAAATAAAACATATGACTAGCCATAAAACATGTAATGAAACTGAGTAAGTAATCAAACACCTCTAATAAAGATAAACATAGAAGCAAATGGATTCTACAGGGACTTCTATTAAAACATTTAAAGTATTAACATCAATTCTTCTCAAGACATTATGAAAAAGTAGAAGAGAAAGAAACACTTTTTAATTCATTATAGAAGGCCAACATTACCTTGACACCAATGCCAAACGACAAAAAACACCAATAGAACAACCATGGTCCCACATGCCTTGCCTTATAAATATAAATGCAAAAATCCTCAACAAAATACATTCACAAATCAAATCCAGTGGCAAACAAAGGACTGAATACCATGATCAAGTGAGATTTATCTTAATACAATGGTGACAGAACATTAAAAATCAATCCATGTGATACTCCACATTAATAGAATGAAGAAAAAAATATCTGATGGGACCAATGCTGTGGCACGGTGGGTTAAAGTCCCAGCCTGCAGTGTTGGCATCCCATATGTGTGCCAGTTCGAGTCCTGGATGCTCTACTTCCGATCCAGCTCTCTGCTATGGCCTGGGAAAGCAGCAGAAAATGGCCCAAGTCCTTGGGTCCCTGCACCCGCGTGGGAGATGCAGAAGTTCGTGCCTTCTGGCTTCGGATCAGCTCAGCTCTGGCTGCTGCGACCATTTGGGGAATGAACCAGCAGATGGAAGACCATTCTAACTTTCAAATAAAAAACAGTAACTCCATAAAAAAAAAAATCTGAGGATGATCTTCATGCAAAAATAGCATGACAAAATCCAATTCTCTTTCATGATAAAAACACAACAAACCAGGAAAAGAACTACTTCAACATGATAAAGAATATAAATGAAAAAATCAACAGCTAACATCTTACTCAATGGTGAAAGAATGACAACATTCCCACTAGAATCAGAAAAAAAGAAAAGTATGCTGCTTTCATCATTTCTATTCAACATCATACTAGAATTTAGACAAAATGATCAGGCAAGAATAAGAAATGAAAAATCAGCCAATAGGAATAGAAAAAGCAAAACTATCTCTGTTCAAAGACACTGTGTTATATAAACAGGAAATAATTTTAAAAATCGATAAAAAATGTCATTAGAGTTATTAATTCAACAAAGTTGCAGGACACATGATCAACACAGAAAGATAGAATATTTCTCTACACTAGCAGTAGAGAATTCAAAAAGGGGAGGAACTCATAAAACAACTCCATTTCACTGAAATAAATAAATAAATCACTTAGAACCACCTGAATGGTGATCCTGGCTACAGGCTTAGGCCACAGCCCAGCCTCAGCCATTGTGGATGTTTCGGTAGTGAACCAGCAGATGGAATGTTTCTTTCTACCTCTCAAAACAAAAAAATCTACACAACCATATTGAGATACCACTTCATCCACTACAATGGTGATAATAAAAAAATCATGGAAAATAATAAGTATTGACAAAGATCCATGGAGAGACCACACCCTCATGTGTGGCTTCTGGGAAGACAGTCTGGTGGTTTCTCAAAAGTTAAAGAATCACCACATGTTCTAGCAATCTAATTCCCAGGTATAATAGCCAAAAGAACTGAAAAATGGGGTTTTAAACAAAAATTGGACACAAATATTCATAAGTACTATCTACAACAGCCAAAGGTAGGAACAATCTCAGTATTCATTGATAAATAAAACAAAAGTGATAAACACAATGTAGTATATCCATATAATAGAATATTATTCAGCCATAAAAGGAATGAAGTACTGATACATGCTAAAACAAAGATGAAACTCAAAAATATTAGGCTAAATTAAAGAAGACACAGAAGGTCACATATTATATACTTTCATTTATATGAACTATCCAGAATAGTCAAGTCCATAGAGACAAACAGAGATATGGGCCTGGGCGCACAGGAGAAGAGAGTGACTGCTTAATAGATTTGTCACTTCCATTTTTAGTAAGGTAGAAATTCTGGAACTAGATAATGATTGCACCAAACACTATAAATGTACTTATTGCCAGTGAACTCTGACAAGGGTGGGGAATATCAGGCCCACAAGTTACTTAATCAGGTGCTTCCCCTCTCAATCCATGATAGGTTTATGAGAGAAGAAACAGAAACTTTAAAGGAAACCAAGAAAATTTTGTGCAGCAGGGTGGAGGGTGGAGGGTGGAGGGTACTCAGGCAGCCCAGGAGAATTCAGGACCTGAGAGGAGAAAGACCAATAAAGATAAGACCTAAAAAAATAAAAATAAAAAAGGTTAAGAATGCCTGTTTAATGGATAAAAAAGGATACCTTATCTTAAATTTTAATTAAATACTAGTCTCTTCCTTCACCTGATAAATTTTTAAATTTCTTTAAATAAAATTGCTGATGAATAAAGGAAATAGTGATTAAGTACCATTTCTTTAAGTATTCTTGAAAAACAATTTTTTTTCTTAATGCAGTCTCAGATCAACTGTGTGATAACATATTCTAAGTTGCGGTTCTCAAAGTCAAGAGATTTACTTTTATAGTATGTCACTGGCTAGCTAGAACGACTTCAGTAGACAATTTGGCTTGCTTAAGAGAACACTTTCAAATATGTATTAAAGTTTAATTTTAGTAAACTCATTAATTTCAGTATGTAAAACACAACATACTTTCAGAATTAAACTGGACAGCACAAAATTGAGAAAACTGAGATTATAGCAAAAACTCAAGATTTGACAAACCCAGCTGCACTCAATTTACAAAATATTTACATCAGATTTGTTAAATCAATTTATGAAGTAGCTCTTACTATTACTACCTGAGTAATCTTTCTTTAGACAACTTTTAATAGATTTTTGTTCATTCATTTATAAAGTATATAAAATATACATTTAAGCTTGAATGCCACTGTAAAATTACCTTGTTTTAAACTAGCAAATATTACAGCTGAGCAAATAATAATGTAAATAAATAAAAGTATTAAAGGTTTATCAGTATTAAAGAAGTTATCTTTGCAAACAATTGGTTTGCAAGTAGTGTACAAATGACTACTCTGCCAAAGTGCCCAGTCCCTGTGACTGCTTACATTTGATACATGATTCAATTTCAGAAATGCTTTTGAACAAGAGCATTTGTATTTTTTAGTGACTTCTTTAAAAAAGATGGGGGACTTATTTATTTTGAAAGAGTCAGACAGAGAGAGCGATCGTCCATCCATTGGCTCACTCTCCAGATGGCTGCAAAGGCCTGCGCTGGGCCAGGCTGAAGTCAGGAGCCAGTAGCTTCATCCATATCTGCCACATGGGTGGCAAGGGCCCAAACCTTTGGGCCATCTTTCCTGCTTTTCCCAGGCCATTAGCTGAGAGTTAGATCAGAAGTGGAGTAGCCAGTACAAGAACCAGCACCCAAAAGGGATGCCAGCATTGCTGGGAATGGCTTCACCATATTTGCCGCAAGCCGGCCCCTTCTAAAAACTTTTTAAGGTTTTGTCATACTTTACATTCTAAGTCACTCTAAAACTTCACAAAGAAGCAGAAATTTTCTTCTTTTCTTAACACATACAAATTGTCTTAAATATCCAATGGAGAGAGTTTATATTTAAGAATTCTAGGGGCCTGCAGTATGGTGTAGTAGGTTAAGTCTCTGCCTTCTCAGAAAAGAGAAGGTATTGTCAGTGGTTGACCCCTAAAGGGGAATGAAAAATAAAATGCTACTATCAGACAAACTAGCCAAAGTTCCCATAGCCTTCAATAGGGAGAAATTTCCCATAAAATTGATAAAAACCTAAATCAAACAATACTGCCCTCAAATGTATCATAAAAATCATAGAGAAGTCTTAAAAGAAAAATAAGGAGGTTGCCTCCAATGCATGTCAAGTATATCTTAGAGAACTAAACTAAGTGACATAGAAAACATACTACACAGGGGCCGGTGCTATGGCTCACTTGGTTAATCCTCCGCCTGCGGTGCCGGCATCCCATGTGGGCACCAGGTTCTAGTCCCGGTTGCTCCTCTTCCAGTCCAGCTCTCTCCTGTGGCAGTGGAGGATGGCCCAAGTGCTTGGGCCCCTGCACCCACATGGGAGACCAGGAGGAAGCACTTGGCTCCTGGCTGTGGATTGGCATAGTTCCGGCTGTGGCAGCCATTTGGGGGGTGAACCAACAGAAGGAAGACCTTTCTCTCTGTCTCTTACTAACTATGTCAAAAAAAATAAAAAAAATAAAAAGAGCACACTACAAAACTTAATTCAATAGGCTCTGATGTGAATAAACTACACTGTGCATATCTCAAAAAACCAAAATGCCCACATGGGAAAATAATGTGTCAGATAATTGGATGCATTTGGGGTAGGAGCACAGAAACTTTCAGAGTATAATTAATTACACCGTGTTTTTCTCTGCAGTACACCTACCTAAGGCTTATCTTAATTTCCAAGTTTACAGCACTACCTACCTTAGCTACAAAACTTACCTGGACAAGAGAACACTTCCCCTGAAATACTGTTAGGTTTTTTCATGACATTCAGTCACTCGGAATTTGTTGATTTTACACTGCCATTAACCTTAAATACTTGCTCATAACAACTTATATCTCTTCAGCAGCAGTGTATGGCTAGTGTCTCATAAATGAGAGTAAACACACAATAAATGTTCGATGAACACAAAAAGGATTAATTCCACTCCAGATTTCCAAATCTTAAGATTTTTGATTCTGGAATGTGCCAAACATGATCTAGGAAGTTCTGGCAGCCACAGGTGACACTTGTTCTCCAACAATGGTTCTGGACAGGCTGAAATGGCTTCTTTCCCCTAAACTCTGTAAATTATTTTTCATCAATTGTAAATAATATAATTGTTTACTGGAATGCCCATAATTAAGTATTTATGGATGAAACAAAAATAATGATGTGTTGGTGTGCTTAAATATACTACAGTGCAAAAAGATTGGAACTGTTTAAGCACAATGATGGACACGAAGATGGTCACTTTAGTATTCTATTCAGAGAGTAGCCCTCTGGAAACAAACCAAAAAAACTCCACAAAATATATGAAACAATTGTATTCAGACATTAGATAGCAGCATGTACATTACTGCTACCTTGAGTAAAAGGACATAAAATTTTCTGAAAGAAGTAACGTTCCAGACTATCATATAAGGCAGGAAAACCCAAGCCCAGTATGGCAGCCACATTATATTGAGTTCAAGGAAGCTGAAGCAGCTATTTGTGGAGCAGAGTACCAGAGAGGTAGCAGTCATACAGACAAAAAGCTCTGGAAACCCAAGTTCCTGAGTTTTACCAAACACTAAGCTATGCATATCAACAAGCCTCAAAACATCCAAAAAAATTCTCCAAATAACCTAACTGCCATCCATACAAACTTCAACATGCTTTAAATAAAAAAACAAAATCAGGAAATCAATAATGTAATATAATATCCAACATTCAATATAAAATTACTAGACATCTGATATGAACTTGCAATTCTATTCCAAGGTATTTATTTACCCAAGAGATATAGGATGACTGGAGAGTGAAATTGAAGTAGAATATAAAATTCCAGATGAGTTTCACATTTTCACCTTTTATCTTCATATACCCTTATTGATCCCTTCAAATAAGAAAGCATTCATAGATTATCAGTGTATGCCATGGGAGTACATGTGAGGGTCAGTTATCTCTTGAGTATAAGGGAGGATAAGAGAGTTGAGGGCACAAGCATTATAGAGTAGAAAAGATGTTTGACCTGAGCTTAAAAACTAAGTCAAATAGGTCATGTGCATGAAAAAGACAGCAGAAAAGGCATATTTAGTACAGAAAACAAACAAACAGAGGCACTGAATTAACAGGAATTGTGAGTTTAATGCATCTAAAATATAACTTCTAAATACCTTCTTTAGTTGCTAGAAGGATTATATGAATTCACATTTTTAAAATCTGAAAAATAGTGGTGGTGACATAAGGATTTGAGGAGACTTTTTTTTTTTGACAGGCAGAGTGGACAATGAGAGAGAGACAGAGAGAAAAGTCTTCCTTTTTGCTGTTGGTTCACCCTCCAATGGCCGCCGCGGTAGCGCGCTGCGGCCGGCGCACTGCGCTGATCCGATGGCAGGAGCCAGGTGCTTCTCCTGGTCTCCCATGGGGTGCAGGGCCCAAGCACTTGGGCCATCCTCCACTGCACTCCCTGGCCACAGCAGAGAGCTGGCCTGGAAGAGGGGCAACCGGGACAGAATCCGGCGCCCCAACCGGGACTAGAACCCGGTGTGCCGGCGCCGCAAGGTGGAGGATTAGCCTGTTGAGCCACGGCGCCGGCCGATTTGAGGAGACTTTAAAAAATGATTGTGATAGTAGTTGTCATTTTTGTCATGTGCCAATGTAAATACTTATGCAGTCCAAGACACTATTCTAAGCAATTTTTTTCAAAATATTTTTATTTATTTGAGAGGTAGAGTTACAGTGAGAGGGACAGACAAAGGTCTTCCTTCCATTGGTTCACTCCTCAAATGGCCACAATGGCCAGAGCTGCACCAATCTGAAGCCAGAAGTCAGGTGCCTCCTCCTGATCTCCTATGAGGGTACAGGAGCCCAAGGACTTGGGCCATCTTCCACTGCTTTCCCAGGCCACAGCAGAGAGCTGGATTGGTAGAGGAGCAGCCGGGACTAAAACCGGCACCCATATGGGATGCTGGCGCCAAAGGTAGAGAATTAATCTACTGCGCCATGGCGCCTGTCCCCCTAGCAATTTTTAATGTTTGATCAATCCTTACAGAAACCTTGTGAAGTAGTTAGGTCTAATTATTATATAAACTAATTCACACCTAGTTGCACACTAATGAGTACCACAGCCAGAAATCAGCATAATACTGCACTGTGGCACAGCAGGTTAAGCCTCTCCACCTGCGGCACTGGCATCCCATACAGGTGCCAGTTCAAGTCCCAGCTGCTCCACTTCCCATCCAGCTCCCTGCTGGTGGCCTGGGAAGGCAGTGGAAGATGGCCCAAGCAATTGGACCCCTGTACCCACGTGGGAGACCCGAAAGCTCCTAGCTACTTCACTCTGCTTCCCCTAACACACACACACATTTCATCAAATTAAGGAACTTTTTTTTACTTGTTAATGAGTTAATGCTAGCTCTAAAGGAAGAAGAGAATAACTTAAGATTAGCAATTTCTAGCTTCACTGTAATTTACCCCTTCAAAACTGAAGCTTCTTTGCAGGAGAAACTTACATGATTTGATAGAGACATCAGCTAAGTCACATCAAATTTGATTTATTTTCATATTGAAAAATAGCCAGAGACAGTCATATGAAGATCTTAAATGCACTGGTTCATTCCCCAAATGCCTGCAACACTCTGATGTGAGCCAGGCTTAAACCAGTAGTTCAGAACTCAACCTAGGTCTCACACATGGGTGGCAGGGACCTAAGCACTTGAGTTATCCACTGCCTCCCAGGGTGCCTCTATTTTTCAGGATTATTATACACTCCAAATCATTTCTCCTTTTTCCCATTCACCAATCCACAAATAAATCCCAAAGTAGTAGATGGCTGGCTGGGAAACAATCAGGGTTGAGGCAAAACCAGTAGAGTATTAATGGTTAAAGGCACAGAATTTGGTGCTACTTACATTTATGCTGAATCCTGGCTGTGGCACTCATTATTGTGCAACTAGGTGTGAATTAGTTGTCTTCTCTCTGCAGTAGTTTATATAGTAATTAGATCTAACTACTCCACAAGGTTGCTGTAGGGATTAATCAAACATTAAAAAATTGCTTAGGGGGCCGGCGCCAAGGCGCAGTAGGTTAATTCTCTGCCTTCAGTGCCAGCATCCCATATGGAAGCCAGTCTAGTCCCAGCTGCTCCTCTTCCAATCCAGCTCTCTGCTGTGGCCTGGGAAAGCAGTGGAAGATGGCCCAAGTGCTTGGGCCCCTGCACCCACATGGGAGACCAGGAACAAACTCCTGGCTCCTGGCTTCGGACTGGTGCAGCTCTGGCCATTGTGGCCATTTGAGGAGTGAACCAATGGAAGGAAGACCTCTGTTTCTGTTTATCCCTCTCACCGTCTGTAACTCTACCTCTCAAATAAATAAATACTTTGAAAAAAATTGCTTAGAATAGTGTCTTGGACTACATAAGTATTTACATTGGCACATGACAAACATGACACTATTGTCATAATCATTTTTTAAAGTCTCCTCAAATCCTTATGTCACCACTATTTTTCAGATTTTAAAAATGAGAATTCATATAATCCTTCTAGCAACTAAAGAAGGTATTTTTATTACTATTTTATAAATGGGTTCTGAAGAAAAACTAAGACATTTGCTAGACTAAAGCACACAAATACATAACATCCTGATTCTAAGCTGTGAAATTGTTTTCAGAGAACAGATTTTATTTGTTTTTTATGTAGAAGTTACCAAAAGTTATACACTGGCAAAAGGCACATTATCAAATAAATATATATCACTTGAATCTTAGAAATGAGGTAAAAATTTGGTGAAAGAAACAACACATTAGTGATAACAACAGTTATCTTTTATTAATTTCCCCATACACCAAGTACTTATCTAAGCTTTACATATAGATGATCTCATCTAATCTTATTAACTGATTACCACTGTTATCACCTCCTACAGATGAAGCAACTAGTTCTTGACAACATTAAATAACTTGGAAGAGGTCACACAGCTTATCAACAGCAGAGCTGACATTCAATTCCAGGTCTACCTGACACCAAAGCCTAGCTGTTTAACTTCTATTTATGCTTCTCTGAGGTCATGCATGTTTTGTTGAACCCAGGCACTGAAACTCAATCTCTTCAATATAGAGGAAAAAAATCCCAAATTATAAACAGAATAATGTTCTTTCTTTAGTTCTCTATCAATGTACATAGTGAAGCATAAGTTTATGCATTGTCAGGACTCTCAAGTGGCATCCCCTGCAGTATCAGAATCAGGTCAGAAGTTTTTTAAATCTTCTCTGGAGTACAAAAAAGGAATCTCAAAATTCTTTTTTTGATTAAGAAAAGGAAAGAAAGCTGGGTGTGGCTTATTATTTGTGTCAAATATACTAATATGATAATAACAGGGAAAGTGGACTAAGTGGTGTATGGTAACACTACCTCACAATTTTTGTTTTATAAATTTAGAAAGGAAAAAATGCTATTCTAAAACATTGTAAACATACAAATCATACTGAACTCTAATACAAAAAAAATATTTTACCTGTCTCAAGAGAAACTGTTTCCCTATTCCACCCACAGTAATAAAAACTAACCAACACATTAAGTTGATTCTGAATATCTAAAATCAAGCAGTGAAAGGAGCTGATACAGTAGTTCAAAATACTTAAGAAAAAATTTCAGACATTACAACAGCTCTTCTTCAAAAGGCTCACAAAACTATCACTGGGAGATTTATATTACTCAAAAATTTCTAAATACATCACAATGTCCTTATTTTAAGGAATAGATTTTTATGTCAAAAAGGCTTTGTTTAGAACTTTCTACTGAAAAAAATTAATCTCATTAAGAATGCACACAACTAATACTTCAATTAATGCTATGCTGTTAAAAACACTATGGCTGGACCATCAAGAAAACCTAGATAGTTCCTTAATCTATGATATAAAAATTTTATCTACATAAGGGTACTTCAAAAATTCCAGGGAAAATGGAATTAAAAGGTAATTTTGATGTGAATAAATTTTGAAGTCCAGGCATATTACTTTCTTAATACTCATTTTCCATAAAGGAACCCTGTACTTTTCAATGTTAGCCTTCCAAACTATACAAAAGATCTTCAAAACTGAAACACTTTTTAGAATCACAGGCTGAGCTTTATTTCAATCACGTCAGACAACACAAAACTGTTATGTTTTCTGAATATAAAGCATTTAAATCAAATAAAAAAATGAAAGCCAACAAACTTACTTGGGATATACTGGTTCATAAAGGTACTTTTCCCCTCTTGCAGATGTAATATGAAAAAACAAGATGTAGCCATGTGCCGTCTGAAAGAGAAATTTTAGTAACCATCAATGAAAGGGTAAGAACCCCCCCATTAAAAAATTAGTCTGACTAAGCAAATGAAAGTAATTTTTATTATAATGTCTCTAAAAGGCTTGTAAAGAAATGAAAATATTTCATAAACATGTACCTGCAATCAATAGTTCATAAAATGTTACACATTCTCTCATAACTAGATTATTCAACAGTAGGTGAAAGATATAACTTTTCAACTTTGCAATAATATGGTAACTAACTGTTCAAAAATGTCTAAAGCAACAATGCCACCAAATAGTAACAGTTGGATAAAATGCTTAGCTACTCAAAGTTTACACAGTAAACTTCAGGATAGCATATTTACATACTTTAAAAATGAACCTTTTGGCCTCTTTTTTACTACAAAACACTGCCTACAGAAGAAAATGAAGCAAGTCTTTGATTTCTAAAACTGTAAAATCAGCTAGTTAAATTTTCTAAGAAACTATTTTTAAATAAAAATTATATTAAAAACAGTGCCACTATATCACAGCCTACATCTGTGACTTTTAAAGTTCAAACAACCATTTTATACTTATATAAGTAAATAAAATATTTAGCTGTTCCTAATCAAGTATCTTTAATAGTTAACAGGGTGAAGTGGCAAATGTTTTCCCCAACCTGATTTATTCGACTACTGAATTCCTATTATTTTAGAGGTCAACAGGCATTTACCCAAAGTGGAATCAAAGAAAATGTCAGAGGTTTCAAATTTCTTTCCAGTACAGCTTCATGTTCTTCATTCAAAGAAATAACAGAAGCAACACTTCAATTTCTTCAGCAAAGCCAGGCTGTTTTTTTTTTCCCTTAACTATAAATGCTGCTATTTATAATGTACTCAAAAACTATAGTGTGCGGCCAGCATTGTGGCACAGTAGATAAAACCACCACCTGCGACAATGGCATCCCATTTGGGCACAGGTTTGTGTCCTGGCTGTTCCACTTCCGATCCAGCTCCCTGGGAATGTGGCATGGGAAAAGCAGCAAAAGATGGCACAAGTGTCTGGACCCATGCACCACCCACATGGGAGACTGGATGAAGCTCCTGACTCCTGGGTTCAGTGCCTGGCCCAGCACTGGCCACTGTGGCCAACTGAGGAGTCAAACAGCTGATGGAGGATCTCTTGTGTTACTATAACTTAAAAAATAATTAAATCTTTAAAAAAAAAAAAAAAAAAAGCAGGGGCTGGCGCTGTGGCATAGCAGGTAAAGCCACTGCCTGAAGTGCTGGCATCCTATATGGGAGCTGGTTTGAGTCCCGGATGCTCCACTTCTGATCCAACACTCTGCTATGGCCTGGGATAGCAGTAGAAGATGGCCCAACTCCTTGGGCCCCTGCACCCACGTGAGAGACCCGGAAGAAGCTCCTGGTTCTCTTATGCTTCCTCCTGGTCTCCCATGCGGGTACAGGGCCCAAGCACTTGGGCCATCCTCCACTGCCTTCCCTGGCCACAGCAGAGAGCTGGACTGGAGGAGGAGCAACCGGGACAGAATCCAGTGCCCCAAGTGGGACTAGAACCTGGGGTGCTGGCGCCGCAAGTGGAGGATTAGCCTAGTGAGCCACGGCACCGGCCATGAACTGCCACTTTCAACCTTGAAATCCCATATGCTCCTGTAGCTTCAAGTCCCAGTTGTTCTGCTACTGATCCAGTTCCCTGCTCATGTGCCTGGAAAACAGCGAAGTACTTGGGTTCCAGTGCAGCCATCTGGGGAGCGAACCAGCAGATGGAAGTCCTCTCTCTCTGTCTCTACCTTTCTCTGTAACTCTTTCAAATAAATAAAATAAATCTTTAAAAAAAAATCCCATATACAGAGGTTATACAATCTTTATTGTAAAATCAGTTTAATGGATATGTCTGGAACCATTCCTTCTTTAAATAATGCCTATAATTTTGCATATAAAATAATATTAGACTACACATTCATATTAGAAATATTAAGACAATGTCATATTACATAATTATGGCAGCTAGAAAAGACTAGAAAATATTTCAAAACTCATTTTTAAAAGCAGTAGGCGGCTATGGAATCAATGAGGCCTACATTGATTAAAATTCCACACTAAAGGGGCCGGCGCCATGGCTCACTTTGTTAATCCTCTGTCTTGCAGCGGCAGCATCCCATATGGGCGCCAGGTTCTAGTCCCGGTTGCTCCTCTTCCAGTCCAGCTCTCTGCTGTGGCCTGGGAAGGCCATGGAGGATGGCCCAAGTGCTTGGGCCCCTGCACCTTCATGGGAGACCAGGAGGAAGCACCTGGCTCCTGGCTTCGGATCTGTGCAGCTCCAGCTGTAGCAGCCATTTGGGGCAGTGAACCAATGGAAGGAAGACCTTTCTCTATGTGTCTCTCTCTCACTGTCTAACTCTATCTGTCAAATAAAAAAAAAAGTTAAAAAAAAAAAATTCCACAGTAGACTGTTGAGAAGTGAGCTGATTTTTTTCCTCCCAAATTAATGTTTGTCAATTCTGAGCACAAGCTAAGGAAAGGCTTAGTTCAGGCAGAGGTAAAAGAATATCAGCAAAGCTTTCCTCAGTCATATAGGGCTAAGGTAAAAATCAGACTTGACATGTCTCAACTTCAGTCGATCTTTCCCATGTGATATTTGCTGAATGTAGAAGCTACAGAAGAAGCTAATGTGCTAGGAAGCAAACTTCAGAGAAGCCAAGTAGAATGTCCTGCAGCCATGAACTGCATAGGAAGAGGACTCATCTAGAAATAAAATGAGTCTAAAATGAATAGTGAAGTACTCTGGGATTTCTAGGTACAGTCTTAACTAGTCTGCTGTGCCATTCATACTAACTGGAGACCTAACGTGCCTCTACCACAAAGCCTGTGACAAAGACTGACTAAATTTAGTCAGGCTCCTGAACATTCTTGGGACTCATCTGTGAAGTTCCTTATAAAATGTAGTGTTACCAAGAACACTAAGTTAGTTTAGCAAAAGTGCCTCCACTATTCCCCAGATGATACCTGATAATACTGGCCTGTCTTTATTAAGAATACTGTTAAGTTGATTTAGTCAGAATCCCCCTAATCCCTGATGTTTCCTGTTAGCAATTCTCCACCCACTAACCCCTACACTGTTCCTTGGCTATTACTTCCCACTTTTATCCATTCTATGTTATGCATTCAGCCCAATCTTTCTCTCTACTGCACTGTTCCCTATACCTATCACAGTGATTCTGAATAAAGCCTTCCTTATTATTTTTAAAAAGCAGTATTGAATGATTTCTTCTCTAATAGCATTCTCATGACAGACATCTACATTTCTAGGTCACATGGAGAAGATGCAACCAAATCTCTCAGGGTTAATAACAGGTCAACTAAGTCTTACTAAACCTCCAAACCAATTTCAGTCAAATCAAGACAAGGTTAAAATGATCAGCCTCTAATTCTAATAATAAACAGGGACCTGTGAAGATAGCTACCACACTTCTCTACATTCTCTTTTACATTATTATTATAATAAAATTTAAAGATTCCCAGAAGGGCAACAGATGATCAAGATATTGGATATAAGTTTTTAAATAGTCACAACTATATTCAAGAAAAATGAGAGCAAAACACAGATGAATAGATTGAGATTTTCACACAAGATTTGATCCCTATAAAAAATTATCGAGGGGCTGGCACTGTGGCACAGCAGGTTAACTCACTATCTGCAGCACCAACACCCCATATGGGCATCAGTTCAAGTCCCATCTTCACTTCTGATCCAGCTCCCTGCTGGTGTGCTTGGGAGAGCAGCAGAGGATGACCCAAGTCATAGGGATCCTACAACCCTCCTGGTGGGAGACCGGGAAGAAGCTCCTGGATCCTGGCTCAGTCCTGGCCATTTGGGGAATGAACCAGGGGATGGAAGATTTCTGTCTCTACGTCTCTCTGTAATTCCAATTTTCAAATAAATCTTTAAAAAAAAATTTGAGTGGCTATTCTAAAATTAAAACACACAAAACCTCAATATCTGAATGGAGTTCAGAAGAGAGGTGGCACATTACAGGTATTCATTACTAGCTCAGGAGAAACATCGACAGAAAAGAAACACGAGGAGAGGACTGTGCTGTGGCGCAGCAGGTTAACACCCTGACCTGAAGCGCTGGCATCCAATATGGGAGTCAGTTTGAGACCCGGCTGCTCTACTTCCGATCCAGCTCTCTGCTGTGGCCTGGGAAAGCAGCAGAAGATGGTCCAAGTCCTTGGGCCACTGCACCCACATGGGAGACCTGGAAGAAGCTCCTGGCTTCTGATAGGCGCAGCTCTGGCCATTGCGGCCAATTGAGGAGTGAACCATCAGATGGAAGACCCCCCTGCCTGCCTCTCCTCTCTCAGTGTAACTCTCTCAAATAAAATAAATAAATCTTAAAAAAAAAAAAAAAAAAAAAAAGAACCACAAGGAAACATGGAAAAAACAGAAGAAAAGGGGAGGACAAAAGGTATCACAAAGGCATACTGGAATACTGGACATACTGAAAAGATCGAGTTGATGTCCTAGAGAGGACAGAAGCAATATAAAGGAAATAGCGAGGCAATTTCCCAAATTGAAGATCATCTACCCATAGATTCAAGATGTCCAGAGAACAGAATAGGTATAAAAAAAAAAAAAAACAAAAAAAAAAAAACAAAAAACCCTCACCTAAGCACATCATAGTTAAGTTATGTAAATCAAAGAGAATCTTAAAAGCAGCAAAAAGGAAAAAAAAATCTATATATTATTTTCAAAAGGCCAATAAGGACATTTCATTAGAAACTATAAAATTATATACCTAACTTAAAGAATTATCAAGCCTGAATTTTATGTCCTAAAAATAGCCTTCAGAAATGAATGCAAATTAAAGAAATCTTTAATCTCAAATCACATCCTCATATATATTTCCCATGAACTTTTTGAGGACCCTTCATATGCAAACTTATGTTTTTTATCATTTTTTCCTTTTACTATTTATTTGAAAGGCAGAGTTACACACAGAGAGATCTTTTATCTCCTGGTTCACTCCCCAGGTAGCTACAACGGCCAGGGCTGGGCCAGGCCGAAGCCAGGATCCCAGAGCTTCTTCCAGGTCTCCCACTTGGGTGCAGGGGCCCAAGCACTGGGACCATCTTCAGCTGCTTTCCCAGGCACACTAGCAGGGAGCTGGATCAGAAGCGGAGCAACTAGGACTCAAACCAGCGCCCATATGGGATGCTGGCATCGCAGTCAGTGGCTTTACCTGCTACACCACAACACAAGCCCCATAAACTTATTTTTTAATTCTATTTTTCACAAAATTTTTGAAGTGCCCTCATATATAAAATGAGATCTAAAAAACATAATACATAGTTATTAATAATTTAATTTTAAGCCACTTTAGTTTGGGGGTATTCCCCATCTTGGAATGAAAATGCATGGAAAGTTAAAATTTTATTTCAAAAATTGGCAATCACCACTTGGCACCACAGAAATCCAAATTTTTATATAAATAAGTCTACTGATCTTCTAAAACAGCTATGAATAAAAAATAAACTGTAATGAAAAACCACCCTACTGAAATTTTAATGAAATAACTACAAGGAAAAGTAGGTCCTATACTGTCTTATAAATGCCCCAACCTATTCTTCACCAGTAACTGCAGGTGATCTATAGAGTATTTTCTTCTTACAGCCTTCTCAATTCCTAAGTTTCAACTAATTTACCATAGATACATCACAAGACTGGAGTGTGACATCAGGGCAGATTGCAGAACAGGAAGTTCCATGAATTTGTCTGCCTACTAAAACAACTGAATTAGCAGGAACTGTATCTGAGGCAACTATTTTGGAGATTCAGGTCTAAGTAAAATACCCACAGCTCCAAAAGACAGGTTGATGGAGAGGCTTGTAAATTTCTAACAATTTCAGGTTTCCTTGGGTTAACATCTACCATTCCTCCATTTGTCAACTTTAAGTTACACGTGGGTCTCAGAAATTTCTGCACCAAAATGAACTTGTACTAACTTTATAACATTTCTGAATATAATCTAGTTTGAGGCATTAAAAAGGATAAAACGTAAGTTTGAAAAAGCCCCTATTTAAGCAACATGCATTCTTCTAAACTTGAAGCAAAAAAAACAAACATCAAACTTACAATAAAGCTTGAGTAGAAGAATAGAAAAATTATTAAAACTTTATCTATACAATGCCCTAAGGAAATCAGCTGGTTACAAATGGATAACACATTTTAAGGAGGAATGAGTCTCTCTCTCTCTCTGCCTCTCCTTCTCTCTCTGTGTAACTGACTTTAAATAAAATAAATAAATCTTAAAAAAAAAAAAAAAAAAGGAGAATGTTGAAGACGAGGTCTAAAGTGGCATCCACATCAATGTGTGAGAAAGAAAACTAATCTTGTTTACCCCTAACTGAAGAGAACTGACAGTTAACAATAGTTAAAGTCACAGAATAGCCAATACCACAGTTATCTCAAGTGGTTTGGCTAACACAAAATTTTCTGATGGTGTCACACCTGTTTTGCCCAGAACAGCTACAGATAAGAGCACAGCTTCCAATGAAAATTTTAAACAAGTAAGGTCAAGATACTGAAGCATTTCTTCCAATAATTGTACCAGAGATGAAATATGACTTTAGCAGTGTGAGGCTGGAGACAAAGTACAATCAAAGCAACGGCTATTAAGAGGTGGAAAGTGGTCTAGTCAAAGCAAAAGACTCATCAAGAGCAAAGGTCATGGCAACAGGTTTTTTTTCTTCTTTTTCGATGCTCAAATCATTTTGCTTATCGACTTTCTGGAGGGTAAAATAAGGATAACAACTGCTTACTAGGAAAAATTTTGAAGAAAGCTACCAGCCAAACCTTTAGCAGAAAAACACTCAGAAGAGATTCAGGAGTCCTCTTCTCCATAACAATATTCTTGCTCATTTCTTTCATTGAACAAGAGCAATTTCACAAGTTTCAATGGGAAATCACTGGGCATCCATCTTAGTGGTCCTGTTTTGGCTTCTTTTGACTTTATTTTGTTTCCTAATCCTAAAGAAATCTTCAGGGGTAGGTGTTTGGCACAGTGGTTAAGCGGCCCCTTGGGAGGCACTCATCCACTATCAGAGCACCTGGGTTGAAGTCCTAGCTCTTTCGCCTCTGATCCAGCTTCTTGGTAATGAAACCCTGAGAGGCAGCAGATGACAGCTCAAGTACTTGGATCCCTGTCACCCACATGGGGGAACCAGAATGAGTTTCAGCTCTGACCTTCAACCTAGTCCAGCACTAGCTGTTGCAGGTATCTGGTGGAGTGCAACAATGAATATAAGATCTCTGTGACGTTCTCTATCTGCCTTTCAAAACTAAATGCAAATAAACAAAAATTCTTAAAAAGCTTTTTAAAAATATTTTAAGAATAACTTTCTTATTCAATTAATAATGTAAAAAAGACAGAACTGACTTGGTTAAATTCCTCACTTCTTTAGTAGGGACAGACTAAATGGATAGTATAATGGCTTATAAAAGTGTCTTGACCTTGACGGAAATATGTTGAAAAATACATGATGTATTTTTATCTTTTTTTTTTCCAAGATTTTATTCATTTACTTGAGAGGCAGAGTTACAGGGAGATGGAGAGAGACAGAGAGAAAGGTCTTTCATCTACTGGTTCACTCCCCAAATGGCCACAAATGGCCAGAGAAAGACCAATCTGGAGTCAGGAGCTTCCTCCAGGTCTCCCATTCAGATGTAGGGGCCCAAGCTTTTGGACCATCTTCCACTGCTTTCCCAGGCTACAAGCAGAGAGCTGGATCAGAAGAGGAGCAGCCAGGAGAGGAATCGGCACCCATATAGCATGCCAGCACCAAAGTCGGAGGCTTAGCCTACTACACCACAGCACGGGCCCTAATTTTCATCTTTTAATTCAGTTTCCACAAACTCTTCAAAGATTCCTATTATCAAGTAAGTAAACTTTAAATCAAAATGGTTCCAATCAACAAAAAAGTCATGACATATTGATAAAAGGTTCAATGTAACAAGATACACAGCAATTATAAACATGAACATACCAACAAAGGAGTTCCAAAATAGGTGAATCAAAAATTAACAAAATTGAAAGGAGAAACAGTTCTAAAGTAACACTGGATATTTCAAAATCCAACTTTAAATGATAGGTGGAAAAACAGACAAAGATTCATAAGGAAGAGCCGGCATTGTGGCTTAGCAGGTAAAGCAGCCAGCCACCTGTGATGCCAGCATTCCATATGGGCATCGGTTCAAGTTCCGACTCAGCTCTCTGCTAAAAGGCCTGGGATAGCGGTAGAAGATGGCCCAAGTGTTTGGGCCCATGCACCCACATGGGAGACCCGGAAGAAGCTCCTGGCTTCTGGCTTCAGACTGGCTCAGCTCCATCCATTTTGGTCATTTGAGGGGTGAACCAGTGAATGCAAGATCGAGATCTCTCTCTCTCTGTAACACTGCCTTTCAAATAAATAAATAAATCTTTTTTTAAAAAGGTTAATAAGGAAATAAAATACTTGAATACACGCATTTACAGAATACTTCATCAATAATGGCACAATATACATTTTTCTCAAGTACACATGGGATATTCTCCAAAACAGAACACAAGTTATGCCACACATCAAGTCTCAACAGATTTTAAAAGACATATCTTTATGGATATCTCTTAAAGTATCTTCTCTGACTACAACAGGATGATATCAGAAGTCAGTGATACAAAGAAACTGGAAAATTTACATATATGTATATAAACTCCTAAAACAACAAATGGTTCAAAAAGAAATCAAAGGAGTAATTAGAAAATATCTAAACAAAAACAAAAATACAACATACCAGAATTAATGCAATGCAGTGAAAATACTGTTAACAAAGAAATTTTTAAACTTATATTCAAAAAGACAAATCTCAGGATGGTGCTGCGTGCAGCTGGTTAAGTCACTCATTGTGATGCTGGCTTTCCATATTAGAGTGTGTAATGAGTGCTCCCTGCTAACACACCTGGGAAAGCACAAGATGGCAGCAAAATATAGGGCCCTGCCAGGCACATGGGAGAGCTGGATGGGGTTCTGAGGATCTTGGCTTCAGCCTGGTCCTGACCTGCCTCTGTGGTCATTTGGGAATTAAACCAGCAGATGGAAGAGACATCTCTCCCTCTTCACTGGCACTCTACCTTTCGAATAAATACCTTTTTAAGATTTATTTCTTTATTTGAAAGGCAGAGTTACAGAGGCAGAAGGAGTGGGGAAAGATAGAAATAGAGATCTTCCTTTCACTAGTTCACCCCAAAATGGCTGCAATGGCCAGAGCTGGGCCAATCCAGAGCCAGAAGCCAGGAGCTCCTTCCTGTTCTCCCATGCAGGTACAGGGACCTGAGGACTTGGGGCATCTTCTGCTGCTTTCCTAGGCATACTAGCAGGGAGCTGGACTGGAAGTGGAGTAGCTGGGAGTCAAATCAGTGGCCCAGTGGGATGCCAGCATCTCAGGCGAAAGATTTACCTGCTACACCATAGTGCTGGCTTCAAATAACAATTTTTTTTTTTAAGACAAAGACAAAGCTCAAATTAATGAGATGTATACCTTAACTAACAAGATAAAAATAAAGGAGAGGGGTCGGCGCTGTGGCACAGTGGGTTAAAGCCCTGGCCTAAGGCGCCAGCATCCATATGGCTGCTACACTTCCAATCCAGCTCTCTGCTGTGGCTTGGGAAAGCAGTGGAAGATGGCCCAAATTCTTGAGCTTTTACACTCATGTGGGAGACCCAGAGGAAGTTTCTGGCTCCTGGCTTTGGAATGGCACAGCTCTGGCCACTGCGGCCATTTGGGGAGTGAACCAGCGGACGGAAGACCTCTCTCTCTGTCTCTACCTCTCTCTGTAACTCTTTCAAATAAATAAAATAAATCTTTAAAAAAAAAAAAAAAGGAGAAAGACCAAAAAACTGACAAATGTTTACGTAGATTAAATAAAAAGCAAGAAAACTCAAATTACTAAACTCAAGAATGAAAGTGGCAACATTACCAGTAATTTTATATGTATTTAAAAAGTATAAAATTTATATACATTTAAAAAGTATAAAACTATCATGTAGACTTGTATTCACACAAATAAGCAGACCAGATGAAATACACAAATTTCTACAAACACCCAATCTGCCAAATTTGATTAAAGAAAAAAATAGAAAATCCAAAGATCTATAAATAGTAAGGAAAGCTGAATCAGTAGTCAAAAAAAATCTCTGAACAAAGCAAAGCCCAGGACTAGATAAACTCGCTGATGAATTACACCAAACATTTAATCAAGTATTAATACCTATTCTCATAAACCTAATCAGACCCATAACCAAGATGGAAACTGAATCAGTAATAAAGACCCTCCCAACAAAGCAAAGACCAGGCTTCACTGCTGAATGCTACCAGACACTTAAAGAAGAACAATTCCAATTCTTCTCAAGCTCATATTTGAAACACAGAGAGGGAGGGAATCCTCCCAAATTCTTTCTATGAAGCCAGCATCACTGTAATTCCTAAATCTGAAAAAGATGCAACAGAGAAAGATAAGTATAGACCAATTTCCCTAATGAACATAGACGCAAAAATCCTCAACAAATTATTCTCTGAATCTCTTCCAAAAAACTGAAGAGCAGGGAATACTTCTTAACTTTTTCTTTAGGACCAGCATTACCAAATACAGTAGAAACTACAAGAATATTATAAACCAAATTCCTTACAAACATTGACATAAAAATCCTAAACAAAATATTTTGTGTATTATGCCTAACTGGGTTTATCCCTGGAATGCAAGGATAGTTCAATATGCAAAAATATATCAATGGTAATACACCACATTAATAAAGGAAAAACTTTCCAAAGGATTCCAACTGACCTAGAGAATGCATTCAACAAAATTCAATATCCTTTCATAATGATAAAAGTTTTCAAACTAGGAACAGCAGGAAATGACTTCAACATAATAAAGTCCGTAAATGAAAAACATAAAGCCAACAGCATACTCAATGGTCAAAGGACTGAAAGCATCCCTCCCAACCCCCAAAGATAAGGAACAAGATGAGAATGACCACTTTTGCCACTTATATTCAACACAGTATCACAAGATTTACCTAAAGCAATTAGGCAATAAAATGAAATAAATGACAGATTGGAAAGGAAGATATACATTTATTTGTTTCAAGATGACATAATCTGAAGAAGCCGTAGGTACACAAAATTGCTAAGAGCTGGCCGGCGCCGCGGCTCACTAGGCTAATCCTCTGCCTAGCGGCGCCGGCACACCGGATTCTAGTCCCGGTTGGGGCACTGATGCTGTCCCGGTTGCCCCTCTTCCAGGCCAGCTCTCTGCTGTGGCCAGGGAGTACAGTGGAGGATGGCCCAAGTGCTTGGGCCCTGCACCCCATGGGGGACCAGGATAAACACCTGGCTCCTGCCATCGGATCAGCGCGGTGCGCCGGCTGCAGCGCGCTACCGCGGCGGCCATTGGAGGGTGAACCAACGGCAAAAAGGAAGACCTTTCTCTCTGTCCCTCTCTCACTGTCCACTCTGCCTGTCAAAAAAAAAAAAAAAAAATTGTTAAGAGCTAATAAAATGAAGTTACTAAAGTTGTAGGATATAAAATCACATGCAAACCAGCTACATCTTTATACACATCTAATGAACAATCCAAAAAAGATTTTTGAAAACAATTCCATTCACCCAACAAGGATACCAATATCATTCAATGGGGAAAGAATAGGTGTTTGTTTAACAGAAGGTACCAGGACAAGAGAATAGCCAGATTTTAAAAAAAAAAAAAAAAAAATTGAACCCTTACCTGACATAAAAAAAAATTTCCATGTGAAGCAACGGGTGAGGCAGTGTAAAGAGGCTTGGTATCGGCTAGTCAAGTAATCAGATTTTATTTATTTCATATTTAAAGATGTTCATACAAATATTGCCAAACACTGCTATCAACCCATATTAACTGATTGTCACTTGGTAGGAAATTACAAAATTCTATTAGATTCATCTTTTGATGTTGTATTTTAACACTGCAGATTGATCATTTCTAATCAAAGGTTATATGGAAGCCTCTCTTTCACACATGGACTTCATAATACCAAAGTTCTGCATCAGTGTCCTAAAAATTACACTAGAACTATGGTTTGAACTAGAAAATATATCTATAGCTAATTTCATGTATAAATAGAATCTTACTACTTAACTTCTAACTGAAGTATACAAAAAGTTACTTGCAATTGAAACAATTCTATTAGCTGTCATCAAAATGGCTTCAGTACATAAAAGTTGCATACACATGCACTGTTTGCCCTGTAGCTGTAGGTTGAATTCATTAAGAAACTGTCAAATCTATAGTAAAAACTATTTTTTTCAAAGCTATTCAGTGTCTAAGTGATGAGAGGGTGGTACTTCAAGTTCAGAAAAATGAATTTGGCCATGAACTAAAAATGTTTCTAGTAAGTCTGCTACTAAGCCATGGAATAATCATAGAGTAGAGCAAGTCAGAATATTCAGCTTCTATCTCTGAGTACAGGCTTTTAAAGTTTTACATTTTCATAACCTTTTTAAATTGGTCCAATTAAAGCCTTTGCTCATCTGTATGCACTAAGATCATATTCAATTATTACTTTCAGCTTCTTGGAGAATTTTTTCATCTGAAGTTTTTGACACACTCAGTAGTGACCAAATATACACATAACAGATGAACAACTGTCAACTCATCAAGAAACAAGCATACTTACTTTGAATGTGCTCCCAATTTCATTTTAGTTTTGTAATGAAACTCTGCTGTGATAAGAAATTCTATTTTAAATTTTCTAGTTTTATGACTTTTCCTCTCAATGACTTGGGAATACTGTGATGAGTGGTTACACTGGTAAAGTCAATTTATATTGGCATAGCTATAGTGTCACTGCTTAATAAATAATATTTTCCATCTAATTCAATAATTCATACTATCACATTCAAAGTCTATTTTCTATTCTTTTGAGATGAATATAAACTAGTAATAAAAATAATATAAGCTGTTACAGTTTGGCAATATGTGTAGCACTTGAAATGCTATAGTTATAATTGTATTATAATTTACAGTACACTGAACAGAAGAGGGAAGCAATGACAGTACCACATATCGTTGCTATCAGACCTACTCAACTCAATCTGCTCTTGTGGCTTTAAAGAAGCCACAGACCACATACAAACGAGCATTTCACACTTCAATAAAACTTTATTTATGGATACAAATTTGAAAATCACATTAAATATGTAAAAATTATTCTTAATTTATGGTCTGTATACAAACAGGCTGAAGAATAGATTTGGTATCTGGTTATTAATCAGCCAACTCCTACAAGAAGTACAAAACTAACCTTTCTGACTATGTGTAATATTTTCAGATCATTAATCTAGTGAACACTTGAGATCGTGGAGTAGAAAGAATGTAAAAGCAGGCAGGTAAGTTAGTCTAATGAAGCACTGCAGAATATCCTGCCCATGGGCTATTTATGCCCTGCCAAAACATTTGATCTGGTCCTGCCAGGGTAACCACAGGCAGACTCAAAAGTAAATAAATCTATAGCAAGCTACTTTTTTTCTTAAGATTTATTTATTTAAAAAGGTAAAGTTTTTTAGAAAGAGAAGTAAAGCCAGAGAAAGATCATCTACCTGCTGGTTCACTCCCAAAACAGTCATAATACCCAGGGCTGGGCCAGGAAAAGCCAGGAGCCTGGAACTCCATCCAGGTTTTCCACATGGATGGCAGGTAGTCAAGCACTTGGGCTATCTTCCGTTGTTTTCCCCAGGCACATTAGCAGAGAATTTGATGGGAGGTGGGGCAGCTGGACTCAAACGGGATACCAAGTGGCATCTTAAGCTGCTGCACCAAAATGTCAGCCCCAGCAGGCTAATTTTTAAGTTGATAATCTTTTATGGCTCACAAATGATGCTATAAATATCCAATGGTCCTTGGCAGAAAAAAGGCTCCCTATCCCTAGTTTAGTATTTAAGAGTATAGTAATGAATGCAAACTGAGTTACTAAGATTGTATCTCATTTTTCCAAGACACTAGCTGTATAATCGTCAGTAAGGTTTAATTCCAAAGAGCCTCAATTTACTCACCTATCAATGAAGGATAATGATATTTACTTCAAAGTACCAGTCCAAAAAAGATTAAATAAGACCAGTCATGTATAAATTGCTTACAACATTACTTCCATTGGAAGTGATCATTAACTGTCAACCATATATATCATTGCTAAGGCAAATCAGATAATGACGACAGTCAGTCCTAGAAATGATAATGATAAAATACAAATTGAAAAAATAAACTTAACCAGATTTAGGAAAGTTTAATGGGATAGAAAAGTAGAAACAGATCCTAACGCATATGCAAAATTAGTATTACATAAACAGAAAGTTTATTATTTTGCAAGATATCCTTTGAAATGGAGAGAACTCACAGGATTGCCATGTTAATACAAACAAAAGTTTTAAAAAACTGAATTAGACTTCAAGGGAAAAACTAGGCAAGTGAGATGATCAAATGTTTAGGGATGTCAGGAAGTGGTAAAGTCAAAGATGCATAGTAGTAGGAATCTAGGAAAATAAATGATCATAACTGCACAAGACTAAAAGGAAGTCATCTAAGAGAAGCAAATTTAAATGCAGTATAATGATTTCATAAGAAAACACTGAAGCTGAAAATTCTACTTACTGACACAGCTATCATGGTACTATCTGGTCTCCATTCAGTTTGCTTGTAGGATCCAAACTGAGTAGATGATTTTGTGGGTTCCTTGTAGGTTACAATTAACACACTAGGCTGGAAAAAAAGTTGTATATTTATTAATATATTACAAAAAATATATGAATAAGTTCACATAAGTGCAATAAAAAATAATATATCAATATGCAATAATAAGCTTTCACTATTCCAAGCAAATCAACCAGAAAGTATTTTTTTTTTAATTTTTATTTATTTATTTATTTATTTATTGACAGGCAGAGTGGATAGTGAGAGAGAGACAGAGAGAAAGGTCTTCCTTTTTGCCGTTGGTTCACCCTCCAATGGCCGCTGCAGCCGGCGCATCGCGCTGATCCGAAGCCAGGAGCCAGGTGCTTCTCCTGGTCTCCCATGCAGGTGCAGGGCCCAAGGACTTGGGCCATCCTCCACTGCCTTCCCGGGCCATAGCAGAGAGCTGGCCTGGAAGAGGGGCAACCAGGATAGAATCCGGTGCCCCAACCGGGACTAGAACCCGGTGTGCTGGCGCCACAAGGCGGAGGATTAGCCTGTTAAGCCACGGCGCCAGCCCCAAAAAGTATTTTTTAAAATATCTCTTGGGTATGTATCTATTTTTTTCTAGAGATTTATTTAGTTATTTGAAAGTCAGAGTTACATAGAGAGATAAAGAGAAGCACAGGGAGAGAGAGAGGTCTTCCATCCGCTGATTCACTCCCCAACTGGCTGCAGAGCAATGCCAATCCGAAGCCAGGAGCCAGGAGCTTCCTCCATGTCTCCCACACAGGTGCAGTGGCCCAAGGACTTGGGCCATCTTCCATTGCTCTCCCAGGCCATAGCAGAGAGCTGGATCGGAAGTGGAGCAGCCAGGTCTCGAACCAGCTCCCATATGGGATGCTAGCACTGCAGGCGGCAGCTACACCCACTGAGCTACAGCGCCAGCCCCAGGTCTGTATCTATTAAAGCAGTTGATTCAACAATTATCCTCCAAAACAGAAAGAACCATCTCACATGTGTTCATAGGTGAATTCTGTCAAATATTTTAAAACATTACATCAATTTTCTACAAAGCTTTCCAAAAGATAAAAGCACAAGGAATAGTTCCTGTCTTATTCTGTGAGTCCAGCACTACTCTAATACCAAAACCAGACCAAGATATTACATAAAAACAAACTACTGTCCAATATCTCTCATAGACACAAATGCAGAATCTCTCAATACTTTATTAGCAAATTAAATCCAGTAATATATAAAAAGTAATTATACACCAAGACCCAGCAGGATATATCCTAGGTATACAAGGCTGGTTTTTAGATTTGAAAATTAACTAATGTAAGATCACATCAAATTGGCTAAAGAAGAGAAAAAAATCACATGAATATATCAATAAACACAGAAAAAGCATAGGGCAAGTCTATCACCTAAGCATAATAAAAATTATGCAAAGTAGGAGGGAACTTCTTCAACTTTATAAACAACATGTATAAAAAATTCACAGCTAATATTATACTTAATGATGAGAAATCAATACTTTCCCCACAATATCAGGAACAAGCCAAGGATATGCCTGCTCACAAACGCTTTTCAATGCATTAGTAGAAATCTTAGCTAATTCAGTAAGACAAAATAAAGGAAATAAAAGCTATAAGACTAGGGGCCGGCGCCATGGCTCACTTGGTTAATCCTCCACCTGTGGCACCGGCATCCCATATGGGTGCCAGTTCTAGTCCCGGTTGCTCCTCTGCCAGTCCAGCTCTCTGCTGTGGCCTGGGAGGGCAGTGGAGGATGGCCTCAGTGCTTGGGTCCCTGCACTCGCGTGGGAGGCCAGGAGGAGGCACCTGGCCCTTGGCTTTGGATCAGTGCAGCACCGACTGTAGCGGCCATTTAGGGAGTGGTCCAATGGAAGGAAGACCTTTCTCTCTCTCTCACTGTCTATAACTCTAGCTGTCAAATAAATTAAAAAAAAAAATTTTTTTAGGCCAGCAGCGCGGCTCAATAGGCTAATCCTCTGCCTGTGTCACCGACACACCAGATTCTAGTCCCAGTCAGGGCACCGGATTCTGTCCCAGTTGCTCCTCTTCCAGGCCAGCTCTCTGCTGTGGCCCGGGAGTGCAGTGGAGGATGGCCCAAGTGCTTGGGCCCTGCACCCGCACGGGAGACCAGGAGAAGCACCTGGCCCCTGGCTTCGGATCAGTGCGGTGCGCTGGCTGCAGTGTGCCGGCTGCAGCGGCCATTGGAGGGTGAACCAACGGCAAAGGAAGACCTTTCTCTCTGTCTCTCTCTCTCACTGTCCACTCTGCCTGTCAAAAATAAAAAAATAAAATAAAATAAAATAAAAATTTTAAAGAAAGCTATAAGACTGGAAAGCAAGAAATAAATCTTTATTTATAGACATCGCTATCATCTATGTAGAAAATCTAAAAGAACTGACAAAAATTCTCCTGAAAATAATTAGAATAAGTCTGCAGAATACAAGGTTAATTATTATACAAAAGTAACCACTTTCCTATATTTCACTGATGAAAAGTGGAAATTTATTAAAATTACTTCCATTTACATTAGCTCCCCAAAAGTGAAATACTTAGGAATAAATCCAACAGATCATATTTAAGATGCATGAGTTGGCAAGTCATGACAAGAGCCTAGGGTGATTACTGATGCCATAAACAAGAGTGTCAATTTGTTAAGTCAACAGGAGTCACTGTGCACTTACACTCCTCCTGTAAGAGCTCTGTCCTTAATGTGTTGTTCATTGTGAATTAAGGCTATAGCTAGTACTCAAACAGTATTTTACACTTTGTGTTTCTGTGTGGGTGCAAACTGTTGAAATCTTAATATATACTAAATTGATCAATTGATCCTCAGTATGTAAAGATAATTGAAAATGAATCTTGATGTGAATGGAATGAGAGAGCGAGCAGGAGATGGGAGGGTTGCAGGTGGGAGGGAAGTTATGGGGGGGGAAAGCCATTGTAATCCATAAGCTGTACTTTGGAAATTTATATTTATTAAATAAAAGTTAAAAAAAAGATGCATGAGGAAAATTAGAAAACCGATGCAAGATATCAAAAAAGAACTAAAGAAAAACACATTCACATTAATGGATAAAAAGACTCAATACAGTCATGATGCCAGTTCTTTCCCATTTTATCTACGAATCTGATGTAATTCCAATCAATATACCAGCAAGTTATTTTGTGCATGGAAACAAAATAGCTCTATAGTTTAAATAGAGAGGTAAAAGATAAAAAATATTAAAGGAAAAGAACATGTTAGAGAACCAACACTGACTCCAAGGCTTATTTTTAAAACTACAGTAAATAAGAAAAAGAATAAACAAATCTATCAGTGGAACAAAGCACAGAACTCAGAGACAGACCACAAAAACAGTTGACTGATCTTTGAAAAGAGCACAGGCAATACACTGGAGAAAAGGCACAGACTTCCAACAAATAGTGTTAAAAAAAATTGGGTAAAAACATTCACGGACGTGCTCAAGCTGACTTGCCCCAAATGGTGGAGTTAGAAATGTGCCAGGGGATTCCAATACAATCCCATCAAGGTGGCATGTACCAATGCCATCTCACTAGTCCAAGTGATCAATTTCAGTTTACAACTGATCACACTGATAGGTCTAAGAGTCAAAGGGATCACACAAACAAGACTAATGCCTGCTAATACTAACTGATAGAATAAAAAAGGAAGAGAAAGATCCAACATGGAAAGCGGGATACACAGCAGACTCATAGAATGGCAGATGTCCTAAACAGCACTCTGGCCTCAGCATCAGCCCTTAAGGCATTCGGATCTGGCTAAAAAGCCCAAGAGAGTATTTCAGGCATGGAAAGCCAGGACACTCTGGCAAAAAAAAAAAAAAAAAAAAAAAAAAACCCTAAAAGAAAGATCTCTACAAGTGAGATCCCAGTAGAAAGAACGGGCCATCAAAGAAGGAGGTACCTTTCTCTTGAAGGGAGGAGAGAATTTCCACTTTGACTATGACCTTGTCTAAATAAGATCGAAGTCGACAAACTCAAAACGCTTCCATAGCCTTGGCAACTCATGACTAGAGCCTAGGGTGATTACTGACGCCTTAAACAAGAGTGTCAATTTGTTAAGTCAACAACAGGAGTCACTGTGCACTTACTCCTCATGTAGGATCTCTGTCCTTAATGTGTTGTTCAATGTGAATTAATGCTATAACTAGTATTCAAACAGTATTTTACACTTTATGTTCTGTGTGGGTGCAAACTGTTGAAATCTTTACTTAATATATACTAAATTGATCTTCTGTATATAAAGATAATTGAAAATGAATCTTGATGTGAATGGAATGCAACAGGGAGCGGGAGATGGGATGGTTGCAGGTGGGAGGGAAGTTATGGGGGGGAAAAGCCATTATAATCCATAAACTGTACTTTGGAAATTTATATTTACTAAATAAAAAAAATTAAAATTAAAAAAATTCACAAAAACAAACCTTGATGCCATCCTTACACCTTACATAAGAATTAATTAAAAATGGTGGCCAGTGTTGTGGCACAGCAGTTAACCCACTGCCTGACACACCAGTATCCCCAATGAGAGTGCCAGTTTGAGTCTCTGCTGCTCCACTTCCAACCCAGCCCCCTGCTAAAGTGCCTGGGAAGGCAGCAGAAAATGGCCCATGGAGTTGTACCTCTGCCACCCACAAGGGAGACCCAAACTTAGTTCTGGGCTCCTGGCTTCAGCCTGGCAATGCCATTTTGGTCTTTGGGAAGTGAACCGGCAGATGGAAGATATGTCTCTCCCTTTCTCGCTTTCTGCCTTTCAACTACATGAACTAAATCTTTAAATAAAAAAAAGAATCAAAAATGAATCAAAGAACTAAATGTAAGTGTAGAACTGTAAGATGCCTAGAAGATAACACAGTAAAAAAAAATACTTACATGACCTTGGGTACATAGCAATAACATTTTATGGACACCATCAATGACATAATGTATGTAAGAAATGAAAGATGAAGTGAACATTATAAACTTCTGCTCTCTGAAAAATACTGTCAAGAGAATGAAAGAAGTCACAGACTGGGAGAAAATATTTGCAAAGGACGTATCTGATAAAGAACTTTTAACAGAGGGCCGGCGCTGGGCGCAGTAGGTTATTCCTCCGTCTGCAGCACTGGAATCCCATACAGGCACTGGTTCTAATATTGGCTGCTCCTCTTCCCATCCAGCTCTCTGCTGTGGCCTGGGAAAGCAGTAGAAGATGGCCCAAGTCCTTGGGCCCCTGCACCTGCATAGGAGACCAGAAAGAAGCTTCTGGCTCCTGGCTTTGGATTGGATTAGCTCTGGGCATTGTGGCCATTTGGGAAGTGATCCAACAGAAGCAAGACCTTTCTCTCTGTCTCTCCCTCACTGTCTGTAACTCTACCTCTCAAATAAAATAAATGTTAAAAAAAAAAAAGAACTGTTAACAAAAACACAGAAATAAACAACTATTCAGAAATAAACAACTAAATTATAAGCAGGCCAAAGACCTGAACGGATATTTCACCAAGGGAGATACAAAGATGGGAAATAAGCACATGACAGTTTGTTCAACTCTGTATATCCTCAGGAAAATGTAAATTAAAACAACAGTGAGATATCACTACACACCTATTGGAATGGCCAACATCCAAAATATTGACACTACATACTAGTTAAGGTTATGGAGCCACAGGAACTTTTTATTCCCTATGAGAGTGCAAAACAGAGTCATCACTTATAAGCAGTTTGGCAGTTCCTTTCAAAACTAAATACACTCTTAAGATACAGCATTTACACTCCTTGATATTTATCCAAATGAGCTGAAAATGTATGTTCATACAAAAACCCTCACACAGATGTTTATAGCAGTTTGTCTCATAACTGCTAAAATTTGGAAGCAATCAAGATACCTGTTGGCAGTTCAGTGGATACACTGTGGCATATCCAAATAATGATATATCAGTCCATCTAAAAGAGAAATAAGTTTAGAGCCGTGAAAAAATATGTAAGAACCTTAAATATATACTACTTAATGAAAGAAGCCAATCTGGAAAAACCTGTGATTCCAACTGAATAACATTCTGAAAAACCTAAAACAGTTCAGGTAAAGAAGCAAAATCAGCAAAAACTCAAGTGGCAAACAAAAAAAAAAAAAAAAAAGAAAGAAAGAAAGAAAGAAAAAAAGAAAGAAATGAGGCTGACTGATGTCTTTACTGTAGGGTACTAGAAAGCAAAAATGGCTAAGCAGTTTAGGACTGATTATATCAAATGATACCTTAACGCCATAAAAAAAGTACTGCTTCCAAACATTTCCCAACACTTAAGATTCACAAAACATTAATCAAATAATACATTGGAATGGTACCTACTGGGCAAGAAGGAATACATTTAAATAAAGTTGGTATTTAGCTAATAATACACACTATCAAAAGTAGAAAAGAAAATCTAGATGAAGAAATTAAGAAATCTTTTCAATGAATTAACTTCAGGCAGTGTAAAGGAAACTTCCTTGGACTAAACCTACTGAATAAAATAATGTTAAGAAATTAGAAAAGGGGGCCAGCGCCATGGCTCACTTAGTTAATCCTCTACAGCACAGTAATACTTGATCAAGGATCCAAAACCAATCCCTGGAGTAAGGACAGTCTATTCAATAAATGGTGCTGGGAAAATTGGATTTCCATGTGCAGAATCATGAAGCAAGACCCCTACCTTTCACCTTACACAAAAATTCACTCAACATGAATTAAAGACCTAAATCTTCGACCCGACACCATCAAATTATTAGAGAGCATTGGAGAAACCCTGCAAGATATAGGCTCAGGCAGAGACTTCTTAGAAAAGACCCCACGACAGAATGGGAAAAAATATTTGCAAACTATACTACAGATAAAGGGTTGGTAACCAGAATCTACAAAGAAATCAAGAAACTCCACAACATCAAAACAAACAACCCACTTAAGAGATGGGCCAAGGACCTCAATAGACATTTTTCAAAAGAGGAAATCCAAATGGACAACAGACACATGAAAAAAATGTTCAAGATCACTAGCAATCAGAGAAATGCAAATCAAAACCACAATGAGGTTTCACCTCACCCCGGTGAGAATGGCTCACATTCAGAAAGCTACCAACAACAGATGCTGGAGAGGATGTGGGGAAAAAGGGACACTAACCCACTGTTGGTGGGAATGCAAACTGGTTAAGCCACTATGGAAGTCAGTCTGGAGATTCCTCAGAAACCTGAACATAACCCTACCATACAACCCAGCCATCCCACTCCTTGAAATTTACCCAAAGGAAATTAAATTGGCAAACAAAAAAGCCGTCTGCACATTAATGTTTATTGCAGCTCAATTCACAATAGCTAAGGCCTGGAATCAACCCAAATGCCCATCAACATTAGACTGGATAAAGAAATTATGGGACATATACTCTATAGAATACTATACAGCAGTCAAAAACAATGAAATCCTGTCATTTGCAACAAGATGGAGGAATCTGGAAAACATAATGCTGAGTGAATTAAGCCAGTCCCAAAGAGACAAACATCATTTGTTTTCCCTGATCGACGACAACTAACTGAGCACCCAAGGGGAAACCTGTGGAAGTGAAATGGATACTATGAGAAACAGTGACTTGATCAGCTCTTGTCCTGACTGTTGATGTACAATGTAAATCTTTATCCATTTTAGTATTTTTTTGTTCTAGTACTAGTGGTTGAACTCTGTAATTAACACACAATTATTCTTAGGTGTTTAAATTTTAACTGAAAAGTGATCCTGTTAAATATAAGAGTGGGAAAAAGAGAGGGAGATGTACAATTTGGGACATGCTCAATCGGACTTGCCCCAAATGGTGGAGTTAGAAACATGCCAGGGGATTCCAATACAATCCCATCAAGGTGGCATGTACCAATGCCATCTCACTATTCCAAGTGCTCATCTTCAGTTCACAACTGATCACACTGATAGGTCTAAGAGTCAAAGGGATCACACAAACAAGACTAGAGTCTGCTTATACTAACTGATAGAACCAAAAAGGGAGAGAAAGATCCAACATGGCAAGTGGGATACACAGCAGACTCATAGAATGGAAGATGTCCTAAATAACACTCTGGCCTCAGCATCAGCCCTTAAGGCATTCGGATCTGGCTCAAGAGCCCATGAGAATATTTTAGGCATGGAAAGCCAAGACACTCTGGCAAAAAAAAAAAAAAAAAAAAAAAGACCTAAATGAAAGATCTCTGTGAGTGAGATCCCAGTGGAAAGAACGGGGCCATCAAAGAAGGAGGTACCTTTCTCTGAAGGGAGGAGAGAACTTCCACTTTGACTATGACCCTGTCGGAATCAGATCGAAGTCGGCGAACCCTAAAGGCTTCCAAAGCCTCAGCAACTCATGACTAGAGCCTAGGGAGATTACTGACGCCGTAAACAAGAGTGTCAAATTGTTAAATCAACAACAGGAGTCACTGTGTACTTATGTCTCATGTGGGATCTGTCCTTAATGTGTTGTCTAATGTGAAGTGATGCTATAACTAGTACTGAAACAGTATTTTTACACTTTGTGTTTCTGCGTGGGTGCAAAGTGATGAAATCTTTACTTAGTATATACTGAATCGATCTTTTGTATATAAAGATAATTGAAAATGAAAAAAGAACTTGGTGTTAAATTGGAAATTGCATAGAAAATTAATCAATTCTTAAAAAATATCATGTAGGATCTCTGTTCTTAATGTGCTGTACATTGTGATTTAATGCTATAACTAGTACTCAAACAGTATTTTTCACTTTGTGTTGCTATGTGAGTGCAAACTGTTGAAATCTTTACTTAATATATACTAAACTGATCTTCTGTATATAAAGAGAATTGAAAATGAATCTTGATGTGAATGGAAGGGGAGAGGGAGCGGGAAAGGGGAGGGTTGCGGGTGGGAGGGAAGTTATGGGGGGGGGGAGCCATTGTAATCTACAAGCTGTACTTTGGAAATTTATATTCATTAAATAAAAGTTTTTAAAAAAATCAATAAACACTTGAAGGAATAAGAAAAGAGAATTCATATTTAACAGAAAAAAGTAGCCAATAGAAATTGATAGCCATACAACCCAGAGTTTGCATTTAACAGAAACATTTATTGCTAGATCTGACAATTGAACAGAAAAACTCAAACATGTTTTGATTTATACAGAGACAGCGAATTTGCAGTAAGATTAATAGAAATTATCAATCTGAAAAATACACCAAAAAAAATTGGGTAGAACTATACGTCACAGATGCAAGAGGGATCAAATCAAGAAAGTCCAAGAAGAGAGTGGGGCAGAAAGATACATGAGCAAAAGAGCTGGGAAAAAAAAAATTTACTGAAAAACAAGACTCAAAAAGCCCAACAAAATGCACATAAAATAATTTCAAAGAAAATCACATCATAGTCAAACTGCTGAAACAAAAGGTAAGGAGGCATTCTTGAAAGCAAGCAAAATAAACACACACACACACATGCATACACACACGCATACACACACACACTATATCAAGAAGAATGATGGTTCACTTTTCAGCAAACACAATGATACTGAAATAGAATGATATGTTATCATCTAAGTGCTAAGAGAAGACCCAACCAACCTAGAATTTCATATCCAAAGAAAACACAAAAGTGAGATGAAGATATTTTCAGTGAAGAAAAATGATAAATTCAGCATCAGTAAACCTACGCTGTAAGTAGTTCCGGCAAAAGTTTTCAGGTTAAAGGAAAATAGTATCACATGATTTTTTAGATCTCCATGAACAAATGGCAACAGAAACAGCAAAGATGGGGAAACAGAAAAGACTCATATCTTTTATTTTTTCCTCGTTTCCTTAAGGAGCATGACTTTTTAAAGCCAGAACTCTAACACTATATATGGGTTGATAACACATAGATAGATGTGTTATATGAAAACAAAGGATGGAGAGGGGACAGCACTGTGGCACAGCAGGTTAACGCTCTGACCTGGAGCGCCAGCATCCCATATGGGCGCCGGTTCTAGTCCTGGCTGCTCCATGTCTGATCCAGCTCTCTGCTATGGCCTGGGATAGCAGTAGAAGATGGCCCAAGTCCTTGGGCCCCTGTATCCGCGTGGGAGACCTGTAAGAAGCTCCTGGCTCCTGGCTTCAGATCGGCGTAGCTCCAGCTGTAGCGGCCAATTGGGGAGTGAACCATTGGATGGAAGACCTTCCTCCCTCTCCCTCCCCCCGCCCCCGCTCGGTGTAACTCTGACTTTCAAATAAATAAATAAATAAATCTTTAAAAAAAAAAAAAAAACAAAGGATGGAGAGAGGTTGAAGGGAACTATTATGTTGCAAAGTTCCAATATTTTATATGAAGTATTATTAGGTTAACTCTAAGTATGGTGTGATAAAGAACTATGTTGTAATCAACATATCAACCATGGACCCCTACTCTGCCCTCTATCAAATGCAAAGAAGTACAGCTTGCAAAACCAAAGACATTTAACTATAATCCTAAAATAATATTCAGGTAATCTGCAACAAAGCAGAAGAGGTGTTTAAAAAAAGAAAAAAAGGGGCGGTTGGTATTATGGCGTAGTGGGTAAAGCTACCACCTGCAGCGCCAGCATCTAATATGGGCAATGGTACAAGTGCCAGCTGCACTGCTTCCAATCCAGCTCTCTGCTAATGGCCTGGGAAAGCAGCAGAGAATGGCCCAAATGCTTGGGCTCCTGCACCTGCATGGGAGATTGAGATAAAGCTCCTGGCGTTGCGCCCATTTGGGGAGTGAACCAGCAGATGGAAGATTTCTGTCTCTCCCTCTCTCTCTCTCTGTAGCTCTGCTTTTAAGTAAATAAATAAATCTTAAAAAAAAAAAAAAGATGAAGTAAATAGACAACAAGTAGCAACCTGATAAATCTAAAGACAACCATTTAATATTTAATTACTGTATTAAACAACAATTCAGGGTCAGTGCCTGTAGGACAGTAGGTTAAGCCTCCGCCTGCAGCTCCAGCATCCCATATGGGTGCCGGTTCGTGTTACAGTTGTTCCTCTTCGAGTAATGGCCTGAGAGAGCAGTGGAAGATGGCACAAGCGGTTGGGCCCCTACACCCACGTTGGAAACACAGCTCCGGCGATTGAAGCCAACTGGGCAGTGAACCACTGGATGGAAGACCTCTCTGTCTCTTGCTCTGTCTGTAACTCTGCCTCTCAAATAAATAAATCTGAAAAAAAATCCACAGAAACAAAAATTCATGACTCATCTGTTTACATGAAATAGACTTCTAATACAATGACACATATGAGTCAAAAATAAAAGGATGGAGGCTGGCGCTGCGGCTCAATAGGCTAATACTCCGCCTGTGGCGCCGGCACACCAGGTTCTAGTCCCGGTTGCTCCTCTTCCAGGCCAGCTCTCTGCTGTGGCCCGGGAGTGCAGTGGAGGATGGCCCAATTCCTTGGGCCTTGCACCTGCATGGGAGACCAGGAGAAGCACCTGGCTCCTGCCTTCGGATCAGTGCGGTGTGCCGGCCTCAGCGCACCGGCCACAGCGGCCATTTGGGGAGTGAACCAATGGAAAAAGGAAGACCTTTCTCTCTGTCTCTCTCTCTTGCTGTCCACTCTGCCTGTCAAAGATAGATATAGATATATATATATGTATGTATATATACATATATATATATACAGTCTTCAAAAAAAATAAATAAATAAAAGGATGGATAAAACATATACCAGGCAAAAAGTAAACCAAAAAAAGTTGGAACGACTATACCAAAATCCGACAAAATAGATTCTAACATAAAAAACTATACATAAGGAGAAACATGAATAATGAATTATCATTATTAGTAAGGCAAACAATTATATGTCTATATGTGCCTACTAATAAAGGTTCTAAATATTTGAAACTAAATGTAACAAGATTAAAAGAAAATGATACACCCATAAATATAACTACAAAGACCTCTATTTTCAGTAATTAATACAACTGACAAAAACTGCAGTCATATATACTCATTCTTGTGTCAGAGACTGGCAAACTTTCTGGAAAAGGTCAGAAAGTAAACAATGTAGGCTCTGTGGACCATGTACAATCTATATCATATTTTATCCTCTCTGTAAACAACCTTTACAATGTAAAACCATTCTTTTTTCCAGGCTGTACAAAAACAGGCCACAATCTGTCAATCCCTCCTTCATATGTCATTCATTTCCCCCATTACCACTACCTGCTTGATTTCCTATTCCCATTGCTCTACTAAAATAAATCTTCCAAGACCTTAGGACTGGTGTTATGGCATAGCAGGTTAAGCCACCACCTGAGATGCCAGCATCCCTGATTGCTTCATTTCCAAACTAGCTCCCTGCTAGTGCACCTGGGAAAGGAACCAAAGATGGTCTGAGTACTAAGGCTCCTGCCACCAACATGAGAGGCCTGGAAGGAGTTCCAGGCTCCTGGCGTTGGTCTGGCCCAGGCCCAGACACTGTGCCCATGTGAGGATGACACTGTCAGAATGCAGTTCAGGCTTTTTTTTTTTTTTTAAGAATGCTCCACTCAGCCGGCGCCACGGCTCACTAGGCTAATCCTCCGCCTTGCGGCGCCGGCACACCGGGTCGGTCGGGGCACCGGATTCTGTCTCGGTTGCCCCTCTTCCAGGCCAGCTCTCTGCTGTGGCCAGGGAGTGCAGTGGAGGATGGCCCAAGTGCTTGGGCCCTGCACCCCATGGGAGACCAGGAGAAGCACCTGGCTCCTGCCATCGGATCAGCGCGGTGCGCCGGCCGCAGCGCGCCAACCGCGGCGGCCACTGGAGGGTGAACCAACGGCAAAAGGAAGACCTTTCTCTCTGTCTCTCTCTCTCACTGTCTACTCTGCCTGTCAAAAAAAAAAAAAAAAAAGAAGAAGAATGCTCCACTCAGACTATGCAAAAATCCTATTTGCCCTCAAACTCACAAACCCCAACTTTAGTTTTTATCAGTGGATTTTGCCTATAACAATTATTACTGTGGTGTCCTAACAGTATTCTACTTTCTTCATACCTGCTACATATGGAACTCTTCTACAAGGAAAACTGGTCTATTTTTATTTAATCTTTTTTTTTTTTTTAAGTACTTCTTTATATTCTAGCACTAGAAGATGTTCCAGCCTTGTCTTGCTCATTCCCTGCCTTGGCCTTGAGTCAGTTACATTTCAAAAGCCCTATTTCTTTATATTAAGAGAATGTTTTTCAGAAAACAAGACCAGGGTTATTTGCTCTTACTGGGGTGTTGTTGCTTCTATGTCATCTCAGCAAACACAGTAGAAGATACACACACATATACTAACTCAAGTAAACACATATATCTCTGAATATTTATATATATATATGAAGGCAATATGCAAGCACATAAATACAAATAATGATATATTTATACAAACATATTCAAGTGTGTATATGTCAATTAACATATACATGCACACACATACCACTCCATACTATATCTGACTGTAATCCAGCACAATGGGGTTTAATTCTGGCCTTTACTTCTATTATATGCAACTTTTTTCTCTCAGAGCCTTATTCTTCTCTGATTTCTTATCAGTAACCTACTTCTGTGTTTAGTTCTGGTATACACGTAAAGTCTTTTTTGGAACTGCTAAATGTATCCCTTTAAGAAACAAATTTACCAACTAGAATACATTGTTTATATATATATATTTTTTTTTAATTTTAGTCTTATAAGAACAAGATATTGTGTTCCAAAGTTACACAGGTCAACCCTTTAAAAGTTTTTTAACATCTAAATATGAAATACAAACATTTCTAAAAAGTTAGCAATGTAACTGCTAGCCATTAACTCAAAAACCAATTAAAGGTTAAAAACAAGTACCTTAGGTGCTACTTGTGATGAAAACAAGAAAAATATAATGGGGGGGGTACACTTAATAATTTATTAGAATAATCTAGGAAAGAAACCTGACTTTGAAGGGAAACTAGAATTTAAAAATAACCTTAAAAAATAATAACGAAGATGGAAGATCTACTCTATGTGACATTTAGATCTATAATAAAGCTATAGTAATCAAAATTATGTGGTATGGTCAAGACAGACAGGTGGATCAATGAAACAGAATAGAGTCCAGAATCACAAAATGCATTAGAAGGAATAAAGTCAATTCAAAGGAGAGAGGAGCATCTTTTTAACAAATGGTACTGGAACAACAGTTAATCTATAGGAAAAAAGGAATTTCAATACATACTTTATGCCACATAAAAATATTAATTCATAGTGTATAAGACATATATGTAAACCATAATTCATAAAAGTTCAGGAATATAAGAGAAAAATCACTATGGCCTGGGGTTAGGCAAAGATTTCATAGGTAACACAAAAAAATTTACAAAATAGAAATTAGTAAATTAATCTTCTTAAAGAATCTCTTCTCAGATACTGTTAAAAGGGACATGCCAGACTGGGGGGGGGGGGGGGTGTTAAGGGGGGAGTGAAAATTAACACCAAGGACTTACAGCCAGAATATTTAAAGAACTCCTAAAACATAGGAAGATAATAAACAACCTAATAAAAAATAGGGCTGGGGTGGGCATTAAGTCTAGCAGTTAAGATACCAGTGTTTCACATCAGAGTACCTGGGCTCAATTCTGGGCTCTGGCTTCCAACTCCAGCTTCCAGCCAGCGCAGACACTGGGAAGCACTGGTGATGGTCCAAATAATCTGCCACCCACACAAGAGACTCAGTCTCAGCCTCTGGAGCCATTTGGGGAATGAATCAGCAAGTAGGGACTAAATAACTATCTCACTCACTCTCTCTCTGCCTCTCAGGAAAAAAATAACTTAAATACGGGCAAAAAACTTAATTATAATATTGAGTACTAACATGAAATTAAACATCTATGAAAGAGATTTCAGTTTTTCGTACCAAAATAAACTTATCTTTTAATTTCATTTTTTCCACAAATTGTTTAGAAGTACCCTTGTATGATAGGACCACACTTACATAAAAACTCTAGAATATGCAAACTAACCAAAAGTGAGATAAAACAAGCAGATGAGTGACTGCCTGGGGATGGAGGACAATGAGAAACAAGTACCACGGAGTATGAAGAAATTGGGGATGATGGACATGCTGATTATCATGATGATGGCAACAGTTTTGTGTGTGTGTGTGTGTATGGGGGGGGGGGGGGAGCCATTGTAAACCATAAGCTGTACTTTGGAAATTTATATTCATTAAATAAAAGTAAAAAAAAAAAAAGACTTATCAAATCCACATTGTAAACACATGCAATTAATATTGTATCAATTACATCTCAGACAGATGTTTAGTTACCTTAGATCATCTTTTGGAAAATTTACTGCAGAAAGAAAACACAATTTGGGAGATCTCTTTAGAACCTAATACAAATAACTGGATGAAAATCTGGCAGAAAAGTTAGAAGAGACAGAAAAAAAAAAAAACCAGAAACAATGAAAAACAAATGTAATTTGTTCAGCAACTTCAACAAATACAAGTTGAAGTAGATTGTTTACATATATTTTTGATGATTCTTTTAAAAAGATTTACTTATTTGAAAGGTAGAGTTACAAATATATATACTTATATCTTCCATCCATTGGGTCACTCTCCAAATGCCCACAACAGCCAGTGCAAGGCCAGGATGAAGTCAGGAACTCCATCTGTGTCTCCCACCTGGGTGGCAGGAACCCAAGTACTTTGGTCATCATCCATTGCCTTCCACTAAGCAGCAATGTGGACCTGAAGGGAGAGTAGCTGGGACTCAAACCAGGCACTCAGATATGCAGGAGACCTAAGTGCAAAACAACTCCCACCTCTATCTTTGATGATTTTGAAATTCCTGATTCTTGACCTGATTATTTAAGATATTTTTAAATGTTGATGACAAGGCTGGCGCCATGGCTCACTAGGCTAATCCTCCACCTGTGGTGCCAACACCCTGGGTTCTAGTCCCGGTTGGGGTGCCAGGTACTAGTTCCAGTTGCTCCTCTTCCAGTCCAGCTCTCTGCTGTGCCCCGGGAGAGCAGCAGAGGATGGCCCAAGTGCTTGGGTCCTGCACCTGGAAGGGAGACCAGGAGGAAGCACCCGACTCCTGGCCTCGGATGGGTGCAGCGCCGGCCGTAGCGGCCATTTGGAGGGTGAACCAACTGAAGGAAGACCTTTCTCTCTGTCTCTCTCTCACTGTCTATAACTCTGTCTCTTTCACTGTCTAACTCTGCCTGTCAAAAAAAAAAAAAAAAAGAAAGAAAGAAAGAAAGAAAAAGAAAGTTGATGACAAAAGAATCAACATTAACCAGTCCAATCAGAATGGGTGCTTTTAAAAAATGGTTCTAGGGCCCAGCTCCATGGCGTAGCAGGTAAAGCCGCCACCTGCAGTGCCGGCATCACAAATGGGCACTGGTTCAAGACCCGGATGCTCCATTTCCGATCCAGTTCTCTGCTGCGGCCTGGGAAAGCAGTAGAAAATGACCCAAGTCCTTGGGCCCCTGCAGCCGAGTGGGAGACCCAGAAGAAGCTCCTGGCTCCTGACTTCAGATTGGCTCAGCTCCAGCCGTTGCAGCCAATTGGGGAGTGAACCAGTGGATGGAAGACCTTTCTCTCCCTCTCTCTCTCTGCCGCTCCTTCTCTCTGTGTGTGTAACTCTCACTTTCAAATAAATAAATAAATCTTTTAAAAATGGTTATATTATAATGAACAATTATAATAATTTCTATTGGATTAATAATGGTAAAAGGACAGAGTCTAACACTAACAATAATCACATTCAAAATCACCACTTTACCATTTATTAATTTTTCATTTTTTAATAATTCAATATATTATTAGTTTGTGGAGTCAGACACCAAATTTGAGGTTTATGTTCTACTCATATCCACATTGAAACAAACAAAAGAATCACATAAAATAATGTGAGATCATAAGATTGCTAAATTTTGATGTAAAGCAACCAGCAGTCTTCAGTTTCAACTCCCCTCCTAGTGACTTACATTTTGCAGATACTCACTAGTACTACTGTGACTCTGTAAATTGCTGACTCCTTTTTTAAATTTTAAATTGTACTCCTTTCTTAAAATACACAAGCATCTAAAATTTGTTGGAAGTATACCAACCTCTGTAAATTCTCTTGACATACCATTTCATTCAATATAGTTTGTGACATACACTCAAATGGCTTAAAGCTGATTTTAAATGTTTGATGTGTATATACATAATATACATATATAAAGCTTACTGATGAGATAAAGAATAAAATGAAAACCTACAAACCCACCACATGGTTTCAATGAATCATTAAGAACACGGGTACATTTCCCTATCTCTTTGAGATATAACCACTATCTTCAATTTTAATTATATCCCTACTCTTTTGTGAGTTCTTGATTTCTTGTACTGGTAAATATTCACAAAAATAAATTACCTATTATTTTTTCTGATAAAAATAATTAAGTCCAAAATGGGAAATGCTGGGCAACCAGAGTCCCTGACCAATTAATGTACTGTGTAAATTTTAAAACTTGATAGATACAATTGGCACTATCATTATTAAACTAAGTATAACATATTAATGTTCTCAGCAAAACTGCAAATCTAAGATATTTTCATATTTTCTACTATTTTTGTAAAGGCTTAAAAGTTAAGTTTATGGTCATACCTAGTAAATATTTATAAGAGAGACTCAAGATTAATTTCTTAATCTTTTAACAAACTTTGCAAAATCAGTTCAATATGTTCCCAGTAGTAGTTTCTTAGGGCTATCATTACAAGTACCAAAAACTAGAAGGCATGAAACGAGATCATTATGTCATCTCAGTAAGTCCAAAACTGCTATCTGGGAAGGGATTCCAAGATGGCTGAATGGGGAAAAGACACACTGATTTTGACCAGGGGAAGGTAAGAGAAAAAAAGTGGAGGAAGTTCATTCCCAGAGGAAACTGAAGAGAAGCTTGTGGTAGAAATTCTACAGAAAGAAGAGAGACGCCATGGAGCAGGGTGGACAACAACCCAGCAGCAAACTGAGACACGATATGCAACTCCTGCAGTCGGGGGCTGGAAGAAACACCATCTTCTGAGAGTGAGCTGAGAGAAGACTGCAGCAGGTCATGTCACTGGTGATATTACTTGAGGAAGAACCCTGCAGACCACCCGGACTTTGAGTCCGGCCTGGAGTGCTAGTGGGGGCAAGGTATCCACCTAACTCTGTAAGGGAGTAGCACATTTCTTTCTCTCCCTCTCCCAACAAGGGTACCTGGCAGGGCACCATTTTAACCCAAGTAGAGCTTGAGGAGGCCCATGTGCACAAAACTAGAGGATTTTATCAGAGGGATAAATCCACATTACCCAATGACTCTCCTAGAGGGCTGGCAGGATGCTGGCCCTCCTATCCCCCAACTCTATCACAGGCTCTGGTGTTCAAACTGCCATGGCAGAGTACCCACAAGCAGCTGGCTCTGGGAACACCACTCATCCCTCCATGGATAAGGAAGGCTTATGGGGATTAGCATGGATCCCCTGCACCCTGTGACTATGGGAGTGTTGTATGCTATGACCATGGGAATTCTGTGACTGCATGATAGGGTGTGAGGTATAGCTGGGTCTCTGGGCAATCTGTGTCTGGTATCAGAGGGTCAGAATTCCCTGAGTGCCTGGGGTGGATAATTGCAGAGGGTCCCTGGCTCACACTAAGGATCACACATATCCTTTGTGCAGTTCACGTGCCTGCATGAGTTGGGGGGCTGTAGCCACCATGGACTAACCCCAGGCACATATCGCTTTGGAAGAGAAGCTGGGCTGTGATTACTCCAGCAGAGATGAGGATACCTTCACCCCTGCTGACAATAGAGGAGACCCACTACACACAACTTGGGTGTCACCCTGGACTCCTGTCCCTTGCTGAGCACTGACCAGAGCTCCCTGTTCCCAGCCAGCACACTGAAGCAGTACACACTCCACTTAGCCACTAGGCATGGTTCAAAGATAAAAACCATCAGAGGAGAAAATCAACAAGTGTTTCCACAAGTGCCTAAAAATAAATGCAGAAATAAGAAATAGGAACAAGGAAGACAGTATGAATCTCAAAAAAGGAACACAACAACACTTCAGTATTAGAATATGAAGACAAAAGAGACTGATGAAATGCCTAAAGATAAATTCAAAAGAATGATTATAAGATTATTCAAAAACAGAGAAATAAATTAATGATATAAAGAAATACATTCAAGATGGATGAAAAATTTTGCCGAGAGAGAGGGACTGAAGAAAAAAATCAAACATTAGAAATAAAGAATTCAATATGGCAGTAAAGCATTAACAATGGACTTGGTGAGGCAGAAGAAAGAGTATCAGAGCTAGGGGGTCGGTGACATGGCTCACTGGTTAATCCTCCACCTGTGGCACTGGCATCCCATATGGGTACCACATTCTAGTCCCAGTTACTCCTCTTCCAGTCCACCTATCTGCTGTGGCCCGGGAGGGCAGTGGAGGATGGCCCAAGTGCTTAGGCCCTGCACCCGCATGGGAGACCAGGAGGAAGCAACTGGCTCCTGGCTTCTGATCAGCGCAGCACCGGCAGTGGTGGCCATTAGGGGAGTGTACCAACGGAAGAAGGACCTTTCTCTCTAAAACTGCCAAGTAGAAAAAAAAGTAAATGGCCTAAATTCTCCAATTAAAAGATACAGACTGACTGAATGGGTTAAAAACAAGACCATCTACTTGCTTCCCACACTTCACCAACAAAGACACATACAAACTGAAAGCCAAAGGATGGAGAAAGATATTCCTTTCTAATGGAAAGCAGAAATGAGCAGGGATAGCCATTCTAATATTAGACAAAATAGACTGAGACAAAAACTGTTAAAAGAAGGGCATTAACAAATGATTAAGGAATCCATTCAACAGGAACATTTGACTGTAGTAAATGTATATGCACTCAATGCCAGGGTACCTGCTATTCAAAGCAAATATATAAAGAGAGACATAGATTCCAATACAGTAACAATTGGGGACTTCAAAACCCTACACTCCATCAATAGACAGATCCGCTAGATAGAAGTCAACAAAGAAACAGCAGAGCTTATGGACAAAATGGACCTAATTGATATCTATAAAACATTTCATCCTACAGTTGCAGAATACACATTCATTTCATCAGTGCATGAAACCTTCTCTAGGATAGACCACATGATAGACCACAAGCAATCTATTATGTTCTCTTGATGTCTGTTAAATTCTAATTGTTCAAAAACAGCTGAATTTTTATTAAGAGCTATGGGTTATGTAAATATGTGCTTATTTTCAAAGATCTGAATAATCACCTTGTAACAAGATCAACTTTGGTCTATGAGTTTATAATTTTAAACATGGCGACTTAAAGTCTTTTGTCATCCACAGTTATATATGATGTGCTGCTCATAAAACTAAAGCGTTGTTGGTTCTGTGTGTAGCTGTCCTCCTATAGGTTCCTATGGACTTTTTCCAGCCACTTCCATTGTATTCAGTACTTTGGGATGGCTCTGTAAACAGATGAAGCCAATAATGTATTAACAGTACCAACTGAGAGAAAGTATGGTTAACTGAGGTTACTAAAAAAGCAATTCAAATCAATTGGCAATCTACAAAAAGAGTTAAAGATTTTAAAAGCTATTATTAAAAATGCTATATTGGTCTATTATGCTATGTTATATGTGTGTACATATTGTATGTCCACATGGGGAAATTTTATTAAGAGTTTTATTTTAAATGGCTTATAGATAAGATTGTCCATAAATTTAAGCTGCTAAAATCAATCAAAGATACATTTTAATTTGTGTGACCTGAATCTGTGTATCATATGTTTTAAACTTGTTGGTAGAAAGAAACTAAAAACATTTTATATGGTTGTGCTTAAGTTTACTGGTTAAACAAACTACACCATGTTAGATATTTAAGAGGTGTTTTCAAATACATGATTCTTAAAATTTATAGAAGGCATTGGACCTTCTGGTAAATGTTTTCTTAAGTTGTTATCTAATGATTGAAACGGTTTGCTAAGTATTCATGTGATATTGCTATTGTCAGCAAGCGATCTAGGACTTACTCCCTCATTTCTCTATTCTCAGCCCAACTTCTTCTTTCATTTCTCTATTCTCCTCAACGTAGGAAACTAATTCTATTATGAAGGAATCTGTAGGACGCACAATTTAATCTTTAGACCTTATAAAAGAGATGGCTAACATTTTTCTGTAATAGCATAGCCAAAATAAGAACTTAAATAATAATCTCATAGCTAGATTCACTTCGCCATCAGCAAAGTATACAGTAAGTAGAAAAAACCTCCCTTTCAGACCAAAGGGAAAGAAAGTTTTAAAGTGAGAATATAATTTTCCTCATGGGCATTGTCTACCTTAGAAAAACTACTACAGAACATGCCTGTGACTATAGACTTGTAGTTCAGGCCACCGAAGATTAGAGATGGGACACGGGCACTCCCTTGACTTGCATCCTCTGGTCTGCTTTAACACAAACCAGGAGGAAAAGAAAGCTAGGCATCAGAAGCAATGGGTGGCAGGCCTATTAATGGCTGATCTGTACAGTGATCTGCCCTCAAGCAGACCCAACAGGCCAGTCCACTGCAGTGGCTTTCAATGTGGTAAGCCTGGGCTTCAGCAGAAGTCAGCTTGTGAAGAGCCCTGGCAGCTCTGCCAAGAGTTGGATCACTGGAAATGGACCTGCCCTGGAGTCGAAGGATGCCCAGGTCAGAGCCACAGATCTTATTGGCTCTAAGTTGAAAAGCCCTTCACTCAGCCCAACTTCCAAAGTGACCACTGCAGCTGAGGGTTGGTCAAGTAGGGTCAGCAACATTGCAGGCAGAACTGTAAATTTCTTGTTAGAGATGCCCCCTGCCTTTACCTGGCCAGCTCTCCTCCCAGCCCAGCCAAGTCATGAAAGTCAACAGAGTGCCTTCCCCTAGGAGGTTCACACCTCCCTTAGGATATACCCCATGTGAAGAGATAGATAGGTCTGGGCCTCTTAACTTACAAGGCCTAAAGCCCACCAGATTATTATCAAGCCCCTTCTATCAGGTTCTATTTGCCTCTCAATCAGAAAACTTAATTGTAGCTTAGACAGCACCTTTCTTAGCTCCTCTAATAATGACTCTGTCCTTTGTTCTAGACCCTGTCTAGTGCACTTGGGCCTCATTCCTTCGTAATCATAACCTCTACTCTACCACCAATGGCTCTACTCCCAACCTGTGTGTACTGATGGTCCTCTTCCCCACTTAATGCTGTATAATTGTTCAAACCTGGTTAATGCCACTCTTAGGATCATTGGTTACTATCCTCACTCTGTCTTTTATGACCTTGTCTAAATATGATCAGAGTCGGCAAACTTGGAAGGCTTCCATAGCCTTGGCAACTCATGACGACAGCCTAGGGTGGTTACTGGTGCCATAAACTAGAGTGTCAATTTGTTGGGTCAACAACAGGAGCCACTGTGCACTTGCTCCTCATGTGGGATCTCTGTCCTTAATGTGCTGTACATTGTGATTTGATGCTATAACTAGTATTCAAACAGTATGTTTTGTTTCACTTTGTGTGTCTATGTGAGTGCAAACTGTTGAAACCTTTATACTAAATTGATCTTCTGTATATAAAGAGAATTGAAAATGAATCTTAATGCAAATGGAAGGGGAGAGGGAGCGGGAGAGGGGAGGGTTGCGGGTGGGAGGGAAGTTATGGGAGGGGGAAGCCACTGTAATCCATAAGCTGTACACTGGAAATTTATATTCATTAAATAAAAGTTTAAAAAAAAAAACTGATGTATCTTTTCTGACTATAACGGGATGAAGCTGCTCATTAACAACATAAGAAACTCTACATGGAGACTGAACAACATATTTCTGAATGAACAGTGGGTCATAGAAGAAATCAAAAGGGAAATCTAAAAATTCCTGGAAACAAATGAAGATTGATAACACATCAAAACTTAATGGGATACAGCAAAAGCAGTGTTAAGAGGTAAGATTATAGCAATCAGAACCAACATCATGAAATCAGAGGGGCCAATGTTGTGGCATAGTAAGGAAGGAGGAGGGAGGAGGGAGAAGGGAGGAGGGAGAAGGGGGGAGGAGGGAGAAGGAAGGAAGGAGGAGGGGAAAGGCAGGAGGAGGGAGGAGGGAGAAAGGAGGAAGGAGGAGGAGGAGGGAGGAGGAGGAGGGAGGAGGAGAGGGAGGAGGGGAGAGGAGGGGAGGGAGAGGGGGAGGAGGAGGAGGGAGGAGGGAAGAGAGGAGGGGAGGGAGAGGGGGAGGAGGAGGAGGAGGAGGAGGAGGAGGAGGAGGAGAAGGAGGAGCAGACATAAATCAATAAAACCAGATGAAAAAAAAGACATTACAATGTATACACAGAGCTGGTGCCGCCGTAGCTCAATAGGCTAATCCTCCGCCTGCGGTGCTGGGACACGGGGTTCTAGTCCCGGTCGGGGCACCGGATTCTGTCCTGGTTGCTCCTCTTCCAGGCCAGCTTTCTGCTGTGGCCCAGGAAGGCAGTGGAGGATGGCCCAAGTCCTTGGGCCCTGCACCCGCACGGGAGACCAGGAGAAGCTCCTGGCTTCGGATCAGCGTGGTGCGCCAGCCGCAGCATGCCGGCCGCAGCGGCCATTAGGGGGTGAACCAACGGCAAAGGAAGACCTTTCTCTCTGTCTCTCTCTCTCACTGTCCACTCTGCCTGTCAAAAAATTTTTTTAAAAAATGTGTACACAGAAATAAAAAGAATCATCAGGAATTACTATGAACAGCTATATGCCAACAAACTGGAAAATTTACAAGAGATAGATAGCTTTCTATACACATACAATCTACCAAAATTGAGTCAGGAAGACACAGAAAATCTAAATAGACCAATAAACAAGGCAGAGATTGACTCAGTAATAAAGACCCTTCAAACAAAGAAAAGCACAAGTCTGCATGGCTTCACTGCAGAATTCTACCAAACTTTTAAAGAACTAGCCCCAATTCTTCTCAAACTATTCAAAACAACTAAAAGGGAGGAAATCCTCCCAAACTCCTTCTATGAAGCTGGCAACACTTTAATTCCAAAATGAGAAAAAGGCACAACAAAGATAGGGATCGACCAATTTCACTGGTGAATATACAGATACGAAAATCCTCAACAAAATACTAGCTAATCCAACAACACATCAGAAAGATCATTCACCCTGACCAAGTCGGATTTATACCTGGTCTGCAAGGATGGTTGAACATATGCAAATCAATCAATGTGATACATCACATTAACAAATTGAAGAATAAACACCGTATGATTATATCAATAGATGCAGAGCAAGCATTTGATAAAATACAGCATCCTTTCATGATTAAAAAAAATCTTAAGCAAATTGGGTATAAAAAGAACATTCCTCAACACAATCAAGGCAATTTATGATAAACCCACAGCCAGCATCATACTGAATGAACAAAACTTGGAAGCATTTCCACTAAGGTCCAGAACCAGACAAGGACACTCACTTTCACAACTGCTATTCAATACAGTTCTGGAAGTTTTAGCCACAGCAATCAGGCAAGAAAAAGAAATCAAAGGGATACAAATTGGAAAGGAGGAAGTCAAATTATCTCTGTTTGCAGACAGCATGATCCTATACAGAGAGGAATCAAAAGACTCAGCAAGAAACTATCAAACTCATAAGAGAGTTTGGTAAAGCTGCAGGATACAGAATCAACAGTTTTTGTATACATAGACAATTCTATAGCTGCAAAAGAGCTTGTAAAATCAGTCACATTCACAATAGTTACAAAAAAATTAGTATTTGGAATAAATGTAATCAAGCATTTGAAAGCTTTCTACAATGAAAACTACTGGATCAGAAAATGAATATCATCAACATGTTGATGATTTACAGATTCAGAGTGATCCCAATCAAAACACCAACAACATTCTTCTCAGATCTAGAAAAAATGATGCTAAACTTCATATGGAAACACAGAAGATCCCAAACAGCTAAAGCAATCTTAAACAACAAAAACAGGGGCCAGCACTGTGGCGCAGCAGGTTAACACTCTGGTCTGAAGCGCCAGCATCCCATATGGGCGCCGGTTCAAGACCCGGCTGCTCCTTTTCCGATACAGCTCTCTGCTATGGCCTGGGAAAGCAGTAGAAGATGGCCCAAGTAGTCGGGCTCCTGCACCCATGTGGGAGACCCAGAGGAGGCTCCTGGCTCCTGGCTTTGGATTAGCACAGCTCCGGCCATTGCAGACAATTGGGGAATGAACCAGTGGATGGAAGACCAACCGACCTCCCGACCTCCCTCCCTCCCTCGCTCTCTCTCCCTCTCTCTCATTGCTCTGTGAAAGCTATCACCAAATGAGTCCCTAGATTTTGCATTTCCATAACTATGAGCTAAAATTAACATCTTTATTAAAAAGTTGTCTGCCAGCCAGCACCATGGCTCAATAGGCTAATCCTCCACCTGCGGTGCCGGCACACCGGGTTCTAGTCCCAGTCGGGGCGCCGGATTCTGTCCTGGTTGCCCCTCTTCCAGTCCAGCTCTCTGCTGTGGCCCAGGAGTGTAGTGGAGGATGGCCCAAGTCCTTGGGTCCTGCACCCGCATGGGAAACCAGAAGCACCTGGCTCCTGGCTTCGTATCAGTGCGGTGCGCCGGCCGCAACGTGCCAGCCGCAGCGTGTCAGCACAGGGGCCATTGGAGGGTGAACCAATGGCAAAAGGAAGACCTTTCTCTCTCTCTCTCACTGTCCACTCTGCCTGTCCCAAAAAAAAAAAAAATTGTCTGTCTCAGGCTAACTCATTATAGCAACCAAAAGCTGATGAATTTAGTTACTAGTGTATGTTAGATGACTTCCATAAAAGATATTATGGTGATCTGCTAATCATCCATTAGCTATTACTTCCAAAGTAGATACAGGGCAGTTTTATCAGTAACATGGAATTTCTTCTGTTGATAGGGTATCAGTATAATGAAGAATAATTAAACTCATGCTTCCAATTATTTCCAAAGTACTACTTTTCTTTAAGAGTAACAGCTGGGGCCTGCACTGCAGCATTGTAGGCTAAGCCTCACTTGCAGTGCCGGCATCCCATATAGGCACTGTTTCAAGTCCCGGCTGCTCCACTTCCAATCCAGCACTGCTTATAGCCTTAGAAAGCAGAGCAAGATGGCCCAAGTGCTTGGACCCCTATACTCATGTGGGAGACCTAGAAGAAGTTCCTGGCTTCAGATCAGCCCAGCTCCAGCCACTGCAACCATTTGGGCAGTGAACCAGAGGATGGAAGACCTTTCTCTCTGCCTCTCAAATAAATAAATAAAATATATTTTAAAAAATAAAGAGTAACACTAATGACAACCATGACTGATTCCTCAACTCTAACAACAATGCACAGGGCCAGCATTGTGGGGTAGTGGCTTAGGCTACCTTCTGCAGGTGCTGGAATCCTTTATGCATGCCAGTTCCATTCTGGGCTTCTCCACTTCCAATCCAGCTCCCCACTAATGCACTGGGAAAGCAGCAGAGAATACTCCAAGTGCCTGGGTCCCTGCACCCTTGTGGGAAATCTAGAATAAGCTCCTAGCTCCTAGTTTTAGACTGGCCCAGCCCTGGCTGTTGCAGTCATTTGGAGAGTGAACCAGTAATAGAAGACCTCTCTGTAACTCTTTCAAATAAATAAAATAAATCTTTAAAAAAAATCAACATGCATGGCGCTAAACTGAAATGAAGGATCTCACATATACAAAAAGGCTAGCCAATAAAGTTAGGATCTTCTTCTGGTCTCCCATGTGGGTGCAGGGGCCCATGGACTTGCGCCATCCTCCACTGCTTTCTCAGGCACATTAGCATGGAGCCGGATTGGAAGTGTGACAGCCAGGACATCATATGGGATGATGCCCATATGGGATGATGGCACTGCAGGCTGTGGCTTTAACCAGCTGTACCACAGCACCAGCCAGCTTATTCTGCTCTTAAACTTCCTTCTTTAAGACTTTCTTTTCTTATGCTTGTTTTAACTAGATCGATAAGTCTGTTCCCTTGGAGAACTGGCATGTTTCTCGTAAGTCAATGTCTAACCAAGGATGATGTCACCCCTTTTTCAAAAGTCAGTATTTCATAGAGGGCAAACCTGTCATCACACTGAGCTGAATGACACCTCAAAGGAAAAAGCAAAGGAGAATCCAATACTTTCCCCTTGCATAAAATGAAAAACCAAACGTAAAAGATGAAAAGGTTCATCACAAAACCACTGAGAGGTATTTCTTTAGCTACCAAGTGTGTCCCCCTCAAACCTGCCCATTGTGGAGTGCCCCCTTTGAGGTTTCTAATTCCACTCCTGAGCCAGAGATGACCCAGTCTTCCCTGGAAAGCACAGTGAAGCTAGGAAAGGATGCTCCAGGAAAGCTTCTTTGGCAACACTGTGTTCCCAGGAGGCCAGACCACCAAGACAAGGAAGTGAATTGGGCTGGGTTTCTGAACATGCAGCCTGTGAAGATGCTGTGTCTTCTCTGTATGAGTAGGAAGGATCCTCCCTCTTGCTGCCCCTCTGCCGCCTCCTGGATGCTCCTTTCCGCCCTTGTTATAAAAGCCCTAGCAAACTGCTTCCTGTGAGGTGGTTTCTTTTTGGAAGATACAACTTTCTGCTGCCTACTTCACTTGTCACAAGTCAGTAAATCTTTCCTCTGAAGGGGAAGAAAAACAGTTGATAAAAATTACCCAATCTAGGGCCGGCGCCGCGGCTCACTAGGCTAATCCTCCGCCTTGCGGCGCCGGCACATCGGGTTCTAGTCCCGGTCGGGGCATCGGATTCTGTCCCGGATGCCCCTCTTCCAGGCCAGCTCTCTGCTGTGGCCAGGGAGTGCAGTGGAGGATGGCCCAAGTGCTTGGGCCCTGCACCCCATGGGAGACCAGGAGAAGCACCTGGCTCCTGCCATCGGATCAGCGCGGTGCGCCGGCCGCAGTGCGCCAACCGCGGCAGCCATTGGAGGGTGAACCAACGGCAAAGGAAGACCTTTCTGTCTCTCTCTCTCACTGTCCACTCTGCCCATCAAACAAACAAACAAACAAACAAACAAATACCCAATCTAAAGAAGAAAAAAAACATTGAGGTAAAAAGAACCTCACAGATCTTGGGATATCAAATGAAGCAACGTATGTATAACAGGAGTTCCAGTAGAGAGGGCAGGAGACTACAAAATATTTGAAGAAATAATGGCTGTAACATCCTCAACTGGATTAAAGATATTAAGCCACAGATTCATAACCACAGCAAAACCAAAATGGGAAAATATCTATATACATATTACACACACACACACACACACACACACCACTCAAACTGTTAAAACCAAAGACAATAAAATATTGAAAACATGACATGTAAAACAAGAAAATGTTGAAAATATGACAAGAGAACAAAATGATGGCTGATTTCTTATCAGAAACAATGGATGCCAGAGGTAACGGAGACATTCAGTGCTGATACAGAAAAAATTATCAACTGAATTTTATATACAGCAAAACTATCCTTCAAAATAGTAGGCAAAGCAAAGACATTCTCGGATAAACAAAGACCAAAACAATCTGTTGTTAGCAAATTTGTGTTCCAAGAGATATTAGTGAAAATCCTAAGAAAATGAACATAAAATAGTAGGCAGAAAACAGTTAACAAAGCAGGCCTGAGATAACGATACAAGTAGTTGCAAGGTTGGTCTTTGGTCAGTATAAGGAAAACTCAGATTTGAGGAAGGTTCCCATCATTCCTTAACTAATATGAGTAGATAAGTGTGCTTTGGCTGTTTGTACAAACTACACGCAGATTCTCTTGAATTCTTCTAGCAAATTATCCAACCAGGTTTCAGGAAATACTAATATTAAAGGTAGCCCAAATACAAAGGAAAAAAATATGCAGTGAAAGAAATAGCAAACATGTATAAAAACAGAAAATACATGGGGCCAGCACTGTGGCACAGCGGGTAAAGACGCCATCTACAGTGCCAGTATCCCATATGGGCGTCGGTTCTAGTCCCGGCTGCTCCTCTTCCAATCCAGCTCTCTGTCATGGCCTGGGAAAGCTGTAGAAGATGGCCCAAGTCCTTGGGCCCCTGCACCTACATAGAAGACCCAGAAGAAGCTCTTGGCTCCTGGCTTCAGACTGGCACATCTTCAGCTATTGTGGCCAACTGGAGAGTGAACCATTGGATGGAAGACCTCTCTCTCTCTCCTTCTCTCTCTGTGTAACTGACTTTCAAGTAAATAAATAAATCCTTAAAAAAAAAAAAAAAAAGGAAGAAAATACTGAAAAAATACTGTGTTGTTTTTTTTTTTTTGTTGTTTTTTTTTTTTTTTTTTTTTTTTTTTTTGACAGAGTGGATAGTGAGAGAGAGACAGAGAGAAAGGTCTTCCTTTTTGCCGTTGGCCGCTACAGCCGGTGAAGGCAGGAGCCAGGTGCTTCTCCTGGTCTCCCATGCGGGTGCAGGGCCCAAGGACTTGGGCCATCCTCCACTGCCTTCCCAGGCCATAGCAGAGAGCTGGCCTGGAAGAGGGGCAACTGGGATAGAATCCGGCGCCCCAACAGGGACTAGAACCCGATGTGCCGGCACCGCAAGGTGGAGGATTAGCCTGTTAAGCCACGGCGCCGGCCAAAATACTGTTATTTTTTCTCTCCTTAATTCTTCATCAAGATATTAGACTTTATAAAACAGTATCTTTTAAAACCTATATTAATCTGCTTAATTGAATTTACAACATACGCAGGTATGTAATGTACATGACAATAATATCTCAAAGAAAGAGATTAGACGATAGAACCAAGCAAAAGATCAGTGAACAAATTAAGAACTTGAATAACACTGTGGATGGATTGGAACTAAATAAAGATAAATTTTTTCTACCCAAGAAGAGTAGAATATACATTTTTCTCAAGTGTACACAGAACATTCTCCAGAATAACAATGCTACATTGAAATAATATATATCCTTTAATTATGATGGAATGAAACTATAAATCGACAGCAGAAAAAAAAAACTGCAAAGTTCAAAAATATGTAGGTACATATAGAACATACTCAGAAAATTAGAAAATATCTTTGGACAAGTGAAAATGAACACACAACCAAAATTTAAGGCATGCAACTAGGGCACTAAGAAGAGGGAAATTTTCAGCTGTCAACAGTTATATTAAAAAAAGTAAAATTTTAGGTTCAATAACCTTACTTCACATATTATTGAAGTATAAAAATAACAACCAAAACCCAAAGGTAGAAGAAAAGAGGAAATGAAAATTACATTAGCAATTAAATAAAATAAAAAGAGGAGGAAAATCAAGAACTGTTTCTTCAAAATGATCAACAAAGCAGAGAAACGTTTACCTAAATTGACTAGGGATACAAAGACTACGACTCAAATAACTAAAATCAGAAAGGAATACTACTACTGATTTTGCAGAAATAAAAATATTAAAATATAGTACTGTGTATACCAGTATGCTAACAAGTTGTATAACAAAGATGATATGGACAACTGTGTAGCAATGTACAACCTCCCAAGACTGAAGAAATAGAAAAACTGAACAGATTTATAACTAGTATGGAGACTAAATCAGTAAATAAAAACTTTCCAGCAAAGAAAACCCAAATCAAATGGTGCCACTGGTGATTCTACCAAACATTTAAATTTACACCAATCCTAAAATTGCCTCAGAAAACTGAGGAAGAACACTTTTTTTTTTTTTAAAGATTTTATTTATTTATTTGACAGGTAGAATTACAGACAGTGAGAGAGATATAGAGAAAAGTCTCCCTCTGTTGGTTCGCTCCCTAAATGGCCGCAACGGCCGGAGCTGTGCCAATCCAAAGCCAGGAGCCAGGTGCTTCTTCCTGCTCTCCCACGCGGGCGCAGAAGCCCAAACTCTTGGGCCTTCTTCCACTGCTTTCCCAGGCCACAGCAGAGAGTTGGATCGCAAGAGGAGCAACCAGGACTAAAACCTGTGCCCATATGGGATGCCAGCATCATAGGCGGAGGATTGTCCAAGTGATCCATGGTGCCAGCCACGGAAGAACACTTCTTAACTTATTCTGTGAAACCAGCATTATAGCCAAAGATGCTACAAGAAAACTACAAACCACTATCATTCATTCACTCATTCCTTTACTGAATGGCAGAGTAAGAGAAAGAGAGGTATTCCATCCACTGGTTCACTCCCAAATTGCTGCAACGACCCTAGGGCTGGGCCAGGCCAAAGCCAAGATCTTCTTCTGGGTCTCCCACCTGGGTACAGGGCTCAAGCACTTGGGTTATCCACAGCTTCTTTCCCAGGAACATTAGCAAGGAACTGGATAGGAAGTGGAGCAGCCAGGACTTGAATTGGCAACCCATGTGGTACAGGCAGAGGCTTTACCTGCTATGCCACAGTGCCAGCCCTATCATTTATCTATATTTACGAAAATAATCCTCAGTAAAATCTGGCAAACCAATTTCAAAAGCACATTAAAAGGATTACAGACCATGGCTAGTGGGACTTATTCAGAAAATGTAAAGACAGATTAGCAGATGAAAATCAATGTAATATACTATATGAACAGAATGAAGAAAAAACATGAGATGACCATCCCAAATGATGCAGAAAAAGCATTTGACAAAATTCAACTCTGAAAACAACTATGATAAAAACACTCAAACAAGTCAACACTCAACTGTGAAAAGAAGAAAACTACTTCAACAAAATAAATGCCAAACGTGAAAAACTTGCAGCCAACATCATACTCAATGGTGACAGACTGAAAGCTTTTTCTTCTCTAAGGTGAGGAATAAGGTAAGGTTGTACACTTTTACCATTTCTAGTCAGCACAGAACTGACATCCTCATTAGAGAAATGACCAAGAGTCTTCCTAGAAGTTGATGTGGAAGACAAGCAAGATGGCCCAATGCAGGAGACCAATGCTAGCCTCCTCTTCCAGAAAGAGCCAGGAAAACAAATAGCTGCATTTCAAGGTGAGTGGCACAGGAAGCCAGCAAGGGAGAGGTAGGAACCCTGAAAGACAGATAACCATGACTTGGGTATCTTGGCCAGGCACAGTTACCATTACAAGGGCAAGGGTAAAGACGAGTCTCAGCAAGACCCATCAGCACAGAAGCTGGTAACACCGGTGACAGGAAAGTTCCACAGACATCATAGGCTTGGAGTCATTAGAGGAGCTATCTGGAGTCTGCACCATACTTTTGCCTCAGGAAGTATATGGGTCAGCTTTTCATTACCGTAACTAAAATACCTGAGAGGAGCTCCTTAGGAAGGTAAATATATTCTGGTTTACAGTTTGGCTGTCCACAGTCCAAGATGGGGTGTCCCCATTGGTTCAGAAAATGGCAGACAGACAAAGGAAGACAGGAAGCAGCAGACAGACAGGAAGCAGAGAAATACAAAGTGCATGGTTTTTTTTGTGTTTTTGCTTTTGACAGGCAGAGTGGACAGTGAGAGAGACAGAGAGAAAGGTCTTCCTTCTGCCATTGGTTCACCCTCCAATGGCCGCTGCGGCTGGAGTGCTGCGGCTGGCGCATCACGCTGATCTGAAGGCAGGAGCCAGGTGCTTATCCTGGTCTCCCATGCGGGTGCAAGGCCCAAGCACTTGGGCCATCCTCCACTGCACTCCTGGGCCACAGCAGAGAGCTGGCCTGGAAGAGGGGCAACCGGGACAGAATCTGGCACCCCGACCGGGACTAGAACCTCGTGTGCCGGTGCCGGCGCCGCAGGCGGAGGATTAGCCTAGTGAGCTGCGGCGCTGGCCAAGGTGCATGTTCTTTACCTACCCTCTGTACCCTTTGTCTCAGCAAGGGTAGATACAATGTCTCTCCTTAGAATATCCTGATTGAATCATAGGGCTCTACTTTAGCTACCTAATTACTTCTCAGAGGTCCCACCTCTGACACCACAACTGGATGAAGCCTCCACCCTGATCCATCAACCATTAATATTCATTAACTGTTAACCTAAGATGCTGGGGCCTAAACTTGAGGGACCAAATCTTGTTCAAACCATAACATTCTACACCCGGCTCCCCAAAACTCACATTCTTTTCACATGCAATATACAATCATCCCATCCACAAAAGTCAAATTTTGATTCAGTCCACAATTAACTCAAATGTCCAAAGTCTCATCTGAGCCTCAAGGCAAATTCTCTCCTTAGCTGTGAACTCTTACACACACCAAAAAAAAAAAAAAAAAAACACAAAACAAAACAAACAAACAAAAACAAAAACAAAAAACAAAAAACCCACACACGAAAAAAACACCATGTTACATACTTCCAATATAAAATGGCTAGGGGCCGGCGCTGTGGCGCAGCAGGTTAACACCCTGACCTGAAGCGCCAACATCCCACATGGGCACCGGTTTTAGTCCCAGTTGCTCCTCTTGCAATCCAGCTCTCTGCTATGGCCTGGGAAAGCAGTACAAGATGGCCCAAGTCCTTGGGCCCCTGCACCCACCCGCATGGGAGACCTGGAAGAAGCTCCTGGCTCCTGGCTCCCGATCGGCACAGCTCCAGCCATTGTGGCCATCTGGGGAGTGAACCATCAGATGGAAGACCTCTCTCTCTCTCTTTCTCTCTCTCTCTCTCTGCCTCTCCTCTAACTCTGACTTTCAAATAAATAAATAAATCTTTTTATTTATTTGTTTGACAGTGAGAAAGACAGAGAAAAATGTCTTCCTTCTACTACGGCCAGAGCCTGGTGCTTCTTCCTGGTCTCCCATGCGGGTGCAGGGGCCCAAACACTTGGGCCATCTTCCACTGCCTTCCCAGACCACAGCAGAGAGATGGACTAGAAGAGGAGCAACCGGGACTAGAACCCGGCACCCACATGGGATGCTGGCACTGAAGGCGGAGGATTAACCAAGTGAGCCACAGCGCTGGCCCATAAATAAATCTTTAAAAAAAAAGGGGGGGGGGGCGGCTGGACAGCCACAAGATATAAATTTCCTTTCCAAAAAGGGAAGACAGGGAAATAAAAAGGATTAACTGGACCAAACCAAGTAGGAAAAACAGCAAGGCAAGCATTAAATCCTAGCGTTGTATGTTCAGCAACCTGGACAAAGTGTGGCAGGGGCAATTTCGCCCTTACAGCATTGCTGGTCATAGTCTATGCTTCAGTTCTCACAGACTGCTTGGTGGGAACTTTTGTGGCAACTCCAACCTCACATTTCTGTTTTGTCCTACCCTAGCGGAGGCTCCCTGCAGTGATTCTGCCCCCCAATTTATCTGAGATCCTAATCTCTGTGAAATATCCTCTAAAATCAAGCTGGAAGCTGCTATAACTCCATGGCTCTGTTGGTCTTTGCTCATACAGCTACACTGGTACTGCATGCTGATTATCAGTGGCTGTCCCAAGCTTGTCTGCCATACTGCTTTGCAGCTTTTCCAGCTGGGTGTCTCATGTTGCTGGTAGCTCTTTCTGTGGTCTTCAGGACAACTTTGGTCCTACAGTTTCACTGTAGACTGCGCCATGCAGGGCTCTAATTCTGCAACACAACAGTATCTGACCTCCCAGGCTTTCTTTTTGAAACCTTAGTGAAGGACAGAATGAAACTGTAACTCTCCCATTCTGCATGCCTACAAAACCAGCATCACAGGAACCTATCAGGCTGTAGCAGCCTCCAAGAACCCTGCCAACAAGCCAGAATTCAGACCTGGCCCTGGGGTTTAAGCAAACAAGTCCACCCTTCCAGGACTCTGGAACAGGAATGGGAGAGGCACTATGGAAGTTCTCTGAAACACATTTGGGGTTTTTCTCCATTGTTTTACCCATTAACACATGGCTCCCTTTTATTTTAATTATCCCCTTTAGTAAATGGTCTCTCTACCTCACTTCTCTGTCAAGATAAGCTTTCTCTTCCATCTCTGACTGGTGAGGCCACAATCTTCCAACTTTTTCTGCTTTGCTCTTTTGCTCCCAATTCTTACTGTAAAATTTACTAACAGCACTCAGTAACATCCATTCTGCAGCCTGAATGCTTTGCTGCCTTGAAATCTCCTTCACCAAACTAGTCCACTATCTTTAAGTTTACCTTCCATAAAAACTTAGGACACAGACAAAATGAAGACTGGTTCCTTTCCACAGCAAAAGCAGCAGGACCTTTTACTCCAATTCCAATAGAACTGTCATTTCCATCTGAAATCTCAACAACATGGCTTTTATTGTCCACATTCCCCTCAATATTTTTGTCCTCTAAGCACTCATATTCCTGAAGAAGTGGGGAATGTCTGCCCTTCCAAGGTAGCTGCGGGTGGGACTCAAAATTCAATAAATCTACAGCAGGCTAATTTTTAAGTTAGTAATTTTGTACAGCCTGCAAACAATATTATAAATACTCAAAAGGCCCTTGACAGAAAAAGGATTCCCCACACCTGATACAGCATTCTATATTTTCTGTATCCTGCTCCTCCAAACTCTGACAACCTTTCCCGGTGAATCTTTTCCACAAACTCCTGCACATCTTCAGCTATAGTTTAAGTAAGACACCTACACTCAGTGTCAATTTTCTGTATTAATCAGCTTTTCATAGCATTTGAAAGGAGCTACTTAAGAAGGAAAGTTTATTTTGGCTTACAGTTTGGAGATTCATGGTCCAATATAGGGTAACCACATTGGTAGAGAGACATCTGGTTAAGCCATAAGACAGTAAGGGACAATCACATGGTAAGGCAGGAAGCAGAGGGAGAGACAAGGAGCAGGCTCTTCAAATGCCCTCTATGTGGTCTCTCCTTATAATGCCATTATGATTTGATCATGGGGTTCCACTGCAGCAACTTAATCCAATCCAGTAGGTACCACATTCAGGCATCAGAAGTGGATCAAGCCTCTATCGGAATCTCTTAACCATTAATTCATTAACTGTAAACATAGGACTTTAAAGCTTAAACATCTGCCTGAGTGTGGGGTGGTAAATTCTGTTCAAACTGTAACAAGTTTCTTAGGCTGTCTCTCTCCAACCTCTGGAGCGCAGGCTGCTACAATCTGAGAACCTTTTAGGAACAAAGCCATACTGCTGGGCATGTGTTCAAAGCTATATGCTCCTCCTGGGGATGCCACTTCACTAGGGTTAGTGTTCTGTGCTTTCTCCCCATAGGCACAGTCATCCCACGGTTGGACCCCTGTTTGGATCCCATGGTTGCCCCTGGTCCCAAATGAGGCATGAATTTTATGCTAGAGGTTCCTGAGAGTTGTCTCTGCCATAGTGCTTATGATCTATACTATATACCCTGCACAACCACTGCCACCCCAACCACAGATCACACCTCTGCTCAGACAAGACACACACATACACCACACCCAATGCCATTTGCTACTGAGAAGAAAATCCACTACATGTTTCTGGTGACACCGGTGACACCACTCTCATTGCTAGATAGGCCACACAGTGAGTACCTTACCACCACTGTGTGTACTGCACCCAGCCGGGCTTTTGAATACTCCACTCACACATGACTCCTAGAGTCACAGGGCTGTGCAAAGCTGACACGATACACATCTTACATAAGGCCACTGATTAAAACCAAAGAAGCTGTAAGAAGACAATCTAATGAGTTCACTGGAATCAAAATTAATCCTACCTATCCATCACCTTAAGATACATATTCAAGACAAAGACATTCACCACAAAGCCACCTTATAAAAGTGTAAGAATGGGAGCCACGCTGTGGCGCAGCAGGTTAATGCCCTGGCCTGAAGCACTGGAATCACATATGGGCACCAAGGAGACCCAGCTGCTCCACTTCTGATCCAGCTCTCTGCTGGGAAAGCAGTAGAAGATGGCCCAGGTCCCTGGGACCCTGCACCCATGTGGGAGACCCAGAAGAAGCTCCTGGCTCCTGGCTTCAGATGAGCGCAGCTCCGGCCGTTGCAGCCAACTGGGAGTGAACCATCAGATGGAAGATCTCTCTGCCTCTCCTCTGTCTTTGTAACTCTGACTTTCAAATAAATAAGTAAATCTTAAAAAAAAAAAAAAAGTGAAAGACAAATGATCTACCTGATGCACAAATCTCAATGTAGGGACATAAGAAAAAAAAAAAAAAAAAAACAGGCAACATGAAACCTCCAAAAGAATTCAGTAATTCTCCAGCAACAAACCAGAAAGAAATTGACAAAATGCCTAATAAAGAATTCAAGAATGACAAAAAGAAAATTCAAAGAGACACGAAAATATAGGTCAATTAAATTAAGAAAGCAACGTATAATAATAAGGAATCTAACAGAGATGGAGATCTTGAAAAAGAACCAAACAGAAATCTGGGAAATGAAGAACTCAACAAATCAAGTAATTCACCAACAGGCTAGAAGAAAGAATATTTGGTTACCATCAAAAAGACAAAAGAAAAGCACAAATGCTAGAGAGGATATAAAGAAAAGAAAGGGGAACATTTATACTTTGCTGGTAGGAATGTAAATTAGAACTCACTATGGAAATTCCTTAAAAATTTACAAACAAATCTAAAATGTGATCCAGTAATCCCACTATTTGGTATATATCCAAAAGAAATGACATCATTATGTCAGAGAGACATCCCATATAGGCGCTGGTTCGAGTCCCAGCTGCTCCACTTCTGATCCCGCTCTCTGCTAAGGCCTGGGAAAGCAGTAGAAGACGGTCCAAGTCCTTGGGTCCTTGCACCCGTGTGGGAGACCCAGAAGAAACTCCTGGCTTTGGATGGGTGCAGCTGCAGCCATTGCAGCCAATTGATAAGTGAACCAGAGGATGAAAGACCTCTCTATCTCTCTGCCTCTCCTCTCTGTAACTCTGACTTTCAAATAAATACAAATAAAAGAAAGAAATAAAAAACTGGGCAAAATTATTTGAACAGATATTTCTAAAAAGAAACACAAATGGTCAGTATATGAAAAAATGCTCAATATCACTGTTTATCAGAAATGTAAATCAAAACCACAAAGGGATTCATTTCATGCCAATTAGAATGGTTATTAAAAAGACAAGAAATGACACATGCTGGCAAGGATGTGGAGCAAAGAGAACTCTGATACATGATGGTAAAGTCATTATGAAGAACAGGATTAATGTTCCTCAAAAAAAAGAAAAGGCTAAAAACAAATTTATCCTATGATCCAACTATACACACATGTAGGTATACATCAAGAGAAATGAAATCCGTATATCAAGGAAATACAGACACTCCATGTTTATTGCAGCACTATTCAAAACAGTCAAGGCACTGAATTAACTCTGGTGCTCATCAATGAATAAAATGGATGATGAAAACATGGTATTCACAAATGATGAATCGAATACAATTCAGGCAGAAAGAGTGAAATTCCATCATTTGTAGCGTAACAGATGGAACCAGAGAAGATGAAATGTTCCAGGGATGAAAAGACAAATACTGCATGTGGAAGAAGAAAAAGCTGATCTGCACATAAAATAGTAATTAACAGCAGCTAGAAAGGGCAGCAGGGAGGAGGGATAAAGAGAGGTTGGACAATGGGTCCCCAAACACATGAAAATAGAAGGAACATATTCTATTGCTCCATAGCACATCAGGGACTACAGTTTGCAATAATCTATTATATGAAGAACTAGAAGAGGGGAGCTCAAAGGTCCCCCTAAAAAAGAACTGATGGGAAGAAAATGCTAACTACCATGATTTGATCAGTACATTCTATATTAATGTCTTGAAATATCACCCTGTACCCATTAAATATAAGAACTTCAAAAAGTTTGTGGAAAAACAGAATTAAAAGATAAGTTTAGGGAATGGTGTTTAGCCTAACAGTTATGCACCAAGCTGGGACACTCGAAACCCACATATGAGTGGCTGAGTTTCTGGATCACCTCTGCTTCCTCCAAATGAGAACCTTGGGAAGCAGGAAGGTGATGGCTCAAGTGCCTGAGTCCCTTGAAGACTTGGACTGAACTCCTGCCTCCTTGCTTTGGCCTGGCTCAGCTCTCTGGTTACAGAGACAGACAGAGGCATCTACTGGTTCACTCCCCAAATGGTCAAAAATGGGGCTAGGTGAAGCCAAAGCCAGGAACCTAGAATTCCATCCAGATCTCCCATGATGGTGGCAGGGGCCCAACTATTTGGGCTGCTCTTCCAGGCATATTAGAACAGAAGTACAACAGCCAGGACTTGAAACAGTGCTCATGGGATGCCAGCATCCCAGACAGAGGCTTAACCTGATGAGCCACTAGTTCCAAAACTAAAAGTTTTTCCAATAGATATTAAGAAACTGAAAAGGCAAGCTACACATAATGGGATACAATACACACAAATCATGTCTCTTCTAAAAACACTATATTCAGAAAATATAAATACAAGAAACACTCCAATCTATGAAGAAAAAAAGAGTAAAGATTTGCTGGCGCCGCGGCTCACTAGGCTAATCCTCCGCCTTGCGGCGCCGGCACACCGGGTTCTAGTCCCGGTCGGGGCACCGATCCTGTCCCGGTTGCCCCTCTTCCAGGCCAGCTCTCTGCTGTGGCCAGGGAGTGCAGTGGAGGATGGCCCAAGTGCTTGGGCCCTGCACCCCATGGGAGACCAGGAGAAGCACCTGGCTCCTGCCATCGGATCAGCGCGGTGCGCCGGCCGCAGCGCGCTACCGCGGCGGCCATTGGAGGGTGAACCAACGGCAAAAGGAAGACCTTTCTCTCTGTCTCTCTCTCACTATCCACTCTGCCTGTCAAAAAAAATAAATAAATAAATAAATAAATAAAATAAAATAAAATAAAAAATAAAAAAATAAAAATAAAAAAAGAGTAAAGATTTGAATGGAAATACAAACATGGTATAAAACAGCTAGCAATCACATGAAAACATGCTAAACATTAATCATTAGGAAAATACAAAATTAAAGCCATCACTGAGACACCACCATTACAAACTCACTAGAATGGATGTGGATAAATACAAATCTTCAATCATTACTAGTGGGGATGTAAAATGCTACAACCACTTTTGAACAGTTTGTTTCCCAAAAAGCTAAAATAAAAAATTAACAAATGAATGTTTGCCTAAAATATGCATCATGTCAATGAAAGCAATGTCCTCTTCAAATCTGTTTTTTTTTTACCCTGTATGACTTTTTCCACAGATGTCATCAATATAAACATAAATTTGGATCCTTAAGTTTGGCATTTTGCAGATGGCTGCATACTAATTTAAATTTTGATAACCCACATTATCTAATAATGTACAGGAGGATCCTTTATCATAGACTGTTTCTCTACCACAATTTGGACTGTATGTGATAGAACTGTACTTAATTCACCTTCACTTCTATGACGGAACTACAAAAATTTTCATGTAAAATGTGAACTCTGCAAAAACTATGTATGGATTCCAAAAAATTTTTGCACCAAAATAAACATCTTCTAATTCGATTTTTCGAAAACTTTCTGAAGTTCTCATATTTAAATTGTAATTTAGTTCTATTTGTATTAGATGTCAACATTTCAAATATCTTAATTATTAAACATTTTTAAAAGTCTATACTACATGACACAGATAGCCTGAATTCATTAATTATAAAAACGCTTACTAAGTATATGCTCTGTGCAAAGTGTATGGATAATACAAGGTAAGATAGTCTCTGTTGTACAGGAACTTATAGTCTGGTCAGAAAAATAAAGCATGAGTTCCAAACTTCATATGATACAAAGCAGTTTAAAGGGAGAAGTAAACTGTTTGTAAATGATAGGATCTTATATACAGAAAACCTTAAAGATTTCACTAAAACCTGTTAGAACTAATAAAGTTAGTAAAGCTGCAGGATACAAAAATCAAATATAGGGGCAGTATTGTGGCCCAGCAGGTAAAGCTCCTGGTTGGAAAGCCCACATCCTATATGAGAGTCCAGGAACCTCTGCTTGTAATCCAGCTTTCTGCTAATGCATTCTGGGAAGCAACAGATGATGGGTCCCTGCCACCAAAGTGGGAGGGAGCTCCCTGGTAGCTTCAGCCTGGCCTAGCCCCAGTTGTTGTGAGCATCTGGGGGAGTGAACCAGTGGATGGAAGTTCTGTCTCTTTCTCTGTTACTCTGCCTTTCAAGTAGATGAAAATAAATGAAAACTTCTAAATATCAGTTGCTTTCAATAAATTAACAATTAACTATCTGAAAAACAATTTAAGAAAACAATCCCAATCTTAGTTGGAGTGGCAGACAACCTACAAGCCAAAGTATTCCACTGCTGCTCAGCATTTCTCCACATTCACCAAAAGCCACGCTGGAAAAGCCGAGACACCTCCAGATCATTTGTGACCACAGACTACTCAAAGTAGGCCTTGTAGATGATGTCTCCCACTTGTTCTTTGAGATGTCCATACTGCAAAATTGGCTTTCATTCTATGACAATTATGTGTTTGATGGAAACGTGACAGGACAGTTTTACAGAAAGGATGGGCTACCTATTCCAGAGCTGATTCAGGTAGAAGCCATGATCACCAAAAGCTTAGAAGCAATTAAACAGGAGCTGAAGTAGAAGCAGAAGTTTCCACCAAAGTTAAGTGGAGTGTGACCAAAGGCAGCCACTTCTGGTGTTCCCAAAACAGTGAAGGCATGAGCAGAGACCTGAATGATAGCCAGGAGGCCAAGGAGTCCCACTGAGTGTGAGAACAAATGGCCCTCCTAGTGACAGACACTGGAGAACCTTACAGAAATCACAGAGACTTCGAATACTCCAGCCCGGGGGCATACCCACACTGCCCACCTCTAGGCATCACATGCTCTTTCCTACTCTGAATTGGTGCCTTCTATTAATAAAACACATAAAGAGGGGCCAGTGCTCTGGCATACCAGGTAAAGCCACCATCTGCAGTGCCAGCACCCCATATAAGCATGGTTTGAGACCCAGCTGCTCCATTTCCAATTCAGCTCTCTGCCATGGCCTGGGAAAACAGCGGAAGATGGCCCACGTCCTTGAGCCTCTGCATCACATGGGAGACCCGGAAGAAGCTCCTGGTTTTGGATCGCGGCCATCTGGGGAGTAAACCAGAGGATGGAAGACCTCTCTCTCTGCCTCTGCCTCTCTATAACTCTGCCTTTCATATAATAAATCTTGAAAAATAAATAAATAACACATGGAGAACCCTGCCCAGAACTCCGAGAGGCCCTTCACACACACCGTAGTTTTCTGTCATTAAACAGGAGACTGTGGAAGGACTTACTCTCTGCAAATGCAACTCACAGTATCCTCCCCACAGACTCACCAGTCTGATAAGTGAGGCAAGAACTGGGCAGCCTAGTACTGGTCATTTAAAAATCCTCACAAGATGACCAAATCAGAAATAACTGGATAAACAAGGGAAATCTATGATGCCCAGTAGCTGCTATCCCAGGGGCTGCAAGCTGCTTAGACCTGCAAAGACTATGTTTTACAGAAAGGATGGGCTGCCTATTCCAGAGCTGACTCAGGTAGAAGCCATGATCACCAAAGGCTTAGAAGCAATTAAACAGGAGCTGAAGTAGATGCCCAATCCTGCAAAGACATCAGGAGCACTGGTAAAAGGGGACTAAAAACAAGCAGATGTCCCTCAAAGCCTTGAGGCTCTAGCGTACCTCTAGATTCCCATGTGGCTTAAGTTGTGATCATGGCTTTTATGACCTTTCTTATAAGTAAACCTCCATGCTAAGGCAGACCTGAATTTTTCTAGAACTTCTCTGAATTGATGGGTGCTGGGCCATTACAGTGAAAAGTAATAATACAATGGGATAGGCTCATGCTGGAAATACACTATCTCTGAACAAAGCAAGAACCACAAACAAGGTGGGACAATCCCACTTACAACAGCTTGAAAAATACTTAGAATAAATTAAACCAACGATAATAAATTAGAATAAATTTAACCAAGGAGCTAACGCTAAAACTATAGAACACCAACGAAAGACTGAAGGAAACAAATAAATGTAAAGTTTTCCCATGTTTATGGACTGAATGAAAACTGTTGGGGCCAGTGCTGTGATGCAGCAGGTAAAACCGTGGCCTGCAATGCTGGCATCCCATATAGATGCCAGTTCAAGTCCCAGCTACTCCACTTTTGATCCAGCTCTCTGCAATGGCCTGGGAAAACAGTAAAAGATGGCCCCTGCACCTGTGTTAAAGATCCAGAAGAAGCTCCTGGCTCCTGGCTTTGGATCAGCCCAGCTCCAGCCATTGCAGCCATTTGGGAAGTGAACCAGCAGATGCAAGACCTCTCCCCCTCACCCCACCTCTCTGCTTTGCCTCTCTGTAACTCAGCCTCTCAAATAAATAAACAAACCTTAAAAAGAAAGAAAGCTGCCAAAGCTTTGGTCTAAACTACAGCCTGTACTGTGGCTTAGTGGGTAAAGCTGCCACCTGCAATGCCAGCATCCCAAACAGGCACAGGTTAGTGTCCCAGCTGCTCCACTTCCACTCTAATCCAACTCCTTAATAATGCCCTGGGAAAAGCAGCAAAAGATGGCCCAAGTGTTTGGGCCCCTGCCTCCCACATGGGAGACCAGGATGAAGCTCCTGACTTCAGCCTGGCCCATCCCTGGCAGTTGTAGCCATCTGGGGAGTGAATCACTGGACAGAGGATCTATCTCTGTCTCTCCTATCTGTAACCCTGACTTTCAAGTAAAGAAATAAATCTTAAAAAAAAAAAAAAAAAAAGTGGGGAGGAGGGGGGGAATGGCGCTGTGGAATAGCAGGTAAATACCATAGGGGATAAAAACCACCATCCCTTATGGGCACCAGTTCAAGTCCCAGCTGCTCCACTTCCAATCCAGCTCTCTGCTAATGCACCTGGGAAAGCAGTGGAAGGTGGTCCAGGTCCTTGGGTTCCTGCACCTATGTGGGAGACCAGGAAGAAGGTCCTGGCTCCTATCTGGCTCTCAGCCCTGGCCATTGTGGACATCTGAGGAACGAATCAGTGGATGTAAGTTATCTCTTTCTCTCTGTCTCTCTGTAACTCTGCCTTTCAAATAAATATATAAATCTTGAAAGATAAAGTCTTGGGACTAGCACTGTGGCACAGAAGGTTAAGCTTCCGCCTGCAGTGCCAGTATCCCAAATAGGCGCCAGTTCAAGTCCTGGGTCCTCTACTTATAAACCATCTCTCTGCTAATGCAGCTAGAGAAGCAGTGGAAGATGACCCAAGTACTTGGACCCCTACACCCATGTGGGAGACCTAGAAGAGGTTCTTGGCTTCTGGCTTCAGCCCAGCCCAGGCCTGGCCATTGTGGCCATTTGAACCAGCAGATCAAAGATCAATCTCTCTCTCTCCTTCTCTCTCTATATTTCTGCCTTTCAAATAAACAAAGAAAACAGAAAAGAAAAAGAAAAAAGTGTCACTTGCAGCTTTAAAAACAAAAGTCCATACTAAACAAAGTTATCTACTGATTCAAAGTGATACCTATAAAAATTTCAACTGTATTTTTCACAGAAAAAAAATTTTTTGACAGGCAGAGTGGACAGTGAGAGAGAGAGAAACAGAGAGAAAGGTCTTCCTTTTCCGTTGGTTCACCCTCCAATGGCCGCTGCGGCCGGCGCACCACACTGATCCGAAGCCAAGAGCCAGGTGCTTCTCCTGGTCTCCCATGCGGGTACAGGGTCCAAGGACTTGGGCCATCCTCCACTGCACTCCCGGGCCACAGCAGAGAGCTGGAGTGGAAGAGGAGCAACCAGGACAAGAACCCACAGGCAGAGGATTAGCCTATTGAGCCGCGGCGCCAGCCTCACAGAAATTTTTTAAAAATCCTAAAATTTATACAGAATCACAAAAGACCAAACCACAAATAGTCAAAGCAATTTTGAGAACAGAAAGCTAGAAGCATCACCCTACCTGATTTCAAAGCATACTATACAGCTACAGTAATCAAAATAATAAGCATAGAAACAAAACAAACAGAAAAAGAATCCCAGAAATAAACCCACACATACATATACAGTTAACTAACCTTTGACAAAGGTGCCAAGAACACACAATGGGGAAAACACAGCCTTTTCAATAAATGGTATTAGGAAAAATGTCTATCTCATTAGGATTTTGATTTGCATTTCCCTGATGGCTAGTAATGAATATTTTTTGGTAAATTTGTTGGCCATTTGTATTTTTTCTTTTGAGATTTGTCAAAGTCCTTTGCCCATTTCTCAACTGGAACATTTGTGATTTTTTTGTTGTTTTTCTGATATATTTGAGATATTAATCCTTCATCAGATAGGTGATTTGCAGTTATTTTTTCCATTCTGTTCTCCACTCTATTGATCAGTTCCTTTGCTGTGCAAAAGCTTCTGAGTTTGATATAGTCCCTTCTGTTTAGTTTTGCTTTTGTTGCCTGTGCTTTGAGGTTCTTGTCCAAGAAGTCATCTCCTACACCAATGTCTAGGAGTGTTTCCCCTACATTTTCTTCCAGCAACTTCATTGTTTCAGGTCTTAAATTTAGGTCTATGATCTATCTTGAGTTGATCTTTGCATATGGTGAGAGGTATGGATCTAATTTCATTCTCCTACATATATAAATCCAGTTTTACCAGCACCATTCATTGAAGAGACTATCCTAATTCTATTGTATGCTGTGAGCACTTTTGTCAAAAATCAGTTGGCTGTATGTACATGGATTAACTTCTAGGCTCTCTATTCTGTTCCACTGATCTATGGATTGGTTTTTATGTCAGTACCATGCTGTTTTAATTACCACAGCTTTGTAGTATGCTTTGTAGTCAGGTATTATGGTATCTTCAGCTTGATTTTTTATTGTTCAGGATCACTTTGGCCATTCTAGGTCTTTCGTGACTCCACATGAATATTAGGATAGCTTTTTGTAGTTCTGTTAAGAATGTCATTGGTATTTTGATAGAGATTGAATTGAATATGTAGACTGCTTTAAGTAGTACAGACATTTTAATGATACTGATTCTTCCAATCCGTAAGCAAGGGATATCTAACCATTTTTTGTGTGTCCTTGGTGATTTCTTTCATCAATGTTTGATAATTTTCATTGAAGAGATCTTTCACTTCTTTGGTTACATTTATTCCTAAATATTTGGGGTTTTTTTTTTTTGGGGGGGGGTGGCTATTATGAATGAGATTTCATTTCATTTTAGCCTGTCAGAATGGCTAAAATTCAAAACACAGAGAGTAATAAACGCTGGAAAGGATGTTGATGAAGGGGAACACTTACACACTGTTGGTGGGTATATAAATTAGCGAAGCCACTGTGGAAAAAGACTTCCTAAAAAGCCAGAAACAGACTTGACTTATGACCCAGGAATCCCACTTCTGGGTATACACCCAAAGGCTTCAACACACTGTATCAAAGAAATACTTGCACCATCATGTTCAAAGTAGCACTGTTCACAATAGCCAAAATTTGGACTCAACCAAGGTGTCCATCATCAGATGAATGGATAAAGAAAATGTGGTATATATACACAATGGATTATCTACCTACAAAAAAGAATGAAATTCTACTAATTGCAGCAAAATGGACACAACTGGAGGACATCATGTTGAGTGAAATAAGCTGGATCCACAAAGACAAACACCACATACATGTTCTCCCTTATATGTGGGAGCTAAAAGAAAAAAAGAAAAGGAAAAAAAGTCTGTGTCTATCAGTATTGTTGCAAATATAGTTTTGTAAAATTTTGTTTTATACCTTCATGAAACCAACAGCTAAGAATGTTACACTACTATAGTTTTAATGATCTGTGATTACTTTAAAATTTACTGCATATGGGTGAAATGTCATTTTTTCCATTCAATTATTGTTCACCGCTGTTGTCTATATTCCCACTAAATTGGGGCCTTTTTGCTTTTTATTTGTTAAACTTCTTATCAGCAAAGTATTAAGCCTTTTTTTACTATAAATTTAAAATATGTCATCTCAAAAACTAAAAAATAAAGGAAGAAAGAGGGAGGGTAGGAGGGGTAGAGGAAAGAAATATCATTATGTTCTTAGAATTGTATCTACAGGGGCTGGCGCTGTGGCGCAGCAGGTTAAAGCCCTGGCCTAAAGTGCCGGCATCCCATATGGGCGCCGGTTTGAGATCCAGCTGTTCCACTCTTAATCCAGCTTTCTGCTACGGTCTGGGAAAGCACACAAGATGGCCTAAGTCCTTGGGTCCCTGTACCCACGTGGGAGACCTGGAAGAAGCTCCTGGCTCCTGGCTCCTGGCTTCGGATCAGCTCAGCTTCGGCCACTGCGGTCAATTGGGGAGTGAACCAGCAGATGGAAGCCCTCTCTCTCTCTCTCTGCCTCTCCTCTCTGTATAACTGACTTTCAAATAAAAATAAATAAATCTTTAAACAAAAAAAGAATTGTATCTACAAAGCACACTGAATCTGTTAAAAACTAATTAAAAATTAAACTTTAAAAGTCAAAAAGAAAAATGGATATCTACAAGCAAAAGAATAAAAATGGACCTTTATCTTACCCTATACACAAAAATCAACTCAAAATGTATTAAGAATCTTAAATGTGGGCTGGCATTTTGATATAGCAGGTTAAGCCGCCGCCTGTGATGCCAGCACCTTATATGGGTGCCACTGTGGTCACCTGGGGAGTGAACCAGAAGATGGAAGATATCTTTTGCTTTCACTCTGTCTCTCCCTCCCTCTTTAACTGCCTTTCAAATAATTAAAACTTATGAAATCATCAAAAATTGTAACAAAACAGGGAGAAAGTTCCTTGACATTGGTCTTGGCAATGATTTTTTTTTTTTTTTTTTGGATGACATCAAAAGCACAGGCAACAAAAGCAAAATAAACCAACAGATTTACCTGGAAGTAAAAAGTTCTTGGATGGCAAAGGAAATGATCAACAAAATTTAAAAGTAAACTATTGGGGGGGCCAGTGCTGTGGCTCACTTGGTTAATCCTCCACCTGCAGCGCCGGCATTCCACATGGGTGCCGGTTTAGTCCTGGTCGCTGCTCTTCCAGTCCAGCTCTCTGCTGTGGCCCGGGAAGGCAGTGGAGGATGGCCCAAGTGCTTGGGCCCCTGCACCTACATGGGAGACCAGGAGGAGGCACCTGGCTCCTGGCTTCGGATCGGCGTAGTTCCAGCTGTGGCAGCCATTTGGGGGGTGAACCAACGGAAGGAAGACCTTCTTCTCTGTCTCTATCTAATTCCATCTATCAAAAATAAATAAATAAGTAAACTATGGAACTAGGGAAAATATTTGCAAACTATACAGCTAATGGGGGATAATGTCCAAGATATGTAAAGAACTCATACAACTGAAGAGCAAAATAAATAACCCGATTAAAAAATTGGCAAGAGACCTTTTCCCAAAGACAAAGGAATGACCAACAGGTGCTCAACATCACAAACATCAGAGAAATGCAAATCAAAATCCTAACAAGATATTATTTTAATTATAGGTACAGTTAGAAAGACTATTGTCAAAGCTAAAGGATAATAAGCATTGGTGAGGATGTGGTAAAAAGAGAACTCCTGGACATGGTTGGTGGGACTGTAAATTGGTATAGCCATTAAGGAAAGCATTATGGAGGCCTGTAAAACAACAAAAAATAACTAAAAATAGAGCCATCATATGATCCAGCAAACCCACTACAAAGAAACTGAAATCAGTATCTTAAAGCTTCTGCACTCCTGTATTTACTACAGTATTATTCAAAACAGCCATGATGTGAAAACAACTTAAGCAAACATCAGCAAATGAACAGATCAGAAATGTGATATGGGCAGCAGTCTGACCTAGCAGTTAAAATGTTCACATCTCAGGGTCTGTGACCCTGGCATTCCATATGGGTGCCAGTTCAAATCCTGGCTGCTCCACTTCCAAGCCAGCTCTCTACTGAGGCACCTGGCAAAGACAGTCCAAGTGCTTGGGCCCTTGCACCCATGTGGGAGACCTGGATGATACTCCTGGCTTCAGCCTGCCCCACTCCTGGTCGTTGAGGCCATTTGGGGAGTAAACCAGCGGTTGGAAGATCTGTCTCTCTCTCCCTCCGTAACTCTTTCAAATAAATAAATGAATATTTAAAAAGAAGAACAAGAAGAGGAGGAGGAGAAAGAGGAGTGAGGAGGCAGTGTGAGTAGCACAGTGTAAATATCAAAAAAAAATAAAATATTAACACCTCATATCAAAATGCCTAGGTTCAAATCCTGTCCACACTCCTAGGTCGACCTTCCTACTACTATTCACGCTTGGAGGCAACAGGTGGTGGCTCAAGTGTTTTAGCCCCTGCCAGCCATGTGGAAGACTTGGATTGCAATTCCCAGCTCCAGGATGGAGCCTGGCCTACCCCTGGTCAATGTGCACATTTGTAAAGTGAATCAGCAGATCGGAGATCTGTCTACTTGTCTGTGCCTCTCTGCTTTTTCACATAAATAAATTTAAAAAAAGAATTTAGTTGATTAAAAATATATTGTATCACATGTATATGGAAGTTATACATATTTACACATAATGGAGTACTATTCAGCCTTATAAATAAGGAAATCCTGCTATCTGTAACAACACATGGATGAATCTAAAGAATGTTATGCAAAGTGAAATCAGACAGACACAGAAAGGCATGTACTACATTATCTCTTAGGTGCAAACTAAAGTTGAACTAGGAAATAAGGAGCAGAATAGTGGTTGTTAGGTCTAGTTGCTAGGGGAGTTGGAGGGATTTTGTTCAAGGGTACAAACTTTCAGTTACAATGACTAAATTTTGAAGATCACATACACAGCCCAATGATAATGCATACTTGGAATGTGCTAAGAAAATAGATCTTAAATGTTTTCACCATACACATATTCGAAAAAGTTACTATCTGCGGTGGTGGCTATGTTAATTAGCTTGACTGTGGTTATCACTTCACAATGTATACCAAAATATCACATTATATATCTTATATATATATAAATTTGTCAATTACAACTCAATAAAGCTGTAATAACAAAACAGTAACTTACCAGGAAAATTAATAATCTGGTTAGGATAGGTAAAGAATGGCTCAAAAGCAAATAAAAAGGATTTCAACACCAGATTAAGGATGGGTAATACTCTCATCGGCAGACACAAGGCAAAACAGGATTCTAGAATGACAGCATCTTGGGTACCAAACTAAGAAGTTTGAATTTCATTCACTAACCAACTTCAGAACAGTGAGTTTATAAAGAAAGCTCTCTGGAGGAAGGAAGAGAATAGATGTGAAAGGGTAAGAAGTAGGAATGTTGGGGAAACAGACAAATTAAATGCCCTTCCTGAGGTATTTAACTTGGTCATATACCTGAGCCTAGAGCTTGGTTCTTTTGGCATGTATCTCATTGCTTTTTTTCTATCATTAACACACATCAACAGGAACGTAAGTTTCTACTCAGGCTTACCCAAAGACTTTTTTTTTTTTTTTTTTCATAAACTCAGTGGTGATTTGCTCAATTCAGCTTTTTATCAGCAACATACACACAGTGACAACTAAGATTTTCATTTATCATATTAACACACTAACATCTTTGATCAGAATGCTTTTACACATAATATGCCTCTTATCCCTTTCATATATTGCTTCTTCACACTATCTTTTGTAACTGGTATTAAAAATACTTCTAGGGGCTGGCCGGCACCATGGCTCACTAGGCTAATCCACCGCCTGCGGCGCTGGCACACAGGGTTCTAGTCCCGGTCAGGGCGCCGGGTTCTGTCCCGGTTGCCCCTCTTCCAGTCCAGCTCTCTGCTGTGGCCCGGGAAGGCAGTGGAAGATGCCCAGGTGCTTGGGCCCTACACCCGCATAGGAGACCAGGAGGAAGCACCTGGCTCCTGGCTTCGGATCGGCGCAGCGCGCTGGCCTTAGCAGCCATCTGTGGGGTGAACCAACAGAAGGAAGACCTTTCTCTCTGTGTCTCTCTCTCACTGTCTAACTCTGCCTGTCAAAAAACAAACAAAAACAAAAAAAACTTCCAGGGGCTGGCGCTGTGGTGTAGCAGGTAAAGCCACCACCTGCAGTGCCAGCATCCATATGGATGCTGGTTCAAATCCCGGCTGCTCCATTTCCAATCCAGCTCTCTGTTATGGCCTGGGAAAGCAGTGGAAAATGCCCAAGCCCTTGGATTCCTGCACCCATATGTGAGACCCGGAGACCAAGAGCTCCTGGCTTCTGGCTTCAGATCAGCACAGCTCCAGCCACTGCGACCATGTGGGGAATGAACCAGTGGATGGGAGACCTCTCTGTCTCTGTCTCTGCCTCTCTGTAACTCTTCCTTTAAAATTAATAAATAAATCCAAAAAAATTTCTAAAGGTAATTCAGATATTTGAAATCATCAGTGAGCTGAAAATTGACATGTAACTATATATCTAAATTAGACAACATTCTAAGGAATCATTTTGATATTCACATATGTATGTAGACTTTCATATTCACTATCAAGTAGCACATTGAAGGAGTAATGCTGGAGTCCCCAGTATACAACAAAATGCAATTCAAATCACACAACACCCATGTCATTCATAAATCTTAACTTGCTTTACATAGCAGCTTCATCCTCGAAGTGCTTTTAGAATAACCTTGGCAGAAATATATCAATTGCCCCAGCAATTAACTTCCACATCTGCCACCCCAATCTAACTTGTATACATACTGAACTTTCTATAGGATCCAAATTATGTGGATAATCCCCACTGTACTCCTGAGTTTTTAGAACGCCTAAGTAGAATGGAAAGGTAGAGAAAGCAAACCTACATCAATACATCATTTCAAAACTTGTAAGTCCTCACACTTTTTTTTTTTTTTTTTTTTTTGATAGGCAGAGTTAGACAGTGAGAGAGAGACAGAGAGAAAAGTCTTCCTTCTGTTGGTTCACCCCCCAAATGGCTGCTACGGCCGCTGCGCTGCGCTGCGCCGCGCTGCGCCGATCCGAAGCCAGGAGCCAGGTGCTTCCTCCTGGTCTCCTATGCGGGTGTAGTGCCCAAGCACCTGGGCCATCCTCCACTGCCTTCCCGGGCCACAGCAGAGAGCTGGACTGGAAGAGGGGCAACCGGGACAGAACCCGGCGCCCCAACCAGGACTAGAACCTGGGGTGCCGGCGCCACAGGCAGAGAGTTAGCCTAGTGAGCCGCGGTACCGGCCAGTCCTCACACTTTAATGATAAAATATACTGTTTTTAAATCTCCATCAAAAAAGAATAGTGAATATATAACAGAAACTCTTGTTCAGAAACAAGTCTACATAGCACTACACAGTGCTTCTCAAATTCAGGGTAGGAAATAATTCTGGAGAGAGATCACTCCTTAATAGTGGAATTCCAAATAGCTACTTAAAGTATATGATAATAGCTACAAGAGGAACATAAAAGTTCACTTAAAGATCCGTAAAACAGGGGCTGACACTGTGACAAAGTGGGTTAAAGCCCCAGCCTGCAGCACTGGCATCCCAAATAGGCGGCAGTTCGAGTCCCAGCTGCTCCTTTTCTGATCCCGCTCTCTGCATCTGCTATGGTCTGGGAAAGCAGCAGAAGATGGCCCAAGTCCTTAGGTCCCTGCACCCACATTGGAGACCTGGAAGAAGCTCCTGGCTCCTAGCTTCGGATCAGCTCAGCTCTGGCTGTTGCAGTCATTAGAGAGAGAACCAGTGGAATGGAAGATTTCTCTCTCTCTCTCTCTCTGGCTCTACTTCTCTCTGAGACTCTTTCTTTCAAATACATAAAATAATTCTTTAATGAAAAAAATCCATAAAATATAAACAAGTTATTCTTCAAGATTTTACTTGCGTTTTCATAGCCTTGCAGGTAATCAATATTTTACAATTAGCAATACTTTCACACATTACAACAACCAACTTAAACAGATGCTCCTTCCACGAGGCGTTTTCTCTTTTTAAAAATGCAATCCTCCTACGTCAGCCTAATTTACTAAGTAAGCCCTAACAACATTTCAAGGAAGCAGATCTTGTTGTATCTTTCAGCATGTCTCTCCATGCCTAGAAAGGCCCTCAAGCAACTTTTAGACTTCAACTCTGCAGAACCCTTTAGATCTTCACACTTCACTTTATTCTATCAAATCACTTGCAGCTTTAATTTTCCAGAATCGAAGCTTTCAAGTTTCCAGTGCAAACAGTTTAAACTCACTCACTCTAAATTATGTGATATAACTGGAAGCCCCTTAATTTACCCAGAGGTCTTTTCACTTTTAACAGAAGTCTGCTAACCTGAATTTATATTAGCTTACAGTTTCAAGAGGTTTAGAAGTTAGGAAATAAAAATGAAAACTTTCCACACAGAATAAGAAAACACATATCCCAGGAAGGGAAGACTGGAAGCTGGAGACTGGCATCTGTTCTCCACTTACCTAATCATATAATCATACACCTTAGAATCACCTGGTTCAACACCTGATTTTAAGTGACAAAGCTGATGCCCAGAATCAAGATTAACCACTCATATAAATCTACAGTACCCTGTATCCTAACTAAGGTATTCCTGCATTTCATTTCATTCCATACCTCTGAAGGCATAGATTCCCTACAATTTAACTTGTGCACACTGGATCTCAATAGTAGTGGCCCCTGTATTTCTGTGGAAAGAGAATATGCTGTATGTAGAGTGAATGATTGAAGGAAAGGCCTATGAGTAGTTTTAAATTCTAGGGCTGCCTTGAATATATATAGTATCTAACTCCAAAACCATGTAATAGGTATTCTTAAGATTCACAATGTACCTAAGAAAGTTGAACCACATTTTTATGGTCACTTTGCAGGAGAAAAAAGTGGTTTACTGATTTCTGGTCTATTCATCCCCTCACTCTGAATTTACGTTTGTCTGATAGTAAGTTAGGCCTGCCTGGTCAACAGTTAAGAAAGTTAAATGTCAGACTTTATATTAAATTAAAATGAAATAATGTACTAAATTCAGAAAACAATTTAAAATTCGAGTTCCAATTTTTCCTTCATGTGTTTTAAAGTTAATAGCTCTATAGACTTAAAGATAATAAAACTTATTCAACTAGCACATACACTGTAAACAAGTATTTCATTTAAGAACCAAATGATATACAATATACACAAACATGCAGGGGAGCACCAGATAGAGGTCATATTGTGGTATCAACCATTTAACAGCCTATTTGTGTGTGTGCATGAAAATTAGATCAGCCAAAACTTAATGGCAAAAAAACTCTTGCTCATAGTCCAACTATGATAATCAGAGAAACACCTACATCCTATCACCAGTTTTACCCAGGCTCTGTATGAGGACAGTCAAGGGCATCAGAGGCACTCCAGGAGTAGCATATAAAGATTGAAGAGTTCTAATGCATCTGATTAAAACTAGCATTGCTCATGGATGTAACAAGGAAAAGGTCAAACCTATCTCCATATGATCAAATTAGCTTTGAAAAGAGAAAAGCCTCACTCTGACATCAACTAGCATTGTCTTTGGAGAGAGATATAAAAAAAAGTATTTTTAAGCTGTAATTCTGTAGTTTTCATACACAGACCTATAGCAGCATTTGCAAAGAGTAGCAAGTATCCAATCCTCTGCCTATTTTTCAAATCATTTCTCAGATACTCGGTAATGAAATACAAAGCCAAACCAGAACTCATTTCCACACGCTTCCCAACTCTTATTATTTCCAGGTGTTTTAACAGGGAGCCGCGCGGACAGACTGGCGTTCTACTTCCGCTCCTCCTCACCCCACTACAGCTCTCTCAAGAGTCTGAAAGCAGAAAGGGACCAGCCTGAAAGAGGGGAAAGGACGCTGAGGGGCAGGCAGGGAGTTAAAGAACCAGATCTTCAGTATAAAGAAAGAATTCTGGCTGTTCAGTTTCCAGAAAGAAGTGATCACAGGCCTGGAAAGTCTGGCACGCGGTAAAAGCCCAACAGGCGTCCCCCCAACTCCTGAACAACGACCTTTAGTAAGGAAGGGTTAGGACACCGCAGCGGCGAGACTTCCAATTGTGGAAAGTTTTAAACAAATTTGCTCCTCGGGGAATGTGGATGGGGGGCGGGGGGGGGGGCGGGGGTGGCGGGGGAAGCAAGTCTGGGTTCAATCGAGGGAGCGCGCGGGGTCTGCACGGTGCGCGGCTGTCGGTCCAACGCGGGGAGGCGCAGGGATTTTCGGCAACAGCGACTTCACCCACCCCGAGCCAGGCGGGTACATGCAACCACATCTGTGGCATGAGGACGCGGACGCGGAGGGCGAGCGGGGCCGGCGCTTCAGGGCAGGGGGCAGGGGCTCTGGGTGGAAGTTGAGGGCTGGACGCCGGGCAGGGAGCACGAGAGACGGAAGGCGGCTCTACTTACTCGGCTGTACCAGATGCTGAGGCGGGCCGGGGCCAGCACCGCGAAGAAAGCCCTCTGCGGGTCGGACTGGACGTGGAAAGGCGCCTCAGCCGGGCTCCCCAGAGGGCAGAGCAGCCTCTTGGGCCAGCCGCTCAGGAAATACATGATCCGCGCAGAGCCACCGGCGCCGGGGCGCCTAGCGGCCCCCCGGCCCCGTCTGCCACACTCAGCGGCCCCGGGCCGGTCGCCGGCCTCCCACACCGCCACCGGCCGAGTCGGCGGCGGCGGCCGCGGCAGCTCGGGGCATTTGCCCGCTGGCCTGGCCGGGCCGGGCAGACGAGACGCTACGCGACGAAAGCACCCCCGAGCTGACGGGGCCGAGTGTGGGGGAGGGAAGGGGAGGGAGAGTCCGGACGGAGAGAGGGCGGGAGGAGCGCGGAGGCCCGCCCCGGCCCCGCCCCTTCCTCGGGCAGCGCGGGCGTCACCACGCCGCGCCGCGTGGGTCGAGCCGGGCAGGGCTGAGGCGCGCGCGCGCGCCCTGGAGACTTCACCCCTCCCCCTCGCTGTTTTCTGAAGCTCCGCCCTAATCTTCAGGGACGGCTACCACGCTGCGTCAGTACGCATGCGCTCTAGCCCCGCTCCTTCCGCTCTGGCCCTCCCACCCGGGAGCTGGAGCTTGCCCTTAGGGGCTGGGGGCTGGGGGCTGGGGGCTGGCGGCTGAGGCTGGGCCGAGGCGGGTGATACCGTGCTGCAGCTAGACGACTCGGCTCTAGGAGCGTGCCCTTCGTCTGGCCTGGCCAAATTCGACTTCCCCTCCGGATTGGTGGCGCCTCTGATGGGGGCGGGCCCGGCCCCGACGGGGGCGGTAGGTGGGGAGCGCTGGTCACGTGATGCTTCCTGCTTGTGTTCCCACTCCGCCACCGGCCGCGGCCTCAGCCCTGGGTTCTGGGGGCCTTTACTGAGGGGGGGTCTTTACAGAGGGAGTGCCCTTTGTGTGCGGGGCCAGCCGCGAGGACGGGGTATTGCAGCTCCTGCTCTTACGGACCTTACATCCTGGAGGGCATTTCTTCCTAATCTGTAAATAAACCAGCTACCATGCAAGTGCTGTCCTGTCCCACGCCCTGCGGGGGTTCTCGGACTAGCACAATCTATATTTTGAATTCCGTTTACCGTGGGGGTTCTCGGACTAGCACAATCTATATTTTGAATTCCGTTTACCGTCATCTGTTTACCTGCGAACCTGCCAGGGCCGACGGGTCTCTTTACCCTCGGTAGAGTTAGGTGCTGCAGAAGACTTTTCGAGATGGACTAGAGATAGCTGTAGCTTGGTATTTAACTTGTGGGCCCCAGAGAGCACAGTAAGTAACTTTGCTTCAAAGTGATAAACTTAGTAAGAGTTAGGCAGTGTTGAGGGCGAGAGGGTATGCAAAAAGGAAGGTCTGGAATACAAGAAATACTTCTCATTGTCTTTTATTGTACAATTAGAATCTTTCTGTATATTTGTATACTTCATTTAAAATAAGAGAATTTCGGTAAAAAAAATTAACTCGTGTAAAAAGTAACAAAAGCAGCAAGCAGTAAAAGAAACAAAGTAACTTAATAAGTGTCAGATACAGCATTGCAGCTGGTATTCATAACAAAATATGTAACTTTCCATAATTGTTCCAAATATTTGCTGCATTCCCCTAGGGTGATCAAAGAATTGCTTCACCACTCGCCAGCCTCTTGTGGTCAGACAGTGTCTCCTGGTTTACCCCTCCGTTCTCCCCCCCCCCCCCTTCGCCTCATCCAGTACGACAGCCTGGAACGTAGTAAGCATAGCGAACTCAAAATATTTGTCAGATGAAACTGTGCAAGAACTCTGATCCAGCTCAGCTATGGCATTAGGACTAGCGAGGTTTCTTGACTTAGCAGTACAATATTGTAGAATAATAACAGTTGCATCATACTGTCATCTTGCTCAAAAGAGGCAGCAGTTTCTCTGGCAGTTTAACTTAGCATTGTTTGGCCACAGCTAGGGTCTTCCTTTTCTTAGCTACCTCTTTTTAAAAAAAAAAAAAAAAGATCAGCACGGTGTGCCAGCCGCAGCGGCCATTGGGGGGGTGAACCAACAACAAAGGAAGACCTTTCTCTCTGTCTCTCTCTCTCTCACTGTCCACCCTGCCTTATATATAAAAAATATATATATATTTTTTTTATTTGAAAGGCAGAGTTGCAGAGAGCCAGCGGCAGAAAGAGAAGTCGTCCATCCGGTGGTTCACTTCCCAAAGGGCAGCAGTGGCTGGAGCTGGGCTGATCGGAAGCCAGAAGCCTGGATCCGGGAGCTTCTTCCAGGTCTCCAATGCGGGTGCAGGGGCCCAAGGACTTGAGCCATCTTTCACTGCTTTCCCAGGCCAGAGCAGAGAGCTGGATCGGAGGTAGAGCAGCAGGGACTCAAACCCGCACCCATATAGGATGCTGGCACTGTAGGCGCAGCTTTAACCCCTATGCCACAGTTCTGGCCCCTCTTAGCTACCTCTTAGGCATGACTTTCTTAGTGCATTCTTGGACAATTTCAGGAACTTCTAAGTAATTTGTATTGAACTGAACTCTAACCTGCTGCCTGTGGAATCCATTTGCCCTGCCACACTCCTTTGTACCATTTAAAATTTACAAACTAATTTCAAATGCATAGTTGATTTAGTTCCACAGCAAACCCTCAAGGTAGATAACACTGATATAGTGTTGTTATTCTCGCTTTCTAACTGAGGAGATAGGATCAGAGAGAGGGATGTGGTGACAATCACATGGGTGGGAAAGAACTGGTCTTCTACAGATCCTATGATTTTAGACTGGATTGAACTGAATTATGGTAATTGCTCTGGATATTGAGAAGGGAAAAAATAAAAAATGAAATATCTGACTTTCTAAAACCCTTACTTAGCCGGCGCCGCGGCTCACTAGGCTAATCCTCCGCCTTGCGGCGCCGGCACACAGGGTTCTAGTCCCGGTCGGGGCACCGATCCTGTCCCGGTTGCCCCTCTTCCAGGCCAGCTCTCTGCTGTGGCCAGGGAGTACAGTGGAGGATGGCCCAAGTCCTTGGGTCCTGCACCCCATGGGAGACCAGGAGAAGCACCTGGCTCCTGCCATCGGATCAGTGCGGTGCACCGGCCGCAGCGCGCCTACCGCGGCGGCCATTGGAGGGTGAACCAACGGCAAAAGGAAGACCTTTCTCTCTCTCTCTCTCTCACTGTCCACTCTGCCTGTTAAAAAAAATAAATAAATAAAATTTAAAAAATAAATAAATAAAATTAAAACCCTTACTTAAAGAGTACCCTCCAGGGACTGGCACTGTGACCCAGTAAGTTAAGCCTCTGCCTTTGTCTCTGGTTCGAGTCCCAGCAGCTCCACTTCCAATCCAACTCTCTGCTTATGGCCTGGGAAAGCAGCAGAAGTTGGCCCAAGTGCTTGGGCCCCTATATCCACATGGGAGACCTAGAAGAGGCTCTTGGCTTCTGACTTCAGATGGTCCCAGCTCCGGCCGTTGCAGCCATCTAGGGAATGAACCAGTGATGAAAGACCGTTCTCTCTGTCTCTCCCTCTCTCTGTAACTGCCTCTCAAATAAATAAATCAATAAATCTTTAAAAAAAAAAAAAGTACCCCCATTGTGATAAACTTTCAGGATGGGATAGTGTTTTCTAACTTTCAAATACATATTTTAAATTTTATTTTATAAAATAAACTAACAGTTCCCGTGCCTGAGGCCTGCCTTCTTCCTCTACCCACCACCACCACTGTGTCATCAAAATCCAGGACTCTATTCTGAACTAAGACTAAGCTGCCAAATAAAAGTTAATTGGTGCATATTTTCATCCACCAAACTAACATATTTTACTGTAAGAATGCTGATAAGGGGTTCATGGAAGAAGGTACATTCAAGCAATCTGTTGGAGTACAATTTGGTGCATTTTTTTCCTAAAAGGTAGTTAGCATTACATATAAACAAGAGATCTTAGAAATATGCATCCCTCTGGACAAACTATTTCTTTGCTATGATTATTTTTTAAGGAAATCAACATTGATGCGTATAGTTTTAGTTTTAAGCATGTATTCCACAAAGGTGTCAAAAGAAACAAAGTATTGTCCTTCCTACATTGGAAATATTTTGTGGAAATAAAATTATATTAGGGAAGAATAATTAAATAGAAGTATGTTCACTATATATATATATAAAGAAGTAATAAAACAGATAAAAGCTTATAAAATATCCCATTTTTATTATATATGTATTTATATATATATATACCTAGCCAAAAAAAAAACTCACAAATAGAAGAAAATGTATTAAATGTTGATATTTTATTTTTTAAAGATTTATTTATTTACTTGAAAGAGTTATTGAGAGAAAAGGAGAGGCAGAGAGAGAGAGAGAAAGAGAGAGGTCTTCCATCCATTGGTTCACTCCCCAGTTGGCCGCAAAGGCTGGAGCTGTGCTGATCTAAAGGCAGGAGCCAGGAGCTTCTTCTGGGTCTCCTACATGGGTGCAGGTGCCCAAGAACCTGGACCATCTTCTACTACTTTCCCAGGCCACAGCAGAAAGCTGGATTGGAAGTGGAGCACCAGGACTTGAACTGGCGTGCCCATATGGGATGCCAGCACTGCACGTGGTGGCTTTACCTGCTACGCCATAGCTCTGGCCCCAAATGTTGATGTTTTAAAAACAGCTTGATTATGAATGTTTTCTATATTCTTTGGGCTTTTTTTCCCCAAATTGCCAATAACGAATTCATGTTCCTTTTTTAAAGAGAAAGTATTTAGAGTGAAATTTTTAATGATTCATAATGTTCCATTTGTCTCACTTTAAGTAAGTGCTCACATTGCTGGCAAATGAGAGGGAGAATGTAGTAATGTCAAGTTTAAGCACAGTCCCAGGACTAGTAAGAGAAGGCTTAGGGGTGAGGAGACCTGAGTACTCTCACACATGTCCACGGGTTCTGATGCCGGAGCCGTGGCTGGACTTTGGTTCTGAGTACACCACTCCCAATGTTTGGGGCCCCCACAAGTGTTCATGATACTGCTTTAGTGTATGACTCTAGTATGCCTTTAACATTCACTGATTACAGTTTTATCACGTGCAACCAATGCTCGTGCTTCTAGGCTGGACTCTTGGTTATCATCTGTTCCTTCCAAGAATGGATAATAAGTATATCAGCTGAAATGATGTGATGTCTGGGTTTTACTTCAAGATGATGTGTGGGTAGATGGAGTAGGTACTGCACACGAAACGAGATTGTCCATGAGTTGATAATCTTTCTAACTGAATGATGAATACTTGGGAGTTCATTGTCTTATTCTCTCCTCTTTCATTTTTGGTGACATTTTCTTGTTCTTGTCCTAGATTTGTTTGAAATATTACAGCATAGCATGAAAGTTCAAATGGATCCACATGGTGTTTAGACATCCACCCTAACTATAAGCTGAGTGACTTGCAGGTTGGACAGACTGCCAAAGTCCAAAAGCATTTCCTTCAGGTCAGAATCTACTTCAGTGATCTCCAGATAAAGGGCTGAGAACTCAGGAACATAATGATCTCTCCTTTCTCTCTCCTACTCTTACAGGTCCTCACCAGGCCTCTCTGTATCTGCAAATCATATGCCTCATATGCCCTTTGCAAGTTAAAATGAGCATCTCAGTAACTACAGTTCTATGCAACTAACCAGTCTACTTTGTCCACAATTCTACTCACAATTCACAGTGTTAAAAATCCCTTGGAGGGGCCGGTGCTGTGGTGTAGCAGGTAAAGCTGCCGCCTGCAGTGCTGGCATCCCATATGGGCGCCAGTTCAAGGCCCAGCTGTTCCTCTTCCAATACAGCTCTCTGCTATGGCCTGGGAAAGCAGTGGAAGATGGCCCAGGTCCTTGGGTCCCTGTGCCCATGTGGGAGACCTGGAAGAAGCTCTGGCTTCTGGCTCCTGGCTTCAGATTGGACCAGCTCTGGCTGTGGCGGCCATTTGGGGAGTGAACCAGCAGATGGATGACTTTCTCTCTCTCTCTCACTCTCTCTCTCTGCCTCTCTGTAACTCTGCATTTCAAATAAATAAATAAATAAATATTAAAAATATTAAAATAAATAGATCTTAAAATCTTAAAATACATCTTAAAAAAAATTATTAGTTGGGGGCTGGTGCTGTGGCGCAGTGGGTTAACACTCTGGCCTGAAGCGCCAGCATCCCATATGGGCACAGTTTCGAGACCTGGCTGCTCCACTTCCCATCCAGCTCTCTTTTATGTCTGGGAAAGCAGTGGAGGATGGCTCAAGTCCTTGGGCCCCTGTACTCATGTGAGAGACCTGGAAGAAGCTCCTGGCTCCTGGCTTCGGATCGGCGCAGCTCCGGCCATTGCAGCCAACTGGGGAGTGAACCAGCGGATGGAAGAGCTCTCTCACTCTCTCTGCCTCGCCTCTCTCTATGTGTAACTCTGACTTTCAAATAAATAAATAAATTTTTTTAAAAAAAATTACTTGGAATCATTAATTAATAATAAAGGCAAGATGGCTTATTACTTGTATTACCAACCTTAATGGATGCAAATAAGACTCTCTGAGCTGGAACATGAGCATGAATAGGAAACTAAAGTGAAAAAGCCCATTGTTAGGGTCAGTGCTGTGTTGTAGAATGTTAAGCCTCTGCCTGTAATGCTGGCATTCCATATGGGCACTGGTTCAAGTCCTGGATGCTCCACTTCTTATCCAGCTCCCTGCTAATGCTCCTGGAAAAGCAGTAGAAGATGCCCCAAATACTTGGGCCTCTGCAGCCACATGGAAGACTTGGAAGAAGCTCCTGACTTCTAGCCTGGCCCCAATTTGGAGAGTGAACAAGTGAATAGAATATTTCTCTCTCTCTCTCTCTCTCTCTCCCTCTCCTCTCTCTCTCTCTCTCTCTCTCTCTCTCTCTCTCTATATATATATATATATATATATATATATATATATATATCTGCCTTTCAAATAAATGAATACATCTTAGAAAAAAAAAAAGCCTATTGTTCCTAACCAAGGAAACTGGGAAAAGAATCACTGATTTTCCCTATCACTTTGGTCTTTTTTTAAAAAAAATATTTATTTTATTTATTTGAAAAAGTTACAGAGAAGTAGAGAGAGAGAGAGGTCTTCCATCCAATGGTTCACTCCCCAGATGGCTCCAATGGCTGGAGCCAAACAGATCTGCAGCCAGGAGCCGAGAGCTTCTTCATGGTCCCCTACATGGGTGCAGGGGCCCAAGGGCTTGGGCCATCTTCTACTGCTTTCCCAGGCCTTAGCAAAGAGCTGGATCGGAAGTGGAGTAGTCCAGGACTCAAACTGGCACCCATATGGGATGTGGACACCGCAGATCGTGGCTTTAACCTGCTGCGCCATAATATCAGCCACTCTTTGGTCTTTTTAGAAATGAAACAATGGTTGGAACCAGATTTAAATTAGCCAGCAATTACAAATGTTCTGTCTGAACATGTTCCAATCAGTTCTATAGTACAAAAAATGCCATATCTGAGTTTTCTGGATGTGTTGTTCATTAGAATGGAAACAGGAGTTGAAAAGAGAATTTTTTTAACTCAATAGCATCAGACAGTAAAGGGTTCACTAATCCTAATCAGTCACCTCTCTAGTCAGATAAATAAGCCTTCATTTATTTAGCTAACACTTCATATTTATTATGCTATATCTCTTGTATTTATTAGTGAGCTTAGAGTCAAGTTTAGTGTCTAATTGTAACAAACCATGGGGCATATAATAGTTTCAGCTTTTATCCTATTCTTATACATTATTCTTACATATTACATTAGGTTGAATCTGATACTTAAAGAATTACAAACCCCAAGAGAATATAGTTCTAGAAATTAACAGTGTCTATGAAAATATTTTATCAAGTCATACCTTAATATTAACTGTATATCTGTAATGTTTTGTAGCAGTCCAAAATGTTATAAAATGGCACAGTGATTTTTTTTTTTTGCTATTGTTGCCAGGTGTTTTTTTTTTTAAGATTTATTTTATTTATTTGAAAGAGTTACAGAGAGAAGTAGAGACAGAGAGAGCGGTCTTCCATCTTCTGGTTCACTCCCCAGACAGCCGCAACGGCCGGAGCTGTGCCCATCCAAAGCCAGGAGCCAGGAGCTTCCTCTGGGTCTCCCACGTGGGTGCTGGAGCCCAAGGACTTAGGCCATCTTCTACTGCTTTCCCAGGCCATAGCAGAGAGCTGGATTGGAAGAGTAGTCAGGACCAGAACTGGTGCCCATATGGGATGCCAGCACTTCAGGCAAGGGCTTTAACATGCTGTGCCACAGCGCCGGCCCCTAGTTATTTTTTTTTTAAGATGTATTTATTTACTTGAGAGTTAGAGTTACAGAGGGAGAGAGAGAAAAGGAAAGAGGGAGAGGCAGAGACTGGTCTTCCTTCTGCTGGTTCACTTCCCAAATGATCACAACAGCTAGAACTGCACCGATCCAAAGCCAGGAGCCAGGAGCCTCCTCCTCCTCCCACATGGATGCAAGGACCCAAGCACTTGGGGCATCTTCTGCTGCTTTCCTAGGCCATCAGTAGGGAGCTGGATTGGAAGTGGAATAGCTAGGATTCGAACCAGTGCCCATATGGGATGCTGGCGCCACAGGCAGAGACCCAATGTACTATGCCACAGCACTAGCCCATGTTGCTGATTTTTGTTTTGTGGGTTTTTTTAAAGATGTATTTATTTATTTATTTGAAAGAGTTACATAAAGCGAGAGGTGAGTCAGAGAAAGAGATCTTCCATCTGCTTGTTCACTCCCCAAACGACCACAATGGCCAGGGCTGGACCAGGCCAAAACCAGGAGCCAGGAACCTCTTCTGGGTCTCCCACAAGGGTGCAGGGGCCCAAGCACTTAGGGGCATCTTCTGTGCTTTCCCAGGCCATAGCAGAGAGGTGGATTGGAAGTGGAGCAGCCAGGACTCAAACTAGCACCCATATGGGATGCCAGCACTACAGACCACAGCCCAGCCTGCTGTGCCACAATACCAACCCCTGTTGCCAGTTTTTAAAAGATTATTCGTTCATTTATTTAAAGAGCAGAATGGCAGGTGTGTGGGTGGGGAGAGAGAAAGAGAGAGCTTCTATCTGCTGATTCGATCCTCAAATGCCCACAAAAGCCAGGCAGAAGCCAGGAGCCCGGAATTTTGGCTAGGTCTCCTACATGGGTAGCAGGGACCGAGGTACTTGAGCTATTGTCTGCTGCCTCGCAGATATGTAAGCAGGAAGCTAGACTGGAAGTACGGAGCAGTCAGAGAGTGAACCAGGCACTCCAATATGGGATGTAGGTGTCCCCACAAGCAGCAGCTTAACCTGATGTTCCACAATGCCCGCCCCCTTATTGTTACCATTTTAAATTATTTTTATTGTGATAAAAAAATATAAATTTATCATACTAACCATTTCTAAGTGTATAGTGCAATAGAATAAGCATTCTACAGCATTGTGAGACAGATCTTGAGAACTTTTTCATCTTGCAAAACTGAAACTTGATACTCCTTAAACAATAACTTTCTCCCTTCTGCTCCCCCGATCCCCGACAACCAACATTCTACCTGCTACGTCTATGAATCTGACTACTTCAGTCAGCTTATATAAGTAGAACCATAAAGAATTTGTCATGTTTTGACACTGATTTCCTTAGTATAATCTCATCAAGGTTCATCCATGTTGTAGCATGTGGCAGGATATCCTGTTCTTTTTAAGACTGAAACATATTCAATCATAAGCTTTATATAACATTTTGTTAATTCATCCCTGGACATATGAATTGCTTCTACTTCTTAGCTATTGAGAAAAATGTTGCTATGAAAATAAGTGCAAATATCTTTTTGAGATTCTGATTTTTATTTCCTTTGGATACATACTGCAAAATGGGATTACTAGATTGTTTGGTAGCTCTGTTTTGTGTTTTCTTTTAGGAACTTTCATCCTGTTTTGCGTAGTAGTCACATTATTTAACAATCCCACTAATAGTGCATTTGGGTTCCAATTTTTCCACATTCTCACCAACACTTGTTATTTTGGGTTTTTGAAATAATAGCCATCCTAATGGTGATATCTTACTGTGGCTTTAACTTGCATTTCTCTGGTGATAAGTGACATTGAGCATCTTTCCATATGCTTTTAGGCCATTTGTCTATCACCTTTGTAGAAATGTTCTTACAGTCACATATCATATTATGATGTACCAGTCATTGAAAGATCACCTATTACAGTGGTCCCATAAGATTATAATGGAGCAAAAAAAATTCCTGTCACCTAGGCTGTAGCTGTTTTAATGTGGCACAATGTATTAGTCACATGTTCATGGTAATGCTAGTATAAACAAACTTGTGCTGTCAATCATATAAAAACATAGTATGCACAATTACACATAGTACGGAACACCTGATCAGGAACAATAATTGACTATTTCAGTGGTTTGTGTATTTACTAGACTATACTTTTTACCATTATTTTAGTGTGCATACCTACTTACTAAAAAATGCATTTAGTGTAAAACAGTGTGGTTGTCATACCAGCCACAGCTTCATGCATCTCATGTTTGCCACATCTCCTGATGGCATCAAGAGTGTGTCAAGTGATGCACACCACACAGTTTCGTGTAAGTACACTCTCTGATGTCTGCATGACAAAATCACCTAACAATGCAGTTCTCAGAGCCTATCCCCATTGTTAAGCAATGCATGACACCATTACCTTTGATAATACTGTCACATCACAAGGTTGGCACAGATAGTTAAAGCTCAAGAGCAGTGTTGTTGTTGTTGTTGTTTTTTGAAAGGTGGGGTGGTGCGGGGTCAGTGGGGGGCAGGTAGGTATCACCCATCACAATAGCCAAGGCTGGGCCAGGCTGAACGTAGGAGCCTTGAACTCAGTGTGGGTCTCCCACCTGGGTACAGGGACCCAGTCCTTGAGTCGTCGTCTGCTGCCTCTCAGAGTGCACATTAACAGAAAGCTGTCATGGGAAGCAGAGCTGAGATTTGAACCCAAGAACTCTAATATGGGGTGAAGACATCATAAAATGGCATTTTAACTGCTGCACCAAACATTCGCCTCTAAGAGCAAATGTTTGAATTTAAGTTTTGGAGGATATAACTTTAAATTCTTCATCAAATTTGAATACAATATTTGTTATACTCAAAGACTTAGAAGAATCTTACAAGTATGCCACTTAGTCGGAGTGGGCCTTTAATATTATAGCAATAGAAATTTGCATGTATTTCAGATATAGAAATCACTTAAAACTGCTATAAAAGTGATGCGCATAGGGAGATAGCAAACAGGGAGGAACTGAGGATGCCGCCATAGGTGCTACAGCCCTGTGTATACCACCCACATCCCATCTCCTTCCATGCAGATGCATCTGCCAGGGTTTGTGCTGGCTAGAAATCTCCAACATGGCTGCAGGCTGGGTTACCATGATGACCTTGAGGTCATTAAAATAAAATCACTATGGTCAGCACACCCAATCCCATCATGCACCTGATGCCATCACACTTCCCAAGATTTCCCAAAAGAAGGCACTCCAGCCCCACCCCCAAATTCCACCATCTTTGAATATTCAATTAAGCCCTGTCTCAGCGCACCCTGTATTCTATAAAAGGGTGACCCAAATCTTGTACATTGGAGCTCATTCTCTCCCATGTTTGCCAGCATTCATCCTTTGAGTGTATACTTTCACTTTAAATATATCTTGCTTTCCTGCTCACCTTTATCTACGCCTCTTCCTTGAATTCTTTCTTGCAGAGAGATAAGAACCTGAGTTAAGCCTTGCCAGCAGTCACTCCCCTCAACAAAAGGATCATATCTATGAAACTGAATGCCCAACTTCTTGATTATAAGTACTTGAAAAGAGATATGGAAAATTGTTTGTTAAATGTCCCTTCAAATATATTGTTTTTTAAAAGATTTTATTTATTTATTTGAGAAGTAGAGTTACAGACATTGAGAGGGAGAGGCAGAGAGAAAGGTCTTCCATCCATTGATTCACTCCCCAGATGGCCGCAATAGCTGGAGCGGCACTAACCTGAAGCCACCAGCCAGGTGTTTCTTCCCAGTCTCCCATGTGGGTGCAGGGGGCCAAGCACTTGGGCTATCTTGTACTGCTTTCCCAGGCCACAGCAGAGAGCTAGATCAGAAGAGGAGCAGCCAGGACTAGAACCGGTGCCCATATGGGATGCCGGCGCCGCAGGCGGAGGATTACCTTACTGCACCATGGCGCCGGCCCCCCTTCAAATATATTATTAATGGTCATTTATTTTCAGAAAAAGGGTTAGACGCACAACAACCAAAACATGTGCAATCATTTCTCTAGAAAATATAATTATGAATATTATTTTCTTTTATTCTTTCACCATTTTCTAATTTATTTTATAATAAAAAATAGTAAGTGCTATTTTTAAACATTCTGTTGCTTTGCTATCCAGGAGGTCAGTTTTCCCAGAGTGTAGTCTGCATCAGAATTGCCTGGGGATACATTAAAAATGCAGATTCCGGCCGGCGCCGTGGCTCAACAGGCTAATCCTCCGCCTTGCGGCGCCGGCACACCAGGTTCTAGTCCCGGTCGGGGCACCGATCCTGTCCCGGTTGCCCCTCTTCCAGGCCAGCTCTCTGCTGTGGCCAGGGAGTGCAGTGGAGGATGGCCCAAGTGCTTGGGGCCCTGCACCCCATGGGAGACCAGGAGAAGCACCTGGCTCCTGCCATCGGAACAGCGTGGTGCGCCGGCCGCAGCGCGCTACCGCGGCGGCCATTAGAGGGTGAACCAACGGCAAAGGAAGACCTTTCTGTCTCTCTGTCTCTCTCTCACTGTCCACTCTGCCTGTCAAAAATTAAAAAAAAAAAAAATGCAGATTCCTTGATCAGATCTCAGGCTTCCTGAGCCAGCATGTCTTGACAGTATGGTCCAGGAAATAGTATGTATAATGAGTACCCCAGATGATTCTCATGCACATTATTAGGGCTGATAAAGGGCTCACTGGGAGTGAAAAAGATAGTGCCCCGTTTGTTCTCTTTGCAGAGCCCAGGATCTATATACCCAATCCCCCAAGTCTATTAGTATGTAAACAGATCCAAAAATGTGCTAGAATCCTGGGAGGTATGAGCATCATTCTCTCCACCAGCAAGCTAAAATTGTCTTGATTTTCTAATGATGTAACAACTGTACGATGGGGACTAGGCAAGTGGTTGACTTGACTTTGGGTTATTCAACAGCAGTCATCACAGGTAAGTGAAGTCTGGCTGCCTGGCCCATGCTTATCACCTTCATGTTGCTCTTACCTGTTCCTTACCTACAGAGTGGAGAGGATAATAACCCCTATCTTACCAGGTTATTATTTTTTAAAGCTAGAAATCGGGTTCAGAATTATCTGTGCCTTTATCAGTATACTTTGGATTAATCACAAAGAAATAACTTTGTGTCTTATGACTGGTCTGTTACACTAAAAATAATAACAACAAGCATATTGTCCAGCCCTTATTATGTGTTAGAAACTGCTCTAAGCATTTCACATTATTCTATTTTTATCCTCTCAAAAGTCATATGGGCTGAATATTATCCTATCTTAGCAATGAAGAATTGGGGCATAAAGAGGCCCAAGGTACACAGAGTTAGCAAGTAGCAGAGCCAAAAGTTGAATACAAAGTCCCCAAATTGAACAACTTCCATGTGCCATCTATTTCCACAACTTATTTTCTCACTAAATATGCAGTTATCCCATGATATCCATGGGAGATTGGTTCAAGGAATCCCCTGTAAATACCAAAATCAGCAGGTGCTCAGGTCCTTTTATATAAAATGGTGTAGTGTTTGCACATAATCTATACACATCCTTGCCCATACTTAAAATCACCTCCAGATTACTTATAATGGCTAATATGATATAAGTGCTAGGTAAATGGAAGCTATATAATATTGTTTAGGGAATACTGATCAGGAAAAAACATCTGTACATAGTATAGATGCAGTTTATTTTCCTAAATATTTTTTAAAGATTTATTTATTAATTTATTTGAAAGAGTGAAAGGCAGTGAGAGAGAGAGAGAGAGAGAGAGACAGACAGACAGACAGACAGAATATTCCCTCTGCTGGCTCAGTCCCCAAATACCTGCAACAGCCAAAGCTGGGCCAGACTGAAGCCAGCAGCCAGAAACTCTGTACAGGTTTGCTATGCACTGCAGCCATCATCAGCTGCCTCCCAGGCACATTCACAGGAAGATGGATTGAAATATGGAGTGGCCAGGACTTTAACACTCTGATATGGGATGTGAGTGTCCCAAGAGGCAGCTTAACCCACTGAACTACAACACCTGCCCCTTTCCTAAATATTTTTGATACCTGGTTAGTTGAATCCATAGATGGAGAACCTAAGGCTATAGAGCACTGACTCTATGTACTAATTTATGTCAGACTGACTTAGATTTTTTAAATTCCTAAAAATGTTTTTTCTTAATCCTTCATGCATAAAAATCATTCCACTAAGGAAATGAAGGAAGCCAGCATTTTCACATTCATCAGGAGAATAACATCCTCTGTATTTTAAGCAAAAATGAAAACAATAATTTATGCAAAGGGTCATGTGCATTCTTAAAAATTAGCCATTTATCTAGAACTCTCTGGCAAAGATCCATGGATGTGGATGGAAGAGAGCAAAGCAAAGAAGGAATCACATCACCCAGAAATGATGTTGTAGGCTATAAATGAATCAAGGAGTTAATATTTAACAATAGGAACACGTTGTAACATTAACCCATGCACACCACTCTGTTGGATACATCAAAGGAAGAGGCTCCCCCTGCTAGTCCCTTCCTGAAGATGCCCAGTATGATTAATTCCAGGCTCTTACCTTCCCACCAGTTTCCTAGAAGTTGATTGTGATCTTGACTTTTGCTGCCACTGCCTGTTGGATTCATCAGGCAAAGGCAAATGTTCTATGGGGCTGGAAGGAGAGTACAGTATCGTAACCTCTCCCCTCAACCTATACCTCCATAACTCGAGGCAAACACATTGTTCTCAGAGGTTTATTTAGGATCTCTTTGTAACACATACACACACACAAAATGTCATGACTCCCTCCACGATTTTATCTTGACCAGGTCTGGGAACACACACAGGTTTAGATTATCATGTGTATGGGTTGGAAAAGGAAGTTGGCTATTGCCTGTATATACTTTGTCAATAAGCCCATTTTCTTTCCTGAGCAAGCAGATAAAAGCCAGTTTACTTGTTAATATTTGTTTAAAAGTAATGAGAAGTTATTCAGCTCTGTAACCAAAATCCCTGGTGAAAACACCACCTACATGTGGCAAGCCTGTTGAGAATCTCAAAGACATAAGCAATAGCGACTGGGTGCTGAAATTCTGTAAAGATTATCTCAAAATATTCTACTATTTCTCATACAGTTCCCTCTTATGGCTAAAGTGTTCAGGAGAAGGAATAGCTACTTAAGGCTACTATCCTATATGAATCTATAGATTTTATAAAAATAATGAGCATTTCAAAGTTTATTCATCATGAATGCACTAATGACAACACCCCAAACATTTCAAAACCAAGTTATGTAAGACCATTATGACAACCATATAATAAATTTTATTTATTTATTTATTTATTTATAGAGCCAGACAGTGAGAGGGAGAGACAGAGAGAAAGGTCTTCCTTCTGTTGGTTCACCCCCCAGATGGCCGCTAAGGCTGGAGCTACGCCAATCTGAAGTCAGGAGCCAGGTGCTTCCTCCTGGTCTCCCATGTGGGTGCAGGGCCTAAGCACTTGGGCCATCCTCCACTGCTCTCCCGGGCCACAGCAGAGAGCTGGACTAGAAGAGGAGTAGCCCGGACTAGAACCCGGTGCCCATATGGGATACTGGTGCCACAGGCAGAGGATTAGGCAAGTGAGCCAGGGCGCCAGCCCCATATAATAAATTTTACATATAATGAGCAGTCTCAGACAAAAGTCAGTTAATGCACACATGAGGCTGAATGCACAAAAATCAACAAGCGTCAAGGAAAATGTGTGAACACAGTAATTAACGCTTTACAACACCATTAATCTTAACAGAGATTTTCCCAATGCCTTTATTATTTCCTGATAATATATCTGACACCTCTGGAAGTTCAGCTAATCAGCAAAGACCAAAGAGTCTGAAGTTGAGAAATAATTCTTTAAATGTAGTAAAGTTGGTATAAAAGAGCTTCATTCAGTTTAATACAAAAAATGGTGCAAAATATTATTACATTCAGGCCAGTGGGTAAGTTACAGATCCTCCTAAGTTACATCTGTATTTTGTGCTTTATTCACAAATGATTGTTTTCTCAGTGTTTTATTGATAGTATGTTGGAATTTTATTTTATTGAATTATTCCAGTTGTCAATGGTTACACTTACTGTAATTTCTTACCTCTTATTAAATCTGGGGTTAGTATAAATCAAAAGAGAGGGGTTGGCACTGTGGTGTAGCAGATAAAGCTACCACCTGCAACACCAGCATACCATATGGGCACTGGTTCAAGCCCCAGCTGTTCCACTTCTGATTCAGTTCTCTGCTAATGGCCTGGGAAAAGCAGTGGGAGATGGCACAAATGCCTGGTCCCCTGCCACCCATGTAGGAGACCCAGATGAAGCTCCTTGCTTTGGCCTGGCCCACTGCTGGCTGTTGTGGCCATACAGGGCAGCGAACCAGAAGATGGAAGATCCCTTCCTCTGTATGTCTCTCCCTCTCTCTGTAACTCTTCTTTTAAATTGGTTTTTAAATAAATAAATTTTAAAAATCAAAAAAGAATGCAGCAAAATAGAACTTCTGATGAGTTTTACTCAATGAAGAATCAAAAAAATGAACACAACAAAAAAGAAAATCTGGTGTATCAATATTCAATAATCTCCAAAACTTTCCTCTGCTGCCTCCCAAAGACATGCTCACTTTTATTTCCCCCCTCCCTTAGGAAGCTTGTATGATTTATTATTTTTTAATTATAAAACTACACTTATTTTTTAGATTTTTAATTAGTTTTTAACAGATTTAATGTGACTTATAGATACAATTCTAAAAGCATAATGATAGATTCCCTTCCTGCCTCTCTCCCTTCATTCTCACCTTTAAGAACAGGAAGTCATCCCTCAGCACCTGCTTCCTACAGACCGCACACCTCCCCTCCCCCATGCTCTACTTTCACCCATACCACAACCCCTTCCTCTGCTTCTCCTTCACGGATCCACTTTTCCTTACTCATTGCCTTAGTTTTGCTTCCTGGGAAAGCAAACCCTAAGATGGGAATACACGTACAATGATAGTTTATTTGCTGGTGGTAGTGATCCCAGGGGGAAAAAAAAAAAAAGCCAGGCAAGGAAGGGAAGGCAACCAATGAGGATCTGTTTTCAAGCATGCCAGTGCTAATGACTAACAGGGATTAATTCCTCCGTGAATTCTGGAACCATGCTTCTGAGTTAATCTACTAGAGAAGCAAAGGAGCTGGGCTGTTCACATATCAATGCTTAGGAATCATTAGGTAAGGGCTGCTCTAGGGAGGCATTACATCTGCACACAACCACGCACAGAGCTGAAGCAATGGCCACCAGAGGAAGCTATTAGGAAAGGTGGCACAGCTGCTTGCAGTTGGTAGGACTCAAGAAGATATGGGTAGGCCACCAACAGTACTTGAACCTGCTACACTGGTATCTGAGATCTCATTATTGAAAGGCAGGGCTCATGAAATACGGAAGATCAAAGCCTCTGCAGACAGACTGTTTTCAAAACCTGGGTTCTTAACCGCTTAAACTTCTAAGACTCCCAGAAGATTATTGTAGGCATTAAACAATATAATTCATTTAAAATTACCCACTATTTTGACTAGCATGTGAAACAAGCTCCCCAAAATGCTAGTTATTGATATTATTAACGCCTGATCCCCTCCAAGAGACAGGACTTAAAACGTGTCCCGCTTGGCCAGACACCCAGCTGGGAAGTTCCAGACTTGCTGCTGGTATCAGTGCCTAGGGCTCACAGAACTCTGGGTCTCAACTCAAGCAGTCTTGAAGACATGGCCAGATGGAGCTCTGAACTCTTGCCAGTGGGGCAGCTGCCAAGGGCTCTGTAGAGCTCAGAGGAGTAGACAGATCTACCCAGGAAGGAGTAGATCCTTGAGCAGGCCCAAGGCCCACATCATGGTCCAATTTACCCTCGCCACACTATTTTCCTCCCTAGCCACTCAGTCTTTAATTTTTTTTTTCATGTTTATGAGAGAAAGGGAAGAAAGAACTTGTACTTATCCTTCAGCATAACAAGTTCCAACACAAAAACATAACTGCCCTTTCAATAAGAAAGTATTTTTGGAATTTCTTAGTTCAAATGAAATTACATGGTTCACATGCCCAAGGCATTTTTTCCCCCAACTGTTTTTCCCTCCCTGTCAGTGAAGACCGGAATTTTGGAAAAAGCCAAGCTTTCATTAAAACTCAGCCATGCAGGATATAAAAGCTGGGTGGGTCCACTTAGTTTGCTTTATTGTTAACCATCTCCGCTTGACTGACAGCAAGAACAGATCTGTGGAGAGGACGCAAAAGGCATGGAGAATCCCACATGAAAACTACAACAGCAACAACAACAAAAACTTGGAGAATAAAATGTGTCATATTTTCAAAAATGCAAAACCACTAACTTTTCCATTCTTAAGATAGTATCTGAAATAGATATACAGCGAACTTATTTCAGTACAATGTGGTATTTTTCTAAGTAGATCATTTATCATGAAGATTTTACTTGAAACTCTGATTTCTAAAAACGTTTAGTTACTAATATTTATGTACCTATGATAAAAAAGGTTGCCTTTCTATAATTTACTATATATTTCAAAACAGCTACAATAAAGGATTTTTTAAATTTTATTTTGAGAGAGAGAGAGAGAGAGAGAGGTCTTCCTTTTGTTGGTTCACCCCCCAAATGGCCACCATGGCCAGCGCTGCACTGATCTGAGGCCAGGAGCTAGGTGCTTCCTCCTGGTCTCCCATGCGGGTGCAGGGCCCAAGGACTTGGGCCTTCCTCCACTGCCTTCCCGGGCCATAGCAGAGAGCTGGACTGGAAGAGAAGCAGCTAGGACTAGAACCCAGAGCCCATATGGGCAGGCGGAGGATTAACCAAGTGAGCCACAGCGCCGGCCCCAACAGAGGATTTTTAATGTGCTCACCACAAACAAATGACAGATGTTTGAGGTGATAGCTATGCTAATTAACCTGATTTGACAATTACATTTTTTTAAAGATTTATTTATTTTTTACTTGAGAGTCAGAGTTACACATAGAGAGGAGAGGCAGAGAGAGAGAGAGAGAGAGAGAAAGTCTTCCATCCGATGGTTCACTCCCCAATTGGCCGCAACGACCGGAACTGCACCAATCCGAAGCCAGGAGCCAGGAGCCTCTTCTGGGTCTCCCATACGGGTGCAGGGCCCAAGGACTTGGGCCATCCTCCACTGCTCTCCCAGGCCATAGCAGAGAGCTGGATCAGAAGAGGAGCAGCCCGGACTAGAACCGGTGCCCATATGGGATGCTGGCACTTCAGGCCAGGGCATTAACCCGCTGAGCCAAAGCGCCAGCTCCCAATTACATTTGATTTATTTGTATCAAAATATCACACTGAGGGCTGGCATTATGGCATAGTGGGTTAAGCTGCCTGCAATGACAGCATCCCATATGGGCACTGGTTCAAGTCCTAGCTGCTCCACTTTTGATCCAGCTCCCTGCTAATGTAATTAGGACAGCAGTGGAAGGTGGCCCAAGTGCTTGGGCCCCTGCATCCATGTGGGAGAGGGGGAGGAAGTTCCTGGCTTCTGGCCTCAGCCTAGTCCAGTCCTGGCCGTTGAAGCCATTAAGGAAGTGAACCAGTAGATGGAAGATTCTCTCCCTCTCTCTGTCTCTGTCTCTCTCTCCCTCCATCCCTCCCTCCTTCCTTCCTTCCCTTCCTCTCTGCTACTGCCTTTCAAATAAATAAGCAAATCTTTTTTTTTTTTTTTGACAGGCAGAGTGGACAGTGAGAGAGAGAGACAGAGAGAAAGGTCTTCCTTTGCCGTTGGTTCACCCTCCAATGGCCGCCACGGTAGCGCGCTGTGGCTGGCGCACCGCGCTGTTCCGATGGCAGGAGCCAGGTGCTTCTCCTGGTCTCCCATGGGGTGCAGGGCCCAAGCACTTGGGCCATCCTCCACTGCACTCCCTGGCCACAGCAGAGAGCTGGCCTGGAAGAGGGGCAATCGGGACAGGATCGGTGCCCCAACCGGGACTAGAACCCGGTGTGCCGGCGCCGCAAGGTGGAGGATTAGCCTAGTGAGCCGCAGCGCCGGCCAAATCTTTTTTTTTAAAGTCACGCTGTACCCCATGAATATGTACAACTATGTGACAATTAAAAAGGAAAAAAGAAAGGGTTGCCTTTCCTGATAAAAAATTAACTCCAAAGTTAGCACCGGAAGGAGAGTCTCCTATGGGAGGAGTAGCTGGGTCTGTCCCCCTCTGGCTTGGAGTGGCGAGTACTGTCCCCTTTTTAATACTGGCCTAAGCCCAGATACTAGACTGGTTTGATCTCATGAGCACTCCCGAATAAACTTCCTTTACCCTAGTCTCTGGGTCAGACTCTGCTTCCCAGAGAACCCAATTAGTCCCTGCTGTCCACAGGGTAATTTACTGGATACTTTCTCTCAAGTTTCAACCCAAAAGAGTAACAGCAAGAAAGAGTGAGGCATTGTCCATGTGTGGAACTATCCTTGCTCAGTGGAGTGCTGATCTTAATGATCGCTGCTTTGCCAGGGGACACAGGCTCTATCTTTCTTTTGAGGTTTGTGTGTAATAACCATATCAGAATATAAAAGTGGTATTATAGGGACACTTTGTGGAAAACTACCTTTGCAATAGAGTAAAATCAGCAAATAAGAAAAGGGGAGTGATTAATATTTGTAGATAGAAATGAAAGAAGTACATATTACTTTGTAAAAAACACATTTTTGAAAAAGTTGGCCATGAATTATATTTTTGCATTATATTAATTATTTACATTTGATGTATTTTCCTTTTATGTGAAAGGCAGAGAGAAACACATACCCACACATGCACACATGCACACACAGAGAGAAAGAGAGAAAGGGATTTACTTTCCAAATGCCAAGACTATACTTTCAGGGATCATTACTATAGTTCGTTACTTTCCAAATGCCTACAACAGCTAGGACTGGGCCAGGCCAAAGCCAGGAGCCCAGAACTCCCTCTGGTTCTTCCATGTGGATGGCAAGAACCCAAGTAATTAAGCCATCACCTTCAGCCTTCCTGGGTGTGCATTGGCAGGAAGCTGGAATTAGAAGTGGAGGTGGCACCCAAACCCACGCACTCTGAAAGGGGGATCCATGTGTCCCAGGTGGTATGTTAAGTGCCACACCAAACGGCTACCCTGAATGTTTTGTTATTATACTGTCCTGTTTTGGTTTTGATATCGGTTAGATTAATCTCATAGGATGAGTTGCGACATAGTTTCTTTTTTCTGTTTTCCAAGATAGTTTTAAAATTTGGAAGGATCTCTTTCTTGAAAATCATTTCCAACAATATCTGAACTAAACATGGTCTTCGTGGATAGATTTTAAAATACTGATTATAAAAAAAAATACTGATTATACTTTAGTAGTTATAAGACAGTTCCTATTCTATATTTTAAAGTAACTTTTGGTGAGTAATATGTTTCTAGGGATTTGTCCATTTCACCTAAGTTTTTAAATGTTGGGCCTAAATTGATTCAAAGTACCTTGTTTTAACAAATTTTTGCCAAGTCTTTGATTATGCATCTTTTAAACTGAACGTTTCTTTTTTGTGCTTTTTTTCTCCTTGCTCAATGTCAGCAGAGATTTCTTTCTTTATAAAAGAAAACTTAGTTTTGCTGGTTCTCTTTTGTATCTTTAGGTTCTCTTTTGTATCTTTTCTGTGAACTTCTCTTTTTATCCTTAGTCTCTACTTCCCTCTAGTTTTCTATTTTTTTTTCTTGTTGGTTTTCCCCTGATTTCATAAGTTATAAAAATTTATAATTTTATAATTTTATAAGTTGAACATGTAGTTCACTAATTTTATACCTTCTTGTCTAAAATAAGAATTTAGGACATCTGCCATTCTATGAGTCTGCTTTGTATCCCGCTTCCCATATTGGATCGTTCTCTCCTTTTTAATTCTATCAGTTAGTATTAGCAGACACTAGTCTTGTGTATGTGATCCCTTTGACTCTTAGTCCTATCATTATGATCAATTATGAACTGAAATTGATCACTTGGACTAGTGAGATGGCATTGGTACATGCCACCTTGATGGGATTGAATTGGAATCCCCTGGCACGTTTCTAACTCTACCGTTTGGGGCAAGTCCGATTGAGCAGATCCCAAACTGTACATCTCCTCCCTCTCTTATTCCCACTCTTATATTTAACAGGTATCACTTTTCAGTTAAATTTAAACACCTAAGAATAATTGTGTGTTAGTTAAAGAGTTCAACCGATAGTATTAAGTAGAACAAAAAAATACTAAAAGGGATGAAGTATTAAGTTGTTCCTCGACAGTCAGGATAAGGGCTGATCAAGTCACTGTTTCTCGTAGTGTCCATTTCACTTCAACAGATTTCCTTTTAGGTGCTCAGTTAGTTGTCACCGATCAGGGAAAACTTATGATATTTGTCTCTTTGGGATTGGCTTAATTAACTCAGCATGATGTTTTCCAGATACCTCCATTTTGTTGCAAATGACCAGATTTCATTTTTTTTTACTGCTGTATAGTATTCTATAGAGTACATATCCCATAATTTCTTTATCCAGTTTACTGTTGATGGGCATTTAGGTTGATTCCATGTCTTAGCTATTGTAAATTGAGCTGCAATAAACATTGAAGTGCAGACAGCTCTTTTATTTGCCAATTTAATTTCCAAACTCATAGAATGACAGATGTCCTAAACAGCATTCTGGCCTCAGAATCAGCCCTTAAGGCATTCGGATCCAGCTAAAAAGCCCAAGAGAGTATTTCAGGCATGGAAAGCCAAGATACCCTGGCCGAAAAAAAAAAAAAAAAAAGAAATTACCTAAATGAAAGATCTCTGTGAGTGAGATCTCAGTGGAAAGAATGGGCCATCAAAGAAGGAGGTATCTTTCTCTGAAGGGAGGAGAGAACTTCCACTTTGACTATGACCTTGTCTGAATAAGATTGGAGTTGGTGAACTCAAAAGGCTTCCATAGACTTGGCAACTCATGACTAGAGCCTAGGGGGATTACTGACGCCATAAAGAAGAGTGTCAATTTGTTAAGTCAACAACAGGAGTCACTGTGCACTTACTCCCCATGTAGAATCTTTGTCCTTAATGTGTTGTACTATGTGAATTAATGGTATAACTAGTACTCAAATAGTACTTTATACTTAGTGATTCTGTGTGGGTGCAAACTGTTGAAATCTTTACTTAGTATATACTAAATTGATCTTCTGTATATAAAGATAATTGAAAATGAATCTTGATGTGAATGGGATGGGAGAGGGAGTGGGAGATGGGATGGTTGCAGGTGGGAGGGAGGTTATGGGGGGAAAAAGCCACTGTAATTCAAAAGCTGTACTTTGGAAATCTATATTTATTAATTAAAAGTTATAAAAAATAAAATAAAATAAATTTAAATTAATCAATTGCCCTTAAGGAATGACTTTAACTGTATCTTATAGAATATGGTAGACGGTATCTCATTATCATTCAGTCTTTCTTCCGCTGGTTCACTCCCCAGTTGGCCACAACAGCCATAGCTGCGCTGATCTGAAGCCAGGAGCCAGGAGCTTCCTCCGGGTCTTCCCATGTGGGTGCAGGGACCCAAGGACTCGGGCCATCTTCTACTGCTTTCCCAGGCCATAGCAGAGAGCTGGATCAGAAGTGGAGCAACCGAGTAACCGGTGCCCAAATGGGATACTGGCACTGCAGGTGGTGGCTTTACCTGCTATGCCACAGGGCCAGCCTCAGGGTGCAGGATTTTTTATCTGTCCATTTAATTATGTTAATTGTGCTGTTCAAATCTTCTATAATTTTAACGTTTTTGCTCTCAATGTTCCATCAGTAATTGAGAGATATTGAAATCTTTTATGTTAGTGTTTAGATTTAATGATTTCTCTTTGTAGTTAATAAATTTTTGTTTTGTATAACTGAAATCATTTTACTAGGTATAAAGCTAAATTATTTTCCTGCATCTCTCTGAGGAGAGCCTTTTGTTATTTAATTGTGGCCTCCCTCTATCTTTAATGATACCTATTGCCCTGATGTCTGTGTGGTTTTTGATATAACACTGTCAATATATTTCTTGCCTGATATTTACCTGCAACAACTTTTAAAGTTTTGTATATTGAGTTTTAGCTTTTTCTTTTGAAGAGCATATAGCTGGGGGTGGGCATTTGGCATAGTTTAGAAGAAGCTTGGGATACCCACAGCTGAGAGCCTGGTTTCGAGCTCTGCCTCTGTTGATTCCAGCCTCCTGCTAATACACCCGGGGAGGCAGCAGGTAATGAAAGCAGATAGTTGGTGAGAGATTCAGATGGAGTTCCTGGCTCCTGGCTTCAGCTTGGCCCAAACCTGGCTCTTACAGGCATTTGGGAAGTGAATCAGCATATGAAAGATCTCCGTTTCTCTCTGTTTTTCTGTCTCTTGGAAAAAAAATTTTTTTAAATAACATAGAACTGGATATTTTTCTTTTATTGAAACCCAATCTGACCATCTTTTCAGTTAATTCCTTATGTATTTTTTGTAATTATTAATATAGTTAGTGTTTTTCCACCATCTGATTTTTAAAAAAGAAATGATTTATTTACTTATTTGAAAGGCAGAGAGAGAAAGTGCTTCCATCCAGTGGTTCACTCCCCAAATTGCTGCAACAACTGGAGCTGGGCCAGGCCAAGCCAGGAGCCAGGGACTCCGTGCAGGTCTCCCAGATGGGTGGCAGAAACTCAAGTACCTGAGCCAGCATCCACTGCTTCCCAGGCGCATTATCAATGAGCTGGATTGGCAGCTAAGGAGCTGGGACTTGAACTGGCACTATGACACGGGATGCAGACATCCAAGTGGCAGCTTAGCCCTCTGTGCCACAACACTGCCCCCATTTTAAAATTTTAAAACCTCATTTTAAAATTTCCATTTGTCTTTTATTTCTCTCCTTCCTTGCTCTCTTTTTGATTGATTATGGTAAGTTCTTTTTGTTTATTTCCCTTGTCTATATTTCTCTTTTCTAGTTTAGAAATTATTTGGATTCCTATTATCTAAAAATTGACTATAACAAGTTAGAAAAGGTCTTACCCAAGATCCTTTATTTTAATAAAAAAATCTGATGTAATGAATTTACATTCATGTGCCAGAAAAGGGATTTGAATTTTACTTTGAAGTCTAGATGAGAAACATAGATTCCATTGTAGTCATATCACTGCTGTTCTCTTAAGTTCACATCTTGTGCTCCCATTATTTAAGTCATGACATCACTTTTCGTACTCCCCACAATATTATAATGAAAAAGCTTCTTAGAAGAAAATTCCATAAACAAAGTCAGTGAATATAAAGTCAGCACCCACTTACTGTTGTATTTACTCCTTTTTTTCTTTTCTTTTCTTTTTTTTTTTTTATTTGACAGGTAGAGTTACAGACAGTGAGAGAGAGATAGAGAGAAAGGTCTTCCTTCAGCTGGCGCTGTGCCGATCTGAAGCCAGGAGCCAAGTGCTTCCTCCTGGTCTCCCATGTGGGTGCAGGGGCCCGAGCTCTTGGGCCATCTTCCACTACCCTCTGGGCCACAGCAGAGAGCTGGACTAGAAGAGGAGCAACGGGAACTAGAACCTGGTGCCCATATGGGATGCCTGTGCCGCAGGTGGAGGATTAACCACGTGAGCCACAGTGCCAGCCCCTGTTATATTTACTCCTTTACCAGCTCACCCCAGGGGCTGGCGCTGTAGTGCAGCAGATTAAAGCCCCAGCCTGTAGTGTCGGCATCCCATATGGTAGCTGATTCATGTCCCAGATGCTCCACTTCTGATCCAGCTCCCTGCTAATGCATCTGGGAAAGCAGTGGAGGATGGCCAACTCTCTGGGCTCCTGCACCCACCTGGGGGACCTGGAAGAAACTACTGGCTCCTGGCTTCAGATAGGCTCAGCTTTGGCCATTGTAGCCATTTGGGGAGTGAACCAAATTTGAGAGAGTGAACCTCTCTCTCTCTGTGTCTGTACCTCTCTCTGTAATGCTGTCTTTTAAATAAATAAATCTTTAAAAAAAATGCTACTATCCCTCATCAAATGGAAGCACATCAATCTTCTCACTCAAAGCAAATCCAATGCTCCTTTAGCCATCTCTAGATGACTTTAATCCCCTGCTAGCTGAGTCATGTTGCCCTTTTATTATCCTGCAACTGAATGTAAGGTTGATTCTATTAGAACAAAATATACAGTGAATATTGTATAGCAGAGAAAATGAATATACTATATGTAACAATACTGATATATCCTACAAACATAATGTCAGTAAAAACAATAAAGTACAGGTGATTACACATCTACAGTACAATTCAATTGACGTAAGTCTAAAAACACACACAGGAAGAAGTATGGCAAGTAAAACAGCCCAAGTTCTATTTGCCAAGCAATGAGCCTTGGTTTAGGGTTGTATTCAACCTAAAGAGAGGGGGCTTTTTTCTAATTTGTGCAGAGGCTCTGGAAGGACTAACTATAACTTTGGATGGATGTAAAGGTATTGGTAATGTTATAATTCTTATAGTTGGCAGATTCATGGTTTTTGTTTTATAATTTTGTCAGCTCAGAGCTGCCATTCACAATTGGCTTCCTCAGAGTCAGTCACTGCTAACAGTTGCTGTGTGCCCTTGCAAAGCTACTCAGTGCTCTGCAAGCACAGATAAATGTGTGTTTCTTTTGTAAAAAACACAATGAATAAGGCGGGCGCCGTGGCTCAATAGGCTAATCCTCCGCCTTGCGGCGCCGGCACACCAGGCTCTAGTCCCGGTTGGGGCACCGATCCTGTCCCGGTTGCCCCTCTTCCAGGCCAGCTCTCTGCTGTGGCCAGGGAGTGCAGTGGAGGATGGCCCAAGTGCTTGGGCCCTGCACCCCATGGGAGACCAGGAGAAGCACCTGGCTCCTGCCATCGGATCAGCGTGGTGCGCCAGCCGCAGCGCACCTACCGCGGCGGCCATTGGAGGGTGAACCAATGGCAAAAAGGAAGACCTTTCTCTCTATCTCTCTCTCTCACTGTCCACTCTGCCTGTCAAAAAAAAAAAAAAAAAAAAAAAAAGAAAAAAGAAAAAAGAAAGAAAAAAAACACAATGAATATATCAATGAAAAGTCATTTTGTGCCCAACTATAGAATTATATGTCAATTTAAAAAATGGAAGCATTCTATACTGTATTGGATCTCTTTTTTTTCTCTACTTAACTGCATATCTCAGAATTACTCTATACCTGCAAATATGGCTATTATTCTTTTTTTCTAAAGGGGAGGTTACAGTGCCAGCCTCCTGTAATTTTGTAGTAGAGTACTGGCTTTTTTTTTTTTTTAAGATTTATTTATTCACTTGAAAGGTAGAGTTACAGAGAGAGAGGAACATACACACACACACACAGAGAGAGAGAGAGAGAGAGAGAGAGAGAGAGATCTTCCATTTGTTGGTCTACTCCCCAGATGGCTAAGATGGCCAGGGCTCAGCCAAGCTGAAGCCAGGAGCAGGGTGACAGGGGTCCAAGCATTGGGGCCATCACCTGCTGCTCCTCTAATGCCACCAACAGGGATCTGGATTGGAAGTGGAGCAATCAGGATGCCAACCAACACCCATCCCAGGCGGCTGCTCCACTAGATACACCACAATGCTAGCCCCTATTCTTCATTTTTTAAACTGACTACTCAGCATTCCATTGCAAAAATGTACCACAATTTATTTCACAGCTCCTCTATTAATGAGATATTTCAGCTGTTTCCCATCTTTTGCTTTGCATTTAATGCTGCAATGAGCATTCTTCTACACGCATGTTTTGCCCACGTGTGATGATGTGCACAGGGTAAATTCTTAGGAACGGAATTGCTGGGCCAAACAGAATGCATTTTGCCACATATTCCCAGATGGTTCTTTTTTATATGTTTATTTATTTGACAGGTAGATTTACAGACAATGAGAGGGAGAGACAGAGAGAAAGGTCTTCCTTCCATTGGTTCACTCCCCAAATGGCCACGATGGCCGAAGCTGAGCCGATCTGAAGCCAGGAGCCAGGAGCTTCTTCCGGGTTTCCCACGTGGGTGCAGGGGCCCAAGCACTTGGGCCATCCTCCACTGCCTTCCCAGGCCACAGCAGAGAGCTGGACTGGAAGAGGGGCAGCCAGGACTAGAAGCAGTGCCCATATGGGATGCCGGCGCCGCAGGCAGAGGATTAACCTAGTGTGCCACGGCACCAGCCCCACCAGGTGGTTCTTAAGGGCCTTTATGACAAGGCTCTTATATAGCCTTCAGACCCTCATCAATACAGGGAATGCTCATTTTCCTCATTGAAATATCAGACTTTTTGATTGTTGTTAATTTGATAAGTTGAAAGCATAGTCTATCCTTGTTGTATTAATTTTCTATTGAGAAAAAGATCATAAAAGTTATTTTGAAAATCTTTGGGAGTTCAAAGGAGGAAGAAATATCTATATGGGACTGAAAGGCAGGAGAATTCTCAGAGGAGGTAGCCCTTTCTGAGATCCTGAAATCACAGACGCAGCTCTGAGAGCTGAGAAGGAGGCAGTGCGCCAAGCATTCAAGGCAGAGAGTGTGCATAAGCCAGGGCGGGGAAGGGGTGGGACTGTTTCACAGAGAACCCAGTTTGTCTGGAGCAGAGCGAGTGCATTCTGAGTAGAAGGGAACAGACTCAGTGGGCAGCAAGGGTCATTTAAGTGGGGCTCCCAGCGCTGGTGCCCATTGCAGCCAACAGGGCACTTTAAAAAAATCAATGCTAATTCCCTCCTCAGACTGATTAAATCCTCCCCAGGGAATATCAGCTTGTAGCCAGAGTTGAGAATCACTGCATTAAGAAAAAATGAACAAAGGAGTGAGCATCTCAAAAGTGGGTTTACAGGTTTACAGTCCTAGATCACACACTGTTCTCTTCTAGGTTTATTCTACAGTTTGAAATGGGGGGTGGGGGGATAATAATTACTTAGCTCGAAATTGAGTTTAGGCACATTTCCATGATTGCTTTAAAAGGAAAAAGAAAGAAAACAAACAGTCTACATCTTTTTTTAAAAAAAAAATTATTTATTTGAAGGTCAGAGTTATACAGAGAGAGAAGGAGAGGCAGAGAGAGAGGTCTTCCATCCACTGGTTCACTCCCCAGTTGGCCACAAGGTCCAGAGCTTCACCAATCTCAAGCTAGGAGCCAGGAGTTTCTTCCAGGTCTCCCACATGGGAGCAGGGGTCCAAGGACTTGGGCCATCTTCTACTGCTTTCCCAGGCCACAGCACAGAGCTGGATCAGAAATGGAGCAGCCGGGATTTGAACCAGAGCCCATATGGGATGCCAGCACTGCAGGCTGCAGCTTTACCCACTGTCACAGCGCCGGCCCTACATCTTAAAATAATATACATATTTGTACTTTTAGGGGATAAGATCATTCACCGAGGGGGTATGAGTCTCAGGGAGAGCTTCCCACACTGCACAATTGGAGATAGGGGGAGCCTGACTGCCTGAGGGTTCCCCTAATGCGAGTCTGGCTCAGCACTCGGTGAAGCCTGGCCTTGACACTAGGTGGAGCCGTGGATTGTGATTAAGGGAAATCTGGTGTTTCAGAGAAATATAGGCAGAATTTGGAGAAGGCCAGAGACTTAGAAACCATACACTAGGATCCCTTCTTCATGCTGTTTTTAAATTTCCTTTTTGGGTGTAAAACGTGTCTAATTTGCAAGTAAGCTGTCTATCCATAGAGTTCTCAATGTACAAAAGAGGGAGGCATCAGTCTGTACGTTACAAATTCTCTGTGCTTCCAGATCTACTCTCCGCTCTGCAGTGGCCTCTGAGAGGCTCATCTCTGGGGATGCACTGACAACCCCCTGTCTCCTCACGGGCCTTGGAAGGGTTTCCCTTCCAGGGTCGTGCCAGTCAAAGGCAGCTGGGAATGGCATCATTTATTTCCCCAACTGCAGGGCTGGGGGCCAGAGAGTCTGGGTTTCCAGGGGAGGCGAGGCTGTGTCCTATACCCACAGCTCTCTCCCTGTGAGTTCAGATACCCACTCACTCCCCTAGCTCCTGAGGGCCTAGGTATGGGAACGATGCCCTCCGTAGCTCAACCGTCCCTCGCTGAGTGCCTTAGCCTTGTCCATACCTTTGTAAATATTCCTGTCGTAAAACACTCCTTAAGTATGCCTCTTGAGGAAGCAGTGTGCTTCCTGCTGGGACTCCAACAGACATAGTCTCCCTCATTTCCTGGTTCTGCTCCCACCCAGTTCTCCAAAGCAAGCAGTTCTTTAGGTTTCCTATATTTATGCATATGCAAACATAAAGGGCTCTAGGTATGTATTCCTTTCACCCTATTTACTCAACTTACAGCACACTGTACACCCAGTTCTGCACCAAATACATGTTTTTTCATTTAACAGTACTTATATATCCCAGAGCTTGCTCTGTAGCAGTATTAGGGATCCTCATTTCTTTTTATGACTGCATTATATCCCATTTAAAGGTGTACACTCACTTGTTAGCACACCTCCTGTCAATAGACATTTTGGTTGTTTCCAGGCATTGTCACTACAAATGTTGTTCTAAGGAATAACCTGGTAGATAAGTCATTTCTCCTTTTCTTATATGTGAGGAAAATGAAAGTCATTTCCCCTTTTTTTATATGTGAGGAAAATGAAATTTAAGGAGATTAAGTTGTTCAAGGTTAATTCCTGGCAGAACCTACATCTTCACAGTCTGTAGGAGGCTGAGAGTGGGGTGATGCAAGTCTTGCTGAGGGCCCTCTCTGACTTGCTGCACGTTTCCGCTCTCCCAAGTCCTACCCTTACACATTCCATTCCCAGCTTGATGGTTATAAGCATGGACTCCACAGCCACATGTCAGGTTGTGTTTTCCAGGCTATCACTTATTATCTTTGTGATCTCAGACAAGTCGCAATCTCTCTGTGCCTGTTTCTTCATCCATAAAATGGTTCTGACCTCATGGTATTGTTTAACAGTACCCAACTGGGATGAAGGGTTATGCAAGCACTGGCTGTTAGAAGGAGTGCCACGGTCATTCCTTTGCCTTGGTGCTGTGTTCCACTATTAGCATCCAAACACAACATGAGACAGCTAACTTGTGCATCTCATCAATAGCTCATACCCTTTCTGTGAGTGAGCTCATCAGATCAAACCTTGAGAGCAGTTTAGGGCAGGAAATCAGGATCTCTGCTGTGAGTCCTAAATGAGAAGACACTTGAGCCCCTGCACAATTTTAATTTGATTTTCCTGTTCGCCTGTCCTTAAAATAGCGATACTCACATATCCATCTGCCTGCCGAAATCCTTCCCACATTTCTTGTGCTGTTCCACTTGGACTTGCTGTCCATCCACCACCCTTTACCACTCCTCACAGGCCCAGGTCACATTCACGTGGTGAACACTGCAGAATGCCAGCCAGTACTATAGCACAGCTGGTAAAGCCACTGCCTGTGACTGCCATCCCATATGGGCATGGGTTCTTGTCCCAGCTGCTCCACTTTCAATCCAGCTCCCTGTTAATGTTAATGGCCTGGGGAAAGCAGCATAGGATGGTCCAAGTGTTTGGGTCTCTGCCACTTGTGAGAGAGACATGGAAGAAGCTCCTGGCTTTGGCTTGGCCAAGACTTTGACCTTGTGGCCATTTGGGGAGTGAACCAACATATAAAATTTATTCATATAAAATGTGTTATCAAGTTCTGCAAATTATTTCTTCCTAGTTTACAACTTCATCCCCATTTCTTTCTCTCCAACTCCTCTTACACTGCTTTCAATCAGATTCTTGGTATTCTTGGGGCCATGGTAGAACTTTGCCCTCTCTCCCTCATTCTCTCTCTCCCTTCCCTCTGCAGATACTTGCATGACTAACATTTATTAAGTCTTGAGCTGGTACAGGGAGGAAGTGAAAGTAAGAGAAAAGGACCCTAAATCTAACTCTAACCCTAACCTTATCCTAATCCTCAACTCATGAAATTTTTGCTCCACAGAGAGAGAGAGTCAGACATGAAAAATACAATTACACAAACAATTGGTTAGGGATCACAGGGATCTTATTGTCTGCTGTAGGCTCCCCCTGAAAGAAAGAGATTATACATCCAGGCTTGGTGTCTTTTTTTAAAAGATTTATTTATTTATTTATTTGAAAGTCAGAGTTACACAGAGAGAGGAGAGGCAGAGAGAGAGAGAAAGTTTTCTATTTGCTGGTTCACTTCCCAATGGGCTCAATGGGAGGAGCTGCACCAATCTGAAGCCAGGAGCCAGGAGTTTCTTCTGGGTCTCCCATGTGGGTGCAGGGGCCCAAGCACTTGGGCCATCTTCTACTGCTTTCCCAAGCCACAGCAGAGAGCTGGATTGGAAGTGCAGCAGCCAGAACTCAAACTGGCACCCAAAGGGATGCTGGCACTGCATGTGGTGGCTTTACCCAAGCTATGCCACAACGCCAGCCCCTTGGTGTCTGGATGATTAGGGCTTTCTAATCACAGTGATGCATTACAACCTTTGCTTTAGAAAGTCTCTGGGGGGAGGGGCAGGCACTGTTGTGTAGCAGGTAAAGCTGCCGCTTGCAGTGCCAGCATCCCATATGGGTGCCAGTTCAAGTCCCAGCTGCTCCACTTCCGATCCGGCTCTCTGCTATGGCCTGGAAAAGGGGTAAAAGATGGTGCAAGTGCTTGGACCCCTGTACCCATGTGGGAGACCCGGAAGAATCTCTTAGCTTTGGATTGGTGCAGCTCCAACTATTGCAGCCATCTGAAGAGTGAACCAACGATGGAAGACCTCTCTCTCTGCCTCTGCCTCTCTGTAACTCTGCCTTTCAAATAAATAAATAAATCTTTAAAAAAGAAAGTCTCTGGGATATGAGCACTGGATTTTTGAGGGGGAAGAGAAAAGGAAGTGGCCTGACCCTAAGGAAAGGGAGAATGCCTATGGCTGGCATGGATAGGATCTGGGAGAACAGAGTTATAGTAGGTTCTACACAATTGGGAATTAAGTGGTGACTGGATGAGGCCTGTGCTGGTTTGGCCCGAGCATTGTACCCCAAGAACACTGGTAAGAATTCCTTGAGGTGGGCCTGCAATCAAGAGAGAGGACCTTTGTGGGAACACCTTTGCAGTCTACCAAGGGTGGATGGCCCCATAAATGCCAAAGGAGAAGCCAATGATAGTGGCAGGTAGCCAGGGACTAAAGATCAGGCCCTCATCCACTTCCACGGCACTATGTAAGCTCTAGAACCCTAGAATAATCCCCCTTGGGGTGTGTGTGCATGTGCAAATGTGTCTGTATGTGCATGTGTGAATGTGTGTGTGCCTGTGTGAATGTGTGTGTACATGTATGTGCATGTGCAAATGTGTCTGTATGTGCATGTGTGTGTGCATGTGCGAATGTGTCTGTGTGTGCATGTGTGAATGTGTGTGCCTGTGTGAATGTGTGTACATGTATGTGCATGTGCAAATGTGTCTCTATGTGCATGTGTTTGTGCATGTGCGAATGTGTCTGTGTGTGCATGTGTGAATGTGTGTGTGCCTGTGTGAATGTGTGTGTACATGTATGTGCATGTGCAAATGTGTCTGTATGTGCATGTGTGTGTGCATGTGCGAATATGTCTGTGTGTGCATGTGTGAATGTGTGTGTATGTGCATGTGTGAATGTGTGTGTGCATGTGCGAATGTGTGTGTGCATGTGTGAATGTGTGTGTGCATGTGCGAATGTGTCTGTGTGTGCATGTGCGAATGTGTGTGTGTATGTGTGTGCATGTGTGTGCATGTGTGAATGTGTCTGTATGTGCATGTGTGAATGTGTCTGTATGTGCATGTGCGAATGTGTCTGTGCACGCGTGGGGGGCACAGTGGTAATTGCAGTTTCTTCTGTGTAAGGCAATGAAAACTGCCAGCTTCATGTCATGAGCTTTATTCTATGAACAATTTCCAGAGGCTGGACAGGCTAATAAATTTCTGTTCTTTCTTCTTGGAAAGAAAAAAAGTCAAAAGGAATTACCTTTAAAGTCACATATTAGTCATGTTATCATGAACACCACACCTTTCTGGGTCTCAGTTTCCTTATCTGTGCAATGGGGGGGCGGGGATGATGTTGACCTTCCATCCCAGCTCTACTCTCCCAAAGGTCTGTGTTGTCTCATCCAGGGGACATGACTGTTAAAACGATGACTTGAGACTTCTTCCTTTGCTCTAATCATGTTGGTTAAACTCTCAGAAGAGAAAATGAAAGCTGATGAGATTATTTATATCACCTAAGAGCAGAATTTTTATAATTCATGCTCTTTTCCTAAAGCTCCTTCATTAGACGAAACACAAAGCACGATGTTAGCAGTGCAGCTGAGGCAAGAAATTTCTATATGGGGAGCGCACGACCCGCCTTTGTTTGAAGCAGATCCTGTAAGATTGATCCCCAGAAAACCTCCTCACCTGGGGCTAGCAGCAGTGTGGGGAGGGGAAGAGAACCCTTCAGTTAGGGAGACTTCATGCTAAATGAGTGAGAAAACTCCCCTTCCTCTCTCTAGTAACAGTAAGATTGGGGTTGGAGGGGTGAACAGGGCTTCAGGGGCCAATATCCAGCTTCTCCCGTGGACTCTGGGAAGGGAGCTGTCGAAGCCTGTGCTTTACTGGACTTGGCATTCAACTACTCAAGTGGACACATTGAGGGAGGGAGGAGAAGGAGGGAGCCATGCCATTTTTTAACCAGGGAAGCGGTTTGCCACATGAGACAATCAGGTATGCAAGAGGTATGAACTCTGGAAACAGACTACCAGGCTCTTCTTGTGGCTTTGTTGTTTACTAGCTGTGGTACTGGATAAACTACTTCTTGGGCCTCATGTATTAATAATGGTATCCAGCTCATAGTTGGATTATGTAACAAAGATGAATAAATTAATATTTGTAAAGCACATAGAACACTGCCTGGTAAGAACTTTTTGTTTTGCTGCTGTGTTATTTCTACATAACAAGACTTACGTGTCGACTCAAACATTTTCAGTGCTTAAACCAAGCCTGAGAACTCAACTTCATAGCAATTCCATGGCATACAGTGAAATTCAGCAATTTACTACGTGGTCATCAGAAAGAGTCACATCACTTTAGATTTCTGCTGAGAACCAGGGAAACAGATCAAGAGAGAGGAGCTATATAAGAAGGAAAATGCTGTTGGTATTTGTTTTATAACTGATTTTATAAGTAACACACTTTGCAAAAGGCTGAATTTGAATTTCTTGGTAAAAACGAATGCTCTGAGGGTCCTCTAACTTCCCTGAGTGGATTTGTGTGTGTCTATGCCCACCAGTATCTGGAAAAATTGCTTTCAGTCTTGTGATGCAAAAGTGGTAAACAATTGCATCAAATCCTTTTTAGCATGTTTTTTTTTTTTTTTAAAAAAAAAAAGACCTATTAGAGAGCTTACAACATTTAAACTTTCATCCTTTGAAAGTAATTCTCCGTATTCATGTATTTTCTTAATTTTTAAATTTTGACATGTAAGATTTCTAGATTAATTTACTTGCACCATTCCGTTGATCCTCAGAGTTTAAGAGAATAATCTGCACACGTCTACTTTGTGAATTTCTAAACATAGCTTATCTGTGTGTTGAGTTTCTCTATAACTTGGAAAACTACAGCAGTTGGAGGCAATTACAGGGAATTCTTTTTTGAACTCTCCTAAGCTTTCTCAATTTTTCTAAAATAAACACATAGTTTCAATAACTGAAATCTTCTCTTTTTATGAAGATGTTAACTAGCTTGTCTGCCTGCTAGAGATGACGGGAATGAATACATGAAGTCAGCATTTTTAAAACTGTCTTAAAAAGAGGAAACTTTGCAATTACCCAGTTCTTGACTCCAGCATAGCTAGGTTCTTGGGCAGTCATCAGTGTTTTGTTTTAATGCAGTAATGTGTCAGAAAGACCTTATCTCTATGCTTTTCAATAATGAGTCCCTATTACCATGATCACAAGTTTGGTCCTATGTAGACTTGAAAGTCCCTTAGATTAAGAAATTTAAGTGTGGTTCAACAGGCTAATCCTCTGCCTTGCGGCGCTGGCACCCCGGGTTCTAGTCCCAGTTGGGGGCGCTGGATTCTATCCCGGTTGCCCCTCTTCCAGGCCAGCTCTCTGCTATGGCCCGGGAAGGCAGTGGAGGATGGCCCAAGTCCTTGGGCCCTGCACCCGCATGGGAGACCAGGAGAAGCACCTGGCTCCTGGCTTCGTATCAGTGCGATGCGCCGGCCACAGCGGCCATTGGAGGGTGAACCAACGGCAAAGGAAGACCTTTCTCTCTGTCTCTCTCTCTCTCACTATCCACTCTGTCAAAAAAAAAAAAGAAAGAAAGAAAAAAGAAAAGAAATTTAAGCAATAATAGCAGGTCCAAAGTACTGTTAAATAGCTTCCTGAGGGGTGGGCATTTGGCCTAATGGTTGGCACCAGTTAGGATGCTCATGTCCCACATAGGACACCTCGGTTCAAGTCCTGGTTCCACCCCCAATTCCAGGTTCCCACCAATGCACACCCTAAGAGGCAACAGGTGATGACTCAAGTGGTTGGACCCCTACCAACTACATGGGAGACCTGGACTGAGTTCCTGGCTCCTGGCTTCAGCCTAGCCCAGCCCTGACTGTTGTGAACATTTGACGAGTGAACCAGCGGATGTGAGTTTCCTCTCTATCTCTTGAATGAAAAATAGACAAACAGCTTCTTGTCTGTTTGCTGCACTGGCTCTCAGGCTGTGAAGATCTGGGATTAAATTATGGAAAAATGGAAATTGGGATATTTTATCCCACCTTCCTTTAAGGGTATATGCATGTGTTTAATTTAGGTTTTGTTTTGAACAGCAGTTGATGCTGAAGTCACATGATAACACTCTGTATTCAAGATTCTCAGTTCCCATTACTGCAGAACCACAGTTTTATCTTCAGAAACTGGCCTCAAGGAGACCACTATGACATAAGAAGGCAAAGTCCATGTTGGGGTTTTGGATCATATTAGCATATTTCTCGGAGGAATCTCTTTCACAGTCCCAGAGTGAAATTCTGGATATTTTGGTTGAGATATATTAGCCCTTTGCACTTCCTTATTTTACCAGTGTCATTCACAGCAGTAAACTCCCTGCAAATCCAGTGCCTACTATATTTTACAGAGCACCACACCATCTCAGGAAGATGCTAGGAGGCCAAGTCTTGGCCCCAACCTTGAGGAGTTAACAAAGAGAGACACCAAGGAAGAGCTGAGGGATTCTTGGAAAACACATTAAATAAGCCCCATTTAAAAGATTATATTGGGGCAGGCATTTGGTCTCAGGGTTAAGACCTCTCTGTCCTATTATGGGGTGCCTGAGTTTAATACCTGGCTTTGGCTCCCGACTCCAACTTCCTGAGAATGCAGACTCTTGGAGACAATGTTGATGGTTCAAATAATTGGGTCTCTGCCACCCATGTGGGAGAGCTAGATTGGGTGCCTGGCTCCTGGCTCTTCCCTGGCCCAGTCTGGGTTGTTGTGGGCATTTAGGGGAGTGGACTGGTAGATAAGAGCTCTGTCTCTCAAATAAATAAAAATTATTTAAAAGGTCAAAAGTCCCCCCCCCCAAAAAAAAAAAAAGACTGTATAGAGATGTTTAGTCATCTGAGTTGTGTCTCTCTACAAAGCCAAGGCCCTTAGCATAAGGGGGAAACCTCACTTGTCAAAATACAACACCATTCTCTGTATTCACAATGCCTTCTCTGTATTCACAACACATTCTCTGTTTTTATAACACTTTTGCCATCAAATACGTAGAGTTTTTCCACCTCATTAACCAGTTCTCTAATTCGCCAGACACCAATTGAGTGTCCTAAAATTCCATTCTTTTCTGACAGTACCTCCCTGGGATTAACACCAGATCCCACAGGCTAAGGGTTCAGTTCCCCACTTTGGAAGCTAGCTCCAATCCAGACCTCCAATCTTAAGAACTTTGTGTCAGAAACCAAATATATATGTTTAAATATATCACACAGCTCCTCCAGGTAAATTCATGGTTTTAGCATTACCACTTCTTGGTCTCAGGATGATTTTGCCATAGACATTGCTAGTTTTTAATAACCTCTAAATCTTATGAGCAACATAATGTTCTCAGAGCCCCCTTCATCTACTCCTACATCAGAAAATACATGAAAATTTGGTGTTAATACTGGGCAGCCTATACCTATGCTGATTATGGGTCTCCTAAGGATGACGACCATAGCCCTTGGGCTTCTTCCTGTGGATACCCATTCTAATCCTTTCAACAAAATAAGGCTTAGAACAACATAGTACCAGAACCCCAAACTCATGTTCATAGTTCAGTTGATTGATCTTTAAGACTGCATGAAATTATTTCATGTGCATCTTCTCAGTAGCTCTCCATTTCTCTCTTGTCACTCATTTATTCAATGAACACTTCACTGAACACTGCCTAGTGACAGACACTGTGCTACGAGATAGGATGATGGCATCAATGAGACCTGATTCCTTCCTTAGAGGCATCCTAGAAGGTAGAAAAGGAAGACAACCAGTCTATATGGTGTCCTTGTGTGAATTAGAAAATACCATTCAGTCTGGATATTCGGTGCAGGGGTTAAGATACCACTTGGAATGCCTGCATCCCATATTGCAGTGCCTAAGTTCAAGTCCAGGCTCCACTTCTGATTCTAGCTTTTTGCTAATGCGTACCCTGGGAAACAGCAGGTGATAACTCAAGTACTTGGGTTTCTGCCACAAGTGGGAGACCCAGATAGAGCTCTGGGCTCCTGGATTTAGCCTGGCCTAGCCCTAGTTGTTGCAGGCATTTGGGGAATAAACTAGCGGTTGGAAGATCTCTCTGTCTTTGTCTTTCTCTGTATTTCAAATAAGTAACTTTTTAATAAGTTAATAAGTTAATAAGTTTAATAAGTTAATAAGGCTAATAAAAAAGACAAAATGTCATCTCTTCCTGTTGGTATAAGCAACTCTGGCTTGGCAAAGGGAGAGAAGGATGTATTTCAGCCTCTTCTTGCCTGCTTGGCCAAGGACCCTTGTGTCGGGTATAAGTTAAGCTCCGGGCTCAGACATGCAGATGGCATGCTCAGTAATGTATGTAGCACATAGAGGAGAGAGGACCAATTGCTCAGTACTGGGGAAAGCCAGGGGAAGTCTGGCGGTTGTGACATGTGAGCTGGGCCATGAATGAGCTCATGCAGTGGAGGGGGGAAGAAGGGCTGAGGGAAAATGTACAAAGCCACACAGTTGTGAAACAGTGTGGTATGTTTGGGGCTTTACAAGTCATCGGTGATGGCTGACAGCCATCTCCAGAGTGGAGGGATGAAGATGCAAGACACAGCAACAAGGAAAGCTAGGAGACACTACAGCAGTGATCTAGACCTTGACCTGAAGTTCTCATTACTCAAAGCATAGTTGTCTTTCCTCACCCCCAGGGCAGCTTCAGTCTCACCAGGCAATGCAAAATCTTGAGCCCCACCACAGTGTACTGAGTAAGCACCTGCATTTTAATAAGATTTCCTTGTGGTTCTTAAGCACCTTAAAGTCTGAATAGCCTTGGTTAGGTGAGAATTAAAGGTGTGCTTGAAGCATTTTCTCTAGATATTGCCAAATGCTGTATTTCCCTTTATGTTTTCACAGATCTTCCATCAACAGGTTTACCTTCAGGGTGCCTCAGTGATACTAAGTAGAAGCCCAGTTATGGAAAACTGAGGCATGAAGAATGTAGCTTACCTCTAACAATGAGCAAATTCAAACAGATGGAAGAGGCCCCAGACTCCTCAGCATTTCCTTTCCTCTTCTCCCTGTTGCTTTCTTCCCGCCCAGGCCTGAATCTCCACGTGGGAGGTGTGCATTTCCAACTGAGCAATCACCAAGGTTCTAAGGAATGATCAAGCAGCCTGGTGTCTGAGAATCAGCCTGGGGCAGCTGGAAAAAAAAACCAGAAATAGGTCCTAGGAAGAAATAAAGGTAAATGTCCTCTCTCCTCAGCCGGGTTTCAGTCTCATCCCTTTGCTTTTTCTCTTTTGCCCATTCATCCTACTGTTCAATTATAATATATATATTGAGTACCTACTGTTTGTCAGTGATATCTGCATTTTTCTAATAATTCTAGGGCTTCTTTATTTTTTAAAGATTTATTTATTTATTTGAAAGTCATAGAGAGGGAGACTCAGATGTTGCATTCACTGGCTGCAATAGCCAGGGTTGGGCCAGGCTGAAGCCAGAAGCCAGGAGCTTCATTTGATTCTCCTGCATGGGTGGCAAGGGCCCAAACACTTGGGCCATCTTCTGCTTCTTTTCTCAGGCCATTAGTAGGGAGCTGGGTCAGCGTGGAGCAGCTCAGGACATGAAGCAGTGCCCATATGGGATGCAAGCATCACAGGATGTGGCTTTATCAGCTATGCCACCATGCCAGCCCCAGATGTCAGGCTTTCTACACTTTTGGATCTTAGAGACCTCAGCCCTCACCACCTTTTTCCCCCTGTCGGAGCTTCCTTCTGGCCCTTGGTGGCTCATCAGAACAGTGGGGGCAGTTCGAGCCAGAAGGCTCAGTGGTTTCTGTACTTTGCTCAATCCTCTACCTATGGGTTTCCCTGATTCTTTTTCTCCTAACAAAGGGAAAAAAAATCCAGGGGTTGGGGCTGTGGCATGGTAGGCTAAACCGCCACCTGCGGTGCTGGCATCCTATTTCGGTGCCGGTTCAAGTCCTGGCTGCACCACTTCTAATCCAGGTCTCTGCTTATGGCCTGGGAAAGCACTGGAGGATGTCAAGCGCTTGTTCCCCTGCACCCACGTGGGAGACCTGGAAGAAGCTCCTGGCGCCTGGCTTATGATCAGCTAAGCTCCAGCTGTTGTGGCCACTTAAGGAGGGAACCAGAGGATGGAAAACCTTTCTCTCTGTATGTAACTCTGCCTCTCAAATAAATAAATAAAAATGCTTTAAAAATCCAGGTTCAGGTGGGCTTTAGCATGTGAAGAAGGTCATTACTGGACTTTACTGAGCAAGGGGCTGGCCCTGGTTTCAGCGAGTTACTGACGTCGGCGCTCAGGTGTGTCCTTACAAACCACCAACTAATTTTCCTCAAAAGAAGATTCGGTTGAAGAGTCATTTTAAGGTGCACAGAGGGGACTTTTGAGGGAGGGAAGTAAAAGAGAAACAGGACAATTCCTCTAAACAGATTCTGGGAAATTGGCATGTAAACCCTGTGAGTTTTACTTTGATCACCGACGATAGAAAAATCACATTACCACAAAAGAAGAATGACAAAGGAAAGATATGGAGGGGAGGAGATGTGTTTAGGTTTTGAAACAAAATTCTACAGAAAACTACACAAAACCTAATTTGAATGCCTGCCACAAGTAGGTAGTTCTGTTTACATGTTCCCTTTTACCCCTTTCTCACTGGTTTCTGGTTCCTATAAAAGTATCTGCAGGGTCAGTGAGAGGCAAAATCAGGGAAGAAACATTCACATATAGACGTTCTATCCTACTGCTGCCAGAGACAGCTGTAATCTTTTTATCTTTTTTTTTTTAAACAATGTAGTTCTTTTTTTTTTTTTAAAGATTTATTTATTTATTTGAAAGTCAGAGTTACACAGAGAGAGAAGGAGAGGCAGAGAGAGGGAGATCTTCCATCCACTGGTTCACTCCCCAGTAGGCGACAATGGCCAGAGCTGTGCCGATCTGAAGCCAGGAGCAGGAGCTTCTTATGGGTCTCCCAGGCGGGTGCAGGGTCCCAAGGAGTTGGGCCATCTTCTACTGCTTTTCCAGGCCATAGCAGAGGGCTGGATCAGAAGTGGAGCAGCTGGGATTCGAACCAGCACCTATATGGGATGCCAGCACTGCAGGTGGCAGCTTTACCCACTATGCCACAGTGCCAGCCCCGGCAGCTTTCATCTTTGAGATGATAAAAAAGAACAGTCTTACTCAGAATCATACAGCACTCATGGGAAAGAAATACAATCCTGACCTCCGAATCTATTTCTTTTTAAAAAGTATTTAGTAATTAAAGACTGCTTTAAGCAGGCCTGTGGGATGCTAATGTGTGTGTGTATGTGTGTGTGTGTGCGCGCATGCGCATAATCAAAAAATTGTGGAAAATGGAATAAAAAAATTAATAATTATGTGGGCTAGTATGGTGGTGCAAGAGGTTAACCTGCTACATGTGATGCTGGCATCCCATATAAGCATCAGTTCAAGTCCCAGCTGCTCTTCTTCTGATCCAGCTCCCTGCTAATGTACCTGGAAAAGCAGTGGAAGATAGTCCAAGGGCTTGGGACCATGCCAACCACATAGGAGACCCAGATGGAGTTCCAAGCTCCTGGGACTTGGTCCAGCCCTGGCTGTTATGACCATTTGGGGAGTGAGCCAGTGAATGAAAGATCTCTCTCTCTCTCTCTCTCTCCTTCTCTCTCTGTGTGTGTGTCTTTCCCTCTCTGTCATTCTGTTGCCTTTCAAATAAAAAGATATAAGTTTATTTTGGTCCAAAAAAATTGAAATCCATGCATACAAGCAGTCTTCAAAAGTTAATGAAAAGCCAAGACACTCTGGCAAAAAAAAAAAAAAAAAAAAAAGACCTAAATGAAAGATCTCTGTGAGTGAGATTCCAGTGGAAAGAACGGGGCCATAAAGGTAGGAGGTACCTTTCTCTGAAGGGAGGAGAGAACTTCCACTTTGACTATGACCCTATCGGAATAAGATCAAAGTCGGCGAACCCTAAAGGTTTCCATAGCCTTGGCAACTCATGACTAGAGCCTAGGGAGATTACTGACGCCATAAACAAGAGTGTCAAACTATTAAATCAACAACAGGAGTCACTGTGTACTTATGTCTCATGTGGGATCTGTCCTTAATGTGTTGTCCAATGTGAAGTGATGCTATAACTAGTACTGAAACAGTATTTTACACTTTGTGTTTCTGTGTGGGTGCAAACTGATGAAATCTTTACTTAGTATATACTGAATTGATCTTCTGTATATAAAGATAATTGAAAATGAAAAAAAAAACACCTGGTGTTAAATTGGAAATTGCATAGAAAATTAATCAATTTTTAAAAAAATATCACGTAGGATCCCTGTCTTTAATGTGCTGTACACTGTTATTTAATGCTATAACTAGTACTCCGATAGTATTTTTTCACTTTGTGTTGCTATATGGGGGCAAACTGTTGAAATCTTTACTTAGTATATGCTAAACTGATCTTCTGTATATAAAGAGAATTGAAAATGAAAAAAACACATGAATTTCAAAGATTTTTGCACCAAAGTAAGTTTTCTTTTTTAAAAAATAAAGATTTATTTATTTATTTGAAAGTCAGAGTTACACACAGAGAGAAGGAGAGACAGATCTTCCATCCATTGATTCATTCCCCAATTGGCCTCAACGACCAGAGCTGCGCTGATCTGAAGCCAGAACCAGGAGCTTCTTCTGGGTCTCCCATGTGGGTGCAAGGGCCCAAAGTCTTGGGCCATCTTCTATTGCTTTCCCAGGCTACAGCAGAGAGCTGGATTGAAAGTGGAGCATCCGGGACTAGAACTGGCACCCATATGGGATGCCACCACTACAGGCAGAGGCTTTACCCATTATGCCACAGTGCCAGCCCCCAGAATAAGTTTTCTATTCCATTTTTCCACAAACCTTTTAAGTATCCTAATACATATAGAAAGAAGGAAGCAATCATTTGTAATTAATTGCTAGATGAAGACCACATTGAGAATCAAGTGGCTAAGTTTGTCTTTGCAGGGACCCGTGATAAGGCTGTTGCTGTAGTGAAAGCAGAACCAGTGCTTGCCAAGGGGTAATGTGCGCATTTGTGCTTAGCCACAAGCTATAACTGGTCTGCCAAGGTGTAAGTAGAGAAGCTTTTAGAGCAATTTGAAAGAGAAATGTTATGTTGTTGAACGTAATGATAAAAAAGATTTAGGTTTCTTTTTCATATGTCTTTGTTTATTTCATTTTTCCTGAACTTTTTAAAATATAATTTTTATTATTTTTAAAAAATATTTATTTATTTGAAAGAGTTAGAGAGGGAGAGAGGGAAGGAGGGGATGAGATAGATGATAGATCGATCGATCGATTGATCTTCCATCCACTGATTCAGGCCAAGTCAAAGCCAGGAGTCAGGAGCTTCATCTGTTTCTCTCACATGAATACTTGGGCCACCTTCTACTGCTTTCCTCAGGCCATTAGCAGGGAGCTGGACTGGGAGTGGAGCAACCAGGACATGAACCAGCACCCAGACGGGATGCCAGTGTTGCTAGTGGCTTCGGGTGATGGCTTTACCTGCTGCACCCCAACACCAGTCCCTGGTTTCTATTTATTTGAAGGGCAGAGAGAGATAGTAAGGGAGGGGAGGGGAGAGGAGAGGAGACGAAGATTTTAGAAATCAGTCCAGATCTTTCAGGTGGTTGTCAGGGGCCCAAGTACGTGAGCCACCCCCTGCTGCCTCCCAGGGTGTGCACCAGTAGAAAGCTGGAAGTGGAAGCAGAGCTGGCACTCAAACCCAGGCAGTGTAACATGGAATACAGGGGTTCCAAGCAGTGTCCTAAGCATCATGCTGAATGCCCGTCTCTGCTAAATTGTTTCCATTGGTATGTGAGTGACTAGAGACTGAAAGAGCAAAACAGCCACAGTTCTTTATCACAGAACACTGAGAAGGCCAGTCTGGGAGGTATCAGTGGATGCATTTGGAGCTGTGTCATTGTGCCATGGTAGAGGACACCATCCCTGATCCCCTGGTCCTGACTTCTTACCGTGACCAATGCTTCCTAAGAGGCTGTGGATTACCCAGCTGTAGACCACAGATGTGTCTTTATATGTGACCCTGATTCTCAATGGATGGGGGCACATTTTGTATGCGTAAACCATTAGGTTCAGATATATTGAACAATTTGTGTTTGAAACCTCAGATTTATATGAGGGAACTTAAAAAGTTTGCAGAAAAAAAGTGAGAGTAAAACATAATTTTATTTTGGTACAAACAAAAGTGAATCTATGCAGTTGTTTCATGATCACATTTTCATGAACTTTTTGAAGACTCTACATATTAATTTTTTTTTTTTGACAGGCAGAGTGGACAGTGAGAGAGAGAGACAGAGAGAAAGGTCTTCCTTTTGCCGTTGGTTCACCCTCCAATGGCCGCCGCGGTAGGCGCACTGCGGCCGGCACACCGCGCTGATCTGATGGCAGGAGCCAGGTGCTTATCCTGGTCTCCCATGGGGTGCAGGGCCCAAGTACTTGGACCATCCTCCACTGTACTCCCTGGCCACAGCAGAGAGCTGGCCTGGAAGAGGGGCAACCGGGACAGAATCCGGCGCCCCAACCGGGACTAGAACCCGATGTGCCGGCGCTGCAAGGCAGAGGATTAGCCTAGTGAGCCGCGGCGCCGGCCTACACATTAATTTTTTAAGATTTATTTTTTATTTACTTGCAAGGCAGAGTTAGAGAGAGAGAGCGAGAAAGCGAGAGAGAGAGAGAGAGAGAATGGTTTTCTATCCCCTAGCTCACCAGGCTGAACCTCTTCATCTGGGTCTCCCACATGGCTGTAAGGACTGAAGCACTTGGGCCATCTTCCACTGCTTTCCATTACATGTTAGCAGGAGCTGGATCCGAAGTGGGGCAGCCGTGACTTGAACAGGCGTCCATAGACGATGCCAGTGTTGCAGGCAGAGGCTTAATCTGCTATGCCACAAAGTCAGCCTCACACATGTTAATTTTCCAGGCAAATATCTTGATTCCCCCAGCTTTAGGGACTTCCCCATCTACTGCCATCACTCAAGAAAGTTTGGCTGGTTTTACCATGATCTGGCAGAAACTGCCTTTTACTATCTTTTTCCTTTGTGGCAATTTCCTAAGTGGATTAGGAATCTCAATCTCCTGTAGCTCAGGTTTTGGTTACAGTTTGAGGTCAGTGTCTGCTGATAGATTGTCATTTATATTTGCATGGAGTAAGCATTTCTCCTAACATACCTTTTGTCTTAACCATATTTTGCTTAGATGAATCCCAAACTACATTTTCCTTTGTGGTGTGCTGCACTTTGCCACCTGTTAGCAGGATGTTGCCCCATTGGTCACAGTCCTTTAGAGGTAGGAATCTGAGCTTTCATTTCTCATCGTGAATTGACGGGAATCCTACTGTCTTGACAAGTTGTTGTAGGGGGTTAAATGAAACACTTCATGCAGAACACCTCACACAGTATTTAGACTAGGATACTTCCATAAGTGTCCACTTCTTCTTCACTCTTAACTGAGTGAAGATGAATAGTGAAGAAGGAAGACAAAGAGAGGAAAGAAAGGACACTCCCTTGGGTTGGCCATTTATATTCCATTGAAGTCAGCTGGTTGAAGACACTGCACTCAACTGTGTGAGGTCACTTGCATTTTAATGACCAATGTCCTGGTGTCACGGAGAGCGCCCAGATGCTTTGTGAGGATAATTCAAGCCACCAAAAGGATCATGTGTAACAGAAATCACTAGATTTCTCCAGCCTTCCAGGAGTCATGCTTCTAATTAGTACCCAAATAATTCTGAGCCTCATCCCCTTATGTAACTACAAGGTCCAGTCTCTGACTTTCCTTCTGCAAGGATTTTTTGGAAATTCCCATGAAATGCTTAGCACCTACACTGGGGGCCCCAATTGTAGTCCATCTTGTAATTCTTCCCAACAGAAAACATACTGTAAGTAACAAGAATTTACTGAAACAGATGTGGGAATAATGGAGAGAAATGACAACATAAAAAAATCTCAAACTGGACCCTGCAGAACCTCTTCCACCCTTACTTCTCAGGAGGGGTATTCCCCTTCCGCCACTGTCCCTCTACCACATGACAAGGATCAATCCTCTCACAGACAAGAGTCCATCGACCGTGCCTCCCCTGCCCAGATCTCAAGGAAAATAGTCTCAGGGCTGAAATTCTACTCAACAGTAAAGACAACTTTTCACAAAATCAGTGCCTTTGATGTATGGCACTTTGTGTGATAAAGCATCAAGTGCTAAGTAAATATTTGTTTCTTGGCTCTACATATATGGGATTTTTTTTTTAAAGCTTATTTAGATCCCCTCCTGCCAAGAGTCAAACTGAATTGCAAATTTAAACTTCCTTCCTACCATGGAATTAGTTTGTAGCATTTTGGGGTATCAAAAGTCTGAGAGCTCACACAACACGCTCTCTCTCCACAAGCCTGCTCTGTCTGAGCCTCCAAAGGCAAGCTCTGCAAAAGTCTAGCTCTTCATCTCACCATGACTGTCCAAGGTGACTCCTACTTAATTCTGTACGTGACCTCCAGGAAGCAAAGAATTCTAAGCGAAATCCATGGCACTTGGCTGAGAGCTTCTGCTTGACTGCTCTCCAGTCCCAGGGTCATGTTCCCTCCCCACTGACCAAATGAGTTCTGGCCACTCCCATGATGAAAGGAGGCAACATCCTCCGCAGGCCACAGGCCCAACCACTGCCACGGCCCAGCCACTTTGCCTGCTTTCTTCATCCCTTGATGTCTCTTCTCACGAAGGATACCACCTGTGTGAACGCTTGGAGAGGGGACTTGTGATCTGCAGATGCCTTAAGGGCGGGCATGATGCTTTGCTCTCTCTGCGTCCTTGCGGCCTTGCATGGTGCTCTACACTAGGTGAACGGTAAAACAAACGCAAGGACAGCTGACTGGTTTATCCTTCATTGCACTTTCCCAGGATAGCCCTGCCTCCCTAGAAATAGCCCTTTTCCTCAAGCCCTGGTATGTGGCCCTGGTTAAGCTAATACATAGCTACTAAAGAACTTCGTCAAGTCTCAAAAGGCTTTGGGGCCAAAAAGAAATTCTCTCCAAAGGTGAGTGTTTTGGCAGAGAGATGGAGAGTGGTGGGTGTTGTGGCACAGTGGGTTCAACCACCATTAAGAACCCCTACATCCTATATCACAGTGCCTGGTTTGAGTCCCGACTACTCTGAACTTCTGATCCAGCTCCCTGCTAATTCACCTGCGTGGCAGTGGATGATGTCCAAATTCTTGGGTTACTGTTCCCGACATGGGAGACCCAGATGGATTTTGTGGCTCCTGGCTTCAGCTTGGCCTAGCCTTGGCTGTTGCAGGCATTTGGGGAGTAAACTGGTGGGTAGAAGTTTTTTTTTCCTCTCTCTTCTTCCCCCTCCCCCTGTGTCATTCTGCCTTTCAAGTAAACACAAAGTTTAAACAAAAATGAAAGATAGAGATTTTAAAAAAAAAGATGGTATATGGGGAAGTATGAGCATCAGAGGAACGACAGGGACTTCCCAGCATGCCTGCTAACAGGCCCACAGTCAGCTGCTTACTCTGCCTGTCAGTGATTGTGCTTTGAAATAATACCACCTTCCTCATTGCCTTCAAAGCAAGCCCAGTGCTCCAGGCCAGCCATATCTAGTCCTGGCATTATCCACCAGGTAACAGCATTTGCCATACCTTACAAGATTCTTAATCTGTGTAATCACCTCATTTCATCCTTAGATACAAAGATGGTTGAAAGCAGGATGTTTGGGTTAAAAAAACTCATATTCAGAAAAGAATATAGTATGGCCAGTTGACATAGTTCTCAAGGAACCATGCAAACAAAATTTGGAAACCTGCCTCATTGATGACTGACAAGAAGATTGTAAGAATTTGTTCAATTGGGAAAGACAATTTCTTTTGTAGATAAGAGTCAAGTTGAAGATCAAAGATTCCTGTGTCTACTATGACTGTGAAACCACAAGTGAGGCTCCACAGTAGGACCAGGTACCTCACAGAAGGGTGGAGCTGTGAGGAACGTCTGAACCATTTCATTTCAGCCTTCTCAGGAAACCGAGGCTCAGGAAGTCAAGTGACTGGTTGGGAGGATCAAGGGATCCTTAGGTGAGGAGACCTTATAAATTCACCACCTCGGAGAAGAATACCTTCTAGAGCACCCTGAAAAACGGCAGCTGCATGTTGTGTGAATACTTACAGAAATAAGAAATCTTTGGTAAAGAGCTCTGGCCATTATTGAGTTCTTTCCAGTATGGAAAGACACATTGGACAGATTGGCTTCAGCAACACTTGCACCTGTTGCTGTTGGCTCTCACGCCTTCCCTTAATAATTCTTTTCTGGGAGACATGTATCTGGCTTCTTCAGGTATTCCTCCCCTGCGTGTGGGGAAGCGGTGCAGTGGCTTCCAGCTCCATTGCTCTCTTGAGAGCCTCCCTCCAGAACTATTCCCATTCCTTAACAAGTAGGGTCCAGAATAGAACAAAATACTCTAGAGGTTGGCTGGTGTAGATAGGACAGGTACGGCAGGACTATTTGTTCCCAGTTCCAAACAATATCCTACAATTAACGTACTGAGGTTCTCCTTACCTTGTTTAGCAATTGGATTGAAATTTATATTTGTAGGCATGGGACATTTGAAGTTCATGAATATTATACCATTCATATTATTTTATATGAAGCTGCCAGAACTTTTTCATACTAACTGCTAACAAGCCAAGCTTCTTCCATCTTAGGTGTGTGGATTAAAAGTAGGTTCCCTTTTTTTAAAAGATTTATTTATTTGTTTGTTTGAAAGGCAGAGTTACAGAAAGAGAGCGCAAGATCTCCAATCCACTGGTTAACTACCCAAATAGCCACAGCAGCCAGGTCTGGGCCAAGCTGAAGCCAAGAGCCTGGAACCCCATCCAGGTCTAGCATATGGGAGGCAAGAGCCCAAGCCATGGACCATCTTCTGATGCTTTCCCAAGTGCATTAGCAAAGAGCTGGATTGGAAGCAGAGCAGCTGGAGCTTGAACTGGTACCCATATGGGATACCAGCGCTACAGATGGTGGTTTAACTCACTGTGCCACAAGGCTGGCCCCAAAAGCAGCTCCTTATAATCTACCTTCTTGGCTTCTTTTTAAATATTTATTTATTTGAAAGGCAGAGTTACAGAGAAGCAGAGGGAGAGAGAGAGAAAGAGAGAGAGAAAAAGAGAGAGAAGGGGAGAGAGAGGTCTTCTATCTACTGGTTTACTCCCCAAATGACCACAATGGATGGTTCTGGGCTGACCTGAAGCCGGGAGCCAGGAACTTCTTCCAGGTCTCCCACGTGGGCACAGGAGCACAAGGACTTGAGCCATCCTCTACTGCTTTTCTAAGCCATAGCAGAGAGCTGGATCAGAAGTGAAGCAGCCAGGACTTGAACTGGTGCCCATATGGGATGCTGGCACTGCAGGCAGCGGTTTTACCTGCTATGCCACAGTGTCGGCCACTATGTTCTTGGTTTTGACCTAGTGACTCAGCTTGGGATTTTAAATGTGAATCTCTTCTATTCAAACTGACTATCACTCCTTGCTTTATTCATCTTCAGATGCTATAAGCTCATCTTGGCTTGATTCACATCATCAGTAAGAAAGGAAAAAGAAAGCAGTTAATTTTTTAAATAGCTGCTTCATCAGTCTGACCTCTTTTTTAACCATGTTAAGTTACTCACAAGCATATAAATGCAACAGTCTATTGTATTCTATGATAAAAAAGGAAGATATTCTGTCTATGGGATCTCTCTGAGATACTCAATTGGCAACTCTACCTTAAAAGAAATGGCATTTGGCATAATGGTTGAGACATTGCTTGAGACACCTGCCTTCCATACTGGAGTGCCTGGGTTCCAGTCCTGACTCTCTCAGTTCCAGTTCTCCGCACATGTATGCTCTGGGAGGCAGAGATTATGGTTCAGGCGCTTGGATCCCTGCCACCTATGTAGGAGACCTAGACTGAATCCCTGGTTCCTGGCTTTGGCCCTGCCCATTCCTGGCTGTTGTAAATATTTGTGGAATAAACTAGCAAATGGGAGATCTTTGTCTGTCTTTCTCTCTATTTCTCTGCCTTTGAAATGAATAAAAATAAATAATTTTAAAAACTTCTTTAAAAAGTTGGGCAAGTTGCACATTATATAATTCTTCTAAAGCTGAGTCTCACCCATAAAATGAGAATATTTGTCCCATTACATTTACCAGGTGGGACTGAGGCTCAACTGATAGAGCAAGACATTTGAAAATGCTTTGCAAACTTTAACATGTCACAGAAATCTACACTGTACCATGATTTGTTACTAATGTTGAGGGAAATTGGCTTGATTTAATGACCTCCCTCATACTCCTGTTTGAGCCCATCATTCCCTGACTAACCGTCATGGCTGCCCTCGTCTCTCCATTTTGAACATGCCTCCTCCTGACACGGACTCACACGGATTCCGATTGTTACTTGTTTCCTTCTATTGCCATGTGCACTTTCCCTCCTGGCCACGCATCAGGACTTCTTGCCATGAAACCCAATGCCGTGTGTCAACTCCCTCTCTGGATAGAGTCCCACCTCAGAGCCTTTGAGGGTACCCAGCTCGGGGAGCTCTCAGGGTACTGAGTTTCTTAGAGGAATGACTGGCTAACTGAACGAAAGACACCTGAGGGCTGTCTTCATACTCCTGTCTCTAACCGTTGCCCATATTTGACCTTTTGAGGACCGATGGACAGAGAAGACAGGTAGATGCATAGTTAGAAAGACAGGTAAACAGGCTAGACAGATGATGGCTCCAACAGCATACGTGAAAGCAGGTTTGAAACGATCTTGCTATACCATTTACCCCCATCCACAGATTTCCGCAGGTGCTCACCAGCATGCCGCCTCACTGCGGAGGACAGAACTGAATGGCTTCACCCACCACCCCCCTGCCCTCCCCTGGATCTGCCCCTCCTTCAGGGCCCTCAGGACTCCCCACAATCTAACAGCAAAAAGGCTAATTCCTGGCTCACATGGTGCTTGCAGAACACGTCTCCTGCATCTGGGCCCATGTCTTTTCTGATTGGCCAGTGCCACCACTAGGCAGGTTCATGAATTTTTTGAATGTCAGCTCTGCCCTCCTTACTTATCTCCTTCCAACCCATCACTGGAGAACTTCCAGTCTCAGTGCCCTACTCCTCCCTCCCATGGAGAGTTCGTGCACACTCGGAATTCCTTTGGGTCTTGTGGACTGTTCCCACTCATGACACAATTGATTGTCGATGACTATATATACATATATATTTATTATGTATTTATATATAAAACTTCTCCTGTGTGTGATGTATTTTTCCAGCCTGATGTCAATTCCTCAAGGTGGAGCACACCTAATACACATTTCATATCCTCACAACACATGGTGTTAGCTGAAAGTTCCAAGTCCCAAGACAGAATGTGGTAGACCCTGGAGACTAGGTGAATTGCCTGCACCCACAGAGCCCCAGAAGGGAAGGAGGGTGTTGGGATTGTCCAATGACTCGTCTCCTCAATGCATGGTCTGAAAGCCGAGGCTCTGGTCAAGTGGATTTGAATTTTTCCTTTGCTTCTGGGAGATCCAGCGAGAGCCTGTCAGAGCAGCATTTTCCCTAGCAGCTTTCAAAGTTGACAGCCCACAGTGAACACTCACACACAGCAGCTGTTCTCTCCTGCTCTTCCTTCTCAGATCACTCAGCAAAGTTTTTGTGTTTCGGAAAGACCCCTCTGGCTCCCCGGCTGTGAATTTCCTGCCTTCTGGATAGGGGCTCTTGAGGACAACTCCCCGGAGCCCTCATTGGCAGCGCCGGGCAGCTGGTTCTGCCGCACGCAGCTCACATGCTCGGCCGCAGCCCAGTCATGCATTGTGCATGAGGCTCACACGGGCTGCTGCGGCGGGCAGGCTGCTGAGAGCCCGGAGTCTTTTCAAACTTTCACTTGATAAACTTTTCTTTTAGTTTCTCTTTAGAGGCGGTGAAAACCCGGGTGAAAGTCTGCACCCGATGTAAGGGAAAAAACACAAGTTGTACATATACGATTTTTGCCAGAAAAAAAAGATGGCCTTTGGCCTTCATGTGACCTTTGATTTCCTATAAACAGTCACTGAATTTCTAAAATTTCAAAACAGTTTGAGAAACCAATTCATGTTTAAAGATTACTTTTCAGATCAAAAAAATGCAAAATTTGTTTTTAAATGTTTCAAATACAAAAAGGATATAAAGAAAATGAAAATTGCCCATAATCTCATGATATTGACAAAAATAGTCACTGAGATTGTCTTTCTCATTAAACGGTTGACAAAGCAAAGAAGAGGAAGAAAGAATGTAAAGGAAGGAAAATGAGCTTTTAGATTTTCTTTCTAAACTTTTAAAAAAGGAGTCTGGGGGCTGCTGTCTGCAGTGCCAGCATCCCATATGGGTGCCGGTTTGAGTCCCGGCTGCTCCACTTCTGATCCAGCTCTCTGCTATGGCCTGGGAAAGAAGTAGAAGATGGCCCAAGTGCTTGGGCCCCTGAACCCATGTGGGAGACAAGGAGGAGGCACCTGGCTCCTGGCTTCAGATCGGCGCAGCTCTGGCCATTGCAGCCATCTGGGGAGTGAACCAGCAGATGTAAGACGTTCTCTTTCTCTCTTTCTCTCTCTCTCTTTCTGCCTCTACCTCTCTGAAACTCTGACTTTCAAATAAATAAACAAATCTTTAAAAAACAAAAGGAGCCTGTGGAGGAATTGCTCATAAATTTTGGAAAGAAACCACAATATTCATGTCCCTAATAACACAGGTTGCTGGGAGAACAACTGCTATTTCTCAACACTACAGTGTTTGCTGGCCAACACCCAGGGCTCTGGTTTCTGTATCCCAGAGACAATATTTAAAATAATATTTCACAAAGTACAATAGGGGGCTGGCACTGTGGCTCACTTGGTTAATCCTCCGCTAGCAGTGCCGGCATCCCATGTGGGCGCTGGATTCTGTCCCGGTTGCTCCTCTTCCAGGCCAGCTCTCTGCTGTGACCCGGGAAGGCAGTGGAGGATGGCCCAAGTGCTTGGGCCCTGCACCCGCATGGGAGACCAGGAGAAGCACCTGGCTCCTGGCTTCGGATCAGCGCTGTGCGCCAGCCGCAGCGGCCATTTGGGGAGTGAACCAACGGAAAAAAGACCTTTCTCTCTGTCTCTCTCTCTCACTGTCTATATCTCTACCTGTCAAAAAAAAAAAAAAAATCCCCCAAAGTACAATAACAGGACCAGCAGTGTGGTGTAGCAGGTAAAGCTGCTGTCTGAGATGCCTGCAACCCATATAAACACTAGTTTGTGTCCCAGCTGCTCCTCTTCTGATCCAGCTCCCTACTAATGAACTTGGGAATGCAGCAGAAGATGGCCCAAGCACTTGGGCCTCTGCCACCCATGTGGGAGACCCAGATGGAGTTCCAGGACCCTGGCTTTGGCCTGGTCCAGCCCCAGCTAGTTGAGGCCATCTGGGGAGTGAACTAGCAGCCTGAAGATTTCTCACCCCACCCCCAAACCCCAGTTCCCTGTCTCTCCCTCTCTCTATAACTCTTTCAAAAAATCTCATAAAATAGAGAAATTAATACAACTCCATTCCTGTAACAAATGCTCATTAATGTTTAAGTATACTTCCTTGTAGCCTTTTGTCTTATTCACAGTTTATTTCTTTTGTGTTATTTATTTATTGAACTTATTGTATTGAAAGGGTACTAAGGCAGCAATTATTATAAGACCAACCATATCATTGCTCCACTCCGATTCTCTCTCCCTTTTTCTACACACACACACACACACACACACACGCACACGCACACACACATAGAATTCAACAAATTCATAGAAAATGCTTACTGTGAAAAAAAAATGCATGGTTTCACCAAAAGAAACGTATCTTTTTTTAAATTTTTAATTTATTTGACAGATAGAGTAGGACAGTAAGAGGGAGAGACAGAGAGAAAGGTCTTCCTTCCATTGGTTCAGCCCCCAAATGGCCGCCATGGCCAGAGCTACACCGATCCGAAGCCAGGAGCCAGGTGCTTCTTCCTGATCTCCCATGTGGGTGCAGGGCCCAAGCACTTGGGCCATCCTCCACTGCCTTCCCAGGCCACAGCAGAGAGCTGGCCTGGAAGAGGAGCAACCGGAACTAGAATCCGGTGTCCATATGGGATGCTGGCGCCACAGGCAATGGATTAACCAAGTGAGCCATGGCGCCAGCCCCAAAACTTATCTTTTAATTCTATTTTTCCATAGTTTTTTTGAAGTGCCCTCACACAAGTCCACATGATTAACTCTTTTGTTTGACAAATTATTTTTGGTTTTGAGACATATAGGAAATATTAAAATTAATGTATTTTCTCATATCAGACTTCCTTCTATTACTGATTTCTTTTAGGAAAGTCCGAAGATGGTATTTCCAAGTAGAGTCACGATCCCTAACATGGGTCTTGTTACATATCTAGCGACAGTTTTTTCAAGTTCATTTTTTTCCTAAACTAAGGAATAATCCAGGTGAACATACATATTTATACCTGGCTTTATCATTCAAGGTCATGGCAAAGGTTTTTGTCAATCGTATATATGTATTTGCAAAGAATCTCTCATTTTTCTTTATTTTGGGTTATTTCCTTAGACGAGATTTGCAGAAGTAGAATTACTTGAAAAAACTGGTATGACAAATGTATGGCCTCTGATATATAGATAATTCATCTCCCTAAGGAATTGTATTGAGTAATATGATCACTAACAACTTACGAGTCTACCACTTAACCACATTTTCTGGAGGATTGTGTCCTAACTTAAAAAGCTTTTGCCAGTGTAGTCATTGAGAAGGCTTTTTGAATTTGGTCTTGACTTAAATTACCTGGTAAGCTGAACATTCCCCTTTTTAAATTTTAAAGTATGGGGAACTGGACACTGGGAAGTTGCCTGGTTAACCAGAAGGCTGATTCCATTCCTCTTCAATTTCTGCAACTCAAAACGCTGGGCGTTAGTGGCTTCCTCTCCACTTCCTGCAGCTGTTTTAACACGCAATTCTATTTTTATAGGACAGAGAACTGAACCGAACAAGTGACACTTTCTTTTAGTTTACTTCTCCTAAGAGAAGCCTGAATATTTAGTACACTGCCCCCTACCCCAGTCTGAGGGTTTGTTTTTGGTGGTTTCAGTTATCCAAGGGCAACCGTGATCCAAAAATATTAAATGAAAGCTTTAAATTATAGACTCTTCTGATTCATGTGTTGAAATCTTGCATATCTCCTGCCTTTTCACTTGGGATGTGAATCATTCCTTTGTCCAGGATATCCATGACATATGTGTATGTATTTGTTACTTAGTAGCTACCTCTATTACCAGATGGACTGGTCAGTGTCACAGAACTTGTATATAGGTTTGGTACTATTTCCAGTTCCTAGCATCTATGGGGAGTATTGGAACATATTCCTTATGGATATGGGGAACTACTGTATATATAAGTTATGTTACACGGGGCAGATGAAGTTCACCATCAACATCCTCATAAAGTAATGGATTCTTGTTGGCATGACAAAATCTTATCTGAAAGGTCCAGAAAATTGACTGTCAGTAAAGTCAGCATTAAACTAAAAACCTGGATTGTGTTAACCAAATTCCAAAAGTACTTTTCTATAATAAGAAATACCAGTGAAATTCAGAGCAAATGTTGCTTTAGAGCATTCTATTCCTGTAATAAAGTCTATATGGGAAGTCAAATTATAATTAGGCTTCTCAGTAACCTCAGGATGGGGTGAAGGGTGGTGGTGATGGCTGGCATGATTTTATTGGTTGGTGTCATCAAGCAATATGAATCTAGTGCATTCATCACCACTGAAGGGACAGGTCTGAGAGGCAACAGAAATATGTGGGTCAGCTGGACAGAGACTCCTCTCCACTGGACATGCTCCAGAGTCATCAACAAGTTTTTCCACATTGGTCTATCTTAACAAGACACTATGCACTGCCTTCATTCAGTTACACAATATTTATTAAGTATTGCCTATATGCCAATCCTTGTATTGGGTTCTGGGAGTACAAAAAATGAATTTAAAAAGCCAGTTCCCACTGCTAGGTATCTCACAGGTTTCTGGGAAAAACTAAAAGCATATATAATCACAAAATGCTATGTGATGAGGGCGTGACTGTGTTATAGCTTTATATCATAGAACATCTGGGTTTTTTTAAATGAGATAGAGTACACACTCCTATTTCCTGGTTCACTTTCCAAATACCTGAAATCACCAATGCTGGGCCAGCCCAAAACTGGGAGTCAGGAACTCAATGTAGGTCTCCCACACTGGTAGCACGAACCCAACTACCTGAGCCATTATTGCTAACTCCCAGAGTCTGCATCAACAGGAAGCTGGAATGGAGAGCAGGACTCAAACTCAGGCACTCCAACATGGGATGCAGGTACCTAACTGGTGTCTGATCTGCTATGTCTAATGCCTACAGCAGGCCTTAGTTTGCTTACACATAAAACGGACACAATAACTGTCTCTACGTCATTGGATTGTGAGATTTAAATGAGATGATACATATAAAGTTATTAGAACGTCTGGCACATGATATGAAAGTTGATTATAGTGACACACCTAATTAAACCTCATGACGTCAGTAACACTATTTATTTGAAAATGTGGGCAGTAATTTGGAAGGAATAGGTCTTCAAGTCTAGGAATAGGGACATATGAGTAGACTTTGCTGAAGTTGAAGATTTTGAAAGCTCCAGGCATCCCTGAGCCTCCCTGGGTAGTGAAAGAAGTCTGATTTTCTGTCTGATGCCAGCCTTCCATCACCTGAAACTCTGTAGCAACCACGCATAAACATAATCATCTTGTAAGAGACATCCCCATTCTTTTCAAGCCCCAGTGCTCCAGATGTCCTGGTCTTCAGGTTTTCCCTAGGATCAGTGGGAACCATATCCAGGGGGACAAAGGCAGGAGTGGAGCTCAGGGGGAAAAGTCTTACACTTTGAAAGAGTCACAAGATGCTGTTAAATTTACATTAGCATAAAACTGGCTAATATATATAGGGATGGATTCTAAAGGTCTTAGATAACATAGGATTGAGGCCGACCCTAAGTATCCCTGTATTATTTCTGGAATAAACTGCTGCAGATGCATGGTCCAAAACCATCCGGTGCCATTCCTGAGAAAGATGAATAAGTTCGCCTGACATGAGCCATTCTCCACCTCAACTATTGACAAGTGCACGGGTGGGCCCAGCTGAGTTGGCCTTAAGGAGCCCAGCCAAAATTGTTAACTTACGAAATCATAAAAACATACATGACTGCTTTAAGCCATTAGCTTTTGGGTGGTTTGCGTGTAACTGCACATCTGTCACTCAGATCTCAAGGAATAGTCGCCACACCCATTCCCGAGAGGAGCCCCAGCCATGCTGACTATCTGCTGAGGATGACGAAGTGGCCTTCCTGGTCTCAGGGGATGGGATAGGATTCTAGAATAACAACCAGAGTGCCTTACCTACAGAATCTCTGATGGTGGTTGACACTAAGAATTAAGCAGATGGATCGTCTATGAAAGCATTACCACAACTGAGAATAGCAACTTTTTTTTTTTTTTTTTTTGGACAGGCAGAGTTAGACAGTGAGAGAGAGAGAGACAGAGAGAAAGGTCTTCCTTCTGTTGGTTCACCCCCAAAATGGCCGCCACGGCCGGCACTGTGCCGATCTGAAGCCAGGAGCCAGGTGCTTCCTTCTGGTCTCCCATGCGGGTGCAGCGCCCAAGCACTTGGGCCATCCTCCACTGCCTTCCTGGGCCACAGCAGAGAGCTGGACTGGAAGAGGAGCAATGGGGACAGAATCCGGCGCCCCGACCGGGACTAGAACCTGGGGTGCTGGCGCCGCAGGTGGAGGATTAGCCTAGTGAGCTGGGGCGCCGGCCCAAGAATAGCAACTTTTTAAGTTATAAAATTGGTACAGAGTGTCTTTTACTTAACTACTTCACAACAAAAATAAGTATAATTGTTCAAAGATTTTAGCCTGAAAAGATGAATATAAAGTCACATAATATAAAAACAAACCTGAATAATATTAAACTGGCCAGGTCATCTATAACACTATTTTATGAGGTAATTGTCAATATAAACTTGAAGGAAAGTTGACACAAATTTTTGTTAAAAAAAAGGCAAATCTTGGGGCTTAGAAAATTAACTTATCTGTGAAAAAAATTAAATTACTAGGCAAATAGGTAACACTGCCAGAGAATGAGTGGGGAGGGGGAGGAGCAGATGTAAGCATGTACAAATTCCAAGGAAAGAATGGGATTGGAAGAACTATGATTTAGAAGTAAAACTGTGAGTAACATAAGAAATGAAATATCAAATGACAATAAAGTTCCATTTAGCCTGTTTAATTAGCAAAATCCTATTTTAAAAATATACAATGTTTGAAGGATGTGCTGGTAGCAAAGCACACAGACTCAGAAAGCAAGTTGAGCAGTGGGTGTTTAGCCTAGTGGTTGGATGCCTACATCCTGCATCAGAGTACCAGATTTCCTGCCTATGAAGATCCTGAAAGGTGGCAATGATGGTTCCTGCGACTCAAACAGGAGACCTGGATTGTGAACCCTGCTCCTGGATCTGACCCTTGCCTAACCCAGATGAGTAGATGGGATTCTGTCTCTCTGTCTCTCAGATTTTTTAAAAAATTAAACAGCTAGTTAATAATATATGACTCAAAGCTTGAGGAGTGCTCACACTCTTTGACTCTGTAATTCCTTTTTCAGTTACCTATTCAAAGGAAATTAAATATTAAAAGACATACATTATCAGGGGCTGGTGCTGTGGTACAGTAGGTTAATCCTCCGCCTGCGGTGCTGGCATCCCATATGGCGCCAGGTTCTAGTCCTGGCTGCTCCTCTTCCAGTCCAGCTCTCTGCTGTGGCCTGGGAAAGCAGTAGAAGATGGCCCAAGTGCTTGGGCCCCTGAATCCATGTGGGAGACAAGGAGGAAGCTCCTGGCTCCTGGCTTCGGATTGGTGCAGCTCTGGCCATTGCGGCCATTTGAGGGGTGAACCAACAGAAGAAAGACCTTTCTCTCTATCTCTCCCTCTCACTGTCTATAACTCTACCTCTCAAATAAATACATAAATAAAATCTTTAAAAAAAAAGACATACATTATCTTAAATAGCATGATGTGATAGCAATGCATGAAACTGGGTAATGTGAGGAATATTTAATTAAAAGGAGTCTTTGAAAAGGTGTGGGCTATTGAGGGATAGTTCAGTACCCCAGGACTAGCGGCATGTATACGCATGCGTGCACACACACACACAGAGAGAGAGAGAGAGAGAGAGAGAGAGAGAGAGAGAGAGACTGACTGACTTAGTTACCCAGGACTGAAAATAGAAGGGGAAGGAGCAGATAACTGGAACCCAGAGGCAGAAGGAGCCACATGGATGTCCTCTGCCAGTGCTTTTGGCCTTTGGGTGAGTATTCAGCCAACAGTGACCTTGTAGAGAGCAACCGAGCCTGGGGCATACATATCCATAAACATCACTCTTCTCTTGTCCCTTGATCTCCTGCAAGTGTCCCCATTGGCTCACCTCAGACAGAAGCCAAAGGGCGAGGGAGCCCACTGACACAGCCCACACACGTCAGCCTCACAGGACATAGGACAGGGTGGAAAATGCTGGAGAGTGGAAGTGTAGGGGCCGGAGAGATTCCAGTACAAATGCTTATCACTGAGTTGGCAAAAATTCAGCAGTGATGGTAATCCTCATCAATAGAGGAATGTTTAATTAAACAGCCACAGCTGCTCAGTAAGAATATCATGCAGCAATTAAAAATGATAATTAGAAAGAATAGCAACATTGGTGAGTTTATGGTAGATAAGAAAAATTTTTAAAGGACAGAAATTTACATTATAATTATAGCTAGACTTATGTACAGAAGTAGACAAATAGCAAAAATGGATAGCAAAAATGAAAATATCTGTGTTTAGATGATGAGATCATAGGTGGTTTTTGTTTGTTTATTCTTTCTCAATTCCTCAAACTCTCCCAAATGCTATTTTTGCTCCCTTTGTAAAAGGTACTTTTTTTGTTTTTTTAAGAAAAGACCTCAAACTCATCTAACTCTTTTAAGATAGCTCTTATTCACTTTTTAGCCAATCATATTAAGATTGCAAACATTGAAAACAAGTGTAGCCATTCTCCTCAACATACAATGAGTCTCAGAGCCTGTCATGCACTAAGGCTCTATCACATACAGGGCCTTGTGGGAGTTCCCAACCCCCACTCTCTCTGCCTTCCAGGAGGCCGAGGGGAGGATGAACCGTGGGCTCCAGTCCTCATGATTCCAAACTGAGAAAGATAACTGCTTTCAGAGAAAGCATTGTTGGGCATCCCAAAAAGAGAGTCAAACAGAGAACATTAGAAAGGCGCCACTGGCAGAGCTGGGATGCACAGGATTTTTCCAGGGAGAATTGAGGTCCCAGGAGGGAGGAAGATGTGTCTGGTGGAGGGGCTGGCAGAAGCATCTCCAGAGACTTGTGAGCCCTTCCTGGACTTTGCTGGAGGCTGTGGCATTACAGAAGAGCCTGGTACAGGAAACCCATCTGATAAACTTCGGCTGGAAATTTCTTGGAGAGTACAGTTCCATCCCTTAGGAGAAATTTCCTGCACATAGATGAGCTTAAGAATGTCCTGGGTACTGCATATTTGGCAAGGGATCAGAGCTGCTACATAGTTACCAGGGATACTTGATATTTGTCAGGCGTTTGCCATCTGTCCCATATGCTAAGTGCTTGATAAAGGAAGGTGCTCAGTACCCCTCTTACATTATTCACTTCTGAGATAAGGATACTGATGTTTGGAGAGGCAGACCAAGACAGCCAGAGTCCTGTCACTCACACACAGCTGAGCTGGGGTTTGAACCTGTGATGTCAAACTTGCACTCCTCCCACACTTCCCCAGTGCTTCCCTCGAAAGATTAAGAGTGAAGTAGAATCCTGGCTGGCACCAAGACTGCAAGGTGTGGGTAACTGATGAAATCCCATCAAGCCCCATCTGGTAGAAAGTCAGGGCCGGCGCCATGGCGCACTGGTTTAATCCTCCGTCTGCGGTGCTGGCATCCCACTTGGGCACCGGTTCTAGTCCCGGTTGCTCCTCTTCCAGTCCAGCTCTATGCTGTGGCCTGGGAAGGCAGTGGAGGATGGCCCAAGTGCTTGGGCCCCTGCACCCTCATGGGAGACCAGGAGGAGGCTCCTGGTTCCTGGCTTTGGATCGGCGTAGCTCCGGCCATTGCAGCCATTTGGGGAGTGAACCAATGGAAGGAAGGAAGACCTTTTTCTTTGTCTTTCTCTCTCTCACTGTCTATAACTCTACCTGTCAAATAAATAAATAAAAATCTTTAAAAAAAAAGAAAAAGAAAAATGAAAGGGCATGCAGCAGCTGTAATGAACACGGGTTCGCCGTACTTCCAAACTCAACAGGCAGCCTTAACCACATTATTTCACTTTTCTGTGCCTCAGTTTCCTTTTCTATAAAATGGAAAGATTTTGACAGGACTTAGTCCCATGGTGTAAAATACTTAACCATATCGAGCGTACAGTAAGAACTTGATAAAGATTGGTTGTTAGGATGGGGAATATTTCACAAACTGGGAACACTGCCTTAGGCCTCCTCTCCTGACAGTTGGGTTTAGGACACTGGAGAAGGACAGTCCTCCCTGTTTTGGTATTCTAGGAAAAGCCTAAGTCCAGGACTAAAGATGACAGTGTTTCAGAGGCCATTATGTCACCAGGTTCTTATTAGGCTTAAACACAACCATCCAATCCTGGCTGGAAATTAGGGGAGGGGTCCAGCTTAGGAAGGTTTGCTTCCCAGGAAAGAAGGGAAAAGGCATTGTCTGCCTGTCTTGCTCCTCCAGGAGGGAGCCTACACCAAGACAAGGGAGCTGAGATGCAGCCTGGGACCCCATCCTGCTGGAAAGGGCATCCAAATATACCTCGGAGACTTCCAAATCTATGGGAGCCAAATGACTCGACAGTATTGTTTACACTTGGAAGGGCCCCAAGGAAACCAATTAGCCCAAAATAGAAATGTGGGACATTCTGAAGAACAAACAGCTGAGTTTTATTCTTCAAAGGCATTCTCTGATTTGTGTAGACAGAGAATTCACAAATGAAGTGTTGCACGATTTGTCTACCACTCACTTTCACAACCCTTTATTCTCATGAACCCCCAATTCTGTTCAGTGGGAGTACCAGGTAAAGGGCTTGCTTCAGGCTCATTGATCCAAGACTGATACACTAGTTAACGCACACATACGAGAGTTCATCAGTCACTTCATGCTCTGCGCTTCCTGGATGCATACCCGCTCAACCCATGTACAGGGATCCCGCTGGGTCTCCATAGCACCCATCATCAAAGGCTTTGTCTAGTGAACATCCTTGTATCTTAGAAGTGGAAACTGAGGCATGAAAAGGTTAAGTTTAAATCACACAGAAAGCCAGGAAAGGAGATTTAGTTTGACCGTTATTTATCTGAATTCTCTGTAGGCACAATATATCAGCTTACCAAAATATTTTTATTATATGAGGGCACTCTAAGAAGTTCATAGGAAATGTAATTAAAAGATGAGTTTATTTTGGTACATACCCATGTACAGTTTTTCATAATGCACACTTTCCACAAACTTTTTGAAGACCCATCAAATTATTGATTTCTAAGGTTAAAAACTTCCAGAATTTTCCAAGGAAAATACGTGGCTTAAGAAACCTTAAACATGGTGTATTACAGGTTATAACAAGTCCTTTGTGACATAGACCTCAAAAAATTACACTTATTACCTTTACTTCATAATTTGTGTACTTAATTGCCTTCTGTTAAGTAGAAAACCTTTGAATGCTGTTAAGATTCCAGTAATCCACAAAACACTTTAATTATGACTTGCATTTGTACAAAGCCCTGTCTGTGAGCTCATCGTCTCAACAAGCTCTTCCAGTTTCTAGAAGGAACTAGAGATAAAAGTAACTCTATTGGCATTTTGGTAACTGGAAATTTCCACTTCTCTCTGCTTCTGAAAATCATTTTGGAAAGTTAGGAGGGGATCATTCTCTTTGTCTTCAGTCTGGCAGTAAGAAACAGCCTCAGGACACTCACTTGGGGCCAGATTCCTGTGGGGTAATTTCCCGGAGTGTAGTAGTAGTAGTAGTAGTAGTAGTGTAGTAGTGTAGTAGTGTAGTAGTGCTTGCTCAGTGCCCTGAGCTGCAGAGGTGAGAGCCCAGATCAGTGAAGAGGTGGGTTGCTTGTGTACTTCTCTAAGCACACCATGGCCAGGTGCTGCCTAGTCTTGTTGCAGGCTTTAAATGAACATGCTAGGTCACCCAAAGGTATTTTGAATATGCAAATGACAAGCTCTGTAGACCAAGGGGTCCCTGTTCAGAGTCTGGAAGCCTCCCGAGGATGTCCCTTCATGTCACCCCAGCTTCTGAGATCACAAGTTCAGATCTGGGGAGAGAAGTCCACGAATCAGGAAAAGAATCACTTTTTCTGATCATCTCAGCCTTTACCCTCTCCCTAGACCTATTATAGGAGCCTTGCCTCTCAATTCTTTGGGTCGCAGATAGCTCCAATTGCTAGTGCGCATTGGGCTCTCTGATTCAAAACTTTTCATATGGTTCTCTCTAGGGCCAGATATTTCTTTTCTTTTTTTTTTTTTTTTTTTTTTACAGACAGAGTGGATAGTGAGAGAGAGAGACAGAGAGAAAGGTCTTCCTTTTTGCCCTTGGTTCACCCTCCAATGGCCGCTGCGGCTGGCGCATCATGCTGATCCGAAGCCAGGAGCCAGGTGCTTCTCCTGGTCTCCCATGAGGGTGCAGGGCCCAAGGACTTGGGCCATCCTCCACTGCCTTCCCAGGCCACAGCAGAGAGCTGGCCTGGAAGAGGGGCAACTGGGATAGAATCCGGCGCCCCAACCGGGACTAGAACCCGGTGTGCCGGCGCTACAAGGTGGAGGATTAGCCTGTTAAGCCACGGCACTGGCCAGGGCCAGATATTTCTTTTTTTTTTTTTTTTTTGACAGGCAGAGTGGACAGTGAGAGAGAGAGACAGAGAGAAAGGTCTTCCTTTTGCTGTTGGTTCACCCTCCAATGGCCGCCACGGCTGGCGCGCTGCAGCCGGCGCACCGCGCTGTTCCGATGGCAGGAGCCAGGTGCTTCTCCTGGTCTCCCATGAGGTGCAGGGCCCAAGCACTTGGGCCATCCTCCACTGCACTCCCTGGCCACAGCAGAGAGTTGGCCTGGAAGAGGGGCATCCGGGACAGGATCGGTGCCCCGACCGGGACTAGAACCCGGTGTGCCGGCGCCACAAGGTGGAGGATTAGCCTAGTGAGCCGCGGCGCTGGCCAGGGCCAGATATTTCTATTAGTGCCTTGCAGACTCATTCTCTACCTGCTCTGCCCAGTGCTCCTGCCCAGAGGATGATATTGAAGATTGTAGCACTGGGCTCAGTTGGAGGGGGGTGGGTGCAGGAGATGTCCAGGGGTAGGAGTTGAGGCTGGGGTATCTTTTCCTTAGGAACCTCCCAGACAGAGTTTAGGCTGCCTATGTCCCTGTATTAAAGGCCACAGCTGCTGCGTGGTGGCTTTGTCTTATTGCTGTCGTAACCAGGGGTCTGGTCACTGCCTGTCCCTTTCCCCTCCAGCCCTAATGATGGTGGCTATTCCTTGCCTGCTCTTGCCAGGAGCAGGGGGCTCAACCTCCTTTGCTGGTTCCCATGACCCTGCACACACCTCTGGAAACAGTCTTTACATAAAACGTGGCTCACTCACTCATTCTGAGCTCACTCGCGGTTTCCTGATGGGACCTGGCTGAAGCACTCATGCACACTAAGTGAAATCTAACTTCCTTTGCCTGGGATTTGTGGTCCACGCCATGGCCCCAGTCTCTCCCTCATCTCACACTGGTTTTCTTTCCTAACACAGGTCACAGGCCCTCCCCTGCAGATCCCTCATGTTGTCCTGCCTGCCTCTCCTTCTGTGTTCCCTGCATCTAGAACAGTCTCTTTGCATTTATGCCTACTTCAATGTCACCTCTTTCAGGACACCTCTCCCCTTCCCTGCTTATCTCCAGCCTTCAGTGGTATTTTTTGCCATCTGAAGTTTTATGTGTTATTGGTAGCTCTTGTACGAGTCATAGAGAACCAGAAAAATATACACAGACTTCTCACACCTTTAAAGTGTCATGAGCCCCTTCCTTTCCTGTGCTCTGTATGGAAAGGAAAAGCAGCCTTAAGTTGCTTCCATGGGGTAGGCATCTCTGAGGATTCTGAAGATAGACGAATTAGGTGATTTTCAGAATAAAGGGATAATTTGAGAGCTAAATGATGCCCCAGATGTGTTCCAAGAAGCAGAAGATAGCTTAGAGGCCTGGGCAGGGACTTGTGGTTGTGGGTTTGTATCTTCCACTCGATTTCGGCACTATTTTAACATTTTAATTAAAACATTTTTAATTGACATAGTAATTACACATATTTATGGAGTACAATGTGGTATTTCAAAACATGAATGTAATGTGTAATGATCAGATCAGGGTAATTGCTATATTTATCATCTCAATCCATTCTGTGTTAGGAACGTAAAAAAATCTCCTCTACCAGCTATTGTGAAATACTCAAGTGCTGTCAACCATAATTACCTCACTGTGGTATAGATGCTTAAAGTTATTCCTTTTATCCAACTGTACCCATTAACCATCCTCTATCTCCTCTTCCCCAGCCCCTGCCCACTTTCCAACTTCTAGTAACCACTGTTCTATTCCCATGAGATCAACTTTTAACAACATACAAGCTAGAACACGTGATATGTTTTCTTTTTGTGCCTAACTTACTTGATTTAACATAATAGCTTCCCATTCCATCCATGTTACTGTATATCATCACATTTCATTCTTTTTCATGGCTGTGTTTCTTTGTTTACTCATCTGTTGGTGGACACCATGATTCCATAACTTGGCTATAATAATGCAATAACATAGCTATGCAGATGTCTCTTCAATTTACTGATTGCTTTCCTTTGAATATGCACCTAACAGTGGAATTAATAGGTTCTATGGTGTTTCTATCTCCAGTTTTTTGAGGAACCTCAGTACCATTCTCTGTAATGCCTATACTAATTTACATTTTCCCCAAGAGTATATGAGAAATCCCCTTACTCTACATGCTCACCAGAATTTGTTGGTTTTTGTCTTTAAAAAAATGCATGTCTTTATTTGAAAGGCAGAGTAATGGGGGGTGAGGGGGAGAGAGAGACAGACAGACACTGGTTCACTTCCTAAATGCTGGTAACCACGCCAGAACCAGGAGCCAGGCATCCAGTCTGAGTCTCCCATGTGGATGACAGGAACACAAATACGTGGGTCATCATCTGCTGCCTCCCAGTCACATTAGCAGGAAGCTGGATTGAAACTGGAAGTAGCTGAGGCTGCAACCAGCACTCTGATATGGGATTTGGGTGTCCCAAGAGGCAGCTTAACCTGCTGTGTCACAACACCCACCCTGTTGTGTATGTGTTACTTTATTTTTTTATCTTTTTTGACAATAGCCATTCTAGCTGGGGTGAGATGATCCTGTCACTGTCATTTTGATTTCATTTCCATGATGCTTTTTGATGTTGAGCATTGTTTCACATACTTGTTGGTCGTTTGCATATATGATCAGATTTTTGAACTTGCTCATCTGTTGTTTTCTGTTGAGTTGCTTCACTACCTTATTTATTCTCCACCAGTGTTTCAATTTGCTTTATATGTAGGAATTTGGTCTAATATTTCCTTTGTAAAAGGGTTATAATGGGAAAAGAAAAAAAAAGGTTGGAAACCACTGGATAAGAAAAAGGGGAAAGGGAACACTTGTGGTAGAACGCTGAGGCTGTGGTCAGTTCTCAGGTGCAAATTCTTAGAGGGAAGACAGGAGTCTCACACACGCACACAAAGCAAAACAAAAACCACAGACATTGGATCCATTGCTCCAGAGTCTATGGAATGCTGGCCTCTTTTATTTTAATTTTAACCCAAATTGTGCCAATGAGAACAGGTTTTGGAGTACCTTTTCTCTGAATGTGAAAGTCCTGGACAACTAATACTATGCTTAGTACCTACTTACAATTCTCACAGAGCCTGCCTGGTACAGAGTCTTGCAAATGACAGACACTAAACAGATGTCTGTAAGTGGATGAGTGAATGAATGGTGTTATGTTGGGAATCACATGGCCTTTAAAAATTTGTTTATTTGAGAGGCAGAGAAAATTTGTTGTCATCCATTGGTTTACTTTCTACATATCCACAATGGTGATGGCTAAACCAGATCTAAAATTGGAAGTTGGATTTGCAATCTAGATCTCCTACGTGGAGCCATCACCACTGCCTACCAGCATCTGCATTAGCAGGAAACTGGAACCAGGAGCCAGAGCCTGGCCTCAAACCCAGGCACTCTTATATAGGATGCAGGCATCTGAACCAGCAGGCTAATGATTGCTCCTACAAGACTTTTCTTCTGCCACCATTTCACTTAAGAAAGTCACTTAATATCTCTTGGCCTCAATATTACCATCTTTAAAATGAGGCCGTGTAGCACTGTAAGCTCTAGCAAATACAGCTTGATGACTAGAAAAACTCTTTAAAGGAAGCCTGATATGGGTCTGTGGTATCTAAAGTTTGGTTGTCTGTAAAAGAGCAACAAGGCTTGGGCCCAAACAGCAGTATAAGTAAGGTTCAACACAAGAGTACCCTCCACAAACTGGGAGGGCATGGTGCCAAAAAAGGGATTCAGTGGGTCTGTGTTCTAGCTCTGGTTCTGTCACTAAGCTATAGTGATCTTATGCAAGTCACCTCATCTCCTACATCCTTGGAGTGTGTATCTGTCCCCTTTAGCTTGGCAACAGAGACATCGGTATGTATCCTTTGAAGAAGGTATAGCATTGCCCTGCCTAAGTCGACAAGGACTCAGTTAAGATTCCTATATAAGATTTGATTACTGGATTATAGAAAGGTGAGTAGAAGATGTCTAACAAGGCTTCAGAAAGCATCACCCTTGATCTAACAGCCAGCTCTGGCACTTAATATATTTTAAAATGTATTAAAGCACAAAGAAAATTCAGGAAATATAAGAGTAGAAAATCATTCAAACTTCCATAACCCAAAGACAATGATTTTGTGCATTTTCAGGATTTTTAAAATCTACTTTCTGGAGGGGAAAAGAGGCTGTAACAAAAAACATTTTAATAGAACATGAGTGATACATTATCATATGGACAGTATTGGCTTACATCATTACTTCTCAGAAATAGAACTTTTAATGGCAACATGTAGTTTATGGGGTACAGGTTCCTGATTTGTTGTATCAGTCAGGGTAGACTAGGAGGTGCTGCAGTAACAACTCCAAAATCTTAACACAATTCTTTTTTTAAAAAAAAGGTTTATTTTTGCTTATGTTCCATTGAATCAGCAGGATTCTCTGTCAATTTAAGTACTCAGACCAAGGCTGATGTAGCAACCACTGTCTTGAACATTGCTCATCACCAGGCCAGACGGAAAAAGAAAACATGGCGAAATATATGCTGGCTCTTACACCATCTACTCAGAAATGCACTCCACTTATGCCTACATTTAATTGACCAAAGCAAGTCATCTGACCACACCTAAATAATGGCAGAGAAGTGCAATTTTATCACACGCACAAAACAGTGAAATGGTACACTGACCACCACATTCGTACGCAGAAGAATGGTAACGAGGTATCTCTTCGGCCACATTTTGCTCAATCTGAGTGTTTCTATTTTACAAGATTAAAGCTGGGGACCCTTTTGGGGAACTAAAGAGTGCGATTTCCACAAAAACAAGAGCAGTCAGCACCCTTCTCAGAACTGCTTGGAAAGTTATGGGCGAGCCATGGAGTGGAAAACACTGCTCTGACAGGCTGTTGCTTAACTTCACGAGCCCTGTCAGGCACTCTCAGAATAATCAGGTTTCACTTCAGTTGCTTATTAGGACTAGAAACAAAACCAGTAAGTCCTTCCCTTCTTACATGGGGAGGGAGACTGTTTACCTGAAAAACATTTTGTAAGTGGTGTGTGCAACGGACATGTCCAGGCCAAGCCCCAAGAGTCCATATCCCAGAGTGATGCTGAGTCAACATTTGAGGGTGGGGATGGCTTCCAGGCAGCTCAGAACCACACTCCCTCCTCACAAGGGAGGGTGTGGAGTGAGGTGGAGTTGCGCTTGAGCTGGCTAGGCCTTAGCAATATTAAAATATTAACCATTATAATTTCTGGGCAATAGATTATAAATTATTTTTAAAATACTAAGACATTTTATTTTTATTTATTTAAAAGGCAGAGAGCGAGCGAGGATGTTCCAGTTACTGGTTCACTCCCCAGATGTCCACAACAGCCAGGCCAAAGCCGAGAGTTGGGAACTCAATCTAGGTCTCTCACATGGATGTCAGGAACCCAGCAACTTGAGTCAGCACCTGCTGCCTCCAAAGTCTGCACTAGCAAGAAGTTGCAATCAGAAGTAAAGTCAGGACACAGACCTAGGCATTCTGATACAGGATGTGCACATCCCAAGAAGCATCTTAACCACTGTGCCAATGTCCACCCTTTACAAACTTATTAATTAATGGTTCACCCCCCCAAATGGCCGCCACAGCTGGCACCCACGCCTATCCGAAGCCAGGAGCCAGGTGCTTCCTCCTGGTCTCCCATGCAGGTGCAGGGCCCAAGGACCTGGGCCATCTTCTACTGCTTTCCCAGGCTACAGCAGGGAGCTGGATTGGAAGTGGAGCAGCCAGGACTCGAATCAGCACCCATAAGGGATGCCAGCACTGCAGGCTGCAGCTTTACCCATTATGCCACAGTGCCAGCCCCCTCCCCCAACTTTCTTTAAAATTTATCACAGAATAAACTATAGGAAACATAGACAAATGGACAAAAAGGCAAATATCAACTATTCATTATTACACTGACCAGGCAGGCATAAAACACAGACATATGGAAGCCGCCAGAAAATATACCGTCATCTTGTGCTTAAGGGTGATACAGACCATGTGTATGAAGCAGAGAAAAATAAAGAGGCATAAGCTGGTGGAGAAAGTGTTACAGATTAAGCAAGATTGTGTAATATAGTGTGTAGATGTGGGCTCCAGTCTTGAATACCTGGGATGATTCACTGGCTCTTGTTCACTAGCCATAGGGCCTGGGGGAATTTTTAATCTCTCCATATTTAGTTACCTCGTCTACAATGGGTGGGGGTGGGGGGAATTATAACCCTGAGTGAGCTACTGTAAGGATTAAATGATGGTACCTCTAAAGTGTTTAGTATAGTAGCCTGACATAATAACAATAGTGTTAACTATTATTATATCTTTACATGATTCTACAAGAAGTTTAAACTTGTATCGGCAGGAAGGGATGAGGTAGGCATTCCAAGCAGAAGAGGTAACACAACAGGAGGCATGCAGCCAAGACTGAACTTGGCTTGGGAATGGTGTTTTTGTTGGGGAGTGGAGGAGGTTGGCTTCGTCAAATGGCTAGCTGTTGGTAGGACTGAAATACCTTGGGAAAGGAATTTGGATCTGACCTTGGTGTGCTGGCTCTACCTAAAGCTGCCTATAGGGGTCAGCATTGAAGCCCAGTGGGTGAGTCTTCTGCTTGGGATTCTGGTATCCTGTATCAGACTGCAGGTTCAAGCCCTGGGTTTTCCACTTCCAATTTGGTTTCCTAGTAATGAATCTGGAAAGATATCAGAAGATGGCCCAAGTGTTTGGGCTTCCACCACCCACATTGGAGACCAGGATGGAGTTGATAGCTCCTGGCTTCAGGCTGGCTCAGTCCTTGTGGCCACTGGGGAGTGAAGATGCAGATGGAAAATCTCTGGCTTGTCTTTCAAACAAATAAATAAAATGTTAACAAAGAAACTTTACCACAAATATTTAAATTTGTTATTGGGTGTTGGCAAAGAAAATAAGATATTAGAGAAATCAAACCTATCTCAAGTAATGTCTTCATTATACCAAGGAGTCACTTCAAACATTTTGGTGGCTGGCGCCGTTGCTCAACAGGCTAATCCTCTGCCTAGCAGTGCTGGTAACCCGGGTTCTAGTCCCAGTTGGGGCGCCGGATTCTGTCCCGGTTGCCCCTCTTCCAGGCCAGCTCTCTGCTATGGCCCGGGAGTGCAGTGGAGGATGGTCCAAGTGCTTGGGCCCTGCACCCCATGGGAGACCAGGAGAAGCACCTGGCTCCTGCCATCGGATCATCGCGGTGCGCCGGCCGCAGCGGCCATTGGAGGGTGAACCAACGGCAAAGGAAGACCTTTCTCTCTGTCTCTCTCTCTCACTGTCCACTCTGCCTGTCAAAAAACAAACAAACAAACAAAAACAAAAAAAACAAAAAAAACACACCACTTTGGTTTGAGCTTACCAAATCAATACTAAAATGTATTTCAGCCACATCCCCAGATTTACGCAGAAATTCATTGCTTCAGAATAGAGTGATAGACTCTGCCATCACAGATGTCCTTTTTGCTGGTGAAAGACTGAGAGGCAGTGAAATGAGAGAAAAGAAAAAAAACAACTCCTGTCAAACCAAACAAAAACCCCAAACAGTTTGCATGCAATTCTGAGGTAGAAGCTTCATGCCTGAGCAAGTATTAGTCAGAACTCTGGCCTCTTGAACATCTCCAGTGACCAGACAATACACCATTATTTCTATCTTTACGTTCAAGCAGCTCTGACAAATTGACTTACCCCAGCCAAGATTGTGGCCAAGACTTCCCTTTCATCTCTTGGTGCCTGCCACGGTTAATTTTCTGTGTTAACTTGGCCAGGCCATGGTGCTCAGCTATGTGGTTGGTCAAATGCTAGTCTAGATTTTGCTGTGAACGCATTTTGTAGGTGTGACGAACATTTGCCATCTGTGAATGTTGAGTAGGGCAAATTGCCTTCCATAATGTCAATTGGCTTCAGCCAATCAGCTGGAAACCTTAAGAGCAAAATCTGAAATTTTCTAGAGAAGGACTTCTGCCCCAAGACTGCAACACACGGATCCCTCCCTGGTTCCCAGTCTACTGGGCTGCCCTACAGCCCTCAGGGTTGCCAGCAGCCACAAAAATTCTTTCAAATAAGTAAATAAATCAATCTTAAAGAAAATTTAGAAAACTTTATAGTAATTCTTTTACTAAGTTACATGTCTCTGATTATGTTTAAATCTAATAATGATTTGATTCATTGTTTTATGTTTTTGTGCTTTCTATTACATTCTAAAATAACTCATTATAGTACATATTATAAAATCATTTATCCTAACATACTTGAGGTCTAAAACACCAAAGTAGTCCTTCACTAGGGAGTTTGAGAAACACTTTTCTCAAGAGCTGGAGACCTGTTCTAGAGATCCAGACTCCAGAGCTGGTGATACCTACTGGATTCTAACTTGACTTTGCCATTGGCCTAGCAAGTCAATGAACAAATCGCTCAATTCTTGCTTTCTCCTCCCAATGCCCTAAGATATTACTATTCAGATTCAGCCAATGTTTATTAAAAAATATTCCAACAAAAAGGCCACTAGTTTTTAAAAAAATTTTTAAAGTTTTTTTTTTTATTTATTTTATTTGAGAGGTAGAGTTACAGACAGTGAGAGGGAGAGACAGAGATCTTCTTTTCACTGGTTCACTCCCTAATTGGCCACAACGGTCAGAGCTGGGCCGATCCGAAGCTAGGAGCCAGGAGCTTCTTCCGGGTCTCCCACGAGGGTGCAGGGGCCCAAGGACTTGGGCCATCTTCTACTGCATTCCCAGTAAACAGCAGAGAGCTGGATTGGAAGTGGAGCAGCCGGGACTAGAACCGGTGCCCATATGGGATGCCAGCGCTGCAGGTGGAGGATTAACCTACTGCACCATGGCGCTGGCGTCAGCCACCAATTTAAAACCAGATAGATCTGTGTTCAATCTCACCTGCATGACTTTGAGATTTCAGGTAGCTTTTCTGAGCCTGGAACAGTTGCATCTGTAGCCCAAGCCATTAAAGCAAGTCCTAGACACAGAATTCTGTGCTGAGTGTATGGGAAGAAGTAGATGCAATTCCAGCATGTGACAAAAGGATTTAGTGAGATGGGTGTGGTACAGGGTAGCATCAGGGGATGCTGGATGAAGTGAGTTTAGCTGAGATTTAAAAGATGACTCCAACTCAACAAATTCTAAAGAGAGAAAACTCAGAACTGAAAGGGAGGATGGTCCTGAGGACCAGAAGATTCTCTATGGCTACAGACTGAACAACAAAGACATGGGACACAATGAAAGCTGGAGACTTGAGTCAGACCAGACAGGGCTCATTGGGCCCTTACCCAATGAGCAACAGGAAGCCAGGAAAGAGGTCTGACAGATTTGTGATTAGTGATTTGTGATTTGTGATTTTTTTTTTATTTAATGAATGCATTTTTACATAGATACAACTTTAGGACCTGCTGCCATCCCACCTCCCATCCCCTCTCCCATCTCCTTCTTCATTATGGATCATTTTTAGTATGACTTTATATAGAGAAGACCAATTCTATGCTAATCATAGATTTCCACAATTTGCCCCCACACTCACACATAACATATAGAGTACAGTTTGGGGAGAGACTTTGCAGTCGATTCTCATATTGCAATTCAATAGGGACAGAGGTCCTACCTGGGGAGAAGTGCACATTGACTACTATTGTTCCTTTAACAATTAACACTCTTCTTTTATGACATCAGTGATCATCCGAGGCTCTTGTTGTGGGCTGCCAGGGCTATGGAGGCCTTTTGTGACCATAGACTCTGTCATTATTTGGACACGGCCATAAGCAAAGAGATGTCCTCCTCTCCCTTCAGAGAAGAGTGTCTCCTTCTTGATGACCCTTCCTTTCCTCTGAGGTCTCGCAGAGATCCTCCGTGTAGGGTTGTTTTTTTCCACAGAGTCTTGTCATTCCATGCCTGAGATGCTCTCACAGGCCTTTCAGCCCCACCAGGAAGCCTTCAGGGTTGATTCTGAGGTCAGAGTGTTATTCACTGTGAAAGTCATTCTAGGAGTCTGCTGTGTGGGCTGCTTCCCATGTTGGTCCTTCCTTCCTGTTTTTAATTCTATTATTTTACCGGGTATTTGATGTTATTTATGTCGTCCCTTTTAAATTTAAACCGGTCTATCTGTTGTCTTTAACATTTAAGTTGATCATTGTAACAGTGACAATGGTGTTTATACCACCAATTCATGTGAGTTTGGAGCCCCATGAGTGGTTCTTAGGCTGTACCCTCAGAGGTGAGCCTATATGCCTGTATGCAGAACTATACTGTTTTACAGTTTTAGACTACCTCCTCATCTCTTATTTCCTCCCTTGTTTTTAACTGGGATCTTTTTCCAATTGCTTTAAAATACATGTAATTATATATACATGTATATATACATGTATATAAAGAGAATTGAAAATGAATCATGATGTGATTGGAAGGGGAGAGGGAGCAGGAAAGGGGAGGGTTGTGGGTGGGAGGGAAGTTTTGGGAGGGGGAAGCCATTGTAACCCATAAGCTGTACTTTGGAAATTTATATTCATTAAATAAAAGTTTAATAAAAAAATACATGTAATTAGGCTGGCACTGTGGCTCAATAGGCTAATCCTCCACCTACGGCACTGACAAAACCAAACCAAAAGGATATACACAGTAAAAAGTAACAATAGTTAACTGTCTCTCGACAATCAGGTCAAGGTTTCTTGAGGACGTTAGTTCTGAAAGTGATCTAAGTGCTTGGGCCCCTGCACTCCTATGAGAGACCAGATGAAGCTCTTGGCTCCTGGCTTTGCCCTGGCCCAACCCTAGTTGTTGCAGCCATTTGGGAAGTGAAGCAGTGGATGGAAGATTGTGTGTGTGTGTGTGTATGTGCCTTTCCTTCTCCATAACTCTGCCTTTCAAATAAATAAATAAATCTAAAAACTCTTCCCCTGTGCCTCATCACAATATGGAGGCTGAGGGAGAATATTAGTAGCTTAGAGTTGGGTGTAAGCTCAGAACCCAACTGTGGCTTAGAGAGAGCACTTAGATCATCTTCTACTGCTTTTCCAGGCATATTAGCAAGGAGCTGAATCAGAAGTGGAGCAGCTGGGATATGAACTGGTGCCCATGTGGGATGCCAGTGTTAAAGGCAGCAGCTTAACTCTCTACACCACAATGCCAGCCCCAAGGATTTTTTTTTAACACTCCCATCTCTGAGTGAGAGTCCATTCCATCCTCCCAAAGAGGGCATGATGGGAAGTCTCCCTTGTGCTCATTTCTGAAGTGACTAAGGAGTCTGCAGGGTGTGCATGTGGGCGGTAAAGAAGAATGGCTGAAGACTTTATGAGCTGCATCTGTATAACCCTCTCAGGTCATAAATTTCCAGGTGACTCTATTTGAAAGTTAAGTTTTGTTGGCCAAACCTCCTAAACCATGAAGTTCCCTCCTCTTCTTTTTTATTGTCCAACAATCCCTTCCTCTTTCATTCTCTCTCCCTCGATCTCTCTCGCTCTTTTCCCTCATTCTCCCTCCCTCCCCCTCTCCTTTCATCAACAGTCCTTTGAATTCTACAGTTAGAGGGTTTTGTGGTCCTCACCCAAGCGAATGTACCCACAGACCAATGGATACATAAAGTATAATAATACTTCATGGCAGATGAGAGTGTAGAAGCCATGACTGCAGATGCAGGATGACAGCCACGTAGCCCTGTCCTTCATCTTCAAATAGGGCTGCTCTTCCCATAGAATTATTCTCAGAGACATTCTCTTTTCTACAGACAAGGCCATGGAGAGATGGAGGAGAAGTTCACTGGGTTCTGATAATGGAACAACTTAGGAAAACACCAGATAGACCTGTATACGTACACCCTGGGGGCTTTGTGGCAAGCTCCTTGCAGGAAACCAACAACAGAGGCATAGCAATGGAATCCTCTGGCTGTGCAGGGTTCAAAGGCTGCGGACGTGTGCTGTCCCAGACAGCACAAAGTAGGAGTGGGTTTGTGAGAACACAAGAGGCTAAGGAGGGACTCGAGGGGAGCTCTAAAAGACCCCAGGAACCACCCACCAGGTGCCTTCCCCAGCCCCCAGAAATCTCCCACAGCTTTCTCCTTTCCCTACCCCACCAGGGGATTCGAATCGGTGACAGACGGAATGGGTTTCACTTTTCACTCAGCTCATATCCAGAATGGGGAAAGAGGGACCAGAACAGAAAGAATCCTCAGAGGGAGCCTGGAAACCTCCCACCAGCAAACTCTGTCCACATAGCTGTCTGCATGGCCGAGATAACATCACTCTCCTGAGGCTGAGTGGAGTTCTTGGCCCAAGGAACAAGGAAACCACAGCAGCCACAGGAACCAAATATTCCTCTTAAAACACTCAGTGTTGGGAGTTCAGCTCACTGAAGACTGGAGCTATTTTCTTCTGGGGGAAAAATGTCATCCACAGGGTGGATGTTTGGCCAGGCTGTTAAGCCACAAACTGGGATGCCTTCAGCCCACATTGGAGTGCCTGGGTCCCAGTCTTGGCTCTGCTCCTGGTTCTAGCTTCCTGTTAATGTATATCCTTGGAGGCAGTGGTGATGGCTCAAGTGCTGCTACCCCCAAGGGAAATTTAAATGAGTTTTTGGCTCCTGGCTTCTGTTGGGGCATTTGGGGAATAAACCAGTGGATGGATTCGAACTGTGTATGTCTTTCGTTCTCTGTTTCCCAAAAAAAAAATTAGTAAATAAAATTCAAAGAACGAAAGTATTCAATTAAAAAATCAAGATGCACTCAAAGTCATTCCGACTCGTGAACCCTGAGTGTGAAACTGGGAAGCCACTGGCCTATGGTGTGAGTCAGGGGCTCACGCTGCAGACCCACTGTCCATTTGGCAGCCATGAATGCAACTCACTCACCTTTTCTAGGATACAGCTTCTGGCAGAGCCATTTCCTTAGGACTGTCGTTGTGACTATGAAAATCAATGTGACGATGCAGGAAGGGAGGAAAATGTGAAGCAGTGAAGTCGTAGGGACCTCGGGTTCCATCGGACCTGGGTGAAAGGAAAAGCAGAATCCCATTACTTGGCAGCTCAGAGGTAGGCCAACACGTTGGCCATACGAGGGGGTTAGAAGCAAGGTGGTCAACTTGCTCTATTCTAAGTGCCCTGGGGGCCGATGCTGTGCTGCAGCAGGTAAAGCTGCCACCTGCAGTGCCAGTATCCAATATGGCTGCCAGTTCATGTCCTGGCCGCTTCACGCCTGATCCAGCTCCCCGCTGATGCACCTGGGAAAGCCGCGGAAGATGGTCCAAGCCTATGACCTGGGTCCAAGTCCAAGACCCATGTCTGGGTCTGGGAGACCCAGACAAAGCTCCCGGCTCCTGGGTTTTGGCTGGCGCAGCTGTGGCCATTGCAGCCATTTAGTGGGTGAACCAGCAGATGTCAGATCTTCCTCCCTCTCCCCCATCCTGTAACTCTGCCTTTCAAAATATAATCTTTTTGTTTTAAAAAAGCTATACACGAAGTTAACTGAAATAAAACCTAGAGTGGTTTCATATTCTACACTTTTAGTCACTCTGATAAATTGATCATCTGTCTACATACATATCAATAATTTTTTCTTTTTCTTCCTCTCACACTTCCTCCCCCTTCTCATCATGCCCTCTCTCTTTCCAATAGCCCCTTAGCCCAGAAATATCTCCCCTTCCCAACAAGCACTCACAGTGCTTAGAATCTATACCATTAATTATTCCATTTTAAGGATTCTTTTGGAAAAAAAAAGCCCAGAATATCATAGGTAGTGGTAATATGCTAAACCCAGCCACTCATGCCTTAGTGTGAATTACAACTGTGGTTTGTCTTGCTTTGTGAAGTCCTGGGACTGAGGAAAACGATGAATTTACTAGGGAGGTAAGTGGCATTTGGAGGCTGGGTGGCTACAGTAAGAACAAGGATCTCAGGTTGATACAGGGCAGGGCTGCGGGGGTCTTCACAATAAGGAGACAAAAGGGTGCCCCAGCTAAGTTGTACCCTTTCAAAAGCCTGAATTTTGCCTCATGGAGGAACTCTTCTTTGCCCAAGGAAACTGGGCAAAGCTGCTCAGGCGGAAACGTTAGTCCTGCCAACTGCCTTCCCCCGCTCCATCACGGGGCCATCTGAAACCACAGCTGAGGAGGGAAGGGACCTCATAGTCCTGGTTCCTCTTTTTAAAGTGGAGGCAGTAAGGCCCAGGCGCATCAACGAGTCTATCTGAAGTCTTCCCTGTTAGGTCAGAGACAGAGCCAGGGTGCAGATCTAGATCGGCCTAGGCCCGTAGCTCAGGCTCCCCAAAAGAGTGCAGTGAACACTAAAGAAGAAAAAGATGTGGAACCAGGCTCACTGACACACTGGAAAAGCTGTGTTGGTTACAACATGCTCCTTTACTTCCATTTAGTACTAAGTGCTTACTACATGCAGCACTAGGAGCCAAGGAGAACTAGGCCTCTCGCTGTCCCCTTGTCCTGTGCAGGTTCCTTTAAAGCCCCTTCTGCATACAGAAGCTCCACTTGTCACTGAAGACCTTCCAAAGTTGAACATCCAGCAGGACACCAATCTGCCCAGATGACAAGTGTTCAGGGAGCAAAGGTTCTCTATGAGTCATCTCCGGCTGCTCTATAGCCAAGCACCAGCTATGTGGATGTCAAGAAGGGCTGTGGGGCTGGACTGTTTATGTAGTCCACTTAGCTCGTTCTTCCTTGCAGTTAGCTACCTCAAGGCAGTGGCAGAGTGCTGGTTACCCCTTTCATACGCTCACCCTTCCTTCTTTGTTATTAGGGTATTAGCAGAGAGTGCATCCCCAAGCCTCTTCTGCAAGTGATGTGTGGCCAGCCATGGAAGATAAGTTCGGGTCAGGAGAATGGGTCTTGGCTTTAAAACACTGGACATGTCGGCACCACTCTTTTGCCTTTCTAGGCGCTGACACATGCACTTTTCAGTGACCCAGCTTTTCCCGTTCAATGGTGACAACATCCTGGGGTTTCACAGAGCAGGAAGGACATAAGAAGCTGGGTCACTGAATATAGCTACTTAGCCGCTGCACCATCTTCTATCTTGGAAGATTATCTGGAGAGAAAAACACTTCCAAATGGTTTGAGTCACGATGTTTTTGGGTCCCTTCATTATGGGAGCTGAGCCTGTATCTTAATACATATTCTTCTCAACAGTTATATAATAACCACATGCTCCTTGACCATTATACGATGAGGAAACTGCCAAGATACTTGTCTCAGCCCTAGCACAGCCCCGTGTGCTCACAGGAAGCCACGCCTCTTGCTTGGGGCACCACATTTTCCCCATGTCTCTCCCCTTTCACTGTGCACGCACATTTTATTTAAACATCACAGTAATCCTGTAAGATATCTGCCATTATTTACCCTCACTCGACACCTGGAGAATGACTTTAAGGGTGGCGAGGCAGCTCTGAGAACTGGTAGGCAGCCGAGAAAGGACTTGAACTCCAAGTCTGTCTGACTTCAGAGCCATGCTCTTTACCAGTACCTAGGAGAGCTTCCATTCTCTGCTGGGCCCACAAGATCCTCTTAAACATTATTTCCGGGGCTCCAGTTCCCCTGTATTTCCTAATGAAAATGTAGCAACAGGAACAGAGTAGAGTTCTTTAGAAGGAAAATGATCTCAGTTCTCCCTAACTTCTGACTGAAACCTAGGCTGTCCAATGATCCATTCTAGCATTGCCAGACCATCTCCCATGCCCTCAGCGCTCTGTGCTTCTGTTGATCCACTGACTTCCAGAGAAGCCTGTGCTGGGTCACAGCAGTCAGCAGTGGGCAGCTCAATTTATGAGAATGAGTAGAAAGGGAACAGTCATAAGATAACTTAAAAATGCCTTTGAGCAATAGACGCAGGAACTTGTGGGAGTATGTGTGACTCTGGTTATTTTGTTGTTGGTATTTATGCTGTAAACCAGGATACCATTTGACTGCTTGGGTCTGGCTGACCACAGATGGCTGAGATGATGGGACTGGAATTATCCTTTGACTACTGTCAATTTGACATTTATCGAGCACTTACAGGCAGAGAGCTCTGCTTTGGCTTTAGTCTGGATATAAAGACTCACGTGAACAATGAAAATACAACAGTGATAGATGAAAAGAGACAAGCATAGTCACAAGGTCAACAAGCAAATGACACAAGTAACAGTTCCAAAGAGGCAAGATGCGGGGTAAACCCACTGTACCCTGGAGACGCCCGAGTTGCCCTGCAGGGAGAGTGGGCTTGGAGCTGGTATTTCACATGGAAGAAACAGCAAAGGTGGCACGGAGGCAGGAAAGGAGCAAGCCAGTCCACGGAGGATGTATGGGGAAGAGGCCTTGCACCGGGCAGAGGAGCCGAGTCAGGGAACAGTAGGATGAACAAAGCTGGGAAAGATGTGTAAAACCAAGCTGAGAATCTTGCGAAGCACAGAGATTTCCCATATCCCTGCTGGCCTCCATCATGAGCAGACCTCATAGGCCTCCCCATGGCTGTTGACTCTTCGTCAGCCACATTGGCTCCCACAAAGAGAGGCGCCAATTCCCTCCATTCTCAACTTTTCAAAGCATAAGGCTTCCAGAGAAGTGGTCATTCTACAGTCATTCACTCGCACACTTCATCACAAAGGAAAAAGCACTGCCAGGACCGGGGAGCAAGGATGGGCCCCAGTTACTTCCAGATGCCTCTTAGTGCAGGTCCCTATTTCCCCGCAGAGGCTCTTAGGTAAGCGTCCTTGCAGATAGCCACATCTCACTCAAAGCTCCAGGCTACATTGGCTAAATTTAGCCTACACAGGAAAGTCCATGAGACAAAGGACAGTTGAGTACACAATTCCAGGGAAAAATAAAGTCCCCCGGGATTGTTACTGTTTAAGCCTCCGAAGCCTTAGTATGAATTAGTTATAGCTCATTTCTCATGAGGGGAAAGTCTGGTGGTCTTAGTTAGGATTAGAGGGGGCAGAGACAACTTTGAAACACCAACATGCCAAATGTGCTCTTTGCCCTAAAATATTGTTTCTAATGTTTTATCAAGTTCTCCAGCATGACTTCTCTTTTTATTTCCTGCCACATCATAATAATTCAATTAGAAAGAAGTTGGCCTAACTTCAGTGTTGACATTGGGTTGGGAAGTATGAGTAGGTGGAGAGACAGGAAGAGGGATGGACAGCAACACAGCTGGCTGCCTCTGAAAACTGTATCAGGGAGGATGTTTTTTCCAGAAGAAAATATTAGGGAAGTAATGAAGAGATGGGTATTTGGTGATTTAAAATTTTCTGAGTCTGGTCTAAAGATTAGCATCAATTCATGAAAAATTCTCCCTTATTCTGACACTCCAACTGATATTCTGTCAGTTTATATCAGCAACTTTGCTAGTGCGCTCTTCTATGAGGGCACTTCGAAAGGTGAGAAAAATCTATGAGACCCATGCATAGTTTTTTTCATCATGTGCACTTTTCCATGAGGTTTTTGAAGACCCTTTGTATGCATGGGCTTCAGAATGTCTGGTACCAAATACACTTATTTTTAATTTCATTTTTTACAAAGTTTTTGAAGTACCTTATACTTTAAACGTTTATTGGAGAGGCAGACACGCATGCACAGAGAGAATATGAGAGAGAGAGAGAGAGAGAGAGAGAGAGAGAGATGCCTATCTGCTTGTTCACTCCCCAAGTAGCTAGGAGCACAACCAAGATCTCCCATAATTACTTGAGCCATCACCTTTGCCTCCCGGAATCTGCATCACCAGAAGCTGGATCATTAGTCAGAGCTGAGAATTGAAGCCAGGTACTTTGATATGGGAGGGGACAGCTTAATTGGTGTCTTAACCTCTAGGCTAAATGCCTGCCCCTTTTTCTGGTCTTACTCTCCTGTCTGTCACTTCTGTTTCCTGGGGTCACCACCTATTTATCTGCAGGCCACACAGGTCCAATCACAAGCTCTGTCTTACTTTACTAAGACAAAGGAGAAAACATGAAAGATAAGACAACAGCTTGAATGTTCTACAAGGCCAAATGTAATCAGTACTAGGGATTGTGCTTATTCTGAGATCATATCCTTTCTTGAAAGGGCAAGCAGAGTAGTGACACCCCTTGGAGATCTCCATGACCTATGCCCTGGAACCTGTGCCTCCTTACCTTTACACAGCAAAAGGAGTTTTGCTGACAGCTTCCATTAGGGAACTTTCAATGGGAATATTACCCTGACTTATCCAGGGGGGCATCTAGAATAGTAACAGAGGTACTTAAAAGGTAGAAGAGGGAGGCAGAGGGTTAGAGAAAGATATGCCGGCCGGCACCACGGCTCCCTAGGCTAATCCTCTGCCTTCAGCTCCAGCACTCCAGGTTCTAGCCCCGGTCAGGGCGCCGGATTCTGTCCTGGTTGCTCCTCTTCCAGTCCAGCTCTCTGCTGTGGCCTGGGAAGGCAGTGGAGGATGGCCCAAGTGCTTGGGCCCTGCACCTGCATGGGAGACCAGGAGGGAGCACCTGGCTCCTGGCTTCAGGTTGGCGCGGTGCGCCGGCCGTAGAGACCATTTGGGGAGTGAACCAACTGAAGGAAGACCTTTCTGTCTCTCTCTCTCTCACTGTCTAACTCTGCCTGAAAGAAAAAAAAAAAAGAACCAGAGGGTTGAGTGGTATGATTGCTGATTTGAAGGAGGAAGGGGCCATGAGCCAAGGAATTCAGGTGGCTTCAAGAAGCTGGAAGAGGCAAGACAGTGAAATCTCACCCAGAGCCTCACCACACCTACCAATCCTTGATTTGAGCCCAGTGAAACCCAAGGTGGACTCCTCACCCCCAGAAGTGTCAGACAGTAAAGCTGTGTTGTCTTTAACCATGAGGTTTGTGATAGTATGATAGAATGGTAATAGGAAACATATGCTTCATGATAAAATTACCTGTCTCTTAGGAAATGATTTTGATGCCATGTGATAACTATTTTTACTTGGCAAAGAAAAAGTTATCAGTCTCCCGACACTGTTTTAAATTTGGATGGTGTATGAATTCCATAAGTACGACATCCACGTCCAAAGATATCCAGCAGAGCCCATCAGCGCTTGGAAGCATCCTGTGATACCAGCTTTCCTGGCAGTACCCCATAAGCAGTCAATGGTAGCAAAGCAAGCAAACTAATGTGCATCGTGACTGAGGCGCTGTGCATGAATCACAGAGAATGGCTCCTTCGCTGGAAATTTCCTGCTTCTCCAGATCCATTCTCCACACTTCAGCACTCCCCTCTGAGCCCCGACAATCCAACCTCTATGCATCAGTGGACCCCCTTGCTCTCTGACTTCCAGCTGGGTTCAGCCAAGGAGAGGCATCTCGGAGATTAAAGGGTGGTAAGGGGATGACGTTGGGGGCTCACTCACTCAGCTTCCAGGCTTTGCAGTTGCTGCAGTCAGCAGCTAGGACCACAGCTCTTACATCTTCCTTCCTTCCTTCCTTCCTTCCTTCCTTCCTCCCTCCCTCCCTCCCTTCCTTCCTCCCTTCCTCCCTTCCTTCCTCTCTCTCTTCCTTCCTTCCTTCCTCTCTCTCTTCCTCTCTCTCTTCCTTTCTTTCTCTTTCTCTCTCTCTTTCTCTCTTTCTTTCTCTTTCTCTCTTTCTCTCTCTCTCTTTCTCTCTCTTTCTTTCTCTTTCTTTCTCTCTCTCTCTCTCTCTTTCTTTTTTAAGTTTATTTGAAAGTCAGAGTTACAGAGAGAAAGAGAGAGGTCTTCCATCTGCTGGTTCACTCCCCAGTTGGCCACAACAGCTGGAGCTGTGTTGATCCGAAGCCAGGAGCCATGTTTCCCATAGGGGTGGAGGGGTCCCGAGGATACACTGGTGGGTCCCAACCAAAGGCACTTCAAAAAGTACGTGTGAAGTGGAATTAAAAGGTAAGTTATTTTGAAGTGCACACATAGTGTCTTTATCTTCATAACATATTTCTGATGAACTCCTTGAAGACCCCTTCTATCTGAATATTGGAAGATTGATTCCAAATCTCAACAGTGCTCTAAGGCACCACACTCTGTGCCTTCTGACAATACTGCAAATTATCTCACAATTGGAGTCTGTAAAAAGAGAGGATGGATAAATACAATCACCAGATAACCCCATATCGCACTCTATTCAGTATCTTTCAAATGTTTCAAATATCTACAGTAGGAAATTGACTTTCTATTCACTTCCTCTTTTCCTCTGTTCTCTGTGAGATTAGGAAGAGAAGAAGTAACAGATAATGTCTATAAATAGTGAAGAGCTGAGCATATTTGCTATATACTTCTCATCAACACACACACACACACACACTTCTGTGCAGTAAATGCTGAGCAAATTAATCAGATAGCATTCTTTGCCCTCCAGTGAACTGAGAGCTAAAACAGACAACAGTAACATTGAGAGGGACAGGAAAACACAAGGACAAACCACCTCATAATCTTAGATAATTGTTTTTTTTAAAAGATTTATTTTATTTACTTGAAGGATAGAGTTACAGAGAGAAGTAGAGACAGAGAGAGGTCTTCCATCCGCTGGTTCACTCCCCAGATGGCCGCAAAGGTTGGAGCTGCACTGATCCAAAGCCAGGAGCCAGGCATTTCTTCCAGGTCTCCCACATGGGTGCAGGGGCCCAAGCACTTGGGCCATCTTTTACTGCTTTCCCAGGCCATAGCAGAGAGTAGGATCAGAATTCGAGCAGCTGGGACTAGAACTGGTGCCTATAAGGGATGCTGTGCTTCAGGCCAGGGCATTAATCCACTGCACCACAGATAATTGTTAAATAAATATTAATACCATGTATAGATACTACAGAGTATGGACAGTATAACCTGTTGGTTTTTGGTGAGGGGAAGGGGAAATGAGCACTGGTTTACATTGGGAAGGAAATATTTCTTTAAGAAATAGAATTTCAATATAATCTTTGATGGTGAAGTAATATTGACATAAATGCACATGAGTGATGAAACTTTTTTTTTTTCTTAAAAAAGTGCATTGGGGGCTAGCACTGTGGCATAGTGGGTAAAGCCACCACCTGCAGTGCCAGCATCCCATCTGGGCGCTGCTTCAAGTTCCGGCTGCTCCACTTCTGATCCAGCTCTCTGCTGTGGCCTGGGAAAGCAGTAAAAGATGGCCCAAGTGCTTGGGCCCCTGCACCCACGTTGGAGACCTGGAAGAAGCTCCTGGCTCCTGCCTTCTGATCGGCACAGCTCCGGCCGTTACGGCCAACTGGGGAGTGAACCAGCAGATGGAAGACCTCTCTCTCTGCCTCTCCTTCTCTGTGTGATTCTGCCTTTCAAATAAAAATAATGAACAAATCTTCAAAAAAAAAAAAAAGTGCAGGGAGCATCAGTGGGTGAATTCAGAGATAAGAGGGCCAGATACCAGGAACTGACTGGAGACTTTGACCTGGGCTATGGAAATGATGGGCAGCTGGGTGAGAGCCCTTCAGCTAAAACAAGCAGCAAGGTCTGAAGGCACCGCAGCGCACGTCCTATGTGTTCACAAAGATGCCCTCACAGCCCTTTCTCATTTGCGAAGTGAATGAAAGGATACATTTTTCAACAAAATACAATGGGGAAGCTGGACTGTGGCTGGTGTTCTTTGGAAAAGATGAGTAAATTTTAGAATTTCAGAGGTGGAAGTGATCTTTAAATTGTTCAGCTTTCTGCTCAGTGAGAAACACTTTCTTCAGCAACCCTGCTAGATACCCCCCAAATGGCTGCAACAGCTGTGGTTGGGCCATGCTGCAGCCGGGAGCTCCATCCGGGTCTCCCACATGGGTGAGAGGAACTCAGGTACTTGAGCCATCATGCACTGCTCCCCAGGCTCTTAGCAGGGAGCTGGACTGCAGATGGAGTAATGGGGACTCACACTGGCACTTAACATGTGATGTGGGTATCCCCAGTAGCAGCTTAACTCACTGCACCAAAATGCCTGCCCGACACAGGGTTTTAAGGTCATCAGATCAATTTTGCTAAATGTTGACTCACTGCCCAGCTGGGCAGGCTACACCTCTGTTCTCCAGAACAGATCCCTTGGCACCTGAAGATTGCATCCAGTTGGCCAAAGGCCCTCCGTCACCCTTTGCTCCTCTGCCTCAACAACCAGTAGCTGTTCAGTCTGTTCCAGTTCCAATTAACAATTTACCACGATCTGCACAGGGCATGTGCTATGTGGGCCCTGCTCTGTTTGACCCCAAACCCATCCCTCACTGCTACTTCTTCCCTCTGCATTGCAGGAAGATGGGTCTCTGTGAGCTGTGTTTCCTAGGCTCCTGGGAGCCAGTGGGAAGCAGCGCAGGAAAACTGGCGGGGCAGGTCGGAGGAACAAGACAGCTTCTCCCCCTGCTCTCGGTTATGGCAGCATCTCCAGCAGCAGGTGCGTCTCTTCTCTGGTTCCAGCAGCCACTGGACAGGCCCACTGGGTTCCAGTGTCTGTCAAGGGACTCCAACCCCTTGGGCTCCTTTAACTCTGCCTTTCGCCTCTGACTTCATGGTAGTAGCAGATTTCTGCTGCTGCTAAACGCTGACTTGCCTCTCTGTTCCCTGGTGGACTTCTCAGTCTCTGATATTAAAATAGCCACTACTATTTTCTGCTTTAGATTTCCACAGCTTCAAATGACATCTGTTTCTGTGGTTGACTCTGCCATCTGAGGCATGTTTCTGGCAACACCATCATTTCTGACATAAAGACAAACTTAGCTGTTTCACCATCCCAACAGTAAACAAGGTGGAAAACGGAGTCTTACATGCCTTCGTCTTAGAGAAACCATGCAGGTTTCTAATAATCACTAAAATAAACCTCTGAGGACCGCTGCTAATTGATCTGTCAGACAGCAGGTTAACACGTTGGTTATTTCCAGGAGGTTTTCCCCTTTAAAATACAGGACACTGTTTTTGTGACTCCAGAGTTCCTTCCCTCATTTCACCAAAGGATAAGAGGCACCGAGAGCAGAGACGCGGCTCCAACAGCTGACACTCCCTGGCTCTAGTGGCTTCTCTGTACAGCCTTCTTTTCCTTCCTCCCCGTGCCCTTGGTCTTCCTCTTTCGAGGGTGAAGGCCATTCTTTTTTATTCTTTTTTTTTTTTTTGACAGGCAGAGTGGACAGTGAGAGAGAGAGACAGAGAGAAAGGTCTTCCTTTTTGCCGTTGGTTCACCCTCCAATGGCTGCCGCGGTAGGCGCGCTGCGGCCGGCGCACCGTGCTGATCCGACGGCAGGAGCCAGATGCCTATCCTGGTCTCCCATGGGGTGCAGGGCCCAAGCACTTGGGCTATCCTCCACTGCACTCCCTGCACTCCCTGGCCACAGCAGAGAGCTGGCCTGGAAGAGAGTCAGTCGGGACAGGATCGGTGCCCCAACCGGGACTAGAACCCTGTGTGCCGGCACCGCAAGGCGGAGGATTAGCCTAGTGAGCCGCGGCGCCGGCTGGTGAAGGCCATTCTAAAGGCAGTCAGGTTGCCTCTGTCCTGCACTCCCTGCGGCTGCATCCATCCTCCACGCACTCTGTTGATTTGGAGCACGTTGGTAAACTTCTGACCCTGTGCACAACGGCTCCTCCCACTCCCTGTCTCCCAGCCCGGGCCTTCTGGCTGGTTTGGCCCTTGTTTTGTTAGTGCCTGTTCCATGCCTGTCTGGGATCCTCGCCGAGGCCTCTCCTCTACCCAGCTGCTCTACAAGACATAGGGCCTCTCTACTCCTTGCTCTGGCGATGCTATGTGCCCATCATCAGACAGCTCGCTCTCCGGCTTTTTGGAAACTGTAGCCCTTTATCACTGTTCCTTCTAGATTCTAGCCATGCCATTTCTTTGGTCCTTTTAAAATCAATGCTCTTTTCATTTATACTTAATGCTAATTATTTCCTAGACATCAAAGAAGGGGTTATAAACCTGTTTTCGAGGGTTCTGCCAGAGATTTCAGGCTGAAGGCATGCCCCTCCTCTAGCCCAATTCATTGATGGAAAACCTCACTGGGGTCCTAGGTCTTCTCTGCTTCCTTCAAGACCTCAGATTAGGGGAGGAGCCGGAGATGATGGCCTCCACCCGGCGTGTGTGTGTGCGTGTGTGTGCGTGTGCGTGTGTATTGCCCCGAAAGAATTTTGATGTAGTATGTACCGCCTCACATAGTCTTAGAATTCTTCATCTTGGATAAATATGGAATATTTAGTATCTTGTAGATTTTTTAGTAAATAACTATTTGTCTCTTACATATGTATCTACTGGAGCCAAGGATCAAAGAAGGTATCTTTTATGCACACCATCACTGATTAAAAATACATATAAAAATGCTCTAAAGGAGCTTTAAATTGTTAATATTTTGTTATTTTGAGAAGCAGACAGACACAAATAAAGAAACCTTCGGGCTATGGGTTTGCTGCCCGAATACTCAGGGCCTGGGAATGTAATCTGGGCCTCCCAAGTGGGTGGCAGGGGCTCAACTACTTGAGCCATCACCTGCTGCCTCGCAGGGTGCACATTGGCAGGAAGCCAGAATCTGAGCAGACCCAGGACTCGAACTAACAGCCGCACCTAAGTCATTTTACTCCTTGAAACTCACTTCTCATTCTACTTTGCATACAGAATTAGATTTTAATGCAATGTATTTTTATGTGTGACAGTTCTTTAGCTGCCTATCTCTGCTTTTTTATGACAGAGTATTTATAGCTATTAAAAGTAGATTTTTTCGGCTGGCGCGGCGCCGTGGCTCAGTAGGCTAATCCTCAGCCTTGCGGCGCCGGCACACCAAGTTCTAGTTCCGGTCGGGGCGCCGGATTCTGTCCTGGTTGCCCCTCTTCCAGGCCAGCTCTCTGCTTTGGCCAGGAAGTGCAGTGGAGGACGGTCCAAGTACTTGGGCCCTCCACCCCATGGGAAACCAGGAGAAGCACCTGGCTCCTGCCATCAGATCAGCACAGTACGCCAGTTGCCGCTGCGGCAGCCATTGGAGGGTGAACCAACGGCAAAGGAAGACCTTTCTCTCTCTCTCTCTCTCTCTGTCCACTCTGCCTGTCAAAAATAAAAAAAAAAAGTAGATTTTTTCATGTCATTGAGGCTTTGAGTGTTGAAAATTTTCTCCTACATTGATATTTAAGTTTCCTTATTTTTAGCACATTTGATCAAAATAAAATATTATTAGTATTGACAATTATTAAAATAAGATATAAAAATCCACTGGTTACATATCTCTTAATGAGTTGCCTAGAGCTTTCTTTTTAAAATTGTTCATGAATCTGAAGACACATATGGCTTGTGGTTAGAGTGAGGCTATCTATTTCTTTTTTTGTAGCTATATAGGGTAAAGAATTCTGTTCCTATGACTAAGTTAGTGGAGATGGTTGCAGCTTTGTTACAGCAATGTCATTCCACTGAATAGTACGATATATACGGCAAAATTACTCATTTTTTATTATCAGCTGTTATCTCCATGAGCATATTCTTCAATTTTGCTGAAAGCAGAGCATTTGATATCATGTGACTTGCAAAAGGACTTATTAGTCATGGCAATTCAATACAGCGCCAGTGTCTCCCATCACTCTTTCCTGTAGCACTATGGTACACGATGGAGCACCCTGGGCCAATAAGATCACATTCATGGTAGATGAAAGGTAGGCTTCAAATGAAGTGGGAGAAAGCAATAGTAAAAGAGGAAGTGTTTCAGGGGAACCCCAAGGGCCTTGCCTGGCAGGCACATTCTCAGGCTCCTCGGTTTTGGGAAAAAGTACTTGGGGAAGGGGAAGGGGAGGATCTAAAACTCGCTTCCTGAAACTGCGTGTGCTCACCCACACCTCGGAAAGTCTTTGTGACCCCCATTCTCCCCAGCTTGCAGACCACTGCTTTAAGGGAACATATCGCCCCACACCTGAGAAATCCCTGGTGTAGGTGAGAGAGCGGGCAGGGGCCTTCCCAGGAAGGAGCGGGGAAGAGCAGGGCGGCTGGTCCCCAGGGCAGTGTTCAAATAGACATCAGCTGACAAGGGGCTGGTGACAGGGTGGCAGACACTCAAGGACAAGAGGGGATCCTCAGAAAATGCAGCCTGCTTTCTTCACATGAATTGGGCCAACTTCAATGCCCTAAAGTTCCTGCCAGCTGACACCTGGATGTAGAAGATGTAATAAAAAGAGAAAGCAGGGGCCAGCACTGTGGCACAGTGGGTAAAGCCACCGCCCGCAGTGCCGGCATCACATATGGGCGCTGGTTTGAGATCCGGCTGCTCCTCTTCCGATCCAGCTCTCTGCTGTGGCCTGGGAGAGCAGTAGAAGATGGCCCAAGTCCTTGGGCCCCTGCACCCATATAGGAGATTGGAAAGAAGCACCTGGCTCCTGGCTTCGGATCAGCACAGCTCCAGCCATTGTGGCCATTGTGGAGTGGACCAACGGACAGAAGACCTTTCTTTCTGTCTTTCTCTCTCTCTCTGCCTCTCTCTGTGTGACTCTTTTTTTTTTAAGATTTATTTATTTATTTGAAAGTTAGAGTTACACAGAGAGAGGAGAGGCAGACAGAGAGAGGTCTTCCATCCGCTGGTTCACTCCCCAGATGGCTGCAACAGCACAGCTGGGCTGATCCGAAGCCAGGAACCAGGAGATGATTCTCCCATGCGGGTGCAGGGGCCCAAGGACCTAGGCCATCTTCTGCTGCTTTCCCAGGCCATAACAGAGAGCTGGATTGGAAGTGGAGCAGCCAGGACTAGAACCAGTGCCCATATGGGATGCCAGTGCTTCAGGCCATGGTGTTAACTCACTGTGCCACAGTGCTGGCCCCATCTGACTTTCAAATGAATAAATAAATCTAAGAGAGAAAGAGAGAAAGAGAGAAAGAGAGAGAGAGAGAGAGAGAATAGTGACATCTAGGTTAAAAGTTTTCTTGGTGACCATGGGTGGTTGAGGAGTGAGGTGGTCACTGTCCCTGGAATAATTAAAAACCTTAAAACCCAATCTCTAGACATCTACCATATGCCAGGCACCAGGTTCAGTTCTGCATGCTGATTTCCTTTTTTTAATGTTTTCAACAATCCAATGTAGTAGGTGCTACTACTGTCTTCCTTTCACAAATAAGAAAAACATGAGGTTATAAAGAACAAAACCAGACACCCAGGGACACAGGTTAAAAAGCATTGACCTTTGTACTTCTTCTAGTTTGTTCTTCCTTGTACCAAATCGTAGTCACATCATTGCTGCCAACGTGAATGGTCTTTGGGGCCTCAATCCATTGATCCTCCAGGAGGCAGAACGCACCCTCTGAGGTCTAGTGAGTGCGACTGGGAGGGGTCGGGATCCACTGGCCCAGTGGAACAGAATGTTCACTGAAGCCTGGGAGGCACACGCCAATGAAACGCTCCTTCCCAAAACAAACCAGTGTGGGGAGATTCTCTTGGGACATAGGTTCTTGGTTTGTGTTGGGGTAGAGAAACCCTGAACCAAGAGGAATTTGGCAGCTATGGAGTTAACCAGGCTCTCTTGGGCCACCCGTCATACTTTTCTGGACCACAGCTGCTTCATCTGCAATAGATGGTGCTTGGACTTCAGCAACAATGTTTGCCAAAGTTTTTAAATTTAGTATGACTCAGAGTAAGGAAAAATTTTACACTATAACCCAACATACATACACATGTACTCCCCTAAAACAAGAGTTAACCAAACATCACCCAGTCCTACTGTGTATGCTCTCTGATCTATTTCTTCTATTTCTATTCACTCACTTTTTTTTTTTTTTTTGGAGGGGAAACCCATCCACCTTGTTGCTATTCACTAAAATGATATTTTAAACCACTTTGGCTGGTGATGGCTTAAAAAAACTCTGAACGAGGGTTAAGCTGCCACGTGTGATGCCTGCATCCCATATGAGAGAGCTACTTCAAGTCCTGGCTACTCTGCTTCTGACCCACCTTCGTGCTAATGCACCTGGGGAGGCAGCAGCAGGTGGCCCAAGTGCATGGAGACCCACCTCATGTGGGAGACACAGATGGGGGCTCCAGCTCTTGGTTTCAGCCCAGTCTATTGTAGCCATATGGGAGTGAGCCAGTAAATGGAAGCTCTCCCCCTCTCTCTCTGTTGCTCTGCCTTTCCAGTAAATAAATAAATCTTTAAAAAGTGGTCGGTGCTCTAAAAAGTAGCAACTCTAGACTAGAGGAATAAGCTCCTGAAAAGAGTAGCCCAATGGTCAACTTGCAAATATTCCATGGAAGAATTGTGAATTTGGCAGTTTACCTTTGGTACCCCCATCTTTCTGGGACACATTTTCCTGTCTTCCTTCAGCCTAATTTCTGCAGCTCTAATTCCTACTGATCCTTATTTTGGCTGCTTTATACTCAGATATCAAAAGTTATTACTAATGGAGCTGGTGTTGTGGTGGTCAGGTTGCTGTCTATGATGCCGGCATCCCATATCAGAGTGCCAGTTTGAGTCTCAGCTGCTGTCCTTCTAATCCAACTTCCTGCCAACACACCTGGGAAGATGGCCCAAGTACTTGGGTCCCAGCCACCTCCATGGGAGACCCGGATAGAGTTCCTGACTCTTGGCTTCAGCCTACCCCAGACCTGGATGTTGTACCCATTTGGGGGAGTGAGCCAGTGGATGAAGATCTCTTTCTTTCTCTGTCTCTTCATTTCTGTATATTACTTTGCCTTTCAAATAAGTGAAATAAATCTTCTTTTAAAAATCATTGCTGAGGGCCGGCGCCATGGCTCACTAGGTTAATCCTCCGCCTGCGGTGCCGACAACCCAGGTTCTAGTCCCGGTCAGGGCGCCGGATTCTGTCCTGGTTGCTCCTCTTCCAGTCCAGCTCTCTGCTGTGGCCTGGGAAGGCAGTGGAGGATGGCCCAGGTGCTTGGGCCCCTGCACCCGCATGGGAAACCAGGAGGAGGCACCTGGCTCCTGGCTTTGGATCGGCGCAGCCATTTGGGGGGGTGAACCAACGGCAAAGGAAGACCTTTCTCTCTGCCGCTGTCTAACTCTGTCAAAAAAGAAAAAAAAAATCATTGCTGAGCAGGCGCTTTTGTTTTTTCTGAAATACCTCTATCTCCTTAAAACCATCCTTCCAGTTTTTTGAGCTACCTTCAAAGGGGTTTTATTATTATTATTATTATTTTTGGTAGTTTTATTGCATATCAGTCTGTAATTTATATATGCATTACATTAGCCAAATACCCCGATAAGTCCATCTTTATCTTTTTTTTTTAAAGATTTATTTATTTTACTTGAAAGTCAGAGTTATACAGAGTTACACCGAGAGAGAGAGAGATCTTCCTTCCGATGGTTCACTCCCCAATTGGCCGCAACGGCTGGAGCTGTGCTGATCTGAAGCCGGGAACCAGGAGCTTCTTTCGGGTCCCACATGGGTGCAGGGGCCCAAGGAGTGGGCCTTCTTCTACTGCTTTCCCAGGCCATAGCCGAGAGCTGGATGGGAAGTGGAGCAACCGAGACTAGAATTGGCGCCCAACTGGGATTCCGGCGCTTCAGGCCAGGGCGTTAACCCGCTGCGCCACAGTGCCAGCCCCTCAAAGGGTTCTGTTATCCGCAGCTAAAGTAGGTCTTCTGCTCGGGAGACGCCTCTATAGATTCCAGTCCCTGAAACCACTCACCTTGACTTTCAGAGTAGTCTCAGGCGACACTGCAAACGATGAGGCAGCGATACTGCCCGTCATCCCTCATTCGGACTGGGACTCGGGGGATGTGGAACAGCGCCTTCCCCGGGGCAGCTGCTCCGCCAACAAAGTAGCTCTTTTCCCTGCTGGAGGACAGTCTCATTTTCCACCTTTTGCAAACTGGCTTTTATTGCTTCAAGTACCACGTGATCTCCAGTGTCAAAATCACGCTCCAGGGCCACATGGCTGCTGCGGTCTACCCTGTGTAGTTCCTTAGGGGCTGTCACTGTGAATAAAGCTGAAAAGAAAATAAGACATTTTTGCCACTGTCTACCTTACATTTTAGTTCTTACAGGGAGGGAGGTGGGACTCGTGCACCCCCATCTTCTGCCAAGATCTGGGGATTCCCCTGTGATCCTTTCCGTCCTCCGCACCATCCATACTGAGCTGGAGGAGGGGCTCCTCTCTCCTCAATGAGCCCCACCCATGCAGCTGACTGCCCTCCCGCTCCTCCCAGAGTGCCCTGGCCAGAGCTTCTGATGGAAGCACGGTTGTCTCTGCCTCCTCGCCTTCGTCCTGGGGTCATTGCCAGTCATTCCTCACATGACAACAGTTTCTCCTTGTGACTTCCCCATCACTATGGTCCCAGACCATTGGGCAAAACGTCTTCACATCCTATCACCCAGACTCATTTTCTTTTCTAAAAAATATTTATTTGAAAGGCAGAGTTACAGAGAGGCAGAGGCAGAGAGAGAGGTCTTCCATCCACTGGTTCACTCCCCAGATGGCCACAACGGCTGGAGCTGTGTCAATCTGAAGCCAGGAGCTTCTTCTGGGTCTCCCACATGGATGCAGGGCCCCAAGGACTTGGACCATCTCCCACTGTTTTCCCAGGCCATAGCAGAGAGCTGGATGGGAAGTGGAGCAGCCAGGACTTGAACCGGTGCCCACATGGGATGCTGGTACTGCAGGCGGTGGCTCCACCTGCTATGCCGCAGCGCTGGCCCCTGGACTCATTTTCTTTTATCCAGAGGGATTAACTTAGATATTTCTCTGTCCAACATCCCTCTCCCTAGCCAGTAGAAATACTAACTGAGGGGGCATCATGGCTCAGTGGGTTAAGCTACTGCTGGGGTCGCCTGCATCCCATAGCGGAGTGCCTGGGATCCACTCCCACCTGAGCTTCCAGTCCTTCTTTCTGCTAGTGCACCCTGAGAGGCAGCTCACATACCTGGGCCCTTACCACCCACGTGGGAGACGCAGAGTTCCTGGTTCCTGGCTTTGATCTAGGCTAGCCCTAGATGTTGTCAGCATTTGGGGAGTGTACCAGCAGTCAGATCTCTCTCTCTCTCTCTCTCTCTCTCTCATTCTGCTTTTCAAATAAATACAATATAAACAAAGAAACTGTTAAGAGGGACTGAAAAATGTTCCTCCCATTAAGAAATAACAACTACCACCTGTCAGGCTTTCACCATGTGTGAGGCATTCTGCTGACACAGAAATGTCTCTTTCCAGAAAGCCAACAAGGTAGGCAACGCTGCTATTTTAAGAAAATGAAAGTGAAGCATAGAAAGGTTAAGCAACTCACCCAAGACTGCACAGTCAGGGTGAATACTTTGCTATTACAGGCATTTCTAAGTCCCAGAAGATGTGAGCCCCCTTATAGGTAAACCCACCGTGCATACCTCCTATTTTCTCTTAGTAAGAGGAAGGGGAAAGTGGAATGAATATTTAATACCTACCTACCCTGTGCCGCACAGTGCTAAGCGCTGTGTAACTTTATCATTTGATCTTGAAAACCCGATTAGGAAACACATGTTATCATTACAGTTTTCCAATTTGCCAAGAGAAGTTTTCTCCAGGACATACAGTTAAAATTAAAATTTAACATACAGTTCAAGTTAAAATTCAGAGTCAATCAGATGTTTGACTTTAAATCTGTAGTTTCTACTCTGAGTAATTCCCAAAACATGAGGCACACACTGCAGGCAGTGTGGGAGATGACTTTAGGTGGGGCAGAATGGAAGCCTAATGGGAGCTGAATTAAAGAGAAATATAAGCCTTGTTCAAGTCTGTTTCAATCCTTCAATGACATATAAATTTCGATCAGAACCCCTACATCTGAAACTGATATTTTCCCTTTTAATTAAACAGGAAGTTGCCAGGCAGATGATAATGTCTAAGTAGAATCTAATAACATGGCTTTAGTTCCATGGCATTTAGTTTTGTTCCTTCTCTCTCTACCAGTACAAATAATACTAGTTTCCCACCTACCAAAGGGCACCTTCTTTTGTTAAAAAATAAAACCTGGTTGATTTAAATAATTCTGTAAAAAAATAAGAGCATAAAGCAGTGACCATACATGGCAAAACTAGGGAAGCTAGCATTTCTATGAATGAAGCATGAGGAACTATAAAATGTTGCTGCATCCATCATTAATGAAAGATATTCATTACAGGGAGGTATAAGAAGATTTTGAGCTAGTTCCTGAGTCATCACAGATAAGATATAATTATACTCAGCAGAGCTTGCTTTGTTCATTTATTCAATCAAATCATACGTTCAGCAGTCAATCATACATTGTAAGCATTAGCTATTTGCAGGTTATTTCATTATAAAATACAACAGGAAAAAAGCACAGACTTTAATGACAGGGCACCTGGGCTCCAATATTGGCTGTGTCAGGGTCAGGAACCCGTTGGCCCAGAGCCATCATTTCGGCTCCGAGTCAGCCTCTTCCTCAGGTAAGTGACTTTCAATCTCCCTCTCAGGACTGGGGTCAGAAGTGGACGAGGTGCTACGTGTGGTGTTCTGGGGGCTGAACTGACAGGCACGCCACCAATGAGTCCCTTCCTTTCAGATCACGTTTGGGTTTTGGCGAAGTGGAAATCTGTATATGGAATACTTGGCCGTTCCTTGTTAGCCAGAATATCTGACTCACCAGGACCGTTCATTCTTTGACCAAACTTCCCAGTGTAAGTAACTTCTGGGTTTCCTGCTGCTCCAACAATTCACATTGAAATTCTCTTCTGACGGGAGTTTTTCTTCCCACTCTCCTGCAAGTCTTCAAGTGCAATGATCAGGCCTACTTAGCTTTGATAATCCTAGTACCTAGCACACAGTAAGTTCCAGCTGAGGCCTGGTAAGTAATTCACAAAGAGAAAGAGGGAACACAAAAGGATGCCCCTGACTGTATTCACTTCTCACCAAGCTGCCCCTTGCTAGAGATCCTGTGAATGGGCCTTCTTCATGGCCACACAGCGCACTTGGCCGTGATCCGCACCAACCTGCACTCTGTTCAAAATGACTGACAAGTCCACAGCCTGCCTCCAGCCCCGTTTAATTCCAGCTAGAACATTAATGTGTCTTTGTGTAGAGATCCATGGTACAGAGGGGAATGCACATGTGCCCAGCAGCACAGGGCCAGAGGCAGGGCTGTACGGTGAGTGTCTCTGTGGACAACGATGCTTATCACAGCTCCATCCAGTGCCATACTGAGAAGACCTTGAGAAATCACTTGTGAAAAGGGATCTTGTGCTTCACAATGTCCTGCAGGATTCCAGCTTGTGGGTTCCGTGCACATTTATAATAACCAGGTCTCAGACAGAGGTGCCATAGTGTTCACATGGGAGTTTCTGGTGAGTCCTTTTCTGATGGGGATAACCTCTAGACTTAAGTGCCTTACAATGAAGAGAGCCTCTTAATATCAAGTCCACTCTTCTCTGGAAGAAATATTTATTATTTCATCAAAAATGTATTAACTGCCTTCTACTTGCCAGGTTCAGAAATTTACTTCTACTCTTACTCTTTTCATAATTCTTCTTTATTACACTTGATGAAACAGGAAACAGAGGGACATAGGGCTTGCAAGGAAGGTTGGCTGCTATGTTTGAGTACAGCAAGAATTAGGTAGACTTTGGGTGTAGACTGGATTGAATTTACTTAGCAAAATTATTTACCACATGATGCTTTCTTCTCATGAGAGAGAGAACGCCTGTAACTTCCTCTGGAACTCCCCTTAGAATACATCAAAACTCCCCTCTTCACTGCACAAGCCTTTGATTAAGGTTTGTTTACTTCTTGCTTCTATACTCTGTGCTGTTCGTGCTGGGAATTGTAGAATAAAGTATGCTACCTGTCAGGCAGGTGACTCTAAAATATTCACAACAGAAACGAGCAATCAGCAAATACGAATCATATGTCTGAGGGACTCAGAATAACCTGCAGATAGATTATTTTCTGGTCTACTTTTGCCCCCAATGAAAGCTTCTAAAACATGCAAAGCTTTGAGCCTGATGACTTCCATATAAAATGAAAAGTCTAGGAAATGCAATGTATTTTTGAAATCCTAAAACATTCTTACTTTTTGTAAATTACAGAGGCAATCAAAACACTTTCGTAAACAATTCTGTGAAGAGGTTTCTCTCAAGCACAGCTGCATGTTAGAATTTCTAGGCAAGAGACCTCGACCTTGGCTGACCTTGGAATCACTTGGGGAGCTGTCAGTCTGCTTAGTGTTGCTATAGCAAAATATTTGCCACTGGTTATTTTGCAGAGAGGCTCATTATTCTGGTGACAGGAATTGTGCAGCATCCTGGGGAAGCTAAAGGGAACTGGTTGCTTGCAGAAATGGCAAGTACATGAGGTGGCCTTGTGAGTATTTGGCGAAACAGTTAAGATACCTTGGGATGCCCGCATGCCATATCTGAGTGCATAGATATTGGTCCTGGATCTACTTCTGATAGTTGCTCCCTGCTAATGTGTACCCTGGGAGGCAGCAGGTGACTCCTCAAGTACTTGGGTCCCTGCCACCCACGTTGGAGGCCCGGAGTGAGTTCTGGGCTCCCGGCTTTGTCTTGGCCCAGCCTCAGCTGTTGCAGGCATTTGGGGAGTGAACCAGAGGATGGGAGTTGTCTCTTTCTCACTCTCTCTCTCTCTCTCTTCCTGTCTTTCAAATAAAATGAAAAAGAAATACAAACTATGGGAAAAAACCACCAGCCTGCTCTTGTCTGAGAGTCTCCAGCACTTGAACCTCTGAGGAAAAACCATATCCAAATCATCACAGATCCTTTCAATGCCCAAACCTTATTTCTGTTCTTTGAAAACTAAATTTTGGGGGCCTAGTGGGGATAGGACCAGCATCAGTTTTTGAAAACAGTTTTCCCGGAAGCTTCCAACATACAAACAGAATTGAGAAGCACAAATGAGATAATAAAACACCTGCACTTGCAAATCCCTTTACCACCTTGCTATTCAGTATTGGCCTCAGTTTAACCCAGGAGCTCACTAGAAACGCAGAGTCTGAGGCCTGACCTAGGGAATCAGGATCTGTGTTTGAACAAGATCAAGGTGATTCATTTGCACTTTAATGTTTGAGAGGCAAAATTATAACACTGGTCTGCATTTGGACTCTCATGGGGAGGTAGAGTAACTACTAGAATTTCTTTTTTTATTTTTTATTTTTTATTTTTGACAGGCAGAGTGGACAGTGAGAGAGAGAGAGAGACAGAGAGAAAGGTCTTCCTTTGCCGTTGGTTCACCCTCTAATGGCCGCCGCGGTAGCGCGCTGCGGCCGGCGCACCGCGCTGTTCCGATGGCAGGAGCCAGGTGCTTATCCTGGTCTCACATGGGTGCAGAGCCCAAACACTTGGGCCATCCTCCACTGCACTCCCTGGCCACAGCAGAGAGCTGGCCTGGAAGAGGGGCAACCGGGACAGGATCGGTGCCCCGACCGGGACTAGAGCCTGGTGTGCCGGTGCCGCAAGGCGGAGGATTAGCCTGTTGAGCCACGGCGCCGGCCTTACTAGAATTTCTTAAACATCATGCGCCAGTCACCACTGAAGGAACCCTTACATTATCATTATTATTATTATTTGGACAGGCAGAGTGGACAGTGAGAGAGAGAGAGACAGAGAGAAAGGTCTTCCTTTGCTGTTGGTTCACCCCCTCAATGGCCGCTGAGGCCAGCACACCATGCTGATCCGAAGCCAGGAGCCAGGTGCTTATCCTGGTCTCCCATGCGGGTGCAGGGCCCAAGCACTTGGGCCATCCTCCACTGCACTCCCGGGCCACAGCAGAGAGCTGGACTGGGAGAGGAACAACCGGGACAGAATCTGGCGCCCTGACCAGGAATAGAACCCGGTGTGCCGGCACCGCAGGCAGAGGATTAGCCTATTGAGCCGCAGAACCGGCCAGAACCCTTACATTATCATCTCATTTGATGTTCCCAACAACTCTGGAAGGTAGGAGTTACCACCTCCAGCTTACAGAGAGAAAAACTCAGCCTTTCAGAAGCAACACAACTTGTTGAAGGTCAAAGAGTGGGAGCCATGGAACTGGAATTCATATTCATCTCTGTACGCTCAATGCACACTCACATCGTACACCCAGGGACTCTACGATAGGACAACATCTCCCTGGAATGTGCATACTCCATCCGTAAATGCATATGCTTGTTCGCACTCTGCTAAGAAAGCGATGTTTTAGTTTCCATTTCATGTGCCACATGTTTATTAAATGAAGCCTCAAACTAGCATTGAAATTCTGAAGTTACCAGACAAAAGGGACAACTGGGAAATTTCCACAAGCATGAAGTTAAGCAGACAATGCAGGCTCTCCTATTCAGTCCGAGCCTTTACACACACTAAAGGGCAACAGATTTGGCAAAAGCATGAAAAATCCATAAATGCAAGTCTTTTCAGCACACTACAGCAGCCAACTTGAATAAGGCTGGACTCTTTTGAAAATTCTTGGGGGAACTTGGCATTTTACTTGCAATCAGGCATCAATAGGAGTCAGCACCTGTCACATCTCCAGGAAACACAAAACAAATCATTTGCATTACCTCCCAAGATAGCTTCCTCTTTAAACTAATTTTACACTTTTTTTCCATTTTACAACAGAAGCTTAAATTTTTTTTCAGACTTCTCACAGAATATACCTGAAAGCTGGGGGTCAGTATGGCTTTATACAGTTTTCAGAGAAAACTCTGAAATTCTCAATTCAGAACAAGTTCCTGCCCTTTGCTCCCAACTTGTGCGCTATTCTGTGCAGGGCCACTGCATGGAGACATCTCCTACCTTAGCAACCCTTTCCTGGGGCTGGCACTGTGGTGTAGTGGATTAAACTGCCACCTGCAGCACTGGCATCTCATATGGGCGCTGTTCAAGTTCCAGCTGCTCCGCTTCCAATTCAGTTCCTTGCTAATGTGCTTGGAAAAGCAGCTGAAGATGGCCCAGGTCTTTGGGCCCCTGGGGAGACCCAGAAGAAGCTCCTGGCTCCTGGCTTCAGACTGGTCTAGCTCCAGCCATTGAGGCCACTTGGAGAGTGAACAAGCAGATGGAAGATTCTCTCTCTCTCTTTTTTTAAAGATTTATTTGAAAGATAGTTACAGAGAGAAAGGTCTTCCATCTGCTGGCTCACTCCCCAGATGGCTGCAATGGCCGAAGCTGCGCTGATCTGAAGCCAGGAGCCAGGAGCTTCTTTCAGGTCTCCCATGTGGGTGCAGGGGCCCAAGGACTTGGGCCATCCTTCGCTGCTATCTCAGGCCACAGCAGAGAGCTAGATCGGAAGAGGAGCAGCCGGGACTAGAACTGGTGCCCATATGGGATGCTGGCGCTTCAGGCCAGGGCTTTAACCCATTGCGCCACAGCGCCAGCCCCTGGAAGATTCTCTATCCCTCTGCCCCCCCCCCCCCATAATTCTGCTTTTCACATAAATAAAATAATCTTAAAAAAGAAAAAGAAACCCTTTCCCCAACCTGATTCTTCTCTTTTCTATGTCTCAGCAGTCAGCAAAAGTAGCTTTGCAGATGACTGTAGGCCAAACAGAAAGATGTAGAGTGGCTTCTGCCCCAGGCATCACCATGGTTATGCACCATCTGGTTTTCATCCACCTCTCAGGGATGAGAAAGAAGCACCAACAAAAGATGACTGGGGCCAACACTGTGGCGTAGCAGGTGAAGCCACTGCCTGCAGCGTCTGTATCCCATATGGGCTCTGGTTCAAGTCCCAGCTGCCCCACTGCCGATCCAGCTCTCTGCTATGGCCTGGGAAAGCAGTAGAGGATGGCCCAAGTCCTTGGGCCTCTGCACCTGCATGGGAGACCTGGAGGAAGCTCCTGGCTCTTGGTTTCAGATCAGTGCAGCTTGTGGCCATCTAGGGAGTGAACCAGTGATCAAAGACCTCTCTCTGTCTCTCTCTCTCTCTCTCTCTCTCTGCCTCTCTGCCTCTCTGTAACTCTGACTTTCAAATAAAAGAAAGAAAGGAGGAAGGAAGGAGGGAGGGAGGATTGTAGTTGTTTCTTCTTTCAAGACATGGCGTGGTGAAAAAACAAATATTTGTCCTTAAATGTATATAGGTTACAAGATGTTCTTAGGTTTTGAAGTGAAAATATAAGATTAAGGGGCCAGTGCTGTGGCTCACTTGGTTAGTCCTCCACCTGCGGCACCAGCATCCCATATGGGTGCCGAGTTCTAGTCCTGGTTGCTCCTCTTACAGTCCAGCTCTCTGCTGTGGCCCGGGAAGGCAGTGGAGGATGGCCCAAGTGCTTGGGCCCTGCACCCGCATGGGAGACCAGGAGGAAGCACCTGGCTCCTGGCTTCAGATCGGCATAGCTCCGGCCATAGCAGCCATTGGGGGGTGGGGGTGAACCAACAGAAGGAAGACCTTTCTCTCTGTCTCTCTCTCTCACTCCTAACTCTGTCAAATTAAAAAATAAAATAAAATATAAGATTAAAAGCAACTTTCATGCTACAGTAATCAAGGGAGTGTGATACTGGCAGAAGAATATGCAGATAGATCAATAGAACAAAATATTACAGAAGGAGACCCTTACAAATATGATCCATTGATTTTTGACAAAGGTTCAAGGCCAATTCTATGGAGGAAAGACAGATGTCTCAACAAATGAGGCCAGATCAGCTAGGCGTTCATATGCAAAAATTGAATTAATCCCAACCTATACTTCATACCCCATATGAGTAATAATTCAAAATAGAGCATAAACCTAGGGGCCTGCATCGTGGCACAGTAGGTTAAACCTCTATCTGCTACGGTGGCTTTCTGAATTGGAATGCCAGTTCTAGTCCCGGATGCTCCATTTCCAATCCAGCTTTCTAATAAGGCACCTCAGAAAGCAGTGAATGATGGCCCAAGATGGAGCTCCTGGCTCCTGGCTTCAGCTTGCCCCAGGCCTGTCTACTGTGGCCACTTGGGGACTGAACCAGTGGATGAAGATCTTTCTCTGTCTCTCCCTCTCTGTAATTCTAACTTTCAAGTAAATACATAAATCTTTAAAAACAAATGCTGTTAAAAGAACATAAAGACAAGCTATAAACTGGGAAAAATATTTACAAATCACATATCTGATAAAAAAAAACTTATAACAGGAATATTTAAAGAACTCTCATGGGGCTGACACTATGGCACAATAGGTTAAAGCCCAGGCTTGCAGCGCTGGCATCCCATAAGGGCACTGGTTCCAGTCCTGGCTGCTCCACTTCCCATCCAGCTCTCTGCTATGGCCTGGGAAAGCAACAGAGGATGGCCCAAGTGCTTGGGCCTCTGCACTCATGTGAGAGACCCAGAAGAAGCTACTGGTTCCTGGCTTCAGATTGGCTCAGCTCTGGCTGTTGTGGCCATTTGGGGAGAAAACCAGCAGATTGAAGACTCTCTCTCTTTCTCTCTGCGTGTGTGTGTGTGTGTAATTCTTTCAAATAAATAAAATAAATCTTAAAAAAAAAGAACCTTCACAATCTCATAGTAAGAAAATAAACAACCCAATTGGAAATGGTCAAATGAGAGGCCAGCATTGTGGTGCAGTGAGTTAATCTACTGCCTGTGATTCCTGCAAGCATTTGAGCAACGGATCGAGTCCCGCTGCTCTACTTCCAATCCAGCTCCCTGGTAATGTGTCTGGGAAAGCAGCAGAATGTGGTGAAGGGCTTAGGCCCCTGCTACCCACATGAGAGGCCCGGATGGAATTCCAGGCTCCTGGCTTCATCTTGCTCCAGTCCTATCCCTATCCGTTGTGGCCTTTTGAGGAGTTAGACAGCAGATGAAAGATCTCCTTCTCTGTGCCTCTCAACTAAATAAAATAAATATTTTTTTAAAAAAGAAAATGGTTAAATGAATAGGATACACATGTCATCGAAAAAAACGGATAGCCAACAAACACACAATATGCTTGACATTGTTAGTCATTAGAAAAATGCAAATTAAATAATGAGCTAGTTCTACACACCTATTAGGATGATGTAAAATGAGAAAATAATATCAATACCAAATGCTAGCAAGGATGAGGAACAACTGAAATGCTCATATATAGCTGGTAGGGATGCAAATTTGGTAATTTCCTATAAGTTTAAATATAATTACCACATGATCTAACAATCTTATTCCTATGAAAATGTATGTTCACACAAAAACTTATATGCCAATGTTGATAGCCACTTTATAATCACCAAAAAATGGAAGACAATTCAAATTTCCTCCAGCTAGGGAATGGACAAGCAAAATGTAACACATACAGCCAATGCAATACCACTCAGCAACAAAAAGGAGTGAGCTACTGACACATGTAAAAGTAAGGATGGGTCTCAGTACATTATGCTATGTGAAAGAAACCAGATAGAAAAGAGGAGCAAGTGGATGATCCTATTTCTGTTACATCCTGGAAAAGTTAACACTGTAAGGACAGAGAAACCATCTGTGGGTTTCCAGGTTGAAGAGCTAGCAGAGAATTTGCTCTGCTTGGCAAGGGATGGGGCTGCTCTGGATTTTGTTTGTGGTGGTGGTTATGTGACTATACATTTGTCAGAACTCATAGGCCTTTGGGGGCTGGCATCCTGGTTAAGACCTGGGAAGCAATAGATGGCAGCTTAAGTGCTTGGGCCCCTGCCACTCATGTATGAGACCCAGATAGAGTTCTGGGCTCCTGGATTCAGCCTTGCCCAGCCCTGGCTGTTCAGCCATTTAGAAAGTGAGCCAGTGCATAGAAGATCTATCTCTGTCCCTGTCACTGCATTTCAAATATATAAATAAATAAATCTGAAAGCAAAATAATGGGCTTTTTAGTGAAAGAGTAAATTTTACTATATGTAAATGTAATATATTTTTAAAAATATTTATTTATTCACTTGAGATACAGAGTTACAGAGAGAGAGAGAGAGAGAGCGAGAGAGAGAGAGGGAGAGACAGAGAGAGGTCTTTCATCTGCTGATTCATTCTCCAAATGGCCACAACAGGTAAAGCTGGGCTGATCCAAAACCAGGAGCTTCTTCCAGGTCTTCCACGTGGGTGCAGGGGCCCAAGCACTTGGGCCACCTTCTACTGCTTTCCCAGGCCATCAGCAGGGAGCTGGAGCAGAAGAGGAGCAACTGAGACTTGAACCAGTGCCAATATGGGATACCGGCGCTGCAGGAGGATGTTTAACCTACTATGTCACAGTGTCAGCCCCAATAAATATTTTAAATGATATGAAAACGTTTCCTTTCACTTCAAACTTCAAATTATTGTATAGGCAATACAATTGAGTAGCCAGAGAGCTTAGAAGTAAGGAGACAGTCCAAGATTACTGGTTTGCTTGTCATATTCAGTCAACTTTCACATCTTTAAGAGGTACGCATTTTTTTCAAGCATTAATCCAGAAAAAATTGAAATAACAATAACATCCAACAATAGGTGACTGATTAAATATCCATGAACCATGAACCAGCACTCATATGGGATGCCAGCACCATAGATCGAGGCTTAATCTACAATGCCACAGCACTGGCCTCTAAGATTTGTTTTAAAAGTAATCTTTACTAATTTCTTTTATGGGAAAAAAAAAAAAAAAGGGCACGGGCTGGAGTTGTGGCACAGCGGGTTAAGCTGTTGCTTCCGATGCTGGCATCCTTTATTGGAGTGCTTGTTCAAGTCCTGGCTATAACACTTCTGTTCCAGCTCCCTGGTAAGGGGGGGAGGGGGGGCAGGCAGCACACAATAGCTCAAGAATTTGGCCCCTGCCACCTATGTGGAAGACCCGGATGGAATTCCTGGCTTCTGGAATTTGTGGCCATTTAGGGAGTAAACCAGTGGATGGAAGATCTGTCTGTCTCTTTGCCTATCAAGTAGATGAAAATAAACATTTTTCTGTTTAAAAAGATGAAAATAAACATTTTTCTGTTTAAAAAGAAGGAAATGGCCTTCCCTTGTGGAAAGAGCCAGTGAGGCATTAAAAAAGTGCTGTCCCTTGCTATCCAAATTCACTTCTTTCCTAAAACACAAAACCCCCCAAAAAACAAAACCAAAAATGCCAGGGGCTCAGTGATTTTAAGCAACAAACCCACAGAGGTTGCACAATCCCCAGTTTCTCTTTGGCCCCTGCCCTGTCAGGGGATGGGGAACTGCAGTTCAGACTTTCCTTCGGACCCTGGTTTCCCTTACCCTGTTATGGAAACTTGAAGCTCTTTGGTAGCAATCAGCTGTTTGTCCCCTTGGCAAGTCTCTAAAATCTCAGCCAGCCATGGTTGCTCGCAATGGGAGGATTTGTTCCTTCAGCTGGCACAGAAGGGAAGCGCAGGAGTAGGCAGCATACTGGGGTTTGTACTGAAGAAGGCGCCTACTCTATGCTTCTAGTGCCAGGCCAGGTTGGGCAGCCCAAAGGAGGGAGAGAAGTGTGCCTGGGAAAGGAGTACCCTGGGACCACCCGGAAGGGAGGTGAAAGCTAAGTGCCAAAGCGCTACCTCTTAAACACGGGCAGGACATTGGATGCTTCCCCTGGCATTAGGACCGCTATCATTGTGGACCTAAGGCCTCGTCCCCACCTCGGTCTTCATCTCCTACCTCCTGATATTTGCCGAAAAGAACACAGTCACCGTGCTGACTGCACACTCGAGTGACCTGAACTCCCTCCCCTGGAGGAGAACCAGCGCTGAAACTGCTTCCCTTCGTGCCCATCACTTCCTGTAGAAGTCCTTCTGTGAGGCCAAAGGCACAGCCGTCAAGTTCATGGTTCATTTAGACTTTAGGAAGACTCCGAGTTTTCACTTCAAGTAACCCGCAATAAGCTGTGAGTCATCAATGGCTGCTCAATGTTGTGTTCTGAAAGAGGAACTCAGAGTGGGTATCTGGCATAGCAGTGAACATGCCACTTGGGATGCCTGCATCTCATGTTGGAGTGTCTGGGTTCAAGTTCTAGCTCTGCTTCCCATCCGGCTTCCTGCTCATGTGCACCCTGGGAGGCAGTGGGGATAGATCAAGTACCTGGGTCCTTGCCACCCACATGGGAGATCCACACTGAATCCTTGGTTCCCAAATTAGGTCTGGCCCAACCTGGCTGTTGGGTGCATTTAGGGAGTGAACTAGCTGATAGAACATTTCTCTTTCTGCTTGTCTCCCATCTATTTTGCCTATAAAATGAAAATAATTCATTCATTTAAAAGAGATGGGGCTGGCATTGTGACACAGCACATTAGGCTGCTGCTTGTCATGCCAGCACCTTATACTGGGCGCTGGCTTGAGTCCTGGTTGCTCTGTTTCTGATCCAGCTTCCTGCTAATACACCTGGGAAGGCAGTGGGTAATGCCCCAAGTGGTTTGTGCCCTGCCACCCATGTGAGAGACTCAGATGGAGATGGAGCTTCTGGCTCCTGACTTTGGCCTGGCTCAGCCCTGGCTGTTGCAGCCTTCAGGGAGTAAATCGTGGATGGAAGAATGCGTGTGCTCTCCCTGCCAATACTCTTATATTTGCCTGTCGAATAAATAAGTAAATAAAACTATTTTAAAAAGATTTTTATCTATTTGAAAGGCAGAACTACAGAGAGGGAGGAGGGATGGTAGGAGGGGTAGAAAGAGCGAGAGCAAGAAAGAGACTCTTCCAAGTGTTGGTCCACTCCCACATGCTACTTGGGCCATCTTCCGCTGCTTTCCCAGGTGCATTAACAGGGAGCTGGATTGGAAGTGGAGCAGTTGAGACTTGTAATGGCACTCATAGGGGATGTGAGCGTTGCAGGCAGCAGCTTAACCTGCTATACCACAATGCTGGCCCGAGCAAATAAAACTTAAATACTTAAAAGAGGATCTCACATGAACCTCTAACAATTAGGAGGCCCTTTAGAGCAAAGGCATCCATGAGTGTCCCTGATATTGCATCCTTAGGCTCCCGGCAAGAAGGGAAGGGGACAGCTGCCTGGCACCTCGCTCTGAAGGGAGCTCAGGGCTGCCTTTTCTGTTCAGTTCAGATGCATGTGGTCTGAGTAGTCCTATCTTCTTGTCATCACTCTCATTGGATGGTGGGGACGGACGGATCAATATTCCCAGTCCCTGTTTGAGAGACAGGGACCTTGGTGTGCACAAGCCACCTCGCAGCATACTTTTTGTGGTACTGTAATAGCCAGCAAGCACACTTCCTCTCAAAGCCCTCAGCCTGAGGGCCACGCTCTCACCATTGACTGCAGCGAGGGGCCACCATCCCCTCTCTGTGCCAGGTGCCTCCTCTGTCCTTTCTTATCTGCTGGTGGCAGCAGCGGCAACCGCAGGTTCAACAGCTGCAACCCCAGGCTCAGCGCTAGAGCAGCTGCAATGTGTTCTCCACGTGTCTGAACCACACAACTGAAAGTCTCAGGGCCTCAGGCAGCTTGACCGGGGTCTCATGATTTGATGATGCGCTGACTCCTGAAAACAGGGAAGTGACTCGGAAACAAATCTTCGTGGTGGGGGGCACGAGTGGTGGGGACAGCGGCAGACTGTGGGCGTGGCGGAGCTGGGGAAAGAAGTCACAGGGTGACTGGCTGGAGGAGAGCAGAAAAAGGCTGAGAGGAAGTGAGGCACTGCTTGTCACTCCAAATGAGCAGCGGCTCTTCCTTTTCTAACCGTCTTTTCTGAACTCGTGAGTCGCCCACGCTGCAGTCATCTGCCTTCTCTCTCTTGAAGCCTTCTGTAGTTTCTTCAGTAGCAAGCCCCTGACACCAACCTCGCGCACACCATCTTCTCTAGCTGGAAGTCACGCCCATGGGATTAGGGCTCAGCAGACCAGAGCTATGGTCCCAGCATGCACTTGCTAGTTGACTGAGCAGGCAAAGCAGTGGAACTCTCCTGCCTGCTGCCATCAAGTGCACCCAGCACAGGAACTACTGCTTACTAAGCTCTTCAGTCAGAACAGAACACAGCTCTGATGGGGAGCAGGTAGGGAGCCCCGCCTTGGACCAGCTCCACTTCCTGCTTTTTGCATCCAGGGACTTCTGAAGGCTGAAGGCCAAAGGGACTAAGGACACCACTGTCAGCTATTCTTCGCTCAAGGAGGCTTTTCAAGGGTCCGTGGGTGTCTAGTGCCCAGCTGGGCGGGGGCTGCCTCTGGCGTCTCTCTCTTCACGCGGGCGCTGGGTAGAGGCCAGGGTCATGTTCGCGGCTGCCGCAGAGGGGTCGGCGGAGTATCCGCGCCACGTCATTTCATCATGCTGCCCTTCCCTGGGAGGAGGAAGATCCGCTAAGATCCGGAGAATAACTCCACAGGAATGCCCCTTCTAAACAAGGCATTTCCGTTCCCCATTGAGAACGGCCTGGTTCTCCACGTTATATGTAAAACAAGGAGAAAAGTCTGTGTCTTTCAGGGGCTTTCTCTTCTCTGGCGGCTAATGCATGCATGTGAAATCAGTGCTGTCCGACGGAACGTCCTGTGATCAGGAAATGTTCTCCATCTGCGCCTTATTATGAGTCCGTTAGTCACCCATAGCTACTGAGCCCTTGAAAAGTGGCTAGTGCAATGGAGAAAATACATTTTCAACTTTTTAGGTTTTAGTTAATTTAAGTAGCTACATATCATGGCTCTCAAATTGAACAAGCAGCCCTAGATATTTGAAATAAAATACTCTCAAGGTTAATTGATTTTGATTTAATGCTCGTTCCCTCAAAACACCACTGGCACCCTAGAACATAAGATGGTGCTTTTAAAAGTTTGTTGGGAAATGTAATTAAAAGATAAGTTTAGGGCCAGCGCTGTGGTGCAGTGGGTTAACGCCCTGGCCTGAAGCTCCAGCATCCCATATGGACACTGGTTTGAGACCCGGCTGCTCCACTTCCCATCCAGCTCTCTGCTGTGGCCTGGGAAAGCAGTAGAAGATGGCCCACATCCTTGGGCCCCTGCACCCACGTGGGAGACCCAGAAGAAGCTCCTGGCTCCTGGCTTCGGATTGGCACAACTCTGGCCGTTGCGGCCAATTGGGGAATGAACTAGCAGATGGAAGACCCCTCTCTCTCTCTCTCTCTCTGCTTCTCCACTCTCTGTGTAACTCTTTCAAATAAATAAATCCTTTTTTAAAAAAGATAAGTATATTTGGGTGCAATTTTTTTAAATCCATGCATAGCTTTTTTCATATTATGTATTTTTCATAATTTATTTTTGGAACGCCCTTGTGGGCACGAATGGCCATTTAATTTTTTACGGTTGAGGACAGATTCTGTCCGATTTTCAGGGACTCCAGAGTCCAAACAAAGGTATTCATTTTTAGTGGTGGTGTAAACTGGGAAAAGCTTGCCAAATTCCAGATATAGGAATTATCCAAGATGATGTGGACAACTGATGGCAGAATAGTTCATGAAGTAAATGCTACGGTTCCAACTGCTTCCTTTGCAGGGAACGTTGATGCCAGCCAGACCCGTAAACAACTTTATGAGTCTCTGATGGCAGCTCATGCCAGTAGGCACAAGAGTCAAAAAAACTGTATAGTCCAGATCTCAGAAGTAGTAAGAAATCGCCAAGAAGGCCGGCGCCGCGGCTCACTAGGCTAATCCTCCACCTGTGGTGCCGGCACCCAGGGTTCTAGTCCCAGTCGGAGCGCCGCATTCTGTCCTGGTTGCTCCTCTTCCAGGCCAGCTCTCTGCTGTGGCCAGGAGTGCAGTGGAGGGTGGCCCAGGTCCTTGGGCCCTGCACCCGCATGGGAGACCAGGAGAAGCACCTGGCTCCTGGTTTCAGATCAGCACAGCGCGCCAGCTGCAACGTGCCAGCTGTAGTGGCCACTTAGGGGGTGAAGCAACGGAAAAAGGAAGACCTTTCTCTCTGTCTCTCTCTCTCTAACTCTGCCTGTCAAAAAATAAATAAATCAATCAATCTCCAAAAAGAAAGAGAAAAGAATCTGGATGATTTAATATTCAAGCAACTTAGAAAAGAATATGTTGAAATGGATGTAGTCAGAACTAAATGTTGAAGAAGTCATAAATGACAGGAGCTGGAAGATGTTTAATGAATGCTGCAAAATGCACTTCAAGGAAGGAAGGAAGGAAAGAGAGAGAGAGAAAGAAACAGAAAGAGAAAGAAACAGAAAGAAAGAGAAAGAGAAAGAAAGAGAAAGAGAGAAAGAGAGAGAGAAAGAAAGAGAAAGAGAGAAAGAAAGAGAAAGAGAGAGAGAGAGAGAGAGAAAGAAAGAGCAATTTTTTTTTTAAAGGAGTGGGTCATTTCACAAGAGCTAAGCATGACAGGCATCAATCCCAGGTATCATTCTAGGATGATTTCTGAGTCAACAGTTCAAGACCTTTTGTTGATTTCAGCCCCACTTAGTCAAGACCTCAAGTATAAATAATTCTGATAATCATGGAGAAATCAACTGCTATTTTATTCCAATTCTGTAGAAAGTGATGTTTTGTAACTATTAAAATAATTTTCTGATTCAGTGTAAATATAAAAAGGTATTCATTTTGAAGCTGTCATCATCTAAAGCACATTTAAAGTTGAACACACTTGTACAAATGTGCAGTTTCTACATTTTACCCCTCTAAGTATCCTATAAAGCAATAACTTTTTAGGATGTAAGCAAAAGTCTTAGTGTTGCATTATCTTTTTTTCATTGTAAATAACTCCTAGGTCTCTATGCTTTCCTTCATTGGTGACATTTAAACTGATTAAAAATTAGATTAAGCACAAACATAACTAATCTTAATGATCTTTTCATGGTGTCAGCTCCTAAACTTTCACACAAGTGTTGGTCCACTTAGTTTACTCTTTATTAGAATAGCCAGGAGGCTTGTGCATACTTCTTTCAAGTTGTATTCCATGTCACATTTTCCTATTTCTGCCCTACAAATAACATAGTAATGCTATTTGGTTATAGCTAGTTTTGATTTCTGTCTGTATGAGGTTGGATATGGGAGGTTAGGAGGAAGACTTAAAGAAGAGTATTGTCATAAGCTGCCTCATTTCTTGAGATTAAAAATACTTGAGAGAAAAACTAACAAACATGATGTATGGTCTTTGTTAAAGAAAAACTATCCAGGACATGTTTAGAACAGTTAAAGAAATCTAAATTTGGACTAAGGCATTAAGAAATTATTAATTTAGTTAGATGTGATGATAGTATTTCATTTCCGTAGGAGAATGCCGAAGCATTTAGGTGTGAATTGTTATGATGTCTGTAATTTGCATTAAATTAGTCAAGCCAAACAAGAAACATGCATACACAAGAAGTATGAAAGGCCTTCAAAAAGACTGTGTAAAGATGTAATAAAAAGATATGTGAAATTTTCATGGGTTTTTTTGAAGATCCTTTGTACAGCCAAGTGGCAACTGATGTTACTTTTCCTAACTTTAAGAGAATAATTTATAATCAGTGAGGAGTAAAGATAAATTAAAACCCACCAAGAGCTTTTTATCCTGACCTTTCCTTAATATACCTCAAGTATTAAAAAGCTAACTGTTTCCACATGTTTGTTGGTGTGAACATCCTCTCATCTCTCCATGGATTACTTTGTGTGTGAGATCTATTTGTATCTAACGTTGATTTTTTTTTCACTATGCTATGTTATTGACAACTACATTTTTTATTTTTATTTTTTTAAAGATTTATTTATTCGAAAGAGTTACACAGAGAGAGAAGGAGAGGCACAGAGAGAGAGCAAGAGAGGTCTTCCATCTGCTGGTTCACTCCCCAGATGGCCGCAATGGCAGGAGCTGTACCAATCCAATGTCAGGAGCCAGGAGCTCCTTCTGGGTCTCCCACGTTGGTGCAGGGGCCCAAGCACTTGGGCCATCTTCTACTGCTTTCCCAGGACACAGCAGAGAGTTGGATGGGAAGCGGAGCAGCTGAGACGAACTGGTGCCCATAGGGATGCCAGCAGTGTAGGCGGCGGCTTTACCCGCTACACCACAATGCTGGCTCCAAGAACTACATTTAGAAGCAGCGGTTGGGGAGCTGACTTTTCTCAAGGCACACTCTATAACTGAGATGTATTTCCATAGTCAAGGACTTTGTATCAAAAAAGGTGTAGAAGTGGTCCATGGTAAACTGTCAAACATGGCTTCAGCATTTATATGGCTATATACTCACCTAAAAATAAAGAAATAATGCTGTAAATCAGAAGTATTTGGTAGTAGAGAAGGCAAACCTGAAATCTAAATCTAAAGAAATTGATGGGCTGGTGCTGTGGCATAGGGTAAGGTCTCTGCCTGCAATGCCAGTTCCCATATGCGCACCAGTTCTAGTCTCAGCTGCTCCACCACTTCCAATCCAGCTCTCTGCTATGGCCTGGGAAAGCAGTAGAAAATGGCCCAAGTCCTTGGGTCCCTATACCCATGTGGGAAACCTGGAGGAGGCTCCTGGCTCCTGGCTTCTGATTGGTGCAACTCCAATGCAGCTTTGGACGTTGTGGCCATCTGGGGAGCAAACCAGCAGATGGAAGACACCCCTCCCTCCCTCCCTCCTTTCCTCCCTCCCTCACGCTCTCTCACTCGCGCTCTCTCTCTCTCTCTCTCTCTCTGCCTCTCTGTAACTCTACCTTTCAAAGAAACAAGCAATTCCTTAAAAAAGGGAAATTGAGGCCAAGGAAGGTGATTTGCTTAAAATTATACACAATGCTAATAGAAGATAGAGGAATAAAACTATTTCCCACTTAAAAAAATGCCTCCAAGTGGACATATGTGGATACAACATGGAGTTTCACTGTATAGTCTGTACTACAACCTATGGCATCACTAATGGGTCATAAATAAATGGGAATCTTCAAAGATTATGCATACATAGCTTGTCATCATTCCTTTATCTCATTACAATTTAACATGCTTCTGAGAAATTTCTTATTTGCTATTTGTTCCATGCATTTCGTTAACATGCTATGCAGGGCCTTCCTTGCCCAGCCCCAAGCTGTGCCATGTCAGAGACTGGGGAAGAGGAGACCGGATCAGCAGAAGCATCAGGGTTCTCAGTGACTCAGAGCTCCTAGAGTTTCTGGAACTGGAAGATGCCCAAGAGTCAAGTGCTTCACTTAGCAAGCTTGCCCCGTCTCCTCAACTCCCTGGGAAGAATGGAAAGCCCAGAAGCTTACAGAACTGCAAAAGAGGACTGGATATCTCATCACCCACGCGAAGATTCCACCTTCAATATTTACATGCCACTGACCGTCTACTCAGAACTGGCGTGACCTGCAAATGGCATACAGAAAGGAGCTTCCTGGCTTTGTGACGCCTCAGACAGCAGCTGTTTTGGATACTGGTGCCAGCATCCATCTAGCTAGAGAACTAGAACTTCATGATCTTGTGATCATCCCCATCACCACTCTACTGCCAAGGCGGGACTCAAGACACGCAGGCGCCCTGTGCGCCCTCTGGAAGCTCAGAAAAAGGAAGACTGTTTTCAAGTCAGCCTATACAAGTGTATCTTTGATGCTATAGTACAAGGGAAAGTGACCCCTGCAAGTCTCATCAACCACACCAAGTTGTGTCCAGACAAGCCACTGGGGCCTTCAAGGGCTGCGGCATGCCCAGCAGGGAGGCTTCACTGTGAAGTCTGGGTGACCTCACGGAACTCATGTTCTTATCTCTCCCCCATCAGACCTCCCAGGAACTGCTATTTGGAAGCCAAGAGACTGTCACTCTACTGGGGTGCAGAACTTGTAGCCTTTGAAGAGAAAGAGGTGAAAGGCAAGGTGGCCTCCCGGTGGGGCTGCCGAGTGCCTCACTGGCTTGGAAGTGCCAGACATGCAACCATAGAGCCACCTGCAAGGGGAAGACGGGCAGTGGAGTGCTCAGTGGAGCCTCAGCCACAAGAGCCAAAGAAAACGGAAGGACTGCTCTCAGGAATGTGGCTCCCTCTGAAACCCCTCATGTTCCTGAGGAAGACAGGACCCATCTCTAAGCCTTGCTTTCATGGACAACGTTCTTATTTTGGCTCTTTTTATATTTTCTAAACCTGTAGCCATATCCAATCCAGGAGCAAGGCTCAGGAATGAGTGGGAGACATACAGCGTTACCCATGGCTTTGCTGTGGGTTACCAAGATAGATGCTCACGACTACAGCAGAGGTATCTCCCTGCAAATGTCATTTTCCTGAGAAAAGTCTCCAGTTCCTGATAAGTTGTCCCTATTTTTTCTTATTCAAGGCTGTCTACATTTATCAAATAAAGTGGAAACATGTCAGGATCAAAAAACACTTTAGTTAGCTGTGTGACTATTACTTCAAGGGGAATCTGTTGGAGTCATACTTTAAATCTGGGAAAAGCACAGCCTCTCTGGTGTCATGGCAAGGCAGGGGAGAGTTTGGATCAGGGGAGTGACTTGATCTCATTCACACTCTTTAAATAGGACTATAGCTTTGCTGTAGGCAATGCACCATTTTGGAGAAGGAGAATCAGCTGGCAAGATCAGGAATGCAACATCAGGCAGAAATGTCTTTGCAGAGGCTGGCACTGCAGCTCGATAGGCTAATCCTCTGCCTGCGGCGCCTGCACACCAGGTTCTAGTCCCGGTTGGGGCGCCAGATTCTGTCCCGGTTGCTCCTCTTCCAGGCCAGCTCTCTGCTGTGGCCCGGGAAGGCAGTGGAGGATGGCCCAAGTGCTTGGGCCCTGCACCCGCATGGGAGACCAGGAGAAGCACTTGGCTCCTGCCTTCGGATCAGCACGGTGTGCCGGCCTCAGCGGCCTTTGCGGGGTGAACCAAAGGCAAAGGAAGACCTTTCTCCTCTCTGTCTCTCTCACTGTCCACTCTGCTTGTCCAAAAAAAAAAAAAAAAAAAAAAAAGAAAAGAAAAGAAATGTCTTTGCAGAAATGATGGTAACTTGGATTGGGGAGATGTGGCTAGTGGAGGTGAGAAGTGGTCTCTTGAGGGTTTTGTACATATTCCTTAAATTAAAGAAAAAAAGTTTATTTAAGGGCTGGTATTGTGGCACAGGTTAATTCACTGCCTGAGATACTGGGTTCACGTCCTGGCTGCTCCACTTCCAATCCAGATCCCTGCTAACATGTGGGAAAGTAGTGAAAGATGGCTCAAGTGCTTGGGTCTCTGCCAGCCATGGAAAACCTTGGTGGAGTTCCAGGCTTCTGACCTTGGCTTGATCCAGCCCTAGCTGTCTTTCCATCTGTCACTCTGCCATTTAAATAAATAAATCTTTTTTTTTTTTTTTTTGACAGGCAGAGTTGACAGTGAGAGAGAGAGACAGAGAGAAAGGTCTTCCTTTGCCGTTGGTTCACCCTCCTCCAATGGCCGCTGTGGCCGGCACGCTGTGGCCGGTGCACCATGCTGATCCGAAGCCAGGAGCCAGGTGCTTCTCCTGGTCTCCCATGCGGGTGCAGGGCCCAAGCACTTGGCCATCCTCCACTGCCTTCCCGGGCCACAGCAGAGAGCTGGCCTGGAAGAGGGGCAACCGGGAGAGAATCCGGCGCCCCAACCAGGACTAGAACCCGGTGTGCTGGTGCCGCAAGGCGGAGGATTAGCCTGTTGAGCCACGGCGCTGGCCTAAATAAATAAATCTTAAAGTTTCTTTAAAAAGAGCTTTACTGAAGTATAATTTACATACAAAGGAGTGTTATAAGTGTGTGTGTATGGATGTAAAACAGACTTTCAAAAGTATACAGTACAATTCAGCGGTTTTTAGTATAATCACAGAATCATTCAACCAATACCACTATCTAATTTTGGAACATTTTCATTACCTCAAAAAGTAACCGTAGTCATTAACAAAAAAAAAGCCCCTATTTCCCTTTCATTCTCCCTCCAGCCCCTGGCAACCACTAATCTGCATTCTGTCTCTGTCAATTGCTTATTCTGAATATTTCATATACATGGAATCAATATGTGGCCCTTTGGAACTGGTCTCTTTCACAGAGGTAATGCTGTCCAGGTTGACCTGCATTGTAGCCCATATCAGTACTTTTCATTTTTATGACCAAATAATATTCCACTGTAAAACATACCATATTTTGTTTATCCATGCATCAGATGATGGACATCTGGGTTGTTTCCACTCATTGGTTATTATGAATAATGTGGCTATGAATACTCTTGTAAGTTTCTGGAAATGCATGCTTTCAATTTTCTTGGGGAGATATATATATATATATATATATATATATATATATATATGTGTGTGTGTGTAGGAGTGGATTGCTGGCTCAAATGGTAACTATTTTAACATTTTGAGGAACTGCCAAACTGTTTATCAAACATACTATTTGTGAATACTTTCTCCCACTCTGGATTGGATTTTTAATTTCTTGATAGTGTTTTTTGAAGCACAATTGCTTTGATCTAATTTTGAAACACAAATTAATTTGAATGAAGTTCCACTTATCTATTGTCTTACTGCTTATGCTTCAGGGGGATATCTAACAAACTACTGCCTAGTCCAAGGTCACAAAGATTTACATCTCTGTTTGCTTCTAAGAACTAAATATTTTAGTTCTTATATTTAAGTTGTTGATCCATTTTGAGTTAAATTTTGTATAAGGTATGAAGTAAGGTTCCAATTTAGTTTTTTTTGCACATGCACACCCAGTTGTCTCTATACAATTTGTTGGAAAATTCTCCACTGAACTGTCTTGGCACTATCAAAAAAAAATCACTTGAATATAGTTGTATTGGTTTATTTCTGGATTCTGAATTCTATTTCATTTAAAATAAATATGTATCTCCTATGTCAGTGCCACACAGCATTGAATACTGTAGCTTTGTGATAGTTTTGAAATTAGGAAGTATGAGTCATCCAACTTTTCCAAGATTTTTTTTCTATTCTCATTTCCTTGTATTTGCACATGAATTTTAGGATCAAATGACCCATTATTGTTAAAAAAAAATAGGTAACTAGTATTTTGGTAGGGATTACATTGAGTCTATAGATCCATTGGGGGTATATAAACATCTAATTAACAGAATTTTTCTAATCTATGAACATAGCATGTCTTTCCATTTATTTAGGTCTTCTATATTTTGAAAGAAGACCTCAAAGGAATTACTTACAGGTTGGATATATACAGTTTGTGAAAAATAGAAAAATCCAGGAAAATTTGGTGCTTGAATCACTAGGGTAATGGAGGTACTCTTTATTCAAAGGCAGACTGAGGAAGAAGCACACGATGGAGGAAAAACTGAATTGTATTGGGTATATTTGTTAGAGAGGCCTCTTAGCCAGCCAAGCGGGAGTATTTAGCAGCCAGTGGGATAACAGGTTGTCCAGAGTTTGCAGCAGAATATATATTTAAGAGTCAGCAATGTGTATGTGTTACGTAAAGCCAACGCATGACATCACCTACACAGAGACAGGGAAAGAAGTATGTGTGGACTGAGATGTGGCACATCGCAACATTTATCCCAGCCTGTGAGGGGAAGGCACCAGCAAAGACAGAGAGAAGAGTAAAATGGCCAATGGCAGTGCTTTTTAACCATGTCTCCCATTATTCTCCGTATTCTGACACTTTGATATCCAGGGCCTTGCTGACCGCGAGGGGCTGCCCTTCCCAGAGTTAGCCAGTTCCAAGAGATAACAACTTGCCCATCAGTTCTTCCCATTGCAAATCAGCCAATCCATTGCACCTCCCCCCCTACTTCCTCTGCTGAGGGCTTTCACATTCCTTCCCACTATCCACCTGTCCTAATTACCCCAGTAGCCCAGGCAAGAGGAATCTGCTTTAGAGGACCTGCTGGGGTCATACCATTTCCACACGGCCATGTTGGCATCATCTGGAGCCCTTGACCTTCTTGCCCCACCCAAACCTGGATCCTGGGGACACTGTTGTTCCCTGCTCCAATGACCCTAAGTCCATTCCTAGATCTGCGTGGCTTCTTGCCCAGATCCAACCAGCAAGGGTGGACGTTGCTGCCAGTATGCACATCTCGACACCTGGACAAATCCACTGCTTTGTTGGTGACAATGCTTTACATAAATCTGCAATGTTGTTCCCCTCTCCACCCCCAGCATTCACAAGTCTCCTGACCCATCTCTTTTGTCCTCCGAAGTACACACTGTCATCTAACTACCGTATCATCTACTTTATTATATGATCGCCTAACATCTTCCACAAGAATATGAGTATCTTTGTCTTACTTAGTGCTATAACTTTAGCCCTCACAACAGTTAGAAGGCACTCACCTAATGTTTTTTGAAGGTGCACAGCAGGCAGAATAATGTTTATTTGTTTTTTTATTTATTTATTTGACAGGCAGAGTTAGTGAGAGAGAGAGACAGAGAGAAAGGTCTTCCTTTTTCCGTTGGTTCACCCCCCAAGTGGCTGCTACGGCTGGCGTGCTGCACCGATCCGAAGGCAGGAGACAGGTGCTTCTCCTGGTCTCCCATGCGGGTGCAGGGCCCAAGCACTTGGGCCATCCTCCACTGCCTACCCGGGCTACAGCAGAGAGCTGGACTGGAAGAGGAGCAACTGGGACAGAACCTGGCACCCCGACCTGGACTAGAACCCGGGGTGCCGATGCCGCCGGTGGAGGATTAGCCAAGTGAGCCATGGCGCCGGCCAGAGAATAATGTTTTGAATAACCAAATCTGACCTGGTCTCCTGTTTGCAATGATCCCGGTATTTACAAAGTAAAACTGCCCCATCGTGTGGCCTGCTCTGCTCTGGCCCCTCCCGCCTCTGCCACACAGAAATCTGCACAGCACATGTGCTTTCTACGAACAGGACCTCACAGCTTCTTGGAGAGTTCTAATCTCATTTTCTCTCTTTTAAACTATTTAATTATTTGAAAGCCAGAGTTGCAGATAGACAGACTGACTATCTGCTGGTTTGCTGCCCAAGTGGCTGCAATGGCCAGGCTGAAGCCAGGAACCTGGAACACCATCTGGGTCCACCACATGGGAACTCCCAAGCACTTGGGCCATCCTCTGTTGCTTCCGAGGCACGCCAACAGGGAGCAGGACGGAGTATGGCAGCTGGAACTCAAACCGATGCCGATATGGGACGCTGGCGTCGCCCGCAGCAGCTTCACCTGCTACACCATAACACTGGCCCCTATTTTTTTCTAAAGTTACTTTCCCTTTGACCTCATTTTTCTCCTGAGCTTTCAGAAAATCATATTGCACTACAAAGATTTGATAAGTGAGCTCACATTCTTCCACATCAAATACAAGCCTTTCCTAACTGCCTTAGACTGTCCCTTCTGCCTTAGTTGTACCCACCTCGCCACTAGGGTTAGCAGTGAACTTGCTACTGTGTGCTGTTACACTCTGTCTTCCCTGCCAGGCCAGGAGCTCTTTCTAATCAGGTCCTCATAACTGCTGGTTGACTGGACAGAGAAAGGAGTGCTTGTGTGCATGACAGTTCACATCCCACTCAGGAATCTGAGATTACCGGCCTCTAGCTAGGGCCTTCCTTGGTTGGAGAAACAGAAACCTCAATCTGTTTACTTCGGCCAGATCCAAGAACAAACTGCCCATCAGCAAGATCCGCTTACAATGGAATGGGTTGCTACTGGGGTGGGGAGATCGTTATTCCTGGGATTATTTAAGCAGAGTGGAAGCTAGGGCTTCTCTAAGAGGTGGAAGGTGACCCTTCTTGAGCAGTGACATTTCCAAGATTTTCACCTAAGAGAATGCTTCCACAGGTAGATCAATACCCTCAACCAGCCCTTCTCATAACACTAGTCAATGTGGGTACCCCTGCCTTTGGGGTTCCTCAGGAGACCATGTTTCCTGAAAGAGCACTTTTTAGAGCCATTAAAGTTGAGGAAGTGTGTCCAGTCCAGCTCTCTGCTGTGGCCCGGGAAGGCAGTGGAGGATGGCCCAAGTGCTTGGGCCCTGCACCCGCATGGGAGACCAGGAGAAGCACCTGGCTCCTGGCTTCAGATGGGTGTAGCTCCGGCCGTAGTGGCCATTTTGGGGGTGAATCAATGGAAGGAAGACCTTTCTTTCTGTCTCTCTCTCTGTAAAAAAAAAAAAAAAAAAAAAAAAGTTGAGGAAGTGTGAACTCTTTATAGCTAGGCAGGCAAGGCCTGCGTGGAGAGTGCCTGTGACGTGCAGGGCCAGAATCAATGAACTCATCACACCACTTAGAGAATCCACATGTCAGGAACTCTAACCAAATGAGCATGGTAATGAGTCTTCTCCAGGAGACAGAATGGACATATTACAACAACCACGCCACTTCTTTCATCCCCCACTTGTGCTTTGTAAAGAAATTTATTACATGGGGGCCAGCACTGCGGCTCACTAGGCTAATCCTCTGCCTTGTGGGGCCGGCACCCCAGGTTCTAGTCCCGGTCGGGGCACCAATCCTGTCCCGGTTGCCCCTCTTCCAGGCCAGCTCTCTGCTGTGGCCAGGGAGTGCAGTGGAGGATGGCCCAAGCGCTTGGGCCCTGCACCCCATGGGAGACCAGGATAAGGACCTGGCTCCTGCCATCGGATCAGTGCGGTGTGCCGGCCACAACGCGCCTACCGCGGCGGCCATTGGAGGGTGAACCAACGGCAAAAGGAAGACCTTTCTCTCTGTCTCTCTCTCTCACGGTCCACTCCGCCTGTAAAAAATAAAAAAATAAAATAAAATAAAATAAAAAAAGAAATTTATTACATGGGGTCAGTGCTGTGGCATAGTAGGTTAGGCCTCCGCCTGTGGTGCAGGCATCCCATATGGGTGCCAGTTCAAGTCCTCGCTACTCCACTTCCGATCCAGCTCTCTGCTTTTGGCTTGGGAAACAGTGGAAGGTGGCCAGAGTCCTTGGGCCTCTGCACCAACTTGGGAGAAATGGAGGAAGCTCCTGGCTCTTAGCTTTGGATAGGCCCAACTCAGGCCATTTTGGCCAATCTGGGAGTGAACCAGTACATCGAAGACCTCTGTCTCTCCCTCTCTCTGTCTATAACTCTGCCTCTCAAATAAATGAATAAATCTAAAAAAAAATTACTATCTATTCCTGTATGACTTTGTATTTTTATCTTCATTTTAAGGGGAAGAGGGTAGAAATTCTATCATCATCAAGTTCTCTACTTGTGATTGGGTCCTTGGAAAAAATGCATGAAAAATACTTGGTAAATAGTAAAGCATCCTTCATATTCATTGCCATTATCACTTATGAGAGTGACTGAGGATCTTTGGTCTAAAGACTGTGCGAGGCTGGCACCGTGGCTCAATAGGCTAATTCTCCGCCTGCGGTGCTGGCACACCGGGTTCTAATCCCAGTCGGGGCGCCAGATTCTGTCCTGGTTGCCCCTCTTCCAGGCCAGCTCTCTGCCGTGGCCCAGGAGTGCAGTGGAGGATGGCCCAAGTGTTTGGGCCCTGCACTCCATGGGAGACCTGGAGAAGCACCTGGCTCCTGCCTTCGGATCAGCGGCAGCCATTGGAGGGTGAACCAACGGCAAAGGAAGACCTTTCTCTCTCTCTCACTGTCCACTCTGCCTGTCAAAAAAAAAAGGACTGTGCGAATTCTTATATGACCACTTCCTTCACTAACTCCACTAAGATAAGATCTTACGCAGTAAAATCCTACCCAACCTGTACAACAGACTCAGGGTCACCGCCGTCTTGAGTCCTTCCCTGGGTCTGCCATACAAGTCTGCAGAGCAGTTGTATCTTCAGGGTATTTTTCTACCTCGTACTTAATGGCTTATATTTACCTTACCCTCTAGTCCAGTTCTGGCTCTCGTCTGCTTATTTCTACATAAGAACTCACGTTAGTTTACTTCACTTCATTGACAAGTTGTACCTTTCCAAAGAAATCAAGAAAATCTCCATAAATTCTGAGGAGACATTAGTAAGCAGAAAATAGGAAAAACGTTTGCAAGAAAAACTTTCAAGAGGATCAAAAAATCAGAATACGTGCTAGCAGTTCCATTGCTTGGTTGTTGTTGGCCTAGCTGCTTGCCACTTCTCCTGGCTGTTGGAATGTATTTGCAAACTAATCAACGAAATGAGATTTGTGTGCCTTCAGTAATGTATGGAAGCTTTAATTCTTGCAAACATTTACTTGGTATTCACTACGTGCAATCCCTCGCACACAGGGTAAATAAGATATAGCAGTTGCTTTCAAGAAATTCTCTCGTCTGTAGAATAACGGGCATATACTGTGGAAATGTAGCAAGAATCCCAGCCAATTATTCCTTTGGGTGATAATAGCAGTATAAAGATCATGCTTAACACTTTAGTCTTCACTGAACATTCCCAGATGCATCTCATTCAGTTCTTCTCGCTCCCTAAGTATCTATAAGTGAAGACCCAGATACTGAACTGTACATAGGAAGTGTAATTAGCAATGTTTTAAGATGATTTGAATTTCTATGCCTTTGGACAAGTACTGCAGAGTTTGCCTCAGGTCTTGTTACTTCTCATTGTATCATACCTAGCTGGAATCACTTATTTTTGTTACCTAATGGTGCTTATAAGCAATGGAGTTTTTAGGGGATCTTAGAGCCAGTGCTCTTTTATGTGTATGCAATTAAAAAAAAAAAAAAGATTTACTTACTGGGGCCAGTGCTGTGGTGTAGTGGGTTAAGATGCTGCCTGCAGTGCCAGCATCCCATATGGGCACCTGTTTGAGTCCCAGCTGCTCTGCTTCCAATCCAATTCCCTTCTAATGTGCCTGGGAAAGCAGTGGAAGACGGCCCAAGTACTCGGCCCCTGCATTCACATGGGAGACCCAGAAGAAGCTCCTGGCTCCTGGCTTCAGATTGGCCCAGCTCTGGTTATTACAAGCCATGCGGGGAATAAACCAGAGGACAGAAGTTCTCTCTCCCCCCCCTCTCTTTTCCTGTAATTCTTTCAAATAAATAAGAAATTAAAAAAATTTTATTTATCTGAAAGGCAGAGTTACAGAGAGAAAGAAAGGGAGAGACAGAGAGAGAGATCGTCCATTCACTGGGTCACTCCCCAAATGGCCACAACAGGTAGGGCTGGGCCAGGCCGAAGCTGGCTTCATCTGGGTCTCTCACGTGGGTGGCAGAGGCCCAAGCGCTTGAGCCATCTTTGACTGCTTTTTCCAGGCAATTATCAGGGATCTAGACTGGAAACGGAGCACACAGGACTCAAACTGGTGCCCATATGGAATGCTGGTGTCACAGGCGGTGGCTTTACCAGCTATGCCACAACACCAGCCCCGGGTATGTAGTTTTTTGTTATAATTATTTCTCCTGTACATCAACTGTGGTATGAACTGCCTGTACCCTTAAGATGTCATTCTCCCTGATTCAACAGGGCACTGAAGTCCACACTGAATCTCAGTGTTTTAGTTAATGAACACCAGGCACCCACCTTTTGCAAGTCTTTGTTATAGCTGAGAGCATTGATGGAAAGACTCATCTAAGGGCTCCTGCCCCTGAAGACATGTAATATAGTTAGAAGCTTAGAACTCACACACATGAAATATAGAAGGAATGATAACAGTGCAGAAGCTGTGGAAATGGACTAGAGAAAGGGAGACTGGGAGAGGGCTGGGAGTTGAGCTGGGCTCTGAAGCACAGATAGGATTTGGAGAGTTGACGCTGTCCTGTGGGCCTTGCAGATGACCCAGAAGTCAAACCTCAGAGGAGAAAATGCACAGGTACCTTTAGGGGACCAGCAGCAGACAAACTTCGCAGAAAATTAGGGTCGAGATGAGAATGTTAAGGGCTTAACAGCAGGCAAAACTGCCAAAGGAGAGACGGTAACAGGCAGTCAAAAACTGTGTGATCATATCCAAGGAGTGTTTGAAAAAGACTGAATCTGGCCGGCACCGTGGCTCACTTGGCTAATCCTCCGCCTGTGGCACCAGCACACCGGGTTCTAGTCCCAGTCGGGGCACCGGATTCTCTCCCGGTTGCCCCTCTTCCAGGCCAGCTCTCTGCTGTGGCCTGGGAAGGCAGTGGAGGATGGCCTAAGTGCTTGGGCCCTGCACCCGCATGGGAGACCAGGAGAAGCACCTGGCTCCTGGCTTCGGATCAGCGCAGCACCGGCCTACCGGCCATTTGGGAGTAAACCAATGAAAGGAAGACCTTTCTCTCTGTCTCTAACTCTGCCTGTCAAAAAAAAAAAAAAAAAAAAAAAGAAAAAGAAAAAGAAAAAAGGAAGAAAGAAAAAGACTGAATCTGCTTTTTCATCAGTTATACAAGGAAGGCAATGGGGAGCTAGAATTGAAGGCCAAACACTGGGCCATTGTATTCATCTGTATGTTTGTAAACACGGCCTGATTTAGGGTCCAAAAAGCGAAGCAAAGCAGAGTAAGAAGAAACCGGCAGAACAACTGACAAAGCAATAGGCCATACAGGAGAGAAAAAGAATGGTAATAATATTGACTTTTTTTAAAAAAGGTTTATTTATTTATCTGAAAGGTAGAAATAGAGAGAAGGAGAGAGAACTTCCATCCACTGGTTCACTTCCCAAATGGCCGCAAATGCCAGGGCTGGGCCAGATTTAGGCCAGGAGCCAGAAGCTTCCTCCAGGTCTCCCATGTGGGTGCAGGGTGCCAAGCACTTTGGCCATCCTCCACTGCTTTCCCAGGCACATTAACAGGGAGCTGGATCCGAAGTGGAGCAGCCAGGCCTTGAACCGGCACCCCTGTGGGATGGTGGAACAGCAAGTGGAGGCCTAAGCTTCTACACCACAGTGCCAGCCCCCAGTTGACATGGTTCTCGGGCCACACTATCAAGGAAACATGCAACAAGGAGGGCAGGGGATTAGAAAGGCAGCGATATCGGATGAGTAGCTGATTTTGGAGGAAAGACATTGAGTTGAGTTCGGGTCATGAGGTCATAATGCAAAGCATTCCAGAAAAATGTAGGTCTAGTGCTGGGAAAATAATTTAGGGCTAGGGATAAAGACAAAGAAGTTATTGCTATTATGGGAACGTTAGTTGATATTGGAGAAAGAATGAACTGAGGGGGAGAATAGAAAAAGAGATTGAAAAGAGCACATCTGTACTCAAGAAGGTACCAAAATTTGGAGAGCAGGACTAGAGGACAAGCGAAGCAGGCAGGGACAAGGCAGCCAGAAGAGACCGAGAAGCTCCCCCACCGCAGTATCTGAGTCAACAGAGAGAAGTTTCCCTAAGCAGGCACGGTTAATAATAGAGATAAGAAGAAGAACAGAGCATCAGCCTACAGTGGGGTTAGAGGCAGCTGGACAGCATCCATGTGGTGACGGGTGGGAGCGCCTTTCAGATTGCTTTATCTACCCTGGAATTCTGCGGTGTGATGGTTAGAGGCCTGCTGCAACACAGCAGGGTATGAATGAAGTCAGACTGCAATTGCCGATCACAAGGTAACCCAGGTATGCAACAATGATGGCCTGTGGTGTGTTTGGACACGGGCATGTACAATAAAAATGACAGGCAGCAATCTAAAAGTCACTGTCCAGTGTATTTTAAAGCAAATCAACTCTGAAGCATGACCCCTATTACTGTCTCTGGGGACATTTCTACCATCTCCTTTTCAAAACAACCTCAAACTGCCTCCTGAATATTATACCAACACTTCATTTTTGATGATTCACCTGCCATTTCATGAAATACATCCATTCAACAATTCAACCAACACCCAATAAACAATACGTATATCACTGGGCCCTGGACTAGGTATTTGGGACTCAGAGAACCGCGAGGGGTGGCACTTGCTTCTAAGGAGTTCAAAAGAAAGGCTCACAGACAGGAGAAAGCCAGGGGGAAGACACCAGGAGGCAGCACAGAAGGGTCTGCTGTTGAGAGAGCTCAGGTAACAAAGGCAAAAAGACCAGGTCCTGAGAGGCATCCCCTCGCTCGCAGGCTCTCAGGAGCATCCAGGTCAAGGCTGAAGAACATTCAGGTCAATGCGCACTGGACTCTGAACGCCACCTCTGGATCCTGGCTTACACAGAATACTTTGACTCTGCCTTTTGTCATCTTGTGTCTATCACCTCTCCCACAGAGCCACTGAGTTGTAGGCTTAGAAGCAGTTCTGCTCACTAGGTAAACTCACTCAGGCTTCTTCCCCTCCCCACAAATCCACTGCCCTCACCTTCTATGCGCATCAGGCGGGGAGCACTAACTAGCAGCAGTTAAGGGTTTCCTTTATTTTTGCTATTCTTTCTATGATCCTTTCATGTGCAAAGAAAAGTCTCTCATTAGACCCCAAAACATGTTTTTGCTAAGTAATGGTTACCTCGGAAAGATCATGAAATAATAGTTGCTTTCTTAACGGCACACTTGTAGAGCACAGTGTGTGAACTCCAGCCTAGAGCACTGGCTGCCTGGCAAAAGGATACTCACACACAGACGTCAGTTGTAGGAAAACACACTTCCAGGTTCTTAATCACTAATCCATCCTCTGAACACTCGCGGCTGAGAGGCAATCCCAAGAGTAAACTGCTCCTCAATACACACTTTCGGAACAGAAAATGCCTCATCTCATAAGCTGTCCAGAAAGAATAATACACTCGGGCCAAGGAAGAGAAATCCTATTTGGGGGACCGGAAGAAATTAACTGTGTGCACAAGCACCATTTCTGAGGATACGGAGAGGTCTGCCCATCCACGCCTCGTCAGGCTCTACAGCACAAACTCACAAAGAATGAGAAAATCTCAACGCATCCCATAGTCACCTCCAGGCTTGATGCAGCTCCTCAGGCAAAGATGCCAAAGAAAACAGCTGCTGTTGTATCGGGTTCCCTTCAAGACAACATTGCAAACAGCGCAAAGAGAAAACAAAACCATCAACAAGCTCAGGATTCTCTCCAGCTGGGACAGGATTGCAACAGAAAGCGGTCAGACTTTGGGGTTAAGGTCTGTTCATCAAGAGGAGGAACACTGAGCTCATGTCCATCCAGCTCAGCTTCCCTGAGGGTAGCTCCAGTCAGTACTGGTTCTGAGGAACTCACAGCCGTCTGGCCTGTCCAGAAATTTCGGTTTTGTTTCGGTATTGTCTTTTCCAGGCATCCCTGGCGCTTGTCCCCTGGCGAAGCTGCTGCACAGGCAGGAGCAGGAGAAAGGGGAGGAGAGGACATGGGGGTGGGGGTGGGGGTAGGGGGGAGGTGGGCAGCGCAGGCTGTGCACCCGAAGCTGTCCATCAGGGCCTCTGGCAGTTTCCTAGGGCTGCCACAAGATGCTACAAACTGTGGGGCTCAAAATATCCTCTCACAGTGCTAGTAGCCAGGAGCTGAAGCTAAAGCTAGAGCACCATAGGACCAAGCTCCCTCTCTCTAGGCTCCAGGGCAGGGCTGCTCTCTCACCCCCACCCACCCTCCCCTGACTTCCTCTTCTCGTGGCCCCAGGCAATGCTTGACATTCCTTGTCTCATAGCTGCCTTCCTCCAACCTCTGCCTCCATTGTCACTTGGGGGTCCTCCCCTCTCTAGGCCTCTCCTCTTCTAAGGACACCAGCTGCTACATTAGTGCAGCCACTCTCACCCAGTATAATTTCATCTCACTTAATTACAGCTGCAAAGACTCAACTTCCAAAATTAGATCACACTCTAGTGTTTCAGGTGGATATGAATCTGGGGAGACTCGATTCAACTTATGTATAGTACCTCGTGTTCTTATAGCAACTTGTCATCTAAATACTGTTAGACCCATTTCATACCTGGGAAATCAGTTGAGATCAAGCGATCTTTCCTTACATGGATGAATTTGAACTCAAGGCTCTCAGGCTTCACACACACCGGTGAGATCATCATTAAGCATATCACAGTGCAGAATTTTATGACCTACATTCTAATTTTCCATTACCAAGTATTAATTTAACAATGGAAGTTTTGGTTACACACACACCGGTTTACCTTTGCTTCTCAAGGATCTTCTGTTATTAAGTGTACAAAGCGAAGGGGCAGCAGCATGAAGTTGGTCCGCGGTGAGATTAAAACCAGCAGGCAAGAAAGGGCCAGGCTGAGAGCGGGTCTGGATACCCAGTCTCCTTCCTGCCCACCATTCCGCTCCAGCTCATCGGGGCGGGGCCAGCAGCCAGAGGGCAGGGTCCGTGCCCTCAGCCAGGGTCTGTGTCTTTGAGCACAGTTTTCTAGGGCTTTCCTGGGCTCTCTGAGCGCCTGCCTTCTCCTTCTGGCTTCTTCTGTTATGCCCAGTTCAGTCGTCCCCAAAGACCACCAAGGAGCCGATACCGCTGTAAAGCACAAGAGTTTTATTACAGGTCCGGCCTGGTCTCTCAATCAACACCGACACAGCGGATCTCAATTGAGAGCCCCGACCCTTCAGTTAACAGGGTTTTTATAGGGTTTTCAGAGACATTCTATACATCATGGTACCATTTAGCAAATCATCTCCTAGGATTAGTGCATCCAGTGGCGGGAACGGACCTACTAAAGGTGGCTGGATGGCTTTGGGGTTGATGCCTTTTGAATTGGTTGGCCGAAGCATAGCGGGGTGTATGTGCCAACCTGCAGGGTCTCAGGTAGCTATCAACCACCTTATCTGGCCTGAGAATACACCAGGGACTTGATATTTCTCTGTTATCTGTTAATTGGCTGTTGCTAGGAGATTTTATTGCAAGGTGAGCTCATTTATTTACTTCTGGCTTAGGGTTCAGGGCCTGGTCAGGCCTAAATTACAAGATGGAGGCCTAATTTAAAGTAGTTACACCTTAATCCAGGCTCAGGTCTCACACTTCTTCCCTCCCTGGAACAGGGAACAAAGTGGTCTGCTAACTCCCCTGGGAGGGGCTGTCCTTGTCCTCTCTCTGAGGACCTGCTTCTCCCCCACGGCTCCAGCAGTTGCCACACTCTGTCCTTGGCCCTGGTCTGGCCACAGTGGCCGTGTGGCCCTGAGAGTCTGGTATCCATGGAATCCAGAGCCCCCTCCGCCAGAGCCAGGCCCATGCCCCACGCCCCACGCCCCACGATTTCCTCTCCTCTGTTAACTTCTGGCTGGCTCCGACCTCTCCATCTTGCCTGTAGGCAGCTCACTTCTGTTTTTCTTCCCACCTGGTTTAAATGAAGCGGGTTGAGGTCCCAGAGAGGTGTTTCCATACCAGGGCCCAATCAAACTCAAATTACCATCTCCCCTCGTTAGCCTGCGGAGTGCAGCTATAGGCCTGGAGAAAACACTGGAGGACCAGATACCAGAGTGTTAGCCAAGCCTTCTCTGGGTGGAGGACTTGCAGGTGATATTTTTAGTTCCTTCTTACTTAGTTTTATTTTCTAAATCACCTGCCATGTGCACAAATTACTTTTGTGAAGACATGAAGATAATTTTTTTAAAAAATGTATTTATTTGAAAGTCAGAGTTACACTGAGACAGAGAGGGAAAGGTCTTCCATTCTCTGGTTCACTCCCTAGATGGCCACACAGGCCAGGCCAGGGCCAGACAAATCAGAAGCCAGTAGCTTCATCTGGGTCTTTAACGTGGGTGCAAGGGTCCAAGTACTTGGGTCATCTTCCATTGCTTTTCCCAGGCCATTAGCAAGAAGCTGGATTGGAAGTAAAGCAACTGGGACACAAACCAGTGCCCATATGGGAGGCCGGCTTCGCAGGTGGTGACTTTACGTGCCGCACCACAAAGCTGGCCCTGAAGATAATTTCTTAAAAACCAGTAAGGGAGAGCATGGTTAGATTCCAGAACAATAACAAGGAAACATCTCAGCAAATGGCCTATACATGTTTCTAATCATTTAATTATAAGTAATAAGACACACAGAGGTCCTTGTTAAATTCTTAAATTAGAAACACATGAAAGTCTTTTGCTTCATTCCCTTTATAATAGAAGATCCCTGGGAAGTGCAACTGAATCGTGTGTGTGTGATTAGATTTCCGTTGTTGTACTGAGACTTGGTAATGAAAATTAGAATTTAGGTTATAAACTACTGCACTCTAATATACACAACAATGATCTCACCAGTGTGTACAACCAATCTACAAGGTCCCTTCTGTTTTTTAGAAGGAAAAATTGAGACAGTGAAAGCTGCAAAGCTTAACAACATCCTGTACGTGCAGGACAGAGTGGGGAAGAAGTGCTACAACTTCTGTCCTTTCTTCTCAAGACATTTTTCCTCCAAATGCAGGTGATGCATGGAAGAAATGTGAGGTGAACCCACGTAAATGTTCCTGCAGATCACCCATATTGGTGCCTGCCTGTGTAGCTAAGCCAACGTTAACTATTTCAGATCCAAAGAAACAAGTCCAGTCTTGCCCACTCAGATGGGTCTTGAAGGGAAATAGAGGCACACGGCCTGAGGATGAGAAATGCAGCTTTCATTTCAGATATGGGCAAGGAGCAGGAGCTACAGAAAGGACGAGAACTGTGTGGAGCCAGCAGTGTATCTGGGCCCAGCCTTCACAGCTTTATCAAAGTCACCTACCGAGACTGGGCCGCAGTATCTGGAATGAGATGAATGGGAGTGCAGGTTCACCTCCTCTCTTGAGAATGGGGTCGGGGACTCAGGGGTCATAAGCAGTGGGAGGGTGGAGTCCCTGTGGGGGGCCAGCAGGAAAGTGGGCCCCCACCCCCACCCCATGGCGTGGTCAGCCTGGAGACCGGATGGAGGTAGCCTGGATTCCTGTGGGACCCCTGCCTGTTCAGGAAGGCCTGGTCACAAGCTGAGGGGAGGAAAGGTGCAGATCAAAGTTCTGGCCAGAGCACCCTGTTTTCAGCAGGGCGGCTTGGTCACCGCAAAGAACTTTTCGAAATAAAGGGAGGTTTGTTGTACACATAACAGGTCGATGGGAGGCCCTCCTTCAGTACCTTTCTGCTCAGCTCTGGCCCCCACCACTCCCTAACTCCTTGTTGAGAAAAAAAATGTCACTGAGCTCACCGAGGTCAAATTTCTGTAAGGCCTACAGCCTCTGGTGAGTGTCTCGGATGCAGGGGACGTGGGCAATGAATATATTAATTTTGGAATCATGTCCTTGCCTCCCAGAGATAAAAGTACTAGGCAGAGGGCTGGCGCTGTGGTGTAGTGGGCTAAGCCTCTGCCTGTGGTGCCAGCACCACATATGGACGCTGGTTTGTGTCCTGGCTGTTCCTCTTCTGATCCGGCTCTCTGCTATGGTCTGGGGAAGCAGTGGTGGATGGCCCAAATGCTTGGGCCCCTGCACCTGTGTGGGAGACCTGGAAGAAGCTCCTGGCTTTGGATCAGCTCAGCTCTGGCCGTTGCGGTCATCTGGGGAGTGAACACCAGTGGATGGAAGACCTCTCTCTCTCTGTCTCCCCCTCTCTCTGTCTGTAATGCTACCTCTCCAAAAAACAAACAAACAAACAATAACAACAAAAAACAACAAACTATCCATTTGAATAAAAAAATACTAAGCAGAGACTTGCATGGTATACAAATAGGACGAGAGTTTATTTGGCAATGAGGGAATAAATGTACATACACAGGTAAGTGTGAGCTGCCCACACTGAGCAATACCCAACATGAGTGGGCCAAAGAGCTGCCTGTAGACAAGACAGGAAGGCGGTACCTCTAACTGGGCAGGTCTGCCAGAGCACCGGAGAGCGGTATGTCCAGTGTGTCCCACGGTGAAAAGAGAGCGAGAAATGGGAGCAGCACCTCTGCGCAAGGCCCATGGCGGAGAGACAGCCAACGAGACAGGACTTCTCAGCAGGGTCCATGGTGGGACAAGCGCTCTATCCTGCCTTCCAGCCCTTTTTATAAGGAAGGGGGTGGAAACCCGATTAGATATACAGATGGGGTGGGGTCTTAGTAAGCCCTGGGTCCATGATTCCGCAGGTGCCTCCCGGGAAGGTGGGCATATCAAAGCAAGAGTTAAAGAGACAGTGTGACTTTGCGGTGTTCAAGAATTCCAAATCACCTAGACTGGCTTCCTGCCTACTATTTACCTCACATCACAGGCATGGGGAAAGGAAATAAGGGTGGAGGAGCGGGCTGGATGGGAGAGGATGAATCCCTGGCCTTAAACAATGAAAAACAGAAGAGGGGACACAAGAGACAGAGAAGCTCTGTGGGCTCAGAGGAGACAGATGCTAACTTCTTCCCTTCTCTTTCCTGGGGAGTGGTAGGGGATGCTGAACACACACCCCTGAGGTTGGGAAGCGCCTTACAACAACTCTACTACCTGTTTCCTCCACAAGTTTCTTTTTTTCTATTAAGATGTATTTTTATTTATTTGAAAGAGTTACAGAGAGAGGTAGGGACAGAGAAAGAGGTCTTCCATCTGCTGGTTCACTCCCCAGATGGCCACAACGGCCGGAGCTGCGCCGATCTGAAGCCAGGAGCTTCTTCTGGGTCTCCCACATGGGTGCAGGGGTCCAAGGACTTGGGCCATCTTCCAGTGCTTTCCCAGGCCACAGCAGAGAGCTGGATCAGAAGAGGAGCAGCCAGGACTAGAACCGACGCCCATATGGGATGCTGGTGTTTCAGGCCAGGGCATTAACCCGCTACACCACAGCGCCGGCCCCCAGAAGTTTCTGAGCATGGGAGGTTCTCTGGCTCTCCCATGCCTGGGGGTACAAAGGGCTTTGATTTTTCTTAGGTATGAAGAAAATGAGAATGCCTTAGGTCCCAGGCTCCTGAATCCTTAGGGATTACTGAAGACCCTGGGGACTTTGAGTGATGTGGAAGGAAGGGAAGCAGAGGCCCAGAACGCCTGGGCCAGGCATCACTAGCAGGAACTGCACCAGCCTGGGACCAGGCACATTCCTCCCAACTCCCAGGGGGCAGAGTCACCTGGAAGAAGAGAGACGCGAAAAAGACATGGGGTTGAAATTTTCAATGATGTTCACACTATCTGTTCCTCAACACGTTAAGCATAGGGTTATAGTATGACTCAGAATTCCACTCCTGGGTATATTCCCAAGAGAAAATAAAATATCTGCACAAAAGTACATAGTAACATTCTTCATAAGAGCCCCAAAGTGGAAACAATCCGAATGTCCTGAAACTGGAGAATGGACAGATGAAAGGCAGTGTGTCTACGCCATGGAATCCGAGTCAGCCTGGAACAGGAATGAGGGCTGACACGTGGTACAACGAGGACATGCCTGGAAAACATGCAAGGTGAAAGAAGCCAGTCACCAAAGACCACGTATTGCATGATTCCATTTACATGAACTATCCAGAACAGGTAAAACCATGGACAGAAAATAATTAATGGCTAGGCAGGCATTTGTGGCATAGCAGGTTACGTCACTAGCTGCAGTGCCGGCATCCTATATGAGCACTGGTTCAAGACCTGGTTGCTCTGCTACCAGTCCAGCTCCCTGCTAATGTGCCTGGCATGGCAGCAGAAGATGGCCCAAATGCTTGGTCCCTGAACCCATGTGGGAGACCTCAACGGATTTCCAGGCTTCTGGCTTCCATCTGGCCTAGCCCTGGCCATTGTGGCCATTTGGGGACTAAACCAGAATACAGAAGATCTCTTTCTCTCTCTGTCTCTCCCACTCTGTCACTCTGTCTTTTGAATACATAAGATATCTTTTAAGATGTATTTATTTATTTGACAGAGTTAGAGAGGGAGAGACAAAGAGAGAGATCTTCCATCTACTGATTCACTTCCAAGATGGCTGCAATGAAGCCAGGGGCCAGAAGCTGCTTCTGGGTCTCTCATGTGGGTGCAGGATCCCAAGGAGTTGGACCATCTTCCACTGCTTTTTCAGGACGTTAGGACAAGCTAGATTGGAAGCAGAGCAAAGGCGACATGAACCGGTGCCTGTATGGATTGCTGGCATAGCAGATGGCAGCTTTAGCTGCTGCACCACAATGCCAGCCCCATAAAATATATATTTTAAAAGTAACTGTTGCTTAAGAACAGGAGGTAGGAGGGGAAGTGCAGAGGTGACCTCTAAAGGGTAAGGGGTTTCATTTAAGGATGATAAAAATATTTAAAAATGATTTTAGTATTGGTTGCTATGCAGCTCTGCATATATTAAAAACCAGAGCTGGCAATGTAGTACAGTGGGTAAAGCTGCCACTTTCAATGCTAGTATTCCATATGTGGGTGCCTGTTTGAGTCCTAGCTACTCTGCTTCTAATCCAGCTCCCTGCTGATGTGCCTGGGAAAGCAGAGGAAGATGGTCCAATTGCTTGGGCCCTTGCGGCCCATGTGGGAGACCTACAAAAAGCTCCTGGCTCCTGGCTTTGATCTGACGCAGCCCTACCCAATGTGGCATTTGGGAAGTGAATCAGCAGATGGAAGACCTTTCTGTCTCTCCCTCTCTCCAACTCTGCATTAAAAAAAAAAAAAAAAAAAAAAAGAATAGGGGCCAGCGCTGTGGTGTAGCAGGTAAAGCTGCTGTGTGCAGTGTCGGCACCCCATATGGATGCTGGTTTGAATCCTGGATGCTCCACTTCCTATCTAGTTCTCTGCTATGGCCTGGGAAAGCACTGGAGGATGGCCCAAGTCTTTGGGCCCCTTCACCTGTGTGGGAGACCCAGAGGAAGCTCCTGGCTCCCGACTCGTGGCTTTGCAGCTCTGGCCACGGCTGCCAGTTGGGGGGGGTGAGTCAGCGGATGAAAGGCCTCTCTCTCTCTCTGCCTCTCCTTCTCTGTGTAACTCTGATTTTCAATTAAATAAATAAATCTTTTAAAAAAATAGAAAGGTCTAATTGAAATGAATGAATTGTGTGGTATGTGAGTGGTATCTCAGAGACTCTTAGACGACAGGGACCAGATGGAATTGTAACAAGCAATTTGTAGATTATGAGGTTGGGCTGAGCTAAGATACAGGTCACTCATTAGCCAATGGGCTAGGAGAGCTTGACAGAATCCTATTGGCAATGGTGTCAGAAAAATAAAACACTCAATGAACTGTGTCTCCTTAATCAGATTGGGATGAGCAGGACCCAAAGCTGTTAGAAAAAAAGGCGGCACCAACCCCAGCCCCGGCCCCTTTCCAAGCTCCCCTCTCACTGGCTCCTGGAGTCTCCCTCTCTCAGCTTGCTTCTCTATCCGCTTTCTATGTTCATCTCTCACTTTCTGATGTCCTCACTCTTTCCCTCTGAACCTCTCTTCTCTTCCTACAGCTGTCGCTGTCTCAGACAGGGTTCCTGCAGCCTCAGCACTGTCTCTGGCCCATCACGGATTCCAGGAACTTCTTGGGCCTTTGGTGTCAGGTCTATCCATCTCAGTCTTGACAGTCTGACTGGTTGGCCTGGCCGTGAAGCCAGACATACTTACTCTGCAGGCCAACCGTGCAATCAACTGTTCTTTGGCTCAGTGAGCAGCTGTGGGAAGGAGTCACACAGCATGAACCTGACTTCCTGGGATGAAACTTTGAACAGGCAAAAGTTTCTGTAATGGATACTCTAAAGTTTGACCAAAGAGACAATGGGGAGGAAGGCAGATGCCTCTGATAAATGCTAAGGCCTAGATCATGGGCCTGGGCTGGAGCTAGGGTTCTAATACACCAAGGGGCTATGATGCTTCCCGTCGTTCTTCTGGCTCATAGCACAGGGTCCTGGGCCAGGCACCTGTCCCTTCATCCTCACTCCAAGTCAAAGACACCTTTGGGCCTTCCCAGGGAATGACAAGCTATCTCTTTTAACAAATTGCTCCAGACCATAAGATTGGCCTCTGACAGCCATACAAAAATATCTCAAAAAGTTTGTGGAAAAATGGAAATGAAAGATAAGCTTTGGCACAAAAATATTTTTTTGAAATCCATGCATAGCTTTTTCTTTTTTCTTTTTTTTTTTTAACAGGCAGAGTGGACAGTGAGAGAGAGAGACAGAGAGAAAAGTCTTCCTTTTCCATTGGTTCATCCCCCAATGGCCGCTGCAGCCGGCGTACCACACTGATCTGAAGCCAGGAGCCAGGTGCCTCTCCTGGTCTCCCATGCGGGTGCAGGGCCCAAGCACTTGGGCCATCCTCCACTGCCTTCCCGGGCCACAGCAGAGAGCTGGCCTGGAAGAGGGGCAACCGGGATAGAATCCGGCACCCTGACCGGGACTAGAACCTGGTGTGCCGGCGCCACAGGCAGAGGATTAGCCTAATGAGCTGCGTTGCCAGCCCATGCATAGCTTTTTCTATGCATTTTCTATGAATTTTTTGAAGGTCTCTTGTTGCTACACCGTGCAATCTCATTTCCTACTCCTGTGGGTATCTGATCCCAAGTGGATTAGATTCTTCTTCCTGGACATTTGAAGTGGATTGAAGAGAGAGTAAATTAAGTAACCACATTTGAAAGAAGAAAGAAAGGAAAAGAAAGGAAGGAAGGAAGGAAGGGAGGGAAAAAGAAACACAGAGAGAGAGAGAGAGAGAGAAAGGCTGGCACAGTGGCATAGCAGATAAAGCTGCTGCCTGCAGTGCCGGCATCCCACATGGGTGCCAGCCCAAGTCTTTGGGCCCCTGCACCCGCCTGGGAGACCTGGAAGAAGCTCCTGGCTCCTGGCTTCGGATCGGTGCAGCTCCAGTCATTGTGGCCAATTGGGGAGTGAACCAGCAGATGGAAGACCTCTCTCTCTCTCTCTCTCTCCCCCACCACCTCTCCTTCTCTCTATGTGTAACTCTTTCAAATAAAATAAATCTTTTAAAAAAAGAGAGAAAAAAAAGAATCAAAGGAAAGAAAAGAAAGGAGGGAGATAAAGAAGGAAAGGAGAGAGGAAGAGAAGAAAGAAAGTAGGCAGAGGGAGGGAGGGAGGGAGGCAGAGAGAGAGAGAAGAAAAAGAAAAGAAAGGGGGCCGGCACTGTGGCACAGTGGGTTAACGCCCTGGCCTGAAGCCATCCCATATGGGCACAGTTTCGAGACCCAGCAGCTCCACTTCCAATCCAGCTCTCTGCTGTGGCCTGGGAAAGCAGCAGAAGATGGCCCATGTCCTTGGGCCCCTGCACCCACATGGGAGACCCAGAAGAAGCTCCTGACTCCTGGCTTCGGATCGGCACAGCTCCAGCCATTGTGGCCAACTGGGGAGTGAACCAGCAGATGGAAGATTGTGTGTGTGTGTATGTGTGTGTAACTCTGACTTTCAAAGAAATAAATAAATCTTTTAAAAAAAAAGTGTGGGAGCTGATATCCATGTGGAGAGTGGAGGTCATCTGCACCCTGGTAGCCCTGAGCAGCTATTGAGAGAGGCTGAAGGAAGAAGCAAGGGAGACAGGCAGCCCTGACTAGAGTCCTGACCCTGATCCCAGGCCCCTGTCAAACCTGGGTTGTGGGTCCAGCCTCAGGTTGACCAGATGCCTGTGTGCACTGACAACACTTATTCAAGTGAGTCCCTGTTACTTCAATAGTTGTAGCAGTCACAGGGGGCAGGCGTGCCCAAGACCCACTGCCGCAGGCTGCCCTGGCTGGGCCTTGTTTGCAGGGTGGTGGAGGAAGATGGACAAGAAGGACCTAAGGAACCAGGCACTCCAGACACTTGATGACATCTTCTCTTTTTCTTGGTTCTGACTCTGGGAAGCCAGAGGGAGGCAAGACCGTGGACCCCAATGGAGGCATGAATCTGGGGTGGGCAGAGCCTGCCAGGTCCCCCAGGGATGGTCAGGACTACAACATGTTTCCGGAATAAACAGAGGAAGCCCTGTACCTCCTGAAGCCTGGACTGACATCCTTTGGCCTTAAGACCCGGGGAAGCAGATAAAGTGCTTGGACCAGTGGAGGTGACCTCACAGCCCAAGCTCAGGTAAAGGAAATCGAGGGTTTCACAATGACTCTTGATTTCAACTCAGTTTGTTTCTTTTTGGTTTCTTTTAAGTGATGATTCATCTCTTCAAATGTCGTCAAACGTAGCGGGGAGGCAGCTGACTCATGTGTTGGGGTCAGGTCAGTTGTTCCCAAACCTGGCTGTATATCAGAACCCCCTGGGGAACTTTAAAAACAGAGGGGTGCCTGGGCACTGCCCCTGGCCTCCTGGTTCAGAATCTCCAGAGGTGGGGCCCAGGAACCTGCAGTTTGGGAATCTCGTCAGGCGGTGCTGAAGTAGCCAGCCCTGTCTAACCGGTGGATGGCTACAAGGGTCTGATGACACGGGTGACAAGACTCTGAAGAGAACTGAATTAAGGGAGAAAAGGAAGGCGAGGAGCCAAAGACAAACTGACCCTTTCAAGATGTGGTTTATGTCTGTACATGCTTCTTGGAGTTTCTTTTCTTTTTTTTTTTAAATAAAGATTTATTTTATTTGAAAGGCAGAGAGAGAGAGGGAGGTCTTCCATCCTCTGGTTTACTCCCTAAATGGTCACAACGGCCGGAGCTAAGCTGATCTGAAGCCAGGAGCAAGGATCCTCTTCCGGGTCTCCCATGCGGGTTCGGGGCCCAAGGACGTGCGCCATCTTCCACTGCTTTCCCAGGCCAAAGCAGAGAGCTGGATCAGAAGTGGAGCAGCTGGACTCAAACCAGTGTCCACATGAGATGCCGGCACTGCAGGTAGCAGCTTTACCCGCTTTGCCACAGTGCAGGCCCCTGGAGTTTCTTTCACCAAAATGAGCTGTGGTTACCATTCTCAATTTACCAGTGAGGAAGGAAACAGAAGCACTCTGATATAAGCTGGTGTCTTTGAGGGCAGCAGAGTCAATGGCAGGTCTCATTTTTGGACACCATGGCAACTGGTTAGAGGGATGGAACTACGTAGAAGGCAGACAGTGGTTGTCTTGACCTGGAGGGTAGAACAGCAGCATCAGGCTTCCTCCTCATTGTGTGACTTGATGGCTCTGAGCCTTGGTGGTAAACTGCCTGAGCTAGACAGGGTCTTGTAAATGATACTGTACAATTTACATAGAATGCCTAGAATTTTTGAATTGGTAGTTGAAATAAAATCGGGCCTCCTGTCTTAGTGACTTCTTTATTTAATGACCATACTTATTCTAAACATCATGCCAGGTAAGGTAGGAAACAAAAAATAAACAATAATCTACACGTGTGGTTTCCCCTACCTATGTGTCTGGGATCACAAGGCCACTTAGCTGTAATTTCTGGTTACTCATTAACAGAAGCATGTTTATTTACTGAATGACATTATGTTCTAGGAACTGTGGATATGGAGCTACACGAGACATCTTTGCCCCCAGTGTCTCATGTCCAGTGGGGAGAAGGACAAATGAACAGAATGACAGCAGGTGGTAATTGCAGAATCAGAGAAGGCCCAGTATCTTCCAGGCTGCTCTGACAACTTGCCCTGTGGGGGGTGCTGGGGCCTGTATCTCTGTCTGAAATGGGAGTCGGTGGTGATGATGGGGCAGGCATGCGCTTCCACAGAAGTAGCTGCTACATTTGTATAAGGCATAGAGAAGGGACTAATTCTAAACAAAATGGCACAAGAAGACTCGGTTATTTTATAAAAGAGGAAACTGAAACTTAGAATAGATAAGTAAAAAAGTGGTCAGTGGGAGGCCAAAGAGACTTCCAGAACAACAGTGGAAAGAGGATGGAGTCCTGCTGTCCACTGGCGAAAGACACCTCTGCCCTCCCCACACCCCCTGGCTCCCCACCCCCACTCCTTCTTAGACCTCAGCATCTTCTTCTCCTGCAACACAGGTAAGGAGCAGCTGAGACACGATCATGGTCAGCGAGTTAGAAGCAGATCTCCGTTTCACACTTTCCTAGCCAGAGGCCTCAGTACATGACATCCTGTCTCGGTCCATAAATGGTGAACCAGAAAGGACTAGCTTTTAGGGATTTTGTGCAGATTAAATGAGTTGATGGGGGCCCAGCGCTGTGCCATAGCAGGTTAAGCCAGTTTAAGTCCAGCTGCTCCACTTCCAATCCAGCTCTCTGCTATGGCCTAGGAAACCAGTGGAGAATGGCCCAACTGCTTAGGCCCCTTCACCCACATGGCAGACCCAGAAGAAGCTCCTGGCTCCTGACTTCAGATTGGCCCAGCTCTGGCCATTGTGGCCATTTGGGGAGTGAACCAGTGGGTGGAAGACCTCTCCCTCTGTCTCTCCCTCCCTTTGTCTGTAACTCTGCCTCTCAGGTAAATAAATAAATCTTTTCTAAAAAAATGAGTTGATACACAGAAAAGACTTAGAACAGGGCCTACCGGCCCAAAGTAAGCAAAGGAAGTAATCAACAGAGTGAAGAGACATCTGACAGAATGGCAGAAAAAGCTTACAAGTTGCTTATCTGATAAAGGTTAAATCCAGAATACATGAGGAACTCAAAGCTAGAACTGGAAACGCCACATGATCCAACAATCCCACCAGTGGGTATGTATCCCAACCAAGAGTAATCATTATATCAAAGAGATGACTGCACTCTCATTGCAGCACTGTTCACAATAGCTAAGATCTAGAATCAACCAAGGTGCCCGTCAACAGACAGCTGGATAAAGCAAATGTGATACATACATAATGGAATAGTATTCATTACAAAAGAACGAAGTCTCAATATTTTCAGGAAAAAGGACGGAACTGGAGGACATTTGTTAAGTTAAATAAGCCAGACACAGGAGACAATACTGAACGTTCTAACTGATAAGTGGAAACTAAACAAAGTTGATTTGGATGTAGAATAGTGACCATAGCAAGTACCAAATCACAGTTAGACAGAAGTAAGTTCTATGGCCGGCATCGTGGCTCACTTGGCTAATACTCTGCCTGCGGTGTCGGCATCCCATATAGGTGCAGGGTTCTAGTCCCTGTTGCTCCTCTTCAGTCCAGCTCTCTGCTGTGGCCCAGGAGGGCAGTGGAGGATAGGCCAGGTGCTTGGGGCCCTGCACCCGCATGGGAGACCAGGAGGAGACACTTGGCTCCTGGCTTCGGATTGGCACAGCGCTGGCTGTGGCGGCCATTTGGGGAGTGATCAACGGGAGGAAGACCTTTCTCTCTGTCTTTGTCTCTGTCTCTCTCTCTCACTGTCTATAACTCTACCTGTCAAATAAAAAATTTTAAAAAAAAGTTTAGTTTTTTCAGAGTACAAAAGTACATATTGTATCACTGTAAAATAGTTCCTAAAAGTTTCTTTTAAAAGTTTTAAAGAAGAAAGTAAAGATTATCTAGATATCCAGAGATATACCCCAGAGATACACCCCAGAGATAATCACTGTATGTGTTTTGATGAGTGTTATTCTCCATAGTAGCTCTCTGGACACATCTATATGAATGCAATTTTAATATGTGCCATTATAGGGTTGGGTGTTGTGGTAAAATGGGTTAAGCTGTTGCTTGGCAAATCTGCACCCCATACCTGAGTGCCAGAGATCAAATCCTGACTCCACTTACGACCCAGCTTCCTACTAATACACCTGGGAGGCAACAGATGCTAGCCCAAGTACTTGGATTCCTACCACCCACGTGGGAGACCTGGATGAAGTTCCTGGCTTTGGCCTGGCCTACCTGGCTATTGTGGGCATTTGGGGAGTGCACTGGTGGATGGAAGATTTGTTTCTCTATCTTTCCCTGTGTGTCACTCTGCCTTTCAAATAAATAAAACTTGAAAAAAAATGCCATTACACTGGAATGCAGTTCAGTGGATTGCTCTTATCACTCATCAAATTGGCCTTAAAAATCTATTTATTTGAGGGGCTGGTGCTGTGGCATGGTGGATAAAGCTGCCTTCTACAGCACTGGCATCCCATATGGATGCCAGTTCAAGTCCTGGCTGCTCCACTTTTGATCCAGCTCCCTGCTAATGGCCTGAGAAAGCAGAGGAAGATGGCCCAAGTGCTTGGGCCCCTGTACCTATATGGGGGACCCAGAACAAGCTGCTGGCTCCTGGCTCCAGGTCAGCCCAGATTCTAGCTATTGAGGCCATTGGTTGGAAGATCTCTATCTCTCCTTTTCTTTCTCTGTAACTCTGCCTTTGAAATAAATAAATAAATCTTTTTTAAAAAGCTATTTATTTGAGAGGTGTGAAATAAATAAATACATCTTTTTATAAAGCTATTTATTTGCAAGATGTGTAGGGGGAGAGAGAGACAGATTGAGACTGAAATTGAGATTGAGATTGAGATTGAGAGAGGAAGCTCCTATCCAGTAGTTTACTCCCCAAACGCCTACACCAGCTGTGGCTGTGCCAAGGACAAACGAGGAGCTGTGAACTCAGTGCAGGCAGGTCTCCCTTGTGGTTGGCAAGCCACCACTTGCTCTCTCTCAGAGTGCATGTAAGCAGGAAGCTGGATTTGGCAGCGGAACCCTAAGTTGAACTCAGGCTCTCAATATGGGATGTGGGCCTTCCAAACAGTGTCCTAACCATGAGGGAAGACTCCTACCCCAGTGGGCATCTTTCAATGTCAATAATTATGGCGCCCATGATTGTTTATAAAAGGCTGTCAAATATTGCGCTGTATAGAAACAGCGTAATTTATTTATGCCATTTCGTAAGGATGATCATCGAGGGTGTTTCCAACCTTGCTGATATTACAAAACAACGGCACCATGAAATGGCCTCAGAACCAGCTCTGGCCCCATGGCTGGTTATTCCCTTGGCACAATTTGCTGAAAGTGGATCAAGGGTCTGTACCAAAAGACACCTGTCCCAATGGGGCAACTCCTATTGTGAGTAAGCTGATTGGCTAGTCAGCTGGTTCGACAGGACTTAGAGGGACATACCTTTCACAGCAACACATGACCCAGGTGTGGGAGGACAACAAGAACCAAGGCCCATCTGAGCAAGGACAAATATCTGGGAGCCGTCCCCACCCACAGATTCTGACATGTTCATTTGCTAACAGGTAATTTTTCAGGTCAGAGTGGGGCCTCTATGGGAGAATTTACTGACCTCTTTACCACCATGGCCCTGCCATTTCTCTGAATTTCTGGCTTTTCTAGGAACTCAGGTTAGGGAAGTTTGGTTGGCTGAAAATGTCACGTAACTTTTGAGGAAGCTCCCGAGGGTATGATGTTCAAGGGTATTTTGCACCATTCTGGAGTAGACTTTTCCAATCCTCAAACTTTATCACTGCCAGTGATCCTGAGTATTTTTCTTAGAAAATGAAGTTGGGTTTCAAGATAATGAACAAGGGTGGGGGCCGGAGGATCCATCAGCTTTGTTGGCCAGAGAGTAGGGGGAGGTGCCCAGAGGATGGGAGGATGTAGCCACAGGATGGACTACAACAGGGCTTGGCCGGCTCAGGCTGGCTTCTGAGCATACGCCTGGACCCCAGCCTGAACCAGAGCTGTCTACACAGGTCTCTGCCACCTCCTTCCCTGAGCACCTTGATGCACTTCTACAGTGGAACACTCCATCACACAGGCTTGGGCGGGTGAGAGGTGATCAGGAAGGACAGGAGAAGGTACAGTTCGCTACTCTTGTCAGTAATCTTTTACTGAAGAGAGAAGCAGTTCAGGCTGAGCATTCTTGTCTGAAAGGCTTACAACCGGAAGTATTTCAGATTTTAGAATATTTTGGATTTTGGAATATTTGCATTGACTTTACCAGGTGAGCCTCTCTGATCAGAAAAATCCGAATTCCAAAATGCTTAAAATTCAAAACTTTTTGAAGATTGTGTCATTTTGGATTTCCACGCATTTGGACTTCAGATTTTCAGATTGAGGATCTTCTACCTTTCACCCAGGCTAACATTCACAGAGGTCTAAGTATTGCCAGAACAGCTCCACGTGCTTTATGTGCAATAACGCACTTTACTCTCACAACAACCACAGCAGCTAAGTGCTCTGTTTACATTTTATAAATAGGGAAACTGAGGCACAGAGTTTAGACAAATTGCTGAAGGTTTCATATTGAGTAAATGAGAGGATTGACACTTAGCCCCATTATCTGGCTCTGAGTTTTCTTTATTTGCTACTGCTTTTCTTAATTATTATGGTATTGCTTGGAATAATGGGCACCTATGATTCCATCGCCAACCTGACACTTCCAAGCTAAACAGAAGCACATGTGTGTGTGTGTGAGAGAGAGAGATCGAGAGAGCGAGAGCTGACTCTAGAGAAGCTAATGGGATCAATCTTGAGCTAGCTGATCTAAGTGAAACCTCCTAAGAGGATGATCAAAATCTGATTAAACATAAGATGATTGGATGGAGCTCCACCTGGCCTGGGATGAGAAAGACAAAGGCATCTTTAGGGATAGGACAATGGGCATTGTAGCTGAGAGTTTGTGATGTTATTTGTTTTTGTTTTAAAATTTATTTTTTACTTATTAGAAAGCCAGAGTTACAGAGAAGAGAAAGACAGAGAGAGAGAGAGAGAGAGAGAGAGAGAGAGAGAGAGATCTTCCATCTACTGGTTCACTCCCCAAATGGCCGCAAAAGCTGGGACTGGGCCAGGCCAAAGTCAGGAGCTTCTTCCAGGTCTCCTATGTGGGTGGAGGGGCCCATGCACCCAGACCATCCTTTGCTGCTTTCCCAAGTGCGTTAGCAGGGAGCTGGATCAGAAGTGGAGCAGCTGGGACTAGAACTGGTGCCCATGTGGGATGCCGGCACCATAGGCAGAGGCTTAACCTGCTAAGCCACAATGTGGGCCCCAGGCAGATAATGTTAACTCCTTTAAGACTCAGTTCTGGCAGGCACCGCAGCTCACTAGGCTAATCCTCTGCCTTGCGGTGCCGGCACACCAGGTTCTAGTCCCGGTCGGGGCGCTGGATCCTGTCCCGGTTGCTCCTCTTCCAGGCCAGCTCTCTGCTGTGGCCAGGGAGTGCAGTGGAGGATGGCCCAAGTGCTTGGGCCCTGCACCCGCATGGGAGACCAGGAGAAGCACCTGGCTCCTGCTATCGGTTCAGCGCAGTGCGCCGGCCGCGGCGGCCATTGGAGGGTGAACCAACGGCAAAAAGGAAGACCTTTCTCTCTGTTTCTCTCTCTTACTATCCACTCTGCCTGTCAAAAAAAAAAAAAAAAAAAAAAAGACTCAGTTCTCCCAAACAATTAAGACTCAATACTGGCAACAGAAAAGCATGCAAAACCTTCCTCAAGATGCATAAAATCCTCATTATTTAGCTCAGTTACCACAGCACAGGAAAACCATGATTAAAAGGATTAGCACATGAAGCCTAGAAGACAAAACATTTAATTATTGAACCAGCCATGTTTTGCTAAAGACACAGCTCCATAAATAGAATTGCAAATATTTTCAGAGAATTACAACTGGAAGGCAAAAATACTTAAAATATATGTTCACGATAACTCAGCAACTCACGTTTTAGAAAGTAGAGCGGAGTGTCAGACTTTTATCCTTTCAAGCCCAGGACCTATGGTGGAGGGCAGTGGTGATCGGAGAGCTCCAAGTTTAACAAGTTTAATGAGGCAAACATCGGCCCCAACTGTAGAACATATGGATCTTAAATTGGTGGGCAGAGAAACTCCCATAATTTACCAAGCAAGAGAATGGGAACCCTCTTGGTCAGAAGGGCCAGGGATCCTACTCTTGCTAGTCTAGAAAAACTTAGGAGGGAGTTGGAACCCTTTGCCCTTCAGGGGTCTGGTGGTGGCTACAAACAGCAGTTAAAAATGACCCATGTCATCAAAATGGCGGCAAAGGAGGTTGGAGAATCAAGGCCTGGGGCCTCCTTCAGCAGGGAAGCCTGCCAGACTCCACCCTCCCCGCAGTGAACAGACCTGGATGGGCCAGGCCAGACAGGGACAGCCACGAGGGCCCAGGCAGACAGTGTGAGAGAGTGAGTGGCCTGGACCTCTGGTAGGATGTTTCTCCTGCATGAGTGCACCAGAGAGGCTGTGGCTGGCAGACAGAGCAGGGTGCGGCCAAGGTGGCTGGGTTACAAAAAAGTGGGCAAGCCTCTGCCTCTGAAACACTGGCAGAGAGATTATGGTTGCCATGAAACAGGCCGGAGAAAGGGTGGACGTAGCATTCCTCAGAACTTACCCCTGGCCCTTGCCAATGCCCCACGTTGAGTGCCACACATGTTACTGGGGTTCGGTTTCTCGGGATTCTTGTCCTCACATAAGAATTCAGACGTGAGACAGAGGAGCCATGAGCACCCTAGCAAAGTTTAATGAAAAGAAATAATGAAGAGGGTACACCTGGCGGAGCAGCCTGGCGGCTCAGTGAAGAACTGGGAGCTGTGATGTTACCTGACACTGAAATGCTTTGCATTAACAGCAGGACCTATGTGCCCATCTCTTATTTTAACTGTCAACTCTAGTTCCTTTGCTCTCTCCTCCTTGTTTTTTTGTCCATTCTTCATAGGTTGCAATTGCTTTAAATCTAGTACACACACACGATTTCTCTTTCATGCACGTATTCTGTTTATGTATCATACATTCAGAATTTGTCTACACAGATTGTTAAGTTTCTAAACATGCATTAATCAGCTGGTTTAATAAATATTTTTTCCCATGAAATTATGACCTTGGCGCTTAAGAAAATAGGAAAATGAAAACAGATCAAATGAGACACCCAAGACCACTGGCTTGAGCCATGAGTAAAGAGACAGGGCTGCCCAGGGAGGTGACCACATGTGTGCAGAGTTTTCAAGCCATCATGCATGGACAGGAAGGAGATGGGCGTGGCTGGGAACGCTGGTCTGGAGAGCGCACAGGGCACAGTGAGGTTCTATTGTAGAAATAGAAACCAGAATATTCATTCTCTTCATACCCACACAGGGAAGTCAACAGCCCTTCTCCCCTACTAAAGATTTTAAGGATAATCACAGAATTTTAACTTGACACAGTTCGCTTGCAAAAGACATTTGCCATATCTTTTTTTAGGGGTGTGTGTGTGCCTGTCAGTGCGTGTGTACATGCATGAGCGTGCATGTATATATGTACATTCATTTCTGGTAACCTCTGGAAGTTCAAACCAGAGCAATCTCATGGTCGCCCAGGTCTCAGAGGAAGTAGCTCCTGTCTTACTTCACCCTCTCCACATTCACCCCTCAGTTCCTCAATTATAATTCCACCCTTCAGAGCCACCAAACTCGATGCTTTCCCAGCATCTCCTTTTCCCATAAATTGGAAAAAATACCATAGATAGATTTCTTTCCAGGGTCCATGACCTACATTCATCAATTACTCTCAGCAGCAGTTTGAGTTTTCTGGATCTGCTTTCTCTAAAATCCCAAACTGTCTTCACAACTTAATACCTGTAATCAACCCATTCAGAAACAGCAACGTTCTTGACAAAGGACGACATGTCTTTCTGGGCCATGGGATCAAACTATTTCTGGAACAATCCCTGTCCCTCCTATCTTGGGATTCTAGGACTAGCAGGATATCCAGGAAGCATTGAAGACAGTTTACAAAGTTTATTAACCTAGCCCAAAAGAGCACAGATGAGAAATGGGGCTTTAGGGGAGGGAAACAAGTGCAGAATAGCCTCCTGTCTCTGGGCACAAGCAGGAAGGTATGCTGCCTGTCTGGATCCTATCTGGATCTTTGAGACCAACCACCGACTGCTTTCCCTGCTTCCATGCCCCTGTGGTGCTTCCTCCACATTGCAGAGAAGTGACCTCACATCACAAGCTGGATTGGACATCCCTCTGTGTAAGATCTTCAGCCACTTGCTACAGCATTTAGAACAGAATCCATCCTCTTCATCATGGACCTCAAGAGCCCACATGTCCAACTTTACCTTGCTCACGACCCTCAGCCACTCTGGCCTCCTTTTTGCCCCTTAAATGTGCAAACCTAATCCAAACCCTAAAGCTTCTACACACAGTGAGCCAGCCTACTGCTGGGAGGCCTTTTGTATGGCCAGCTCAGTCACTTGTCCCACCCATGCTATTTCAAATTGGTATTTCACTCTGTTCTTTTAGCTTAACACCTTTATTGAGTGGTACTGTTGCACTTACATGGCAGCCCATTTGAACAGTACATATTTCCACACTTACTTCCTGGCTTCCAACTAAAATGTGAATTCCGTGGGAGCATAAATCATTTTGTTTTGTTCCCTTTTATAACCTCAGTATGTAGCTTAAAGCTTGACATGTAGCAAATGCTCAGTAAATATTAGTTAATAAAGTTAATAAAGAATAAAATAGGCTCTAAGATTTCTAGATCAATATTGGACAACATTTCCAAGATTAGGGGATAAAGCAAAACAACTTGTTACTTGGGGAAACATAACTATTTGGCATTAAGTTCAAAGGGAAATTTTTTCCCCTGGGGTTTCTTAGAAAGCACACTAGGTAACCTTTGTTCATTGTCAGTTATGTCAGGCTATATACTCAATAACCAGTTTCAAAAAGTTGTTTAAAATAATCTCAAAAAAGGCAAACCACATCATAGATACGGTGATTCAATGTAGGATACCAGTACCAATTTGGTGTTGTCCAGATGTTCAGCTAGAACCAACTCTCATAGCTCTTGTACCATTTCCAAACCTGGCTGAAAAAAATCTCCCACTGAGATTCTCTACGCTCTTCTAGTTCAACCATCGGTATGAAGGCCTCCCAGTAAAACTTGAAAACCATGTGTTGAAGACAGCACAGATGATGTCCATCTAAATCTCTGAGGAGTTCACGGTGCAGACTACCCACCCAGGTGGATATTGACTGCCTGCTTGTTTATAAGAATTTTACTCCATGCCCAAGATAGGATATGTATAACATGTATATTCTGTTACCAACAATAGATGTACTCTTTTTAAAAAAAGTATTCAAGTTATACAAGTTTTATGTATTTCATACATACAGATTGAGGAACATAGTGATACTTCTCCCCCTACCCTCCCTCCCTCCCATACTCCACCCCATCTTTCTCCTTCCTCATATATACTCCTAACAATGTGATAGGCCCTCTCTTAACCTCTTTATATATGTTAACTTAAATAATTATCCTGTGCTATCCTTGGCTCCACTAATCATTGATGAGGAAATATATACAGATACAGAGAAGTTAACTAACTTACTCAAGATCAGATAAATAGGAAGCAGTAGAGCCAGAATTCAAACCCAGGCCGTATGAAGTCTAGAGCCCATGTTCTCCAACACTGTACCATTTTTTTTCTCTAATATTGGTTTGTTAAACTTTTTGTTACAGTGGGTGCAAAAATAACTAACTAAAGCAGACATTAGTCTTTCTCAACATGTTTGTTTCCCAGGACCAAGTAAAACACTGTGACATCTGGTATGGGTTAATCTGGGTCTCTAAGACATGTTTCTCAACCAGTGTTTGGTAAAGGTAGGTCTATCAGCATAACCTTTGTTTCACCAGTTTGCTCCTCAGGGAGATGGAGACAGTGCTGTGTGTCTGGGGATAAGGGTGGGAAGAAGAGTTTGAACTTGCAACTGGCCCAATTAGCACCTGCATGGTGGAGCATGGATGCACTTATTTCTTTTAGCCTAACAAATCCAGGTAACAATGTCTGAAAAATAGTGAGGAGTGGCCAGCACTGTGGTGAAGTAGGTTAAGCTTCCGCCTAGGGCACAGGCATCCCATGTGGGTGCCGGTTCTAGTCCTGGATGCTCCTCTTCCAGTCCAGCTCTCTGCTATGGCCTGGGAAAGCAGTGGAAGATGGCCCAGGTACTTGGGTCTGCACCCTCTTGGGAGACCCAGAAGAAGCTCCTGGCTCCTGGCTCCTGGCTTCGGATTGGGCAGCTCCAGCCATTGTGGCCACTGGGGGCGTGAACCAGCAGATGGAAGACTTTTCTCTCTGTCTCTCTCTCTTACTGTCTGTAACTCTACCTCTCAAATAAATAAATAAAAATATTTTTACAAAAATGGTGAGGAAACCAGCCATCCAGGATCTCTAGATATTTGAATTTAATGATCTAATTGAGTTGATATATTAAAAAAAAAAAATCTCCTGCCACAGTAACTTTTGACAAAGTGTCAGATATGAAACCCAGACTCTGCCAGACATCCTGGATTTGAGGGACTGTCCCATGCCATTACTTTGTCATCTTTGTGGTTTCAATGAGGCATTGATTATGCCAGTCTAGGCAGCCCAGTGGAGTCCGGGTGCTCTTACAAGGCAGGACTTGTTATTGTGTCCCCTGTGGCCAAATCTGGCTGACTGCCCATTATTATGAAAATGTTTTTTACACTCATTGTTTAGCTTTGTTTTGTACTTTTATACTACAAGGGCAGAGTTGAATAATAGTAACAGAGACCACAGAGCCTGCAAAGCCTGAAAAATTTTCTATCCGGCCCTTCGCAGAAAAAAGCCATGCCCACCTCTGTTATACAAGACTAGGGAGAAGGAAGGATGAGGGGTAGTTTGGGGTCTGATGGTGGAGATCTGACTGGGGAGGTCAAGTGTTCAGACTTTATCTTTCAGTCAGAGTGAAACTACCTAGGCCCTCCTGACCAAGAAAGTCCTCTGATGATATAACTTCACGAGGATTGAACTGGCTTAATCATAACTGCTGAGAGCTAAGAACAGAAAGCAAGGACCACTGTTAGGAAGCGGCTGGAATTATTCTAAGTGAGGCGGTCTGGAGCAGCCTCTGTAGGTTATCCACCAACGATCAAACCCACCTCCCATGAGGTCGCCTGATTTGTTCAGGTACCCTTCTTCATGTGATCTGTGGGAAGATGCTCTCACCGCTGGTTCTAGTGTAACTCCTTCCAGCAATTGTTATAGGAGTGGGTATAGGATCTGATCCTGGCCATGAGACATGAGATGTGGCCTGCTGGGTGTAACCTAGAACTGCGAAAAACATCTTGCTAACATCTTGACTATGGAGTCAACCTATAAGTAAGGAATGGCCAAGAAAACTGCAGGGATAGAGCCATTCTGCCTATATATTTCTTGCTTAATGAGATAAGATCTTCTTTATTAGTTAAGGCAATATAAATGTCCCAATAGAAAGCCTGAGGGAGGACAGTAACAGTGAATTCAAAGAAAAAGGAACTGGAACAAGAGATTCCATGAAAGGTGACTAAGTCAATATTAAAGCTGCACCATGTGAAAAGAGTAAAGAATGAAGGATGGTCCTGATTTTTTAGCTCTGGTGGCTGGAAACTTGACAAGCTACTAACAGAATTGGGGAAATGATGGGCACAGCTCACTTTCTATTTTGGGCAAGTCACAGCCTAGTCAATGAGCCAGTCTGAGGCTAACAGCCCAACAGGGGACCTGCTTTGCATATTGCTACGTGACTCTACTCCTAACTTGTGAACAAGAGCTAATTCAAGTATGAGCTCCTTCTATATTGCAATTTTGGGCAAACGTTATAGAGGTCACAGTTAAATACACTAATCATTTTTAAATTATATACTTTTAAATGATAGTACAAAGGGCATCCTGTTCTATGGTGATTGCCAGATTGAAATAAAAATCACTTCTTTCTGGAATTCAAATACCCATGGTAGTTGCAAGGCAAGAGTGGAGAATTTTTTCTAAAATCAAAAGTCACTGAATTTGTAAGAGACAAAATGTTCACTGAAATACACATAGGTAAGTGTAATTTAATTTTTTTCATTTTCTAAAAAATACACTAAATCCTATGTTCATCTGCTTTTAAAATAATGCACAAGGAAGAGAAAATATATTTAACAAATAAAATAGATGATGAAAGCTATGGAGAGACAAACACAGAGAAGAATAGAGACTGATAAAGATGGGCTAAGGAAGGGGAAACAGAGGAAAAGAGAGATGGGAGTATGTTTTGCATTTCATAAATACCCATAGGGGGGATGCCTCAATGCTGCGCTGGCAATGATTAGGGACACAGGTGAAAAAATCACAACCTGGAGTATTGTCCTAGCCCCAAGAGGCAAAATTCACATTCATTAATACTGTCTTAAATTTTTCTAGGCATAAAAACAAATGAGCTGATCAATGCAACAGAACAGAACTCATAAACAGATACACAAAAGCACTGCAGAAAGTTCATGGGAAAGTGAAATTTAAAAATAAGTTTATTTTAACAAAATCTTGAAATTCACGCATAGTTTTTTCACAATATACATTTCCACAAGGAACCACTGTATGGATGGATTTAAAAAAATTTTGCAGGGTTGGTGCTGTGGCTTAGTAGGTGAAGCCTCTGCCTGCAGTGTTAGCATCCATATGGGCACTGATTCAAGTCCCAACTGCTCTACCTTCAATCAAGCTCTCTGCTATGGTCTGGGAAAGCAGGAGAAGATGGCCCAAGTCCTTGGGCCCCTGCACTCATATGGGAGACCTGGAAGAAGCTCCTAGCTCCTGGCTTTGGATTGGCCCAGCTCCAGCTGTTGCAGCCATTTGGGGAGTGAACCAGCAGATGGAAGATCTGTCGTTGTCTCTCCCTCTCTCTCTGTAACTCTGCCTTTCAAATAGAATAAATAAATCTTTTAAAAGTTTTTTTTTTTTGCATCAAAATAAACTTACCTTTTAATTCCATTTTCTATGACCTTTTTAAGGCACCCTCACAGATCGTTGGACAGATAGGTAGGTAGATAGGTAGGTACATGATAGATAAGACTTATAGTCACATGATTTTTGAAAAAGGTGATACTACATACAGCAGGGGAAAGGACATTCATTTCAATAAATGCTGTAGGGAAAACTGCATATTCATGTGAAAAAGATGTATTCCACACCATATACAAAAATTTAACTCCAGAAGGATTATAGACAAAGAAATAGGAATTTAGAAGAAAACACAGAAGAATCATCATAACCTTTGGATTAGTTTTCCATTACTATAATGAAGTATCTGAGTCTGAGTACTTCATAAGGAAAAGAGATTTATTTAACTCACAGTTTTGGAGGATGAACTTCCAAACGGCATGGCATCATCTCTGTGAAGGTCCCCATGCTGTGTCACCTCATGGTGGACATCACAGCAGCAGGAGCCCTGCAGAGGAAGATAATCACATCACAAGACAGAAAGCCAGAGCCTGGGGTGGCACCAGTCCTGCAGCCTCTCCCCAGGCCTACCTCACTTAATGCTACCATCACCTATCAACATCACCACATTGAGGACCAAGATCCTAAAACATGAAGACTTGAGGATAGATTCAAATTATAACAACCTCAGTGGAGCAAATTTGCTTAGATGTGAAACAAAAGTGCTAAGCATAAGGAAAAAACATTGGTAAATGGGACTATGTAAAATTAAAAACTTCTGCTTGTCAAGAAAAAAAAAAAAACTGTTAAGAAAGGGAAAACACAATCCAGGAAGTGGGAGAAGATACTGTCAGTTCATTTATCTGACAAAGGACTTGGATCTAAAATCTGATAAGAATTCCCATAAAATCAGTCAGATGACAACCCAACAGAAAATAGTTAAAACATCTGAAAAGATATTTCATGATGCTTGGTGTCAAAGGGTAGATAAATATAAGGAAAGGACCTCTACTCAGTTAGTTATTAAGGTAATACAAATTAAAACTATAACGTGATACACCTCCATATCCACCAGAACAATGAAAATGAAAGAAACAAGAAATACTAAATGTTGGTGAGAATGTGGAACAATTGGAATTCCCACACACTGCTGATGGGAATGGAAATTGGCCTGATTTCCAACAATTCCATTCTATGACCCAGAAATTCCACTCTTGCATCATACCAAAGATTCAGCAGGTGGGTATACCACTAGGTACATATTGAACAGAAAATGAGCTCAAAGATTCATCAAGACACATACTAGAATATCTATAGCAGCACCAGTTACATTGAATCCATTGCTGAGAGACAAAAATATACAAAAAAAGAGAGTCAGTCTGCTTTTCGAGTTGTTCAACTTGAGGGCACATCTCATACCACATCGATCCAGTGGTACTGAACTTTTAAATCTCTTCATTAACATGACTCAAAATGATTATTCAAGTGTAACATACTTTCAGGTTTGCAAGCATGAAGTCAAACTGTGTCTGCATCCAGGAACCATAATCTATGAGCAGCCTGACACTGGTCAATTTACCTAAGGTTCTACGTTTCCTTTTTTTTCCCTCTGTTGAGAGAAAAAAACAGTACTTTCCTTATAGGGTTTTTGAAATATTTCATTTAATATTCATTTATCAATATACTCAATATACTCAAAGCACATAGCACATGGTCTAGCATGTAGTAAATACTTAAAAAAAAAAAACATTAAAAAACCTTAGTATCTCTCCCATGTGTTCTAGCGCCATTATACAACACTAGAACAAATGGAACTGCAAACATTCTGTGCTTAGATTAGAATCAATGAGGCACCACAACACATGAACTAATTTACAGAGATTTGAGAAAATCTGACTCAAGTGGTAGAGAGTATAAAGGGTAGGCTCAAGCTGCTTTAATTATTTTCTGGTGCTGCCAGTGTTTCTATCTACGTTTTTGAAAATTTTTATTTGTGTTTTGTTTTGTCTTGCTTTTGGATGAGGAGGGGCTGTACCCCCATATCATAATAGTACATTTCAACCGTCATGTTGGCAAAGGCAGGGAAGAAGTCTACACCATCCCTGTGTTCTCCACAACACCTAATGGATACGGTAGGCACACAATACATGCTTAATGAAGAAGGGAAGTTATTTATAGAGTGCTCTTCTCTGTGCAGTTAAAACCAAGCCAGGCCATTGTTTTGCTATATCTTGTTTTTATTTTGACCCAAGAACAGAAATATTTACCTCTAGGAATCAAAGGGGAAGATGCTTTTCACTAGGAAGGCATTTGTTGTAAAATTAGCAAAGAATGAGGCATAGCTTTTTTTTTTAAAGATTTATTTGAAAGTCAGAGTTATAGAGAGGCAAAGGAAGAGAGAGAGAAAGGTCTTCCATCTGCTGGTTCACTCCTTAGATGGCAGCAACGGCCGGAGCTGTGCTGATCCGGCAAGGCAGGCGGTGGCTTTACCTGCTACGCCACAGCTCTGGCCCCAGGAGACATAGCTTTTAAAAGCAAAACATGGCTTATCCCAAATAAACATTTACTAAATTATTCCTAAATAATTTACATTACACTGCATAAGTAACTTCAGCTTACAGTAGCTTAACATTTACTGACACAAACTACCCAGATGACTTAAAAAGGAATCTATGTCAGAATTTTAAATATGCAAATGGAGAAAGAGAAGAAATTCTAGTTAGTTTTGGCATCATGAAAAATTCCAAAATTTTTGCCTTATCAATTAATATCTTCCTCCTGGCACAATTTTGATCCATAATTACTTTAAGATAGAAAAGTTTAACCTTTTAGCTTTTTAAGCATTTTTTAAATTTCAAACAATAAGAATTTTAAGTTATCCATCACGGTACTACTCTGGCCAGATTTATAGTTCTTAGATCTTAAAATACTTTAATAAACCATTTCTTACATGGACACACAAATTTTCTGTAGGCTTGCTGAGCACCTAGCATAGTGTCAAGCACTTTAGCTCTGCAACCTTAATTAGCCCATACCCCATTTGACCCACAAACATACAGGCCTGGTGAGGTTACTGACAATGTTATGGTCCAACAGCTATGGAAAGTAGCACGTGGGCCTGATTCCAGGTCTTCAGGGCACTCTCCCATTCTTCCCAATACATGTACATTTCTCAATATGGCTACATTGATCTTAGTCAAACGCCAAGAGGCGATTAGGTCCCTTGGAATGAAGCAACTCCCAGAACAGTGAGTTTCCTGGTATGCAAAACGAGGTGTTTTCTGGTTTTTGTGGTTTCTATTTTTTTTTTTTTTTCTGCAATTTTCTCCTAGGTACCTGAATCCTTTAGCCAAGTTTTGCAGTCCCCAAACACCTTCAGTGTCCTTGAAAGAGCGTTTTATTGGATCTCAAAGACATCAACATTCTCAGCTTCCTCCAAGCTTGCTAAGTCAGCTAGTCCAGAGAGGTGACTGACAGACGAAGCCTGTTCTCAGTCATGTGCTAGGGCGATGTTTTCTTCATCATGTAAGCGTGATGTGGCATTTTCTTTAACTGTCACAATAACAAAAGTTCTTCTAATCAGTTTCAGTTATGTAAATTTTGTTGTCCTTTGAGTAACTTCTCTGTGATCTATTTTTCTCCACTGCAGAACATTGAGATGAAAACAGTTCTTGGTGCTCGTCAAAGAATGATGCTTGATCTCTCAATGTGAACAGCCAGTTTCCCATCAAGAGGCCAAGATGCTGTGAGGGGAAGCCTGGGTTTGGGGAATTTCCATAGTTATCCATAGTCCCAAGAATGCTGAGTGAAACCTCATCTTTCAGATATGTTAAAACTTCACTTAGTTCAGAGTCTGGATAAATTTCAGTTGGGACTAATCTCGCAAATTTTGCCAAGGTCCAAATGTCTTAGATGTCTAATGGAAGCACAAACAATGGGTTGATTGGGTCTATTTTTTTTTATAATAAACAAATAAGTAGTGTTATTTGTTATCATGCAAATCTATAGCTTCTCAATCAGAGGCCTTAAACAAACAAATCATACTCCCAAATACTAGAACCTATGCTGGGAGGGAGCCCAATCAAAAAAATAGGAGAAAACTAAAAAAAAAAAAAAACAATTATATCATTCACTTGAGTTCAAGTTCAGACTGAAATCCAGGGATGGCAGAATTTAGTTGTTTAAACTTCCTTATCTCTAACATTTATATTTGTTCTTCTATGTTAATGAGAATTATCATTTCCTTAAATGTGCATGGAAGCCCCTAGAAAGGCAAATAATTGAGCTCAGACTTTTAAAAGCTTATATTTGAAATAGGTAATGTGTTCACACAGTTCACAAACCAAAAGTCATAAAAACTTACACAGTGAAATTCTCACACTAGGAACCCAATGTGCCACTCCAGGGCTAAGCAGTTTTATCAGGTTCTCACGCACTGTTCTAGATACGTATTCTTGCAAGTGCAACCAAATATGCATCTTTTCCTTTTCAAAAAAAATGCCAAATTCATATCTGGAAAGATACATACTATATATGATGTGCGAATTAAGTGTACAGTCATATTAAGTACTCAACACACAAGTTGTTTATCTTCCTTTTTCACTTAACAATAAATATAGCTTGCATATCTGTCCTACATCAGTACACAAAGCATTCCATCTTTGTTTTTGTGGCTGTCTACTGCAATATTCTATTATTTCATGTGACACCTCATTTATTTAACCAGTTCCCAACCCATGGACATTTGGGCTATTTCCAGAGTTTTCCTATTATGAATAAATATGCCAATTTGTACGATGAGGATGTAGCTGAAAGGTAAATTTCTAGAAGGGGAATTGCTGAGTCATTGCTAATGCTGATAGACATTATTAAATTACCCTCTCCGGAAATTGCACCAATTTCTCCTAGCAATATAAGGGATCACAGAATTTTTCAGACTGTTAAATTTACCCTCTGTGCAAATGACAGAAGCTGCTTTCTGTACCATCAGATGTGGGCATATCCTCCACTCTGCAGCCTCCAAGTAGGGTCTGGCCCCCTCTGTAAACACTGTCTACTTCCTAGACTCTTCTGTGTCTTAGTCTGTTTTCTGTTGCTACATCTGAGGCTGGGTACTTTGTAAGGAAAAGAGGTTTAACTTGCCTCACCGTTTTGGAGGCTGAAAAGTCCACGTTGGGGTGGCTGTGTGTGGGGACGGCCTCCTGCTGCATCCTGACACAGCGGATGGCATTCCAGGACAGGAGTGCTTGTGGTAGCAGTCAGGGGCTGTGTGGCAGAGTTCACAAGGGGAGAGAGGAAGCAAGAGAGCAAGCCAAGGAAACCCAACTCACTATAACAACCAGGATAACTAATCCAGTCCCACGAGAGTCCTGCACTCCGTTGAGACCTAACTCTCCACGAGAATGGCAGTCATCCCTTTTTCAGACTTAAACATCTCTCCAAGGCCCCAGCACCTCACTCCTGTTACACTGAGGATCAACCTTCCAGCACATCTGCGAAGCTTTGTTGGAAAAACCCCATCCAAAGCCATTGCACTCTCTACTTCATAGCATTTGTTGCTCTCTCTTCCCATTATTTTGAGATATTTTCTTAAAGTTTCCTATCCTCTGTTAATTTCTCATTAATTTATATATTGTCTCCTCAATTATAAACTGTAGGCTTTATAAGGGCATAAACCATATTGAATTTTTCTTTGAATCCCTCACAATATTCAGCAAAATACTTTTCCTGTAAATGTCCAATTAGGAAATGTGACTCTTTGAATATTTCAAAGGAATATGGGAAATTGTAGTGGAATTTCAGGTATTAAATGGTACACTCTGTGTCTCAATACTTACCCTGACCCACAGGCTACAAAGAGAGAAAGAGAGAGAGCAGAGGCAGAGGGAAGTGCACAAAGAAAAATCCGATTGCTACACAGAGATATGCCACAATCCTACCACAAACCCTTCTTCTGGTGAACTCATTAACTTCTTGAGAATTGTCCAGCCTAAAAATGTTGGCACTGAAACACTGTCCTGCCAGTTTAATATTAGAGTCCTCATCACCCTCAGGGATCTCACAGCATTGAACGTGAAGATGTGTGATGCTCTAGTCTGGAGTCCAGCCTAGAAGTGAAGCAAATGTAAAGACCAGGATATCAACCAGGATATTTCCAGCCATTTTCTCAAACCTATGCCTGCAGTAGAAGTTAATGGGAAAGGGCAAAAACACAGGATGTAATCAGCCCTAAGTGTGTTCACAGCCTCACCCCAGGGGCCTACAGGGGGGGAGTGAGAGGTGCTGCTGAGTCTGCCCTATTTCCCACATGACAAATACTCACCTGCTCCTGAGCCAATCGAAATGGCCAGCCAACCCCCTGATCTGCACCTTCCAGCTCTCACCGCTATAATATCCTCTGAGCCTGTAAGAGACTCCTTTGGTCTCTGGGATTGGGAAGCCCTCTCACCTGGGGAGTCGCCTCTTTCCTTTTCCCATTCTTCGCCACTGCATTTTTTCTAACAGGTGTTCCTTCAGCAAAGACAGGGTCTTACCACCTGACCGCTCCATCCTCTTTGGGTCATCCTTGGATTGTCTACTGACCTGAAAGTCTCTGTTGCAGGAGCACGTCCTAGGGTTGTGAGAGTCTACTTTGTACTGTTGATCTCAACCGGACTCTCTCCTTGGTAAGACAGGGCGGGCTGCTCTCGTACTGTACAAAAAGAGATTTTCTAGAAAGGTCACTTGGAAGGGAATCTACCTTTACTTATACTGCCTCCTTGAATGGAAACACACACTAGTAACTTTTTGCTCATCCAATTGCAATTTTCTGCATGAGAATTTTCAATCAGATCCTAAATTTATGAAAACAGGAACCAAAATACGATGGCTTCCTAACAGTTAAGACACTGAAAGATATATGTGTATTTTCAGCTGGTGTTTGGCCACTTACTTTCCACTCAAAATTAATGCCATATTCTTACATGCATCAATTGCAAATGGTGTTAACTTTTCTGTTGAGAGAAAAGATGTTAGCAAATTATCAGCAAGAATTACAATAAAAACTTTTGTTTTAAAACTTCCTTGTAATATCTTTATTGTTGTTGCTTTTTTAATGTTCCAATTTTCCTTTACTTTCCTGATTTGCAAACCCTCCAGGTAAAAACAGTACCTTTTCTTGACACACCTTATTGTCAGCTCATGGCATTACATGGAATACAGTTTGTAATCACAGCCTGTCATATGGTATATGATCGATAAATTCCCATGATTGACAATCACTTCAGTTGGTCAAACCTTAACTTCTCTTAAAATATAAATAAAGAGGAAATGCTTAAGTTATAATAGGGATAAATTTGTTTACTGTATTTCCTTGAAACTATGGGAGCCCGGGATAAAAATAGAATATATCTCTTTTTGTCCAGGGAAATCAACAGTGCAAAGCTGACTTTGAATTCTCAGGTTGAAAATAATAATCAACTATGATTTCTAAAATGCTAGTATTTAGATAAAAATATATTTGGTTCACTTATGGCAGTCACATGCTTATAAAAGAGACTGTAGTACAATTTACCCAGGATATGGCCCGTTTTCAGGCTATCTTTTCTACAATACAATGTCCTCCACTGTCCCAAATTCCAGCTGTAACCATGGCCACCAGAGCCAGCCTGGAAGACTGGTTCCCTATGCCCTTCTCTGACCACAAAGGTAAGATACCTTGATGTTCAGCACCCGTTTTTATCGCTTTGAGTTCCCAGAAGCACAAACAGAATGTTACTATGCTACACAGGTACTGATTTTCTTCCTTTGAAACCATCCATTGTTTGACACACATTTTCTTAGAAATAGCCATCATCACTGTCCTTTCAGAGTATCTGCTTTAGAGAAATGATCAAAATTCTCTTTCAACTGAATTTGATGATGAAATACTCAAACTATAGGACACATAAGAGGTCTACAAATCCTTGAATTGTTAATGTTGTCATGTTCAAAACCACAGATCTTGGGGCCAGTGTTGTGTAGCCAGTTAAACCCACCATTTGTGACACCAGGGTCCCCTATGAGCTACCCAGTTTGTTCGAGTCACAGCTGCTCCAGTTCCCATCCTCCTCCCTGAGAAAGCAGTGGAAGATGGCCCAACTGCTTGGGCCCCTGCCACCCACATGGGAGTCCTAGATGGAGCTCCAGGCTCCTAGCTTCAGCCTGGCCCAATCCTGGCTGTTATGGCCATTAGGGCAGTGAACCAGCAGATACAAGCTCGCTCTCTCTCTCTCTCTCTCTCTCTCTCTCTCTCTCATACTCTGTCTCTAGAACTCCGCCCTTTAAATAAATTTAAAAATAATAAATAAAAATAAAAAACCACAGATCTTATTATGGTCCTGCCTGGGATGAGGCCAAGCTGGCTTAGTTCTAGGTTTCTCACCTCCTTCTCAGATCCCAAAACTGAACTACATCTATCTTCACATGCAGTGGCTTGCACACCCATGTTGAAATATCTGAAAAAAGAACTAGCTTAAGGGAAGCCCCTTCATTTCCCTACAGTTCTCTTGCGTTCCACACTGTCTCTCCCATCCTCCCTTGCCCAGATCTTTAATTAGATGACAGAATTTTGATTCTTTTGTTAGTATTATCCTAAAAGAAGCTATCAAATGAAAGAGAATGAAAATTTTCAATCAACTACTTTTTGGAAATACATTCTTTTGATGTTTTCCATCATGTAGGATTGGAGAACATTCTGTATAAACATGGAAGCTATGAAAAAAGAAGGGGGCAGCAGACATTCCAATCAGCTTTCTCCACTTGCATTTTAAATTGGGAGTGCACTTATAAACGCATAGAAAATAAGAAAATGGACATGCTGGTGTACTGAGAAACAAAATAAATAAGAATATTTTATTAAATTAATGCAGGTACAAACAATAACCTTCAAATACAGAATCAGATATTATCTCTGCTCATGTTGTTTACAATGAAACACAACTCAAAAAAACAATAATAAAGTGCTTTGCAAATCCAACACCATGAGATGCTTAGACTTGGGTATGTCTTTCTCAGTCAGAACCTTGGCTTACGCTTCACACAAAGGACACTGTCATACAAATTAGTGACTGTAGAAATACAAATAGATTAAGAAGGAGTCTTGTTAGAGACTTTATTTCTTCAGACATGATGTGTGGTAAAGCAAAGAAAGTTCCAGAAAATGGCCAAGTAAATGGCTAAGAGGAAAGCAAAACTCAGAGACCTCATGAGAGGGTGTCTCTCCAAGTTCCATGGAAAACAACACCTTAGAGACCTAGTGCATTCACAAGTTCAAGCACAGCTAAAGGGCTTCTCCTGCCACAGATAAGGCAGCCAGCAGTCCAGCACACTGCTGAAACTCCCAAAAAAGAACATGTCATTCTGCAAGTACAGCATCAAAGTTAAACTTATACTCAAGAGAAGATAGAGGGAATAAAAGTCCCAGACATAATTCTATCACACAGAGGTAATAAAGGTTGCCCTTTGGGAATAGGTTGACTTAGTAGTGCACCCCTGAGAAACCATAGTACACAAAATTAACCAAGTCCAAACTCCACCCCAGAACAAGTGTTCAGCAAATGCTGGTTGTCTAAAGCTATACATAGTGCATGTTGAACAAGCACTAAATGAAAGATACTTACAGGTTAGGGAAAGACAATCTAGAAACAGGTAAGACATAATTTCTGGCCATGAGGAACTTCAGATTTGTTACAGCTGCTACATAAAAAACAAAACATTAAATAAAAACAGCAAAGTGCACATAAGACATATATGTATTATCACTTAGTATCTGCAACATACATTTCCATCTATAGATTGTCCTTAGAATACATGAGCAAAAGGCAGCAATTATTGCTTTGGAAAGGGAAATAGAAGTCTGCCTGGACAGGATGGAGATCTTCCTTATCTCCTATTGATCTTTTGAATTTTGAATTACGGAAGAGGATTAATTCAAAATTCAATAGCATTTAAATAGGAAAGAAAGAACTGCTAACCAATCGGACACTGTATAGACAAGCATCAGACTGTATGTTGGAAGCAAATGAATCATGGATAAGGATAATGCTAGAAAAGGAACTCAACATTATTTTCCACAAGCTTTTTAAATACTGACTTCTCATGACCTAAAACTGCCTTGATTATTAAGATGTGTAAGTCTATCCAACTGTCCAGGGACTCAATGACTGACTACCTAGAGTGTCCCTCCTCTTGGGAATGCTGCTAGACTTTCCATCTCACATCATCATTCTCTGAACACCTTATGCTATGACACTACGCTTAATTATACCAATAATTTTTTTAATTGATCTCATTATACCATGAGAACCTTAAGGGCAGATACCATGTCTTGCTCATAAATGTAGATTCAATATCTGGCACAGTGCAAAACACATATAACATGCAAGGGCACCGAATACATAGTTCTTGAATGAATGAACTGCTTAAAGTCAAATATCTGTAAATTGTATTCTAAAAGGACAGTGTGTGCCAGCCATGGAAATCTAAGGTCTGCTATTTATTGGCTTGGGCAATTTACTTACTATCTCTTTTTCCTCAGCTGTAGAATGAGTGTGATAGTAGTTACTACAACAACTTGAGTTGTTAAAGGGATGAGATGAGATGATGTGTGTATGGTCCACACAGTTGTAAAAGTGATATTTAAACGGAACAGATACTGTGACAGACACTTGATGTCTGAGAATGAAATTACTCAAGTCAACCAAAGTATCAGTGGGTTAAGTAAGGTAAGATCCTAAACAAACCAACAGTTTGTTCTCTATGCTTCCTTCCTATGTGTACAGATAGTTATACAGGATATCAAGCACCTTAGAAATACTAAATGTTTTGGGGGCTCAAATAAGCCATTAAGTAGCAAGCTTAGTTTGGCAACAAAATGTTAACATCTATTGCAATATACTTCCTATAGAAATCATTCACAAGCACATACACATGACAAGACCCCACAGGATAAAAATAAATAGGAATAACTCATACTCGAACATGGGTGCTACCCTGGACCTCTCAGGTATGTGGGAGACACATGCAGGTACTGAGCAGAGGCCAGGGGTGCCTCTGCCACATCTGACCATTGAATCAGGGATTCTCAGCCCACTTTCCTAGGATGAAGGCCCCTCATCCAGAAGTGTCCTTTCTCCTTCTCACAGTGCTGATGCATCTCGCAGTCCTGCTGAAATTCCAACGCTTCCTTTCAGGCTCCTCTCGCCACTCCATGCTTTTTCATTTTGCTCTTTTTTTTCCCAGGTTCTGTCTTTAGTGCTTGAGCCTTTCAAGTCCAACACCTTCTGCATCCCGCCAGCCCATTCATTCCTCTGGCCCTGGTGAACTCCCAAACCATTGGCTGAGAATCCCTGCTTGGAGATCCAAAGTTTCAGGGCTACGTTACGTCTCCTCGAACTGTATGTCTAGAGAGTGATAACAGAGTATTAATGGGTGGTGGGTGGGGGGGAAAATTAACAAAAAATTGAATTAGAAACATAACTCATATTTTCCAGACCATATACTAAATTCACAACAAGAGAGATTGGCAGAGTATAAATAAGGTCCATCACTCTCAGTTGATAAAGGATGGCCAAATATTCTGGTTTGCCCAGGACTATCCTAGTTTAAAATTCAAAGTCGGGCTGGTGCTATGGCATAGTGGTTAAAGCCCCAGCCTGCAGCAACAGGATCCCAAATGTATGCCGGTTTGGGTCTGATCCAGCTCCCTGTTAATGCAGCCATATGGAGAGTAAACCAGCAGATGGAAACCTCTCTCTCCTTCCCTCTCTTTCTGCCTCTCTGTAGCTCTGCCTTTCAAATAAATAAATTTTTAAAAAATGATTGGAAACTGTAATGTAACTTTCTACTTGGTTCAATCAGCAAGGTGGGGATTTTTTGCCCTTTTATAAATATAGACATTTGTAGCTAAATGGATTGAGTAAATGGATAGATGAAGAGTAAGATTCTATGGTCAGTCTGGTGACCCCTCAAGTTTGATCTGTCATCAGCTGGGTGTTCTTGGGCATTTTCCACTATCTTCTTGACCTTCTGTTTTCTCTCTTTTAGAGTGGGGACAATTCTAGCATTTCTCTAACTTTTTTTTGATAGGGGTAGATGGAGATTAAATGATTGTACACATGAAGGAACTGACACACTGCCAGTGTACAATGTTCTAGATCTAAATTGTCCATCCATCTAGGTCAACTGGGAACCATGTGACAAGGAGATGTCCTGGGATGCAGGGCCATAGACGTTCAGCGAGGAGGAGCTGCCTCTTACCCATCCCCCCTTCTCGTTCCACCAAGCCTCTCACACTCTTAACTCTCAGGAGCCACCCCTACATCCCTGTAGACTGTGGTGCACAGGAAATCTAGCAGTTCTGACAACCAGAATTGTTTACAAGGAGGGAGACTGAGTCTGACAGTTTCTCCTTGTTGTTGCTTTGGCTTTTTGGTTCCTTTTCCTTCAACTTCCCAATCCCTTCTGATATTCTTACCATTTAGTTTCTTTGAGTTTCTATCTTGGATGTCACCTTTCTCTACATCCATCATTCTCACTGGAGAAAAAGAAATCACTTTTATTTCCATTTAGCACAAATGTACTTGAATTTAAATTCCAGGTTCCTACGAAACATTTAATCCTCTAGGAAGTCCAATGGGTTTCCTAATTCTATGGTTCCTAACCCCCGGGATTAATTAATCCTACAATGTAGGGCACATGATTTTGCTCCTAGATTTTCTCTAAGAGAATATATTTTTATTTTCCATCCTTTTCTTAGCAATGGATCATATCCTGATATACTCTGTTTAACCTATTGGCCTTCCAGCCACTCCTAATGCCAACTAATCCCCTTTTCCAGGAAAATAGTCAAAATGCAAAAATTAACAACAATCATTTCCTTGTACAAACCATTTCGATCTCAGGATCACGGAAACTTAACCTTGGCATCCTGGCTAACTACCTTAGCTCTGTTAAGAACCTCTTCTTTGGAAACAGCTGATCTCTACTCCCTCAGTTACATCACTTTCTCAGAGTCACTCACCTTATAAAGGGTTGGGGGAAATTTTCTCAATGACTGTTAGAATTCCCTTCCAGATTCTACTTCCCTATTGAACATCAGAGAACCTTAAATGCAAACCATCACTGGATCTCTTGGTACACTTCTCAAAGTATTAGGGGGAAATGCTTACTCTGAATCATCTCTAAAGGGGAGGGCATTATTTGAACATACTAATTTTTCTGTATTTTAATTGTTCCCATGGGCAAATAGAGAAATAAACACATGCAAATTATTTCTAAAACTATGTAACACCATTTACCTGAAATCTTGCAAAATACTCTATGGCAAAAATACCACAGGTCAACAGAAGGAACCATTTTTATAAAGTAGCTCAGTAGAACAATGCAACTATTTCAAGATTCAAAACCAATTGCAAGTAACAGGCACTTTAGCTCTTTCTCTTCTGGAAGTCTGTGGTTATTTGTATGATGGAAAGAAACTGTATGTCCTTGAGGTTTCTTCAACCTCCATACACACTAGTTTTCCCACTCCTCACCCCCAGGTACTTGCTCATCACCTAGCAATCCCACCCAGCAGCACTGTGATTGCTACTCAACAGTGGAGTATCTTTGTGCCACCTTGCAAAGTCAGTCAGGTTTCCCTGAAACCATGAGTCAACTCTCACCCCCTTGGAAATGCTATTACAGGTGTTCACTGCTACTCTCCAAAGTAGGTGATGCTGCAGAACAGCAAAATGAACAGGAAAGGGTGGTATACAAGGTCACACAGTGGCACAGTTAAAATCCAAAGTGGGTCCGAGAAGGTAAGGCTGACAGGAGGGCAGCACATTATAACGTTTCCCGGGGATGGGGAGGAGGACCCTGCTTGTTTTTCTCTGTAGGATAATGCCTTGTTATGTGAGACTGCTCTTGGCTCTCTGTACTTGGCAGGATATTTAGCATCCCTGGATCTGCCTAATAATTGCCACTGTGAGAGCAATGACACCTTCATACACCTCCCAGATCCCCAGTGAAGCCCACTGTAATAAAGGAGATACCATTTTTTCTTAGACAGAAGAAGACTGTGAATGCTACACCAAGGAACAATAGCACGGCTCCCAGTATCACCAAGTGAGTCCTCTCATTCGTGTGAAACACTGGTGGCTCTGAAAAAACAAAGGCAAAAACAAAAAGAAACTGGTTAAAGATAAAATTCTGATGGGAAGAGTTCAGGAGAATAATCATCCTTTAAGTTTCATTTGGTTTAGCTTTAGGCTAATATTCTTAAGTATAAAAACTTCCTGGCCAGTGAGTGGCTGGGTTGGTAAGAAATTTGATAAGAAATTGGTAGCAGCACAGAGAATTAGAAGCAGCTCAGGCTTTGGACAGATGCACCTGGGGCTAGATTCTGCTGCCACTGATCCATTTGGAGATCTCAGGTAAGTCCTTTAAACAGGCTATAACATGGAAATGCAATACATTTCTACTGAGGCTAATGTTTCTAAAGAGCTCTGCATAATAGCTGCTCGATCCTTAAGGGTGGTCTTCATTGTGTCTCTTCCTCTTGCATTATCTAAATACAGAAGCTAGCAGCCTACTGCATATTGAGATGTTGCACAGACCACAGGACAATGGGCACTGTGAATACCTCCTGCCTCTCCCATCTGTGGTCAGGACTGGGGATCACCCTTGCTGCCTTTCTCTGCAGTTTGAACATCTCCGGACATTCAGTAAGTGGTGTATCTCAGCAGCCCCTTTGACTGCAGTCCCATGCAGGAGGAAAAGGGATGCCATGGCACTAGGATGCACAGAGACTGCTGGCTCCCACCTCTTGACATTAGCTCCTGCTTAGCTCTACTGTCAACTGAGACCTCTGACCCCTAACTACACAGTTCAAGTTTTAAAGCCACACAGCAACCAGTCTAGTGGTTTACAAAGCCTGTTCTGAAATATTTTGAGTCTCTGTTATGGTTTGGATGTTGACTGTCTCCAAAGACCCATGTGTTAAAGGCTTGGTACCCAGGTTGGTGCTACTGGGGGTGGTAGAACCCTCAGGAGGGGGCACTTGGTGGAGGTCCTCTGGTCGCTGGGGTCGTACCCTTGGAAGGTGGAGCTTGGGAGAGGCTTGTTACAGAAGCCTGAGTCGGCCTCTCTCTGCTTCCCGGCTTGCCATGTGCTCCCTCCTCTGCATGGGCTCAGCCATCCACTATGAGGCCTCACAGAGCCTGCATCATGCCATTTGGGCTTTGAGCCTCCAAAACTGTGACCTAAACAAACTTCTCCTTCCTTTGTAAGTAGTTTTTCTCAGGCACTGAAGTAATGAAAAGCTGACTAATACAGTCTTAAGACAACTTGATGAATTAGGTAAGCAGGTATTTTTAAAAATCCCCAAGTTATAGATGAGGAAACAGACTCAAGAGCAGCTTAGGGGGATACTCCAGGTTCCCCCACAAATAAGGTGTCATTCTGTTTTAAATGGCAGGAACCCACTCACACAGCTCTGACTGAAGGCCATCTCAGTCAAGCATCGCCCTGATGAACCACTTTTTGTTCACAAGGCTAATCTACATCATCTTTTCCTATTGATTGACTTTTCTATCTAGTTTTCCAGTTCTCTCTAAAGCACACATTTTCTGTAATATATTTTGGATGGATGGTAAGAAGCACTGTTGGAACACCTCTGGTTATATTAAACTTCACACTCACCCATCTCACTTTCTTTCTCTAAGTGTCTGAGCCTCTCATTAGACTCTGTCTCAAACCCTGCCCCCTTCTGTCTGCTGATGAGATCAAAACATAGTTGAAGTTGTACAGGCAAAGGATACAGATCATTTTCATTCATTCTGTCCCTTGATAACATTACCTGATAGGTTCTAACCCTACAGGGAAAGTGAAGCACACGGTAGTCTAGTGATTTGCCCAGGGACGCACAGCCTCATGCTCAGTGTACCAGGCAGACAGCCTTGAGCTGGAGCTTCCCAGACTACCTGGGGAGAGGCACATGGAGAGGAAGGATCTATCCTGTTTGGGATAAAATGGAAAACTCCATTTGCTTCCAGACATAGAAACCCAGAAAGAAGGGAACATCCCTCATGTGCTATGAGTTGGACTCAAGAAACATGGCCCAAGTTGAGTATTCTTCTCTGGTGTTTCCCAGCTGCAAGAACATTTCCCATATGGAACTGTAATGGGATTGCCTGTTTTCTTATCTGCCTGGGAAGTGTGAACTATGTCTTATTTTCCTATGTGCACCCAATGCCAAATACATGTTGGGCATATTCAGTAAACAGCTGCCTAATGTTTAAATAGCAATACGACTTGGATAAATAAGGGTGAGGAAGCTGGATGCATTGTAAAAATACTGTGTTATTCATTCATTCACTCACTCATATATTCAACAAACACTGACTGGCTATGAAGAACATTTACTAGGTGCGAGGGAACCGTGTGGGCACATTTTGACACATTCAGAATACCTGGAATGATCAACTTGGCTGTACTGTTTGCCTCGGGACCTGTTCTCTGAAAAGTGCAGTAGAAAATCTCATTAGCTGTTGTGTTGATCCTCAGCGTGCTGGTCACATTGAAAAACTTCTCCTCTCGGTTGGAATTGGTGACATTGGTCTTGCCATGCAGGACTTGGTGGTCACTGCTTGTCCAGATGACTTCAGCCTCAGGGTAACCCTCTGCCTGACATGTCAGTTCATGTTCAGAGGTGACTGGATCCACGGAAATTCTTTGGTTGATTTTGTGATAGGGTGCTAGGTAGCAAGCACAGAGAAATCAGAGTTTTGGCTTAGCACAGAACTAGATACCTGGCTTGGGGGTGTCTACCCAAGAAAAGGTATCTGTAAAGGCTGGTTCTCAGAGAAGTAAGCTTAATGTTCAGTTTATGCCTCAGCAGGGGAGCACCCACTAACTCTCTCTCAAACCTTCTGTTTGAACTTAGGCCAACAACTCTTGTCATAAAAATGTTGCTGGGGCCGGCGCTGTGGTGCAGCAGGTTAACGCCCTGGCCTGAGGCACTGGATCCACTACGGGTGCTGGTTCAAGTCCTGGCTGCTCCACATCTGATCCAGCTCTCTACTATGGCCTGGGAAAGCAGTAGAAGATGGCCCAACTCCTTGGGTTCCTGCACCCACGTGGGAGACCCAGAAGAAGCTCCTGGCTCCTGGCTTTGGATCCGTGCAGCTCTGGCTATTGTGGCCATCTAGGGGGTGAACCAGCAGATGGAAGACCGCCCCTCCCCCCCCCCACTGTGTAACTCTTTCAAATAAATAAATAAATAAATAAATCTTTTTAAAAAATCATGTTGCTATACTTATTGGCTGCAAATTAAGTGTATACATTAACTTAAAGAGAACTGTAATTTTTATTTTTAAATTTTCAAACCAGTAGTCTTCTATCCAGATATGAAATATGTTTCTCCATTTATTCAAGTCTTTATATGTTTCTTAGTAGAGTGTTGCAGTTTTTACATAGGGTCTCATTTCTTCTTAGATCTATTTCTGAATATTTTTTCTATTGTTGTAAAGCTATCTTCAGAAATGCAAACATCTCCAGTGGCAAGCATTGTTTTCCTTTTTCTAGACTTTAATAAACAGAAAATTGGATTTTGATGTGTTATTCACTTCTAAGTAAGCTATTAATACATTATTATTAACTACACTCCATAATTTATTCCTTCCCATCAGTTTTTCTCAAATGTCTTTTTTCAATTCTAGGATCCTATCTAGGACATCATATATTTATTTTTAAAACTTTTTAATGTTGCTTTTACAAATCCATCATTTAAACAGGGAGATTCTTCAAAAAGTTATGGGAAAGAATTTCAAGAAAAAACCATGCATGGATTTCTAATTTTTTTGCACTCAAAACAAACATCTTTTAATTCCATTTTCCCATAAACTTATTGAAGTACCTTGTACAATATGACACAAGTGCCAGGGGTATAACTACGTACAGTAAAACACGGCTAAGACGTCTTCACAGCCAGACCGCATGGGTTTAGAAGCTGGCCTCAGCACGTACTAGCTGGGTGAATTTGGACAAACTGCTCGATTTCTTTGGAACTTAGTTTCCTCCTCCTTTAAATGGATAGAATAATACTATTTGTCATAGAAAATAAGACCCTATCTACTGAAAGATACGTTCAGATTTCAAAGACAGCAACATGTGAAAAATATTCATCTTAGACAGGAAGCATCTGCCCAAGTTATTCTGAGCATTAAGTGATTAATACAGACAAAGTGCCAGGCACAAGGCCCAACACATAATAGGTGCTTCAGAAGTGCTAATTATTACCACCGCCTCTACTGCTGCTCTGTTTTTACTGTAGCTGTGTTAGGTATAGCCTGGTAGTTTCTTCAGACAGACTTTCATGTATCTAAGTCTGCTGCTGTTTCAAAAATGTTAGGCTAACTCTGAGGAAATCATTTAGTCAACAATTAAAGTGTGCTTCTGTTACATTCCTACTCTACTATACATCAAGCCCTAGGGATACAACATTGAATAAGACCACAGGGCTGGCATTGTGGCATAGAAGGTAAAGCCACTGCCTGTCATGCCAGAATCCCATATGGGCATAAGTTCATGTCCCGGCTGCTGTAACAACAGATTTAGCTCCCCATTAATGGCCTGGGAAAAGCAGCAAAAGGTGGCCCAAGTGATTGGGGTCCTGCCACCCAGGTGGGAGACCTGGAAGAAGCTCTTGGCTCCCGGCTTTGGCCTGGGCTAGCACTGGCTGTTGTGACCATCTGTGGGGTAAATGAGCAGAGGGAAGATCTCCCTGTCTCTCCCCTTCTCTTTCAAATAAATAAATCTTGGGGGGGGGGGGGGAACCAAAATGCCTGCCCATGTGGGAAGGAGAACACAATGAACAAAAAGGTATAGTTATATGATATAGTACACAACACAACATAGAGATAGATAATAGGACTCTTATACAATGCTGGACATTTAAGGGGAGAGATGGAGCTGGTGGGGAATGATAGCAGTTAATCTGTGGTCCACATGATCAAAACAGCTTTATCAGGTTAACTATGCAACACTTGGTCTTTTCAGTGCCTAATCCCACTTAAAGTCCTGAACGTATAAGTGGACATTTCATTTTCCTTGTTTTTAGGTCATTGATGAAAGAGAAACACTTTAAATTAAGAGTCAGAAGCCTGAGAGCCTGGTATTTAAACTAGCAAACATTAAGGCACAATAATCCCCAAAGTGATAATGATAACTGAGTTAATCCCAAACTAAAGCCTTTTTAGTTTCAGTTTGATATGCTTCACCTTTAAAATCCCATGGTGAGTAATCTCCCTGTGGGGAAGCTACTACCACACATTTGCAATGATGGGAAGAGAAACCCAAGAGCATTACTGCGAAATCATTTGCATGTGGAGCTGACTCAGGAGCTGGACCTCCTTGAGTTGCAAAGCTTTTGCAAACAGATCACCAAACTTAAACTGGGGATACTGTCTCAATGCAAGTGAAGCTTGGTGGCTGGTTTAACATATCCAAGCCTACTCATCTTTCAAAAATTTTAGGCTACTCCTATTTGAGGAAATAATTTATTCAGCAAATAATGAAAAATGTGCACTTGTCACATTCCCACTCTACTATATATATTTTTTTGCTATTTTTTTAACTTTTATTTAATAAATATAAATTTCCAAAGTACAGCTTATGGATTACAATGGCTTTTTCCTTCTACTATATATATTTTAAAAAGGGCTAAATAGAATTAAATGGACCAAAATTTCTGTCCATGTAGAGTTTGTATTCTAGAAAGAAGAGAATGATTGAAACAGAGAGGTGCTCAGTGCAGAGTTCAGACTTTTGGTATAGCTCAATGGAACTCCCAAGACCACTGTATGCAAAGAGTAACAAAATGGAATGCCACTAGGATGCCAGTTCAGTAATTTATAATGCAAAACTGAAAGGCCAGGGAAATCAGGTCCTCAAATGTGGTTGATCATTTGATTTGCTCCATCAAGGACCCCTAATTTGGGAAAAAAAATTGGAAGATGTCCTAGTATTTTGAACAGCAAAGGAAATTGTGTCCTAAGAATGCAGACTTCTTGGAAGAATTCCTTCCAGACTACAGGAACAGCAGTTCCCTCCCTGTATACACCCTGCAGGCTACTGAGCCCTTCCCTGGAATTCGATCTCTAGCCTCCATGCCTCCTTCCTCCTTTCTGCCAGGATTATGCTCTTCCCCTCCTATGACAGAGATAGCAATGATGGCTGTTCATGGCTTAATAATTGCTTTCATGTTCTGGAATACAGTGAGTGCCTGATATTGTTGGTAGACTGAAAAAAGTTGAAAATGTTAACCATCACATCCCATACTTTCTTTCATGAATGTCATTAACGGAGAAGCATATGGTAAAATATAATGAAAATTAAAAGTACTTTACAACTGGCGTTTTCCTGTTAACAGCATTAATTGAGCCAGAACCAGAGATCCAGTAATAAATCATAAAATGGATACATTTTTTCTAATCCATATATACTTTTGTCTTTTGAGTTTATATTATTGACCTTCATATAGGCAGTAGTTAGCCATCAGTCTTGGAAAGACCAGGGGAAATGATTGAATTCTAGTGAAATATTAAAAGGTCATCATGTAATGAAAAGAGGCAGATTTAACCTCAATATCAGGGAGTAATTTTGACAGGCTATGGAAGGGGGCGGGGAATGACAGGAATACCATATGAACAGAAGGTTCTTAGGGGAATTTGTGTTCTTTGTGGGGTTTGGATAAGCTGCTCACACGTGGGATCCTTTCAACCTGATTCTACGAAACTCAACAATGAAAACAGAGGTGGTCGGCTAGGGTGCTTTCCTTTATTCAGGTCGTGCTAATCCACATTTTGAACTCAAGTGGTCTGACAACACATGTGTGCGTCAAGACTCAGGAACCAGCACTCACAGTTCCTCTTCAACACCCCTAGATAACCATAGGACAGATTTTCAAGATGAATGCATGCCTAATGACCACAGCATATACCATCTCTAGGAAGAATGAGCTCCTCTGCACTGATACGACTATTTTTTACCTTCATAGATTGATTCAAGTCTCTTTGAATGTGACCTTAACAATGGGATTTTTTAAAAGTGAGTGAGTTTGCAATAGAGAGGCTAAAAGAAGGAAAATATAGCACCTAAGAGAAAAAAAGTACTTGAGTAAAAATTCTGGAGTGACACACAAGTGTTTACTATCTTTGCAAGCCATGCAAAATGGTGGTGAAAGGAGAAGGGATACTTCTGCAATTCATTGTATTCTTTTCTACAGTATGTGAATTATTTCTAAGTATGTAGTATTATTTTTATATTAAAAATAAGGAATTCATTTTTTTGGAAAAGTGAACACACTGTACAATATGGCTCTGGATCTTCAGTGACTTTCCATAGACAGTGCTCAAGAAATGCACACTGGATATGTGTATGAACGAACGAACAGAACTCCACTGTTAGACACTGAGTCTGTACCGCGCAGAATGAAAAGTTCTCAATACTCAGGATATGTTTCTAAGAAGGGCTAGGCCTCCTTCCCTATCCTAATTCTTACCGTTGACTTTCAAGGTAATCCTCTTATAGTCTGCGCCACCATAGCTGATCATGCAGCAGTAAACCCCTGCGTCCCGCAATTTCACATCCGTGATCTGAAGCGCAGCGATTCCCAGGTGGAGCTGATCCTTCAACAGCCGGGCTCGCTGCCTATAGCTGCTGTGCTGAACCTTCAGGTCTTCATTCCCATGCACAAACTGAATAATCTGCTTATCACCCATTTCCCAGTAGACAACTAAGGAATTGAGGTCTAATTGTTTTTCTACTGGGAATTTGCATTCAATTGTCACATTGCTGCCATATTCTACCACATACAGGTCCTTGGGAACTGTGACAGTAAATGCTGAAAAGAAAGATAACCAATTTTCAGGAGATGGAAAATTCCTCAAAACATTAACAAAATGAGTACAGGTTTACAATCACTTTGGTCAGTTATATGACGAATATATTTAAGGACTTACTTCCCTAAAACATGTATTTTATCCAGTGGATTTCCAACATGTTTTTAGATGTTATATCTTATCCTTAAATTAAAATAATAAGACTAGCTAAACAAGTTGTCCCATAACTCATAAATATACATCCCTGTAGAAATGTTATATGGTGACAGAGGACCTATAACCAGGGAAATTTGGTTTCAAGTAGATATCCCCAGAATGTCTTTGACTGGAGACCAATCTGCTTTATATACACTGAACAGTACATTCTAATAGTCCTCTCCTTACTGCTCTAAACTTTGGATCAGTTCCCTGGCAAGAGGTACATGAATAGGGAGATGTAGGGAGGGTGATGCCAGTACTGTGTTCCCCTGGCACTTTCCAGGTATAATAAAATTCTCTCTGAGGACAGCCTCCTCAGAAAAAGCAGGACACAAAGCAACATAGATAAAATGATCCCCGTATAGTTCAAGAAAAAGCAAAAGTAGCCGGCGCCGTGGCTCAATAGGCTAATCCTCCGCCTTGCGGCGCCGGCACACCGGGTTCTAGTCCCGGTCGGGGCACCGGGTTCTGTCCCGGTTGCCCCTCTTCCAGGCCAGCTCTCTGCTGTGGCCAGGGAGTGCAGTGGAGGATGGCCCAAGTCTTTGGGCCCTGCACCCCATGGGAGACCAGGATAGGCACCTGGCTCCTGCCATCGGATCAGCACGGTGCGCCGGCCGCAGCGCGCCGGCCACGGTGGCCACTGGAGGGTGAACCAACTGCAAAGGAAGACCTTTCTCTCTGCCTCTCTCTCTCACTATCCACTCTGCCTGTCAAAAATTTTAAAAAAAATAGCAAAAGTAAACAAATAGGTCATTTTCCCCAGACATTTTCAGTAGTCATTTCAGTTATCCAATTCCAAGGGACTATTTAAGGTTAGGAATTGGATAACTGTTTAATTCTCCCTAGGAATTGGATAACTGTTTAATTCTGTTTCTTTTGGTTTGTCTCTATTCTCTATATATTTATACAATTATATAGATGAACTGTTATGACATACAAAAAAATAGATGTTTTCTTATAAGAAAGTAATGTCCACTTTAGAGTGTTAGTTTTCAATTCATAGTTGAAAATATAGACCTAAGTAAAGGATCTGGTGTCTTACCGTTCAGCAAATGACAGTGGGCTATGAATGTAAAGACATTAAATATCCTCATCTTTCTGGAATGACCTAATTATGAGAGACAAAAAGAAGACTGCTTTACTCAGTAATTGAACACACACCATGCAAGTATGGGACTTGGAAGTTTTTAACCCGAAATAGTCCTGATAACCAGGCACTGTCTGATTTTTAAATTTGGTTTGCAACAGGGATTTTGGAAATCCAATACCTTCACTTATTATCTCCGAGCCATAAAAAGCCAAGTGGGAAAACAATTCTATAATACAAGAATTTTTTTTTTTTTGAGTTTGAGAAATTTATTGGTATTTTAGTAAAGACATTCATCTTAGTCATCTCTCCCCCATCTTGACCTTAGGTTAAGTTTTTCCATTTGGGTCAAGAAATCAGTGTGTAGGAGAGGGATGTTATTTTAACAACAGTTAAATGGACAAAAATGGATACTTTGCCTACATTAAAGAAAGTTAAACTCATGTAACTTGATATAATAAAATCATGTAAGAACTAATAGTTCTATATACATTTCCATTGTTTTACTTGGGGCTTATTCTAGACTTAAAATACAAGAATTTTTAAATTTAGTTATAGGCTCTGAAAAAAACCCTTAACCTACACTAAAAAGAAGCCTAAGGAGAAAATACTGCACCCAAATACTTTCAACAACTTCATTTGTCTCTGCATTGTAACATATCTAGAAATCTACAAACTGCCCCCCGAAACTTTCGAAGCACAGAGAATCTTATTTCCACTTCACTCACCTTTCAATACTTCCCCCACTCCCTATAGTTGAGTATGTTCATCCTCCCCTTTAACTCTTTAACATGTCCACTCTGCTATCCTAACCAGAGCAGATTCACCCTTCAAAATCTCCCTCTGACTTTCACTTACTCCAGATTATAAATCTTACTCCATCAGTAGACAGATTCTGCTATTACAGGGGGGAAAGTTGGATTTGACCCAGATACGGCTGACTCACACACTCTGTTCTTCTAGTGGTATCAGCCTAGATGCTTGCTTCACTTTGTCATCATGCTTAACATTTTACCAATTCTTTGATTCATCAAGTACTGACTGCATACTTCTGTGCCAGGCACTATTTTTGGCATGAGGGATATAGTAGTGAGCAAGAAAGAAAAGTCAAAGGCCAGCACTGTGGCGTAGCCAGTAAAGCTACCACCTGCAGTGCCAGCACCCCTATGGGCACCAGCTTGAGTCCCAGCTGCTCCATTACCAATCCAGCTCTCTGCTATGGCCGAGGAAAGCAGTAGAAGATGGTCCAAGTCCTTGGGCTCCTGCACCCCTGTGGGAGACCCGGAAGAAGCTCCTGGTTTCTGGCTTCAGATTGGCCCAGTTGGGGCCATTGGGGTCATTTGGGGTGTGAACTAGTGGATGAAAGACCTTTCTCTTTGTCTCTGTCTCTCTGTAACTCTGTCTTTCAAATAAAAGGAGGGAGGGAGGGAGGGAGGGAGGTCATTCTTCTGTGGGGCCGGCATTCAAGTAGGGGAGTAAAACACTATTTGTAGTGTTTTTCAGCCCATCTGCTTACTAACATACTAACATCTCTCTCTTATGTTATATTTGAACAATTTTGATTTAAAAAATCAGTGTCCCTTGGAGTATTTCTTCAACCTTTGTATACATACACAAATCAAAGCTGATCAATTAATTAACGCTATACATTCGTAACACAGAAGATGAATGCTCTTAATAAATAGCCCCCCAAATCAGTAATAAAACTACACATAACCCAAGAGGAAAGTAAACAGAGGTGCCAACATAGAGTTGAGAGAACAGGAATTACAGATGGCAAGTGAACATGGGAAAGAATGCTTAATCACATCAAAAAAAGTATTCACAGTATGAGGTACTATTTTTCTCCTATTATCTTGACCAAAATAATAAGACATTGTTAATATTAAATGTTTGTAGAGATATGGACAAGTTGGCCTTATTGACCACTAATGGCAGGAATAGAAAGTAATATAACATTTTTTGGAAGACAATTTGGTAATCCCTATTAAAATTTTAAAGGCATATGTCATATGAACTTCCACCCCCTCTTCTGGAATCTACATTACAAAACCAACACACACACACACACAACTATATATATAAAGATAATCATTGTTAATGACAGCCCCGAGGTGGGTATACCCTAGATAGCCGACATGGCTGAATAAATTTTGGCACTCTCATGTAATACAAAGCCATTAAAGACAGAATTCAGTAGCTGTGTATATATTGATTGTACAAAGACACAGAAAGCGTAAAGCAGCATGCAGCAGAAATCTACTTTCATTTAAAAAAGAAAGTGAAGGGACTGATGTTGTGGCATAGCAGATTAAAGCCCCAGGCTGTGGCACCAGCATCCCATATGGCATTGGTTCGAGTCTCGGCTGCTCCACTTCTGATCCAGCTCCCTGCTAATGTGCTTGGGACAGCAGCAGAGAATGGCCCAAGTGTTTGGGCCCCTCCATCCATGTGGGAGACCCGGAAGAAGCTCCTGGCTGCTGGTTTCAGGTTGGCTCAGCTTTGACCACTGTGGCAATTTGGGGAGTGAATGGATGGAATACCTCTCTCTTTCTATCTCTCTCTCTCTGTAACTCTCTTTTTTGAAAAAAGAGATTTATTTATTTATTATTTGAAAGGTAGAGTTACAGAGAGGCAGAGAGAGGGAGAGAGAGAGAGAGAGAGAAAGGTCTTCCATCAGCTGGTTCACTCCCCAGGTGGCTCCAATGGCTGGAGCAGCACCTATCCCAAGCCAAGAGCCAGGAGCTTTTTCCAGGTCTCCCACAGGGGTGCAGGAGCCCAAGGATTTGGGCCATCTTCTACTGCTTTCCCAGGCCACAGCAGAGAGCTGGATTGGAAGTGGAGCAGCCAGGACATGAACCAGTGCTCATATAGGATGCTGGAACTGCAGGCGGCGGCTTTACCTGCTATGTCATAGTGCCAGCCCTCTCTGTAACTCTTTCAAATAAATAAAATAAATCAAAAGAAAAAAAAAGGAAGGAAAAAAAGAAAATGTGTAGGGATGTGTGTGTGTGCATATCTTTAGACAGAGGAAATGTCCAAGATGCTGGCAGTGATAATCTCTAAAAGCAAAATTAGAGGGAGGACAGGCAGCTTTTCATCTCTTTTTTTTTTTTTTTTTTTTAAGATTTATTTATTTGAGGGGCCGGTGCTGTGGCGCACTGGGTTAATGCCCTGGCCTGAAGTGCTGACACCCATATGGGCACTGGTTTGAGACCTGGCTGCTCCACTTCTGATCCCACTCTCTGCTATGGCCTGGGATAGCGGTAGAAGATGACCCAAGTCCTTGGGCCCCTGCACTCATGTGGGAGACCCGGAAGAAGCTCCTGGCTCCAGTAGTTGCAGCCAACTAGGGAGTGAAACAGCGGAAGGAAGACCTTTCTCTCTCTCTCTCTGCCTCTCCTCTCTCTGTGTAACTCTTTCAAATAAATAAATAAATAAATAAAGATTTATTAAAGTCAGACTTATAGAGAGAGATGGAGAGACAAAGAGAGAGAGAGATCTTTCAGTGGCTGGTTCACTCCCCAGATGGCCACAATAGCCAATGCTAGGGCCAGGCAGAAGCCAGGAGCCAGGAGCTTCTTCTAGGTCTCCTACTGGGGTAGCAGGGGCCCAAGCACAAGCGCATTGGCAGGGAGCTGGATCAGAACTGGAGCAGCTGGGATGGGAACTGGTGGATACCTCATCACAGGCTGCCCCTGTCTTAATGACTTTAAAAGAGAAAGGAAGGAAGGGAAGATAAAGAGTTGAGATTATGAATGATTTCTTTGTTCTTTTTCTGTGTTCAAATTTTCAAATGAATTAATGTCTTATTATCAGAACAAGATAAAAAAATAAGGAATCATTTCACTTTGCCAACTTGCTGAGTTGCAAGTAGCATGATGAGAAGAATCCCCAGAAACACAGCCAACTTCAGAATTGAGATTTGATAATGACATTCATTTATTGTCATGTTTTATTTTCACTAGAAAAGTAAAATAACTACATTACAGAAAATGAGACAAGAAAGGGAAAGTCAGTCAGTGTTCTACCACTCTGACCCAGAGAGCATTGGTTAATGCCTGGAAGGACTTTCGGTTTTCAAAATGGGGCAGGTGGTGGGGAGCTGCTCTTGGTGTTTCCAGGTAGAGGCCAGGGATGCTGCGAAGCATCCTGGAACACACGGGAGATGCTCTCACAGCAGACGTATTTGGTCTAAAATGTCAATCAGGCCACGCTGAGAACCCCTGCAACCACTGTGAGCATCTTAGCACATCTTTGTCCTTCAGTCCCTTTCCCGTGAGTCTTCAAGCACATCATACATTTAATACTGACTTCTAATTTAAGATTGTGAAAAGTAGCATTTTATTTTACTGCATAATTTTCATAAGCATCTTATTTTATGGTCCCATAATAATTAATTGCTCTATTTTCAGGTATCGGATTATTGCCAATTTTTAAAATATTTTATTTGTGCCTTCAGCAAACATTTGTTGGGTGTTCACTATGTGCCAGGCCCAGACAGTAGATTTCCCAAAATACAATATCTGATCAGGGATAAAGAATATTTTCCTAGTTCTTGACACATGCTGATATTTGGTAGTGGTACACTGAGAATTGAGTAGGTTTAAATTTTTTTTCTAATTTTATTACTGAAAACTAAATTTATTTTTTCATGGGCTTATTGTTTAGTTATTTTGTAAATTATCTGATTTTTTTTTTTGGTCTGCTTATGATACTGATTTCTAATCAAGCTGGATGAAACTTTCATGTTAAAAATACATACACAATAGGGGGAAAATAAAATGAGCTACCATTGTCTTACTAGTATTGGATGCATTATTCTTAAATTTTTCTCTTTTTCAATCTCCTTTGTAGGTGGAGAATATTGGAGGTATCCATGCCTGGAATGAGGCAACAGCATCTACCTGGTCTCCTTTCTTTTTTGGGTCAGAGTTGATCATAGCATAATTATAATTTTTTTTTTTTTGACAGGCAGAGTGGACTGTGAGAGAGAAAGAGAGAGACAGAGAGAAAGGTCTTCCTTTTTCCATTGGTTCACCCCCAATGGCCCCTGCGCCCATCACGCTGCGGCCAGTGCACCGCACTGATCCGAAGCCAGAGCCAGGTGCTTCTCCTGGTCTCCCATGCAGGCGAAGGGCCCAAGCACTTGGGCCATCCTCCACTGCACTCCCGGGCCACAGCAGAGAGCTGGCCCGGAAGAGGAGCAACTGGGACAGAATCCGGCGCCCCGGGACTAGAATCTGGTGTGCCAGCACCACAGGCGGAGGATTAGCCTAGTGAGCCATGGCGCCACCATAATTATAAATTTTAATTTTGATATTATAAGCAACAATTTACTCAATGGGCAAAAGGATACTTCTAATGCCAAGAAAGCACTGTTGAATAAAACACAGAGATGTTGGATCCATTAGGATTAAACCTAATTTTGGCAGTGTTTATGACATACCCTGGTAGAGTTTTTTTATGTATTTATTTTTTATTATTTAAATATTTATTTATCTCAAAGGCAGAGATACGGAGAAAGAAGGAGAGAGAGAGGGAGAAGGAGAGAGACCTTCCATCTACTGGTTCACTCTCCAAATAGCTGGGGCTGGGCCAGGCCAAAGCCAGGAGCCCGGAGCTTCTTTCAGGTCTCCCACGCAGGTGCAGGGGCCCAAGGAGTTGGACCATCTTCCACTGCTTTCTCAGGCCATAGCGGGGAGCTGGATGGAAGTGGAGCAGCCAGAACCTGAACCGACACCCATATGGGATGCTGACACTGCAGGCAGAGACTTAGCCTTCTACACCACAGTGCCTGCTACCTGGTGGAGTTTTTATCCTTTACTGAATTTGCCTAAAAATTCTAGGGGCAATGAAAGTTTACTGAAAGTTGAAGGATTAGATTCAATATGCACCTAGTTCCTCATCATACCTTCTCCTCCAAGGCTCTGTTCCCTCGGAGTACAGCTGTCATTAATGGGGGCCGGAGAAAGGAAGGGTATAGGCTCCCTGAAGGAGACATGGTCTTTGATCTCCAAACCCCTCCTCAGAGCAGTTGGGGAAGGCAAGAACACCGGTATGCCCTTCCTCAGGGAAGAAGCCATGACTGTGTGAGCAGACAAGGACAGAGACATTCAAAGAGCAGCAAAATGCAAAGTGGGAGAGAAACAATGGGGAAGTGGGTTGGTTCTTGGGGAAAGTCCAGTATAACACTATGGAACTGAAGCTACTTCTCTGTCTTCCCAGGGTAGGATGGGCAGGAGGAAGACAGAGCTGCAAGCCTCCTTTCTCAAAAGTGGAAGACAGTTGATCTACTAAACCTCTACTAAAATCTCAAACTCTACGAAACTTTACTAAACCCTGTGCCCACACTTCTTTCCCCTCAATCACACTGAGGCAGGTGTACTTTTTCCATGCTTGGTTTCAATCTCCCATGGTATTTGCTGTCACAAAGCTTCTGCCTACCCTCTTCCACTGAAAAAGGCTAATTTTTTTTCTACATAGTAAGACAGTTCTCCTTAAACACTACTTGTGACTGTCATTGTCAACTGGCACATTCTTTCTGGACGGCAACTTTCACTTTTAAAATATTCACTTTGACTAAGTGGGCACACATCTAAGAATCTATCTGAAGAAAACCCTAGTAATCAGCAATGACCCAGAAATTTTTATGCACTGATGTTCAGTCAGAGACTAAGATAGTGAACCACTATAAATAATCTTCTGGTCCACCTATTAGACATTAATTTCATGTGGTTACCCAGTAAACTGGAATGCAGCAATTAGAAAAAAACACACAAATTTTTAGAAGGTTAATTCATAGAAAAGCATTCACAGTCTATTTCTTTTCAGATTACAAAAACAAGGTAAAACAACACTACTTTAACTCCCTGTGTTATCAGATAACCCCCAGACTGATCTCTGATCCAGGCTAAGCTCAGGTCGGCGTGTCCCCAAAACGCTTTAACATTTCTACTCTTATTTTTCCATTTCTCCGTCATAACTACTTAACCCTAACATCAGCAGATACAACGAAGCACTGAGGCTCTGGAGTCCTGACTTGGGGAGAAGGGTCTTAGGAGAGGTGTGGGTGGGAACTCGCCCAGGTACAGACTGCTGGCGAAGGGGCTGGGGCTGGATGGAGACCTCAGGCGCTCCAGCCTCCAGCCTAGAAATTTCTCCTTAGCTCGAGCTACCAACCACAGGACCGCACTCCTGAACACGCAGGCACCTGGAGGGCTTACACGCACGGAGCTGAATCGCGCGGGGTGCAAGGCCAGATGCGTGAAATTTGCCTGTTCTTACTTAACACTAACAAGTAATGGACTCTACTGCACCCCCAAACTAGCGCGCTTCCCTTTGCTCTCTTGTCTCCATCCCACAGAGAGGGGCACCACAAACTGGCCAGAGCGCCGGCGAGCGGCCAGAGACGCCGGGGAGAGGGGCACCCGGTGGAGGAAGGACGCTCCCTACCTGCGGACGCCGAGACCCGCGGTCCACGCCGAGACCCCGTGCCGCGCGGGACTGGGAGGCCGCCGGGCGCGTTCCCACGCTAATCACCTCGGCGGCAGGGCGCGGTGGGTCCCCGCCCACGTGTGCCGACAGCCACGCCCCGAGGAAATCCACCTGCGTCATTTGGAAGCTGGAGGATTCTCATCCTAGTAATGAAACCGAAAGTGAAATCTAAAGGTCCCCTTGCGTCAAGAACAAATCTAAAGAGAAGACTAATTCCCATCCCCCATCTGGCAAGTTTTAAAGGTTCAAAACTTAAAACGAACCAAAATGTTGACATCTTGAAGATTGGAGACCTTGGTTTTCTCTTCAGAATGCAGACACATCAATAAATTCTGCCCTCAGGCCCTCCCCTCCCTTTCTGTTAAGTCTTAAGATGACTGAACATCTTACTATAACCCTACGACATATTGAAAGTGAACAGCAGATCATATAGCTTTGGTGTGTATTCTAGAAAGTAGGGGAGTGTGTGTATACAAGGAAATGTATTTTTAAATCGTGGATTTTGTGACTTCCTCAAAGTTCCTCGACATAATGAAACTTCAGTTGCTTCGTCATTAAAAAAACTTCCCATCTGAGCTAACCTTTGAAGAATGTTCTGGATTCTCACTCTCCAACCCTCTTTAGAATTTAAGCAGGAAAAGCTATTTTCAGTGGGATAGAGAAGCCCTCCTGGTAACTGTGGACCAGTAGATGGGCTGCAGCTGAAGCATGTCTCTGCTGAGGGCTGTGCCATAATTTACTTAAGCATTTTCCTGCGGCTGGGCTTCCAACTACCACCATCTTCCTTTCTCCATCTCTCTTTTCTTCCCTCCGTTTCTTTCTAACATAATTCGAATTATTTGTTTTCCCAATTATTCCTTTCAATTGAAATTCAAATTGTGCATGGTGAATGAACACTGAGCTTGTCCATTGGCTTGGTTATGGCACTTGCTTCCCAGAGAAGAATTTCCCCATTCTCAGAGCATCATAGGTTTTTATTCTTAACTTGGAAAATACAGAGGCGGATACAGCTTTAACTATCAGATTGTGGGCATGGAATTCTTTGGTCTCAGTAAAAAAATTGTCATAGATTTTAGAGATCTAGCTCAGATGCTTCCTGTTTCAAATCTGTTGAGGCCACCTACTGGAATAGAGCAGTTTCCCCAACTTTGATGACTGCAGTTTATACTAAAATATAGAATTATTGCAGTAAACTAGCTTACACATACATATTTATGTGTGAGTGTATGTATGTATGTATATATATATAAACATATTTAAACAAGTTTCGTGAAACAGGACTTAAACCTACTATCTGGGATATCTTCTAACAGCTTCTATTTAATCCCTTTCATTTTTCTAAACATGATGGTCAAGGCCCTGAACATAAATTTCATGATCTACTAGTGTGGTCATGATTATTGAGATCTGAAAACATGGTCTAGAAAGCTATCTACCCCCTGAAATGCTGAGTTATCTTAGACAAAGAATTTACCGAATAGCTAGGATTAAGCCATATCTTTTTAGATGGCCTCTGTGATCTATAAATAATTTTAAACACTGGGTATGTGTATGTTTGTTTTATGAAAACAATGTTCAGGGCCTACCTCTGGGATCAATAGGAAAGGCAGGAAATGAGTAAAATTTGCCTTTCTCTGAAGTTATTTATGGGAAATAGAGGTCTTTACTCAGCTTGTGGCTTGGTGATTTGTGTATTAGTAATCTGAAGATTTGTGTTCTTGTTCATCCCTCCCACCTGTTTCCACACTTCTGCCATTCATTTTCCCATGCAATTGATCTTGCACCTTCATGAAGCTTTTGGTAATCTCCAAAGGTAGAAAAACAGGATGTGTTTAGAAAAAGAGAAAGTTTTTATTTTTTTCTGCAGAAATACATGTAAATCAAAATAGCCACCGATGGTGGCATCATTAGTCCTGAAATCTTTAAGTTTTATAATTTGGACAGCATAGATGGAGAAGCGCTGAGGGAGGAGAAGAGCAGTGGCTAGCCAGGGCTGAAGAGCTATATGCCATGCTCATCTCCAGTATCACTAGTTTCTAATCATACCCCCACCTACTCTATTCATTTTTAGAGGAAAAACTTTATCATCGCCCATGCGCCATTTCTCAGGGTATCTCTGAGAGTCTCTTGCATCACAGTTGACTTGCAGCAGTGTTTAAAATACTCATTCCAGAGGCCGGCGCCCTGGCTTACTTGGTTAATCCTCCGCCTGTGGTGCTGGCATCCCATATGGGCACCGAGTTCTAGTTCCAGTTGCTCCTCTTCCAGTCCAGCTCTCTGCTGTGGCCCGGGAGGGCAGTGGAGGATGGCCCAGGTGCTTGGGCCCCTGCACCCGCATGGGAGACCAGGAGGGAGCACCTGGCTCCTGGCTTTGGATCGGCGCAGCGCGGCCATGGTGGGGGGAGTGGGCCAACAGAAGGAAGACCTTTCTCTCTGTCTCTCTCTCTCTCTCACTGTCTATAACTCTACCTGTCAAATAAAAAAAAAAAAGATTAAAATACTCATTCCAGGCATCTGCCACAGACATGGTGGGGCCAAACCTCTGAGGGGTGGTCCTGGAAACTGTCATTTTAACAATGTCCCCAGGTGAGTCATGTTCACATTGAAGTTTTGAAAACTGATGATTTAAGGAAAAAGTTGGCCCAAGAGCTCTTTGCGAGTACAGCTGTAACTGCTTTTCCTCCATCTAATTTGGCTGATTTGTATCAGTGACGCCCTTCACTTTGCCCACCAACCCCACTTTTGCCTTTCAACCAGCGAGATCATCCTCATTTGAACCAATCTCAGAAGGAGGAGAGATTTCAGGGTGATACATCTGGGTCTGACATGATGAGAACAATTTCCTAGTGCATGAGTAATTTTCAATAAGCTTTCTTGATTTTCAAAAGCAAGGTATATTAAAGATACTTTTAAAACAAAAAAAATTGATGAACGGCTTTGCACTGAAAGCTTATCATTTTATTATTGATAAAGACAATATCCAGATTCATCCCCATGTTCTGTTTTGGATTGAGTAGGGTTGTAAACCACTGCCTTATGTACTGCACCTTTTTCCCATCTGTTCCTACCCAACCCCTGAACCTTGTTGCCCCCACCTTTGCCATGGATTTGCAGCCTATAAACTGGTGCCAAGAAGACATCAAGGAGCAGAATACTTTGCTGTGGTTACACAAAACAATGGTTTAAATGACAGGAGTCATTAGTATGTGGGCGCTTAGAGTGGCAGCTGTCCTCACTTGATGCCCACATTCAGATCCTTCCTCTGTTTCTGTCCTTTTTTCTTGTCCTGGCAGCTCCCATGCCAGAGGTACTTTAAAGCATAGACAAGGTCTCTAATAACGTCCCCTTATCCTCGCTGAGTTCACCAACCCAGACGTCAATCATTATGTCTTGGATAAATGCTGTGCAATTTTGGGAATGCTCTGAGTAGTGTTTTAATTCTAGAAAATCTCAATCAACCAAATGCCACTAAAAATAAATTTTATAATTTGTAGATATTCTTCCAGGGGACACTAAGGAATACATTATTGATTTAATATCCTGAAACTAAGTGACCTAAGTGAATGTCAGACAAATGAAACAACCATCTTCCAAGTCATTTCACTCAGCGTAGAACTTGTCTCTTTAGAAATTTCTCCAGGGGCTGCCGTGTGGAATAACAGGTAAATCCCCTGCCTACGGTGCCAGCGTCCCATGTGTTCACCTGTTCCAGTCCAGGACATTTCAATCCAGCTTCCTGCTAATAGCCTGGGAAAAGCGGTGAAAACGACCCTAGTACTTGGCCCCTGCCGCTCCCATGGGAGACCTGGATAAAGCCCCTGGCTTTGGCCTGGCCCACCTAGGGCTGTTGAGGCCATCTGAGCAGTGAACCAGTGGATAGAAGATATCTCTGTGTTTCTCCCTCTCTCTCTGTAACTCTTTTAAGTAAAATAAATAAATCTTAAAAAAAAAAGAAATGCCTCCAGAGAAGCATTATTTTATACACACATTTGGTTTTAAACCAAAAACGATATGAATTAAAAATCTAAATGTCTACAAAATTATCTTTATGAAGATTTTTTTCTTTATTTGAAAGGCAGAGTTAGAGATTTTCCATCTACTGGTTCACTCCTCAAATGGCCGCAATGGCTGGAGATCAGCCTGACCAAAGCCAGGATCTTGGAACTCTCATGTATATGGCAGGGCCCATGTATGTGGCAGGGCCCATGTATGTGGCATGGGGCTCATATGGATGCCAGCATCACAGGTGGCAATTTAATTCTCTGCACTGCAATGCCAGCCAACACAAACGTCATTTGGAAGGGAACAGCTGTTGTTTTGCTTTTTAGTTTGAGTAAGTGCTTATTCAGAGATCAATTTCAGTCATACCCAGAGAGCTGGATTGAGAACCTATTTAGCCTGCTACTCATGGTTCATCATGAAAGAATGATAAATATTATATATTCAACATGCTGCTCCAGAGCAGGATACTATAGTCAGATAGCCAATACTAGAGGACTTCACAATGTTATGTGAGTTCACCAAATTAAGGAAGTGTAAACACAAAACCAAAATTATCCTGCTAAATTAACAACTAGAAACCAGTTTTAGCCAATCTGAAGAAGAAATTACAATTCTTTCTGGAAATGAAGAAGAAGTTGTTGTTGGTGTTCTGGGAATGCTTTTAGGTCTTGGTCCTGATCCTGAGACTTCCTGTCAAACTGGCTCAGAAATGACTGGTTCAGGTCACTTTCTGTCAGAAACCACAAAAGGTCACAGGGAACACTACGCCAAAGATGAGCAGAGAGTTCTGAGGGGAGGTTAGAGCATTCCTTTGACAAAGTACACACGGGGAACCTTGGAGGCTGAGAAATGCCATCAGCTGAGGCACTGGC